>NC_092054.1:58438445-59122524 GCF_003086295.3 Arachis hypogaea
GTGACGAGGTTAAATGGCCTCCTCTCCTCTCCAATTTGGGATTCTAGTAGCAGCAAAGTTCTCCAAACAGGGCCAGCAACTACCTCCAGTAATGGCAGCGGCAATGTAACTTACTATAACCATTTTAATCAATACAAATACCTTCAGCAACAAGCTTCTAGGTAGAAACGAATTGGTGGAACAATGGAGAATCGAAAACAGGGTCAAGCTTACCAAAATAGTAGTGGTTTCAACGGTTCAAAACGGAGCCAGAGCAACAGCAATAGCAACTCCAGCAGTGGAGATGTAGTAGCTTCGAACGGAAAGTGATGGCGGCGGAGGACATCAGCGGTAGTGAGAGGCAATAGAGGATCTACAGCGGTGGAGGCATGGCCGCATGGACAAAAACACCTCCCGTCGATCCCTCTCTCTCTCCTCAAGCTTCCCTCTGTTCAGATCTTGCCGGCGGTTGCCATAGGAGCTCGGCACCGCCATAGGAGCTCAGCGGCAGTGACAGCACATGGCGGCGCAGCTTCATGCTGTGGGTTGCGCTCCTCGCGTCACTGGCCGCATCCTCCTCCCTCAGAGTCACGCGGCCTCTGTCCGGCAGTGGGCTAGGCGGTGACGACACGGGCTCCATAGGACCGCGACGCTCCTCCTCGCACGGTTCTGGCGGTAGCTCGTGGATGGACCGAACGGTGGCGGAGCAGGGGCTGCGGCGGCAGCGCGGCCTTCTCTTCCTTCTCCTTCCTCGGACCTCACAGATCTCCTACCTCCTTGTCAGTAGCAGCGGCGACGGTGGCAGTGACGCCCACCGCGCCACCTTTCCTCCTCCCTCCTCACTCTCTTTCCGCGGTAACCCATCCCATCTATCCCTTTCTTTCTTCGTTTCTTCCTTTCACTTTGCTGCTGTTGCTGCATTGTTAGGTGCGTTTGTGTGTGCTGGGTGTGGGTATGGGGAAATGGGTAATTGGGTTAGGGTTTCAGGGTTAGGGTGTTCCCAATTTGGGAATTAGGATTTAGGTAAAATTAGGTTTAAGGATAAATTTGTAATTTCAAATAAAAATAGGGATAATATAGTAATTAGAAATAAGTTTTAAACCAACAATAATAATGTATAAAAATACTATTTGTTCATCAATTTTACAAATTATTTTCAATAAAATGTTCAATCCAAAAATTAGAAATAATATAATTAATTTCTTTATTTTCCAGAATGGCAGTATTAATATTTTAAAATGTTAATTATTTAGTCCAAATCATATAAAATTCTCATTAATTCGTAACTACTAACGTTATAATCTAAATATAGAAAATAACTCAATAATTATGAAATTAAGTAAAATCTTCATTAATTATCAAAACTTGATTTTAATCATTCTCAATGAAATAATTTCTGAAGGTAAAATCTCTAATAATAAATAAATTTGAAATCAGCTCATAATAAGATTCTTCAAAAGTTCCAGGTCTTACATTCTACCAACCTTACAAAAATTTTTGTCCTCGAAAATTAAAGTAATACACAAGATATTACATAGCTTTAATACTTTACGTTTGAGTACTTTAGAAGAGCAACAGATCTCGGCATATTTATATAAAGTCTCAAATACCGGATAAAGTATAAGACTTAGATATAAGGGAAGGGTGTGTGTAAAGCAGAATTTACAAGATGGGCTAAAAACAAAAGGGTTACATGGTGTCAACATCAAGGGCTTTACATAGCTCACCATCACAACTCCCAACTGTACTCTATCGAACAATTCACCCGTAAGTTCTAAACATCATCAATCACGTCGCAACTCACTACTGGTCACCAGCCCAATATTAACAAAAGTTTTTTGCGTAAAACAAAGCTCTACAACATTCCGTGGCATCGTACGCTTACAAGCTTCACCTTCCGCATCCACCACAACCGTGTCCTAAGAACTAACTTGTCGATTACTATATCTAAAGAGTGTACGTGACACAAATAAATCTCGAGTTTACTCAGGACACAAGATTTAAAAAAAATGAAAGACAAGTGAAAAGAACAGTACTCGTAAGGACTTGAAAGAATGAATGAAATTACAAACAAAGAAGATGTACAAGAATGAAGATTGCAGGAAAGGATTCAATTGGTAACTTCAATGGTAACTCTTGAATCAAAGAAATTCAATAGAATCAATGCGAAGAAAAATAGTGCATTAATTTGAAACAAATTCAAGCTGAGTCGAAGAAGTATGAGGCTTACAGAAAAGAATATTTCAAACCCAAGACAAAGCTCACAGAACTTAAGAGCAGGATTAGAAATACTGCCAAATACATTATTCATAAAAGAACTGAAAACTTGCGAAAAAATCACTCTGTAGTCTAAAAGAAAAGTGAAGCAACAAACATTCTTCATGAGAATAACAAAAGCATAAACGTGGCTTTACCTTAATACAATTTCATGTTGAAGTAGATTATGTAGAGTTTTAAAACAAAATGAACACAGCTTTGGCTAAGAGCTAAAATATTTCCTCAAATATTTTAGAAAGATAATTAGGCGGACAACTTAACCAAAAGTAATTCATAAAAGTCGAAAGAAAATTAAATACTTGCTCAAAAAATCTCAAAGTTCATATTCAAACAAGCGTGTATAAAAACTATAGCAAGGACAAAAGAGGAAGTTAAACTCTATTTAGAAAAGATAGTCAGAGGTAAAAATTTGCCTATAAATTGGTAAAGGAAATAAGTAGTGTGTTACAAACGGACAGGTTCCTACTAAATAAGAAAGCTTTTCAAAACTTCATTTAGAATAGCGCATGCCAACTTTAAATCAACTTTGTCGAAAATTGAATAATGGTCTCAATTACAATCAAGCAACAGGAAAATAAATTTAGTTTAGAATTTCTTCAAAGAGAATTCAAAACTTCTTTGAAAAGTTCAAAACAAAACTTCAAAAGTATACTTGAAATGACCATCTCTAAAGGACATTCAAGAAGATTAGGATGTACTTAAAAAGGAGTCAAGTCACACAAGAAAGGATCTTAAATCAAGGGAGTTCAAACAAGATCCACTAGGCATGACATATCAAACAATCTTTCAATTGATCCAAAAGAATATAAAAGTCATAGGAAAAGACAACTCAATCATTAGTAATTTCTCAAGAATAAATATTTGACTAAGAAATCTGGTGGAGACAATGAGAGGATAAACAATGCAATAATTTGAAATGAATCAAGCTGACTCACATATAAATGAGATTCACAAGAGAAGGGAAGCTGGGCTTGATGGTAGTGCTCACAAGAGGTAGAAGAATATTTAAAAACAAAATCAAGTATGACATTCATAGAGATGAAGAGCTTAAGAAAGAACGAGTCCGTTCATAAGAAGAAAGCTATGAGTCCATCATTTCCAAAAGAACAACGATGGCCTAAACAACGTAGTATGCTAAACCAAACTCAAATCAAAATAAATTAAGTGAAGTTTATCAAACAAAAATCAACCGGGATGAAAGCGAAAAATCCTTTCTTTCCAGAATTTTGAAAAATACCTAAATCAATACTCAAGTTAAGATATGCATTGGTACTGTAGTAAAATTATCAGAAGGTCAAATTGTATTTAAAGTAAGTGTAGTTCCGTAAACTAGTGAATATACAAGCGAGGTATTAGAAATAAATAGTTATTAAAATGTATAAGGAATTTTCAAAGTTTTATATAGATAAGTGTATATCGAATCAACAGCTATTTTATAAAATTTTCAAAATTGATTGTAATTATTGTCGAATACGAGAAAAAACTGAATCACAATTTCTCTGAGAATAGACTCGGAATCAGAACTTAAAAGGCACAGCGCATTAAGACAGATTCAAAGCTGTATCAAAGAATACATGAATCAAGAAGAGGAATTCAAACAGAGAAGGATAGATACAACAAGGATTTCAAACAAGCATATGCAATTAAAATCAAACAAGACTGCATATGAATAGAGGAATAGGGTTGAAAAATCAAACTACTTTTCAAAAGGATTAGCAAATAAGAACTTCAAGTTAGGCTATGAAAGAACAAGTCGACTCGAACAGAATTCAAGACACATAACTGAATAACCTCGAGAAATAGTTTCTAACGTTTCCAAAACCCGCGATTCGCTTTACCCAAAACTCATATATCGTCTATGATAATCCATTAGTGCTTTCATATACATAATTCACTTGTATTAAGCCGGCCAAACTTAATACCAGGAATTATGCAATACAAGGCTATTGGCATTAATCAATAGACTGTCATGTGCATAAATCTCTAATTCTCGTTACCAGAACAAGACCTATTACATGACATATGCTCAGATTATGCAATTGAATCATAGTCGGTCCATTCCTCAAGCTCTACAGGAAACACCGCTCTGATACCATAATGTAACACCCTAACTATCAAAACGTTACGCTTCCGACTGCGCCACTATGATAGCTCGGGTATTACGACGACTCTTATAATATTTAATACTAAAATATGAGTTTGTTTAAATCTTAAAACGAGATTTCCAAAAAAACATACATTCATACTTACAAGATGAATTACAATACTCACAGGAAATATATATATATATACATACATATTAATTTACAAACATCTCATATCACAATCATATCCCTCCTACAAGACTTGCAAAATTAAAGGCAAAGGAAACATAAATACTAAAACAATACAAAAATATCATCTTACAGAAAATAAATAATATCTTCTGAACTTCATCGTCTGTAACCTGAAAAAGAAAAGACCTGTAGGGAGTGAGAACATCATCCTCGAAAGGGTTCTCACTAGAGGGTTGCAGAATTACTATAATAGGATACGTGAAATAAGATCGTTACAGTGATTAATAACCGCCTTATGCGTCTTTTCAAAGAAAAGGTTTACTATAAAAGAAATATCCGAAATCTTTTCTGAAAGAGGAAACTATTCATTTCTTAAAAATTCAAAAGCCTTTCAAAAGGTTTATCTATGCTAAACCAGACTAGTTTTTCAAACTTATCTAATCCAGAAACATCAACCAAACACGGCCTTCGACCCACCTCATGATCAACCACGGCCCTAGTCCCAAACCGTCCAAACAACAACCATTCACCACGGTCCAACAGAAATCCAGTCGCAAACACAAGTAGGAAAGTTTAATCACAAACAAACAATTACTTCAAGTAGAACAATTAGCAGTTAACCACAATTAATCATAAAGGCAAACCAAGTACAATATGCACACTCAAACAATGTCACATAGATGCATATGATGAATGCCTGTCCTAGGGGATGATGATATCATCTGTCAGTTATAAAGCCAACCCAACAAGTCCTGGTAGCTAACCATTGGACTATCGTGCATCCCAACTCGAGTTATTCACAATATTAATCATAATTCACATCCAACACCCTCACTGGTGTATATTCACGGGGCGAGCTCATCCAGAACTTTCACAGTGTTCGGCCACACTTACGACATAGGGTCAGCAGAGTATCAAATTTCAACCTGGAGCACGTGGTGGCTAGCCACTGCTTCTACCCAGGGAAACTCGTATCTCAGATAATTGGAAGTGCAACAATCACAATATCAATAATTCAGCATATATGTATTTATTCTCAACCATAAATCAACATTCATCTCAGCCATCAAGCTTAAATTTATGATTCATAGTCAGTCATCCGGCTCATAACATATTCTGTAATCAGCCATAATTCATTATCATAGACAGCCATTCCGGCTCATAACACAATAGCACTTCCACCATCCAACATCATCAAATTCATTAAATCATCATTCAAGCCATAAATCACTTTTTCTCAATTCACTTCACTTTGAAATCAAAAATCCACTCTTTTTAGCCTTGCTTTTGAAGTTCCCATTCCTCAAATCATCTCAGGCTCATAAGCCACTTTTACTCAAAGTAGGTTCCCTTTTTAAAAACAAAGCCACCATTGGCATCCTCTTTCCAAAACTCCCAAAATCATGGCAAATTAAAGATCTATTTTGAAATATTCAAAATCATCCATTCAACACCGGAATTTTATAACAAAAGCTCCTCGGCAGAGTCTCAAGTCTTTAGGGGAGAATAACATAACTCATTTCCTCAAGTTCGCTTAAAATCTTTAAAACCTCGGCTTCCTGGTTTGAGTAATAAAAATAGCATCTATGCCAAACCGAGTCGTGTAATCAATTACTCCTTTCAAAACCATTTCCTTTACTTAAAAAAAACTAGCTTCAATTCCATGATTAAATCTAAAGCGTTTCAAACTGCTCAAAAAATCATTTTTGTTTTGCTAAACCAGAATTCAAAGGATACTTTAAAGCTTATCTAAAACATCAAAAAAATGAGATTTGTCAATCGAAACCCAAATCCTTTTAAAGTCACGAAAACTCCTCCAAGTGACAATCTTTAAGTTAAATAAAGAAAAACATAAACCCTTTTCACCTTTTAAAACAGCTTTAAAGCATAGTTTTCCTTCGAATGACTTGCACCCAAAGACATACCATTTTTCTTAGGAAATAAGGAGAAATCATAATTCTCTTTTCAATAATTCTTTTCAAAGCGTAGCTTCGTTGCTTTCATAATTGGTCCAAGATAATAAAAAGTCTTAAATTCACGATCCTCCAAGTAAAATAGTAAAGGCATTAAACTCATAATTTTTCAAATAACATTTCAAATAAAGACTCGGATTTTATAGGAATTTTGGCAACATCTCCCCTAAAACTTGGACTTTGCCACCCTTTCCGGGCCCCAACTAAACTATTCCACAACCCTCTTCAAGGGGTTCAAAACCAATTCAAATCAAAATCATGTTGTTTCCAAAGATGCATCGTGTTCAGGTTTCAAGAACACCAAATCAAATTCAAAACAATTCTTAACAAAATAAACTCGATTTCAAGCTTTTATAAATTAACTTTAAAGAAGTATTTCAAGAACTGTCTGTTTCACAAAAACCAAACAACAACCCAGCCAATCAAGCATTCATAATCATCCAAGACAACCAACAATTACATAAGACTTATACAATCACTCAAGGATATATTTTCTTATGTCAATATCCATATATAATAATTCTAATTCATAAAATGTGGTTTTCTGAAAAGGCCCCTACTTCAGTGTCAAAACTTGCAAAAATCACTAAACGTAGCTGCTCCGTTAGTAGTTTCCAGCACCTATTTCCATGGCAGCAACAATGACGAGGTTAAACGGCCTCCTCTCCTCTCTAATTTGGGATTTCAGTAGCAGCAGAAATCTCCAAACAGGGCCAGCAACTACCTCTAGTAATGGCAGCGGCAATGTAACTTACTATAACCATTTTAATCAATACAAATACCTTCAGCAACAAGCTTCTAGGTAGAAACAATAGGTTGAACAATGGAGAATCAGAAATAGGGTCAAGCTTACCAAAACAGTAGTGGTTCTAATGGTTCAAAACGGAGCCAGAACAACAGCAACAGCAACTCCAGCAGTGGAGATGCAGCAGCTTCAAACGGCAAGCAACGGCGGCGGAGGACATCAGCAGCAGTGATACGCAATGGAGGATCTGCGGCGGTGGAGGCACGGCCGCACGGGCAGAAACCCCTCCCGTCGATCCCTCTCTCCTCAAGCTTCCCTCTGTTCAGATCTTGCCGGCGGTGGCCATAGGAGCTCGGCACTGCCATAGGAGCTCGGCGGCAATGACAACACGCGACGGCGCAGCTTCGTGCAGTGGGTCGCGCTCCTCGCATCACTGGCCGCGTCTTCCTCCCTTAGAGTCGCACGACCTTTATCTGGCAGTGGGCTGAACGGCGACGACATGGGCTCCACAGGACGGCGACGCTCTTCCTCGCGTGGTTCTGGCGGCAGCTCGTAGACGAACCGAACGGTGGCGGAGCAGGGGCTGTGGCGGCAGCGCAGCCTTCTCTTCCTTCTCCTTCCTCGGCCCTCACAGATAACCTACCTCCTTGTTAGCAGCGGCAGCGACGGTGGCAGTGACGCCCACCGTGCCGCCTTTCCTCCTCCTCCCTCACTCTCCTTCCGCGGTAACCCCTCTCTTCTATCTAGGGGTGTTCAAATCCAAACTGATCCAAATTAAACCGCTCATCCAATCCGATCCAAACCGAAAATCGATTAAAACCGTACTAATTCGGATTTGATTGGATTCTATTTTTGCAAATCGCTGGATTGGATCGGATTTCGGATTTACTTTTCATAACCGATCCAATCCAATCCAAACCGCACAATGTGCTATAATATTATTCTTTTATTATTATATTTACAATTATACTTATAACATGTTCAATTTGTTATACATTTTTCTATTATTCATGTATTATTATTATTTAATAAATATTTTATGTTCAAAATGTTATTTATTAATTTATTTTAACTAACCTATAATTTTATTTCTATTGTTATGTTATCGTTAGCTTTTTAAGATATTGTTAAGACTTGTTATGTCATTGTTGATTATTTAAAATTTGATGTTGAGACTTGTTATATGTATTTAATTTTTTTATTTAAAAAACTGCAAATCCAAACCGATCCAAACCGCTTATAATCGGATCGGATCGAATCGGATTTCCAAAAAAATTTCATCCAATCCAAACCGCACCGCACATAAATTAATCGTTTGGATCAGATGACTTTTTTTCCTTAAAACTGAACCAAACCACACCGCGAATACCACTACTTCTATCCCTTTCTTTCTTCATTTCTTCCTTTCACTTTGCAGCTGCTGCTGCTGCATTGTTAGGGTGTGTTTGTGTGTGCTGGGTGTGGGTATGGGGAAACAGGTAATTGGGTTAGGGTTTCAGGGTTAGGGTATTCCCAATTTGGGAATTAGGGTTTAGGTAAAATTAAGTTTAAGGGTAAATTTGTAATTTCAAATAAAAATAGGGATAACATAGATCAAATATATGCAAAAATTTGAATGAGAAAATTCAAAAATTATATGCAAAAATGATCTCATGCATGCCTATTTCCAACTGGTCTAACTTGAATAAAAAAATTATTTTATTCGGTGACAGACTCAAATGAAACTGCAACGGCAATGCCCAGGCTCATAGCGACGGCGACTAAGTGATGAGTCTGTGGAAGAAGAAGAGAAGAACTTAACAGGCTCACAATGAGAGAGAGAAAGGGGGGGGGGGAGAATTTACCTAGAGAAAAGGGACTCGGCAGGAGAAAAGTGGCGACGGGATCAACAACGACAGTAACGGGATAAGCAGCGATGGCAACATGAGCTGTGAAGGAAGATGGAAGCTGTGAAGGGGTAGGCAGCAATGGACTCAGCAACAACGATGACGGGAGCTATGAGATTTTTGTGAAGAAGTCGAGAAGAAGACTTTGGGTAAGGATAATTGGGTTTCTCTTGCATGATTATAGAGTATGAACTGAAGTTGTGAATTACTGAATCTGTAATGTGAGGCAAATCCTAATTCCTAAAAATTGTTTACATGTGACTCTACCCCCTTTTTTGCCTGCACACTTCATTGACTTGCGCGTCGGAGTGTCTTTGCAGGTGACACCCCCCTTTCACATCTGAAGAGCTCGGGACCTCGCCTACTCCAACCCGAAGACGTACGACCAGACGACCTCCCCTTTTGTTGATCAGGATATTCACCCGATCAGTCCGGTATCCAACCTACCGAACATTGGCGCCGTCTGTGGGGAAGGGTCTATGGACTTCGTACTGGTCCAAAGTGGAACAGGCCGCGAGGCCGAGCCCGGAGAAGACGCTGCCGCGACTACTTCCAAGCAGCGCACAAGATCCCCTCCAAGACACCCAACACAATCTCGCGAAGGACGCCCCTTCGGGGGAACTGGCGACAACCACACAAGAATAATGCAAGAACTGCGCCACAGGATGCAAGACCTGGAACGCCGGCTGGGAGACAGGGAACACGACCAGCACACCCCAGAACAAAGCCACTCCCGCTCTCACTCTAGGAGCCACTCCAGACGCATCCCTAGCCCCCAGGCTGAATCCGAGAACGCTGGGGAAAGAGGACGCACTAGAAGACGCCATGACCCTGTCATCTATGCCAGACAAGAAGGGCGGCACACTACAGGTCGGGGAACCGAAGACGCTCGTCGGGAGGACGACGAAGGAAGAACGAGGAGAACACGGGGACCCGTGATAATGGGGGCGACCCCATTTCATCGTTCTATACTCGAGGTCCGGCTGTCAAAATACTTTGACAAGCCAACGGACATGAGGTACGACGGAATGCAAGACCCGCTGGAACACCTCACGGCCTTTGAGGCCAGAATGAACCTTGAGGGAGTGGGAGACGAGGTATGGTGCCGCGCCTTCCCAGTCACCCTGGCGGGGCCTGCAATACGGTGGTTCAATAACCTCCCGTAGGGCTCGGTGACCAGCTTCGCAGACATCAGCTATGCCTTCTTAGCCCAATTCACGACCAGGATTGCAAAGGCGAAGCACCTAATCAACCTGCTCAGGGTGACCCAGCGACCCGACAAGTCGACTAGGAAATACCTAGACAGATTCAACGATGAGTGCCTGGAAATCGACGGACTGACGAACTCAGTCGCGAGTTTGTGCCTGACGAACGGACTCCTGAACGAGGACTTCAGAAAGCACCTTACCACGAAACCAGTGTGGAGTATGCAGGAAATCCAATGTGTGGCCAAGGAGTACATCAACGACGAAGAAGTGAGTCGAGTCGTGGCTGCCAACAAACGGAAGCCCTCTCACAACCAAGACCGGCACCGCGGAAGCGGAGAAGGAAAAAAGGAACACGCCAGAGACGGCGGCCCGAGCAAGGCTCCCAGACCATTTCCTCATGTCAGAAAGTTCACCAACTACACCCCCCTCACCGCGCCGATCATGGAAGTTTATCAACAAATTGCCGAAAAGGGGATCTTGTCGAAGCCCCGACCACTGAAGGAACGAACAGGGGGAAACCGAAGCCTCTATTATGACTATCACAAGGGCTATGGGCATAAAACCCAAGACTGCTTCGATCTAAAGGACGCACTGGAGCAGGCCATCAGGGATGGAAAGCTAGCCGTATTTTCCCACCTCATAAGGGAGCCGAGGCGACGGAATCGCGACCACGACGGTGAGGATAGGACTCAGGCACTGAAGCGACGCCAAGAACCGAAGGACGAAGACCAGGGCCTCACCATAGTGAACGTGGTAATAGCTAGGAATGCAGCACCTAGGTTAAAGTCGGCACACAAGAAAGACGCCCAAGTCCTGGCGGTCTCCTCATCCTCTACGCGAAGCACTAGGAAGCTCCCACCCATTTCGTTTAGCCTGGAAGATTAGTGGTTCGACGAGATCGGAGAGAGTCCTCCCATGGTCATAACGGCCAGAGTAGGAACCGATCTCGTCAAACAAATCCTTGTAGATACGGGGGCGGACTCGAACATCATGTTCCGCAATGTGTTCGATGCTTTGGGCCTAAGGGACGCCGACTTACAGACGCACCAACACTGTGTCGTAGGGCTTGGTGACCATTTCATCAAGCCAGATGGCATAATCACCCTGCCGATCTCACTGGGACAAGGACAGGGGAGGAGAACGGTAATGGCCAAATTTGTGATCCTACGGGACTTTACCGCCTACAACATCATCTTGGGGAGAAAGACAATCAACGACCTAGGAGGAGTCATCAGCACGAGGATGTTAGTAATGAAGTTCATAGCTGAAGAAGGGTCAGTAGGATCTGTGAGAGGAGACCTGGAAACGGCAGTCGCTTGCGACAACGTCAGTCTCTCGTTAAGGAAAAAGTCTAAAGAGGCATCAGGAATATTTCTCGCCGACCTGGACGCTAGAGTTGATGACAAACCGAGACCCGAACCCGAAGGGGACCTGGAGAAGTTTAGGGTCGGGAACTCAGAGGAAAAATTCACGTTCGTGAATAGGAACCTCCCCCATGAGTTAAAAGAACCTTTGATGGAAATGATCAGAGCTAATGGCGATTTGTTTGCCTGGACACCCGCCTACATGCCGGGCATAAACTCCAGTCTCATGTCGCACCACCTAGCCGTCAGACCGGAAGCGAAACCAGTGGCCCAAAGAAGGAGAAAAATGTCTCAGGAAAGAACAGAGGAAGTGGCCAGATAGACGGCCAGCCTCCTCGAAGCGGGGTTCATCCGGGAGCTGGACTACTCGACCTGGCTATCAAACGTGGTCCTGGTAAAAAAGCACAATGGGAAATGGAGAATGTGTGTGGACTACTCCGATCTCAATAAAGCATGCTCTAAGGACTGCTACCCCCTTCCCAACATCGACGCACTCGTCGACACGGCTGCGGGATACCGGTATCTGAGTTTCATGGATGCCTACTCCGGCTACAATCAGATACCGATGCATCGGCCATACGAGGATAAAACGGCGTTCATAACGCCAGGGGGGACCTACTGCTACAGAGTAATGCCGTTAGGCCTAAAGAACGCGGGGGCAACGTACCAGAGACTGATGAACAAAATATTCAGCAACCTCATCGGCAAGACGGTGGAAGTTTACATGGATGATATCCTCGCAAAAACCATCTGCCCTGACGATCTCATAAGCGACCTGGAGAACGTGTTCGCGTCCCTCCGACAACACGGCATGAGGCTCAACCCGCTTAAGTGCACCTTTGCCATGGAGGCCGGAAAGTTCCTGGGATTCATGATAACCCAGAGGGGAGTGGAAGCCAACCCTGAAAAGTGCCAAGCAATACTCCAGATGAGGAGTCCGAGTTGCATCAAAGACGTTCAGCGGCTGACGGGAAGGCTCATAGCGTTGTCCCGATTCCTTGGTGCGTCGACAGCAAAGGCCTGATGGTATTTTTATGGAAAAATGAATTTTCAAAACACCAAAAACTCACCGGCAAGTGTACCGGGTCGTATCAAGTAGTAAAACTCACTTAGAGTGAGGTCGATCCCACAGGGATTGATGGATCAAGCAACTTTAGTGGGTGATTAGTTTAGTCAAGCTAACATTGAGTGATTTGAGTGACAGTTGAAACAACAGAAAGTAAATGACAAGAGGAATTAAAGTGCAAAAAGTAAACTGGACAGAAACTTAAAGAGCAAGAAATGTAAATTGCAAGAATCTTAAATGACAAGAAATGTAAATTGCATGAAAAGTAAAGGGGGTTGGGTGCAGAATATTTAAAGACAGCAACAAATCAAATTCAGAACAATTACAGTAAAGGTAAATATGCAGGAAAGTAAATTGAGAGTTGCAGCAAATCTAAACAGAAAGGGAAAATTTTAGTGAAGGATCAAAACAAAAAAGCAGTGCTTAATTTGTAGCAATTTAAAAGTGGTTCAAGATCTCAGGAGTGGAAGAGACTAGAAAACAAGTCTAGATCTCAAATCCTTCCTTGATCCAACAAGAACAATTGCAAAATGAAAATGGAAGAGTAAATTGCAGAAGAGGAACAAGAGAAGTTGCAGATGGAGAATGAAAACAGAATTCCTTCCAATCTCAATCCAAAAATTCAAAACAGAGAAGAAAACTAAGAAAGAAAGCAAAATAAAAACTAAAGAGTGCACAACTCCCTATTGGAGCTAGCCTCCTTTCTAATCGAGCTCTCTTTTGAAAATGAGAGTGATGCCTTTATATAGGCTTTTTACAGAATAAAATGACATTGAAATGAAAAACAAATTAAATGAAAATCCTAATTCTAGCTTATTCTTGTGCCTTTGAGTGATGATGTGGGCTTTGCTTGCTTTGGATTTGAAGAGAAATGGGTTTGGTTGGCCTCAATTCAATTTGGTGAAGAATTGAATTTAATTGGAATTTTGGTTGAATTTTGGCCCATGGTCCACCTCCCAGGGGAAAGCTCGACTCTTGGCAAGAGCTTTGGCCAAGAGCTTTGGTTCCCTTCCTTGCCAAAGTGTGCGCACGTTCCTTCCGTGTGACAAGAGAACAAAGCTCTTTGCAAGAGCTTAAAAGCTCTTGCCCAAGAGCTTTACTTGTCCTTGAGGTCCATGGTTCAAGTCTTGGGTGAAGCATTTGCTGGCCATTTTCCTTGGCACAAGAGTAGCGCTTAGTGTCTTCCCTTGGTATCCCTCTTCGAATCCTGGTGGAAGCACTTTGATTCATTTTTGCTTGTTTTTAGCCCTTAAAGATTCCTTTCACTCGTGCCTCAATTCTATGCCAAATATGGATTGCCATACATCGTTGGAAAGCTCTAAATGTCAGCTTTCCAACGCAACTGGAAGCACATCAATCGGACTTTTGTAGCTCAAGTTATAGCCCTTTGAAGGAGGCATGGTCATGCTGTGAGCGCCCAGATTTTAACTTAGAGAAAATTTTGCTTCCAATGCTCATTTTCCTTGAAGCAAGCCCGAAAAAGCTCTTGGGCAAGAGCTTTTAAGCTCTTGGCAAGAGCTTGGCTTTTGATTATTTGAAGTAAAGCTCTCCACAAGAGCTCTAAAGCTCTCGGCAAGAGCTTTGTGCTCTTACTCCTTGTTTTGAGCCACGCTTTTCTTCCTTTGGGCCATGCTTCTCTTCCTTGATTTGGTCATGGGCTACGCTTTTAAAAGTGTGGCCTAAGCCTCTAAAATGTGCTCCAACTTCAAAGTGTGCCCAAAATTCCTCTTTTCTTCTTTTTAGCTTATTTTGTGCTCTTTTTTGCTTCTTTTTCTTCTTATTTCCTACAAGATTTATAAAATTAAAAGATCAAGGAAATATACCAACTAAGTACAAAAGCATTCAATATTTAAGCACAAATCATTAATTTCTTGTATGAAAAAGCATAGAAAAACATGACATGGTGACATGTCATCACAACACCAAACTTAAACCTTGCTTGTCCCCAAGCAAGAAAAGAATCATGCAATTAAGATTGACAATCCAAGGTAAGAAGAATAGCAACTCAATGTTCATGGTTAGCTAGTTTTCTAAGCGTGCTACAATCACAAAAGAGATGTAAATGATTGATGCTTCTATCTAGCTCAATTTATGAAATCTTTTCCTTATTTTTCTTCCTTGAAACAAGCTTTTGATTTTCTTATTAGCTTCTCCTTTTGGGTGCTTTGCCCCATGAGTTAATAACAAAGCTACGATTCTAAATGCTTTGTTTTCAAGTATTACCACTTGATACATAAGCACCACAAGCATTTGAATTAGAGGACTTCATTAAGCTCATTTTTCTTTTCTTTTCTTGACTCTCTAATCATTGATGCTCAGAACCTTGAGCTTTGAGGGAGTGCTTTTGCACTTGAGCCTAGCCTTGACTTCTAAGTGTTTTGTTTTCAAGCATTTGGCTTGATACATAAACACCACAAGTACTTAACATATTGTCATTGGTACTCAAAGCCTTCAGCTTTCTCATTCTTTCCCTTTTTCTTTTTTTTTTGCCTTAATTTTATTTGCTTCTTCAAGGTTTTCATGATTTTCAAAAGATTTCACAAAATGTACTAGATAAAAACTTTAATTAAATAAAATCCAATGAAATTGAGCAACAAGTAGTCATACTAGCTTTCCAATACTTTTATGCACATGCTAATTTCTTCTTTAATTCCTTGTTTGTTTATGATCATGATACTTTACTGCTTTAAGCTTTATAAAACTCAAGTTGGTAGTCATAATGGCATGGCAACATGTTACAAATCAATATTCAAGCTATGCTTATTCATACCACACATGCATACAGAGAATATAAAGACAATCATGCATTTTAAGTGTTGGAAACAAATGAGGAGAAAAAGAACTCTACAACCTTGTAGTTCATCTTCATTATTGTTGTCCTTTTTCCTCTATTCTTCCTCCTTCCCTTGCCAAACTCAGAATGCTTGCTCATCCTCAAGCAACAATTAGAACAATGGCTATGGGGCTAAGATGGATCATGAATGTCTTACACAATGAAAAGTTAGTAGTACATGTGTTCTAAGCAAGCAAAATTAAAGATAATAATCAAGGCACAAGAGACAGAGACATTGTGATTGCAAACTTAAGAAGGTGAGCATAATACTTTGCATAAAGAATAAGTGGCACACCAAACTTAGTGTGACACTTTCACTTGGAATTGATGCAAGTATCTTGTAAGGATTAGAACCAAATTTTGTTGCATAGCAACACCAAACTTAGAATGCAACCACATGTCAATTTATTTGAAATAAAACTAAATGAAAGAAACTGTTATATGTTAAATACAATCACCAAGCCAAGAATCTATCATGAATAAAGCTCTCTTGGTAGTGTATTAACAAACACAGTAAATAAAAGAAAGCATTTAAAACAAAGAAATGACTAAAAACAAAGAGAAAACTAAAATTGTCTAACTAAAAGAAAAATAATAGTGCAAAGAACATTATGATTATGCAAACAAGTGGTGTTGCTGAATGATTTGCATAGAAAAAATAAGTGGCACACCAAACTTAGAATCTTGGTGTGTCACTTTCATTTTTTTGATTTGATGCAATCATCCAAAAAGATTGAAAACAATTTGTTGCAAGGCAACACCAAACTTAGAATGTAACCATATGCCATTTTATTGAATTTAAACAAAGTAAAGAAAGAGAACAAAGCATAGAAGAGAAACGTTACCTACTGTTGGCATGTTGTTCTTTACTTTCTTCCTCTTCTTCCAGTTTGTTAAGAGGAATGACCTCAAGGGAGGAGAAGATTCAGCTATTGCCCCCTGTCTTGGTTTCCTCTCAGCAAGCTTTCTTTTATACATGGCTTGATTGAGCTTGCTTGCCATTGGTCCAGGGGTTGGATTGCTTGTGGTTGACCTCCTCTTGAATGTTGTCCTTGGTAGCTTGGTCACAATCCTCTTCTTGGTGCTTTTGTTAATTGCCTTCACTTCCTTGAATCCAAGTCTTGGTAGTTGTGTGATTGTTGGAGTCTTCTTTTCATCAAGAGCCTCTTGTATTGGTGGTTCCCTGAGCTCTTCCTTTGTGCACTTCTCTACTTCACTTGAGTGTGAATTCTTTTGAGTATCTTCCTCCATTTCTTCTTCATGATTTCCCATTAATTCCTTTGGGAGGGAAGTTTCATGTTCCTCTATCACCTCAAGTGCAGTTTCATTTTCAACCACCTCATTCTTCATAGAAAGTTCACTTGATGCAGTAGCCTCCTCATCTTGCTCTTCCACTTTATCCTTCACATCCATCAATTGGTCTTCATTTTCCTTGCTTCGTAGTTCTAAGTGTTTCTCCGTGTCCTCCAATTGCTCATCCGTCTCCTGAGAAATGATTTCTAGTTCTCTCCAGAATTTTTGTTGTTTCTCCACAAGTCTGTTGAACCTGGACTCAAACATTGAGAATCTTTGGCTCGTGGAAGTTTGTGTTGGTTGTGAGTCTTGGGATGGTTTTTGTGTTGAGGCATAGTCAAGTGATGAAGAATTTTCAGATGAAAAACTGGAAGGTGAGGCTGGACAATTTTGTATAAGTGAATTGAAGGCACGTTCAAGTGAAGATGGCTCTTGATAAGTGGAATATGGGCTCTCAAATGTTTTCTGGTTTTGCTCCTCCCAGCCACCATTAGAATAGCAGCTTGCATCATTTTGTGGTGGAGGAAGATATCCCATATGATTCTCTTGCTCATCTTGTGTTTCTGAAACAAATCTCCATGGATTGGAGTGCTCAGACTTTGTATTTTCTTGGTGATATTCCCAGCCACCATTAGAGATTGGTGGTGGTGGGTAATATCCCATAAAATTTATTTGATCATAAGATGAGTTAAACTCCATTTGAATTTTGGAACACACAACACCAAGGAAAATTGAAATTACTCATATCAGAGATGAGAATTTCTTAGTGAGGCAAAAACTCAAACACCTTGGTTTCAATCTAAAATAGAAAACAAAAATAAAGAAAATGCTTGATCTAGACTTCTCACCCACTTAATCATTGTTGATCTAAATTAATCCCCGGAAACGGTGCCAAAAACTTGATGGTATTTTTGTGGAAAAATGAATTTCCAAAACACCAAAAACTCACCGGCAAGTGTACCGGGTCGTATCAAGTAGTAAAACTCACTTAGAGTGAGGTCGATCCCACAGGGATTGATGGATCAAGCAACTTTAGTGGGTGATTAGTTTAGTCAAGCTAACATTGAGTGATTTGAGTGACAGTTAAAACAACAGAAAGTAAATGACAAGAGGAATTAAAGTGCAGAAAGTAAACTGGACAGAAACTTAAAGAGCAAGAAATGTAAATTGCAAGAATCTTAAATGAGAAGAAATGTAAATTGCATGAAAAGTAAAGGGGGTTGGGTGCAGAATATTTAAAGACAGCAACAGATCAAATTCAGAACAATTACAGTAAAGGTAAATATGCAGGAAAGTAAATTGAGAGTTGCAGCAAATCTAAACAGAAAGGGAAAATTTTAGTGAAGGATCAAAACAGAAAGCAGTGCTTAATTTGCAGCAATTTAAAAGTGGTTCAAGATCTCAGGAGTGGAAGAGACTAGAAAACAAGTCTAGATCTCAAATCCTTCCTTGATCCAACAAGAACAATTGCAAAATGAAAATGGAAGAGTAAATTGCAGAAGAGGAACAAGAGAAGTTGCAGATGGCGAATGAAAATAGAATTCCTTCCAATCTCAATACAAAAATTCAAAACAGAGAAGAAAACTAAGAAAGAAAGCAAAATAAAAACTAAAGAGTGCACAACTCCCTATTGGAGCTAGCCTCCTTTCTAATCGAGCTCTCTTTTGAAAATGAGAGTGATGCCTTTATATAGGCTTTTTACAGAATAAAATGACATTGAAATGAAAAACAAATTAAATGAAAATCCTAATTCTAGCTTGTTCTTGTGCCTTTGAGTGATGATGTGGGCTTTGCTTGCTTTGGATTTGAAGAGAAATGTGTTTGGTTGGCCTCAATTCAATTTGGTGAAGAATTGAATTTAATTGGAATTTTGGTTGAATTTTGGCCCATGGTCCACCTCCCAGGGGAAAGCTCGGCTCTTGGCAAGAGCTTTGGCCAAGAGCTTTGGTTCCCTTCCTTGCCAAAGTGTGCGCACGTTCCTTCCTTGTGACAAGAGAACAAAGCTATTTGCAAGAGCTTAAAAGCTCTTGCCCAAGAGCTTTACTTGTCCTTGAGGTCCATGGTTCAAGTCTTGGGTGAAGCATTTGCTGGCCATTTTCCTTGGCACAAGAGTAGCGCCTAGTGTTTTCCCTTGGTATCCCTCTTCGAATCCTGGTGGAAGCACTTTGATTCATTTTTGCTTGTTTTTATCCCTTAAAGATGTCTTTCACTCGTGCCTTAATTCTATGCCAAATATGGATTGCCATACATCGTTGGAAAGCTCTTAATGTCAGCTTTCCAACGCAACTGGAAGCACATCAATCGGACTTTTGTAGCTCAAGTTATAGCCCTTTGAAGGAGGCATGGTCATGCTGTGAGCGCCCAGATTTTAACTTAGAGAAAATTTTGCTTCCAATGCTCATTTTCCTTGAAGCAAGCCCGAAAAAGCTCTTGGGCAAGAGCTTTTAAGCTCTTGGCAAGAGCTTGGCTTTTGATTATTTGAAGTAAAGCTCTCCACAAGAGCTCTAAAGCTCTCGGCAAGAGCTTTGTGCTCTTGCTCCTTGTTTTGAGCCACGCTTTTCTTCCTTTGTGCCATGCTTCTCTTCCTTGATTTGGTCATGGGCCACGCTTTTAAAAGTGTGGCCTAAGCCTCTAAAATGTGCTCCAACTTCAAAGTGTGCCCAAAATTCCTCTTTTCTTCTTTTTAGCTTATTTTGTGCTCTTTTTTGCTTCTTTTTCTTCTTATTTCCTACAAGATTTATAAAATTAAAAGATCAAAGAAATATACCAATTAAGTACAAAAGCATTCAATATTTAAGCACAAATCATCAATTTCTTGTATGAAAAAGCATAGAAAAACATGACATGGTGACATGTCATCAAGGCCCTACCCTTTTTCGCTTTGATGAAGAAGGGAATAGCATTTGAGTGGACCCCTGCGTGCAAAGAAGCCTTCAACCACTTCAAAGACATTCTAGCAGCACCCCCAGTGCTCGGGAAGCCGAAAGTCGGAGAGCCACTCTATCTATACCTAGCCATCACAGAGGGGGCGCTCGCAGCGGTGTTGGTACGGAAAGAAGGGAAGGCCCAGCAACTGATCTACTTTGTGAGTAGATCACTGCAAGGGGCAAAACTCAGATACAGCAAGCTGGAGAAGCTGGCACTGGCACTTCTGGTCTCCTCCCACCGATTGCGACAATACTTCCAGAGTCACCAGGTGGTCGTGAGAACGGACCAGGGGATTCGTCAGGTGCTCCAAAAGCCTGATCTAGCGGGAAGAATGATGACCTGGGCCATCGAACTATCCCAATACGACCTAGGCTACGAGCCCCGACACGCAATTAAGGCGCAAGCAATGGCAGACTTCCTGGTGGAAGTAACTGGGAATCCAACCGAGGACACGGACACACGGTGGAAGCTCCATGTAGACGGAGCCTCCAACCAGACGTCCGGGGGCGCCGGGATCATTTTAGAAAGTCTGGACGGAGTCATCTATGAACAATTAGTTAAGTTTGAGTTTCATGTATTGAACAACCAAGCAGAATACGAAGCCCTCCTAGGGGGTTTGGTTCTAGCTCAGGAAGTCGGGGCCAAGAGGCTAGAAGTATGCAGTGATTCGCAAGTCGTCACTTCGCAAGTGAATGGAAGCTACCAAGCTAGAGACTCATTACTACAGAAATACTTAGAGAGGGTCAAAGAGCTGAGGAAACAATTTGAAGAGGTCACGGACCAACACGTCCCAAAGGAGAGGAACACACGGGCAGACCTCCTATCCAAGCTGGCGAGCACAAAACCCGGAACCGGCAACCGCTCCCTCATCCAAGGCATCAAGAAAGAGCCAGCAGTTGCCCTCCACCTGACCAAATTAGCCCCTTCTTGGATGGACTCCATCGCTAACTTCTTGCAAAACGGCAAACTCCCCCAGGACGAAAAGGAAGCCAAAGCAGTAAGAAGGGAGGCCGCCAAATATATGATCATACAGGATCAGCTTTTCAAAAAGGGACTCAGCTAACCTTTGTTGAAGTGTCTGCACCCCGACCATACGGACTACGTTCTCAGAGAAGTCCATGAGGGGTGCTGCGGCCACCATATCGAGGGCAAGGCCCTAGCAAGGAAGCTCATCCGAGCTGGATACTACTGGCCGACAATGATGAATGACTCCAAGGAGTTCGTAAGGAAATGCGCGAAGTGTCAACAAAACGCCAACTTCCACAGAGCGCCAACCTCCGAGCTGAGTTTACTAACGTCCACTCGACCTTTCGCACAGTGGGGAGTCGACCTCTTGGGACCCTTCCCAGTTGGCCCGGGGCAGGTCAAATACCTCATAGTTGCCATCAACTACTACACCAAATGGATAGAGGCTGAACCGCTCGCCAGCATATCCTCATCCAATTGTAGGAAGTTCATGTGGAGGCAGGTGATAACCCGTTTCGGCATCCCGGAGATCGTCATCTCAGATAACGGGACGCAATTCACTGACAAGAAGTTCGCAGAGTTTCTCACCGGCTTGGGGATAAAACAGAAGTTCTCCTCAATTGAATACCCCCAAACAAATGGGCAAGTGAAATCTGCAAATAAGATCATCTTACTGGGTCTTAAAAAGCGTTTAGATAGCAAAAAAGGCGCGTGGGCTGACGAGCTTGCCTCAGTTCTCTGGTCCTATCGAACAACCGAGCAAAGCTCCACCGGGAAAACCCCCTTCTGCTTAACATACGGGGTCGAAGTAGTGATACCTGTGGAGATCGGAGAGCCAAGTCCGCGGCTACTCCTTGCAGGAGTAGAAGAAGCAGTGGACAAAGACCTGGTAGACGAGGTCAGAGAGATGGCCCACTTATCAGAGGTAGCGCTGAAACAGAGGATAGCCCTGCGATACAACACCAAGGTCCTTAGAAGGGAATTTGAGGAAAGAGACCTCGTCCTGCGACGAAACGACATCGGACCACCTTCCCCAGGAGAAGGAAAGCTGGCGGCAAACTGGGAAGGCCCCTACAGAGTCAAAGAAGTGCTTGGCAAAGGCACCTACAAGCTGGAAAGACTCGACGGCAAAGAAATCCCGAGAACATGGAATACAGGTAACCTAAGAAGATTCTACTTGTAGCTTGGGCACACTAGCCAAGCGGCATAGGTGTTTAATTTTATCAAATGTTAATTTCCAATGATTTACTTTCATTAAACGCCTAACGTGTTCATAGAACTGTCTAGCTAACGACTACTTTTTACTTGTCTAAATTCTCCTATCTATTATTCCCCAATATGTATCCCACACCATCGTGTTCTTCAACGGCAACCCGGGACTGATCACCCCGGGAGCCAACCGAATCATAGCCATAACAAACGGCCGCGATAATAAGACCAAGACGGTTTCAACCAAGTTACCAACACAAACGGCAAAACAGACACAAGCGATAAGTCCACGCCGAAAAAATGGTAACAAAATAAAATGCTACCAAACAAGATAAAGGCGATAATCATAAAGCCGACCAGGCAACCACTAAAGTATAAAAGTTAACGGTTTCAACAAGTATTCTACAAGGAAACATAAAAAGCGCGAGTTACAAGAGTTCACTTCCAGGGCATGTCGACAATCTTGCCATCCTGGATTGTTTTGAAGACTCCAATAGCAGACGTATCAAATTCTGGGACCACGATCTTCACTTGGACCTTGAGAGCCTCTTCGGTCATAAAGATCGCGTTCTTTTCCTGCTCCCTGACCGCCTTATATTTCCTTTTCAACTCTTCCGCCTCGGCTCGTGCAGCCTCAGCCGACGAGACGGCCACGTCACGCTCCTTCTCCACAGCGACCACCCGACCTTGCGCGGTGTTAAGCTGGCTCTCTAAAGTCATCTCCCGCTCGGTTAGACGGGAGACGGTGGCGTCGGAGGCATTCATTTTTTCCTCAAAGGACGCAGCCTTCTCCTCGGCATCCTTGCGCCCCCTCTCCGCCGCGGCCAGTTGTTCCTGAAGCCTTTCAACCTGGACCTTGAATTCGTTGTTGGCCTGGGCACCAGTATCAAGCTTCCTTCACAACGCCTGCATGCCCGACAGCTCGAACTCAGCCTTCCGGGCTATCACCACTCTGCGGAGAAGGGTGCGGTACATCCACCTTGCCTGCCCCGCGAGCTCGGTACTAAGGAAGTGATCCTCTGTACCGAGAATCAACTGATTATCAATAAAGGCCCCAGCAATGAAGTTCCTCTCCATCACGGTGAGAGCTCCTTCCGGGCTGGAGGATGCCCTTTGTCTCTTGGGAGTAGGGACAAGCTTAAAATCGTCATACTCCCGATGAGTAGAGGACGACTGCCCAATACCGGCCGTCTCATCGGGAATGGGAGAAGCCTACCTCCCGGCAGAATTCTTGTCGGACATCTCGACGTCCCGGGGGGAAGGTACAGCTTGATTTTCCTTCTCCCCGTAGGGCCTTCCGGCTTCCTGGCATCCTTCTCGTCAGCCTTCTCTTCATCGCTATCCTCCAAGAAGGTCTTGACTAAATTTTCGAGCCCGGTTACCGAAGCAGACATCTCCACTACAACAAAGAAATAAATACGTTAGTCGTAAAGTCGGGAAGAGCAAATTAAATAATAAACAATGCAAAAGTACAAGACAAAACAGCTCACAAATATAACTCCTGGTGGACTCCCGTTCACCCATAAGGAGGTGGGGGTTCACGGGGTTCTTTCCAAAAAGAGTAAACAACACATCGGCAATCCTCTTATTTACAGGGGACATTCCCTTGTAGGTCACCTTAATGAAAGAATTAGACCCCGCCCCGAAGCTCCAATACGTCGGGATGAGGCGTTCCGCCTCTAACGACAACTAAAAGGGATGGCGACCTTTAACGGGACGAACTTTGAAGAATTTGTCTTTGAACTCATGATAGGAGTCCTCAAACAGGCCAAATACCCTCCGACCTTGGGCAGACCGGAAGGACAGGAACCCTTTCCTCGCCTTCCCTTGTCTGGAGGGGTTGGTAAGGTTGAAGAAGAAGAGGAAGACATCCACCGATACCGGCAGCTCGAGATATTCACAAACCATCTCGAAACAGCGGATAGAAGCCCAGCTGTTCGGATGGAGCTACGACGGCGACACGGATATCCGATTAAGAAGCGACATCTGAAAATCGGAAAACAGTATGCGAACACCAACCTGGGTGAACATGGCTTTGTAAAACCAAATCCAGTCGGCAACCCGGGGAGAGCAAAAATTAATCTCATACAACCGCTCATTGGGGGCAGGAACGAAGGTCTCATAATTAGCCTCCTCGTCTGTCCCCCCGCACAGATACCCGGCTTGCTGAAACTCTGTCAACTCCTCCAGATCCATCTGATTCGGCGAGTCCTTCACATCTGAGGTCACCCAAGCGTAGGGGTCATAGTTCGCGGCGGAAACAGAAGCCCGGGAGACGACGTGAGGCATACCTACAGTGGGGGTACCACTCCATTAGTCTATGAAGTCAGGAGTCTGGGAAAAACCCAGAAACTATGTCCATCCTATTCAACAGTTAAGATCAAGCATGGCTAAAGCTATACCTATCACACAAGCCACCTAAAAACCTACCCTGGAATGGTACCCCTCCCCTAACACATCTACTTAGCACTAAAAAGTCATCTAGCAACGAAAATCAAACAAGACAGCAAGAACGCAAAGCAAATACAAACAACAAGCGTACAACAACGAAGCAGAAAAGAGAGAGGACCAAAGGTTACCTGAAACGGTTGTGAAAACGGAGAGGGAAGAAGGAAAAATGCACGGAGATGCTAGGATGAAGCTCTGGGATGCTCTGGACTTTTCTGGGTGAAGAAGAATGAGATGGTAGGAGCGAGAGTGGAAAAACGAAAAATTGAAACAAACTATTTAAAACTGCCACCCAGGAAGCGCAAAAGACTTGGGGGCAAAATAGTCTTTGTGTACAGGGTTTTGCAACCCATTATGAGAATTTAATGCTCAGCGCGAAGAACGAAGCGATGAATGGTTGCCCCAACAGCCAAGAGACACGCGCGCAGGGGGAACGTCCCTCCCACGGGCGGCCGACCTGACGACGACGCATGGAACAAGAAATAACATGCCACTGATAGCTCTCACGACTATTACTGGCGTCTGAGGGGCACTGTTGCGGCCTGGCCCAAACCCTCTATGGGTTGGCCCGACCCAAGCGCCACCCGACCCTAACAGTCAGGGGTAAGGCGCTCCACAGCCGACCCGGACGCGTGTCCCCGACAACTCACCTACAGCTGTGAGGAGAATGCCTCAGAGAAAGTGGGCCTGTCCTTGCAGGGCCCACCTCTGACACAGTATATAAGGGGAAGGTTTTTACCCTTCCCCCAAGGTACGTTACATGACTTTACCCCCTTTTTCGCCTGCACACTTCATTGACTTGCGCGTCGGAGTGTCTTTGCAGGTGACACCCCCCTTTCACATCTGAAGAGCTCGGGACCTCGCCTACTCCAACCCGGAGACGTACGACCGGACGACCTCCCCTTTTGTTGATCAGGATATTCACTCGATCAGTCTGGTACCCGACCTACCGAACAACATGTATATATCCGGGGCAGGTACACCCTAAATCTGACCATGTTCTATCCTAAGCAAAATATGCTCCGACTCGGGTCAAGTTATTACCCTCCCCAACCGGGTATGGACGGGTCGGGTACCCACGTATTTGAGTACTGCTGTCAAGTCTAACCACGTATTGATGCTCCATTTGTAAGCTCCCACATTGGTTAGGGAGGAGAACGAAGCATGCCTTATAAGGGTGTCGATATCTCTCCCTAGCATGACGCGTTTCGACGAGTGAGTGTGAGGGGCTTCGACTATCATCCCTATCATCAAAGGCAAAACCGTGAGGCCTTGTGTGCCAAAGCGTACAATATCGTGCTAGCGGGTGGTCTAGGCTGTTACAACGAAGATCAAAGAACTATAAGAGTCAAGCTCTCTGATCTCAATCATGCTCTCGAATGAAGGGACGCTTCTGCATTCTCAGTTATATTTTTTAATGATTTAACATGGATGATCTTCAGGTTGAGAAATCCTAAAATTTTTAGATAAAATAGAATTTTTATTCAATCAAATGATGATAAATAATTTTATTGAATTAAATTATATTAATATGATCGTTGGATGATAAATAATGCTAGAAAAATAAATAAATAATATTTTAAGAATATAAAAATATTAAATTATCATTTTAATTTAATTTTTTAATCGACGACAATAAATATCTTGAATTAATTAATTTTTTACAAACAATAATATACCTAAAATTATTTCATTTCTTCAAAAATCTTTTGAACATACAATGGTTTAAGGAGAGGTTGACTATTAAGAATTGAATATATTTTTAAATTTATTTTCAATAAAAAGATTCTAATTCTATCCATCCTAAACAATTCTATATTCACTATTACTTATCTATCAATATTATTTTTAGATGCAAAAAATTTAAAATATATTTATTCTATTTCAAAAATCAATATTCATATTTAACTTAGTATTTCAACAAATATGGCAAAAAATATTACATTTTTTAGTTAAAAAAGTAAAATATATAAATATATTTTTTGGCAAGTTAATGGAATCAAATCATATTTCTATAACATATATAAGAATATATATTACACATAAATAAAAAATGTTAGGTGTAATAAGAACAAATACATAAATTAAAGTAAAATTTAGAAAAATAAGAACCAATAAAATATTGAAAAAAAGAAATATAAATAGAAGAGAAACAAAATTATTAGACGGAAGAGAAATAATTTAATAAATTTTATGTGTATATAAAAAAGGAATAAAAAGAAGATATACAGTACCTAATTTAATTTAGCAAGATTTATGAGAATAAACACATAGAATAAGAGAATAAAAATAATAATAAAAAGAAATTAAATATATGAATTAATATCAAAATAAAAAGTAATAAAATAATGATAATCTATCATAATCATAATCGTAATCTTTTAATATAATTAATTAATATAATATAAGTAGTCTACTATAATCTTAATCTAATCTTTTAATATAATTAATTCTAATTAAGTAATCAAATAAATTGAATATAAATATATCTAATCTAATCGTATAAAGAAATAGTAGATTTTCTATATATATATATATATATATATATATATATATATATATTGGGAATAAAATATCATTTTAAAATGAGATTATTATTATTAATGACATATAAATATTAAAATTGAATTAATGCATTAATTGAAATACATTATTAAAATAAAAAGTTGTAAGAATTAAAATAACTGAAATTTATTAACTTTAATTAGTTAAGTTAGTATAAAATAAGAAAGATATGATTAATCAGATTAAATAAATTAAAAAATATTATTGAACAAAGCAACTGTTACAATAATTATATTATTAATTTTAAAAAATCAATTCAATCCATTCAAATTTTTATTTAAAATAGACAATTAAAAATCACTAATGAATAAAAATAAATGGTATATAATAAAAAATAATTTTAGTAGTATAAATAATTAAATATAATTTTTACTTTTTACTTTTTATTATATTATAATTTAAGTAGTATTAATTTTATATATAATTTTTACTTTTTACTTTATTATAATTTAAGTTAACATTAATGATAAAAATATAATTTTAAATAGTTCCAATTTGTATTTAACAACATTATTAAAGCACAATTCATACTTTTTTATTTTGTGATTAATCAACATTTTTTAAACTTTTTGGTTAAGTCTTATGTATTTTATGATTGATAAATTTTCTTTACAAAACACAAATTTGCGATGAATTATTACAATCATAATTAATTAAGAAACTCAAGAAAAAATTATAAAAAATCAAATAAAAGATAAAAAATAGAGTAAAAATTTATTTT
Organism: Arachis hypogaea; assembly: GCF_003086295.3. NCBI lineage: Eukaryota > Viridiplantae > Streptophyta > Magnoliopsida > Fabales > Fabaceae > Arachis > Arachis hypogaea. Next base: position 58,466,183 of record NC_092054.1, read on the forward strand.
GAAACTAAAAATTTGTCAATTGTACTAAAAATTCTAAAAATTTGTATCTTATTATATAATCAATTTTGTTACTTACTTCTACTTCATTATTCCTTAGTATCCAAAAAAGTATATAATGTCACGCTTATTTAAAAAAAGATGAAACTCTTCAAATACACGATATAATGTATAATTCAAGAACAATAAGATAAAAAATATCTTGAATTTTATAATAGTATTTGAAATTTTCAATGTCGATAATACAAAGAGTTTAAATCTACCAAATGAATTCAATAGTTATCCTTTACACATCTTATTTAAATTTGAATTTTAAAATTTAATTAGTATATCTCTTCTTTTTTTCTAATATAAATTATTTTTGACAAAAAATAGGAAAAAAAATCTATTAGACCAAAAAAATATTCTATCAAATAATTATTATAAGGAGATTTATAATTAGAGAAGAAAATGATAAAGGTATAATAATAAAGAAAAAAAATGAAGCTCATATTAAAGAATGTTATAAAAGAAATAACAAAATTTGTATTAATAATAATAATAATAATGCTGAGGAATGATGTTGCTGGTTTAAACTTCTAGCCTCCGCCTTTGGCCATCATTTTTTCCTTTCTTTGCCTTTTCTATTTAAATTATCAAGTCATAAAAAAACAAAGAATAATTCAAGAAAACAAAAACCGCAAGATCAATAGTAACTATACAAATCAAAATACATAGGAGAAAAACAAACTATTATATGATAGGATTAACATGAGTATATTTCATTGTTAAATAAACAAAGTTAATGCAAAACAAAATTATACGTAAAGAGAAAAAAGAGTTAAAATATCCAAAGTGATAAAAAGATTATTTTTACAATTTTATTCTGTCATGTTTATATATATATAGAAGACTATAAAATAATGAACTTCTAACTAAATTAAATTATATTTATTATTATTAGAAAGAGTAAGAGAGAGAGCAGTAGAGAAAATGTTTGTGTGTATTCAAGTTGTGTAGAATAATACAGTATAAAAGGAAATTTATAGGTGCTAAGAGAATCGAAATAATAAAGACGTAAAATCCTATAATAAATATTCAGATATGTTAAATAATGCTAATTGATCTAATAGATCCTAATTATACTTTAACATCCCTCCTCAAACTCAAGTGACAACTTGAGTTTGAAACTTATTTGAAACAACTAAATAAAAAAATGCATAAAATGATAGAAAGACTGTAGACAGAACTGCCTGAAGAAAGCGCAGACAGAACTGTTTGAAAGAAGCACAGACGGAACTACCACAAAGAAATCCAGACGGAACTGCCAGAAGGAAGTGTAGACGAAACTACCGGAAGGAAACGCAGATGGAACTGTCGAAAGAGAACACAGACAGAACTGCCGCAAGAGTGGCCAACTGCCAAAAAATTGCTAAAAAGATGGCGAACTGCCAGAAAACTATTGAAAAGTGACAAAGTGCGAAGAGATTATAAACTATTGGGAGGTGAGGAAAATACAAGTGATAATCAATGCCAAGGTAATGAAGAATGTCGTAAACACATGGTCGTGACTCCATGTAACTAGGACATCAATGGAAATATAGCATGACATATTAAGGCAATTAGATGCAAGATGTTTATCAGCATGCCGGCAAAGGCATGAGTAGCATAGATCAAGCATTAATAGCTCAATTTGATTATCAAATGTAACAAACTAACAACCACGTTTGTGTTGACAATTATATTCAATTAATAAAAGATTGCAAGGGTTTTGTGAAAAACAGGCATTAGAGTAGAGGAATAGAATAATAAAGAATTCACAATGCCATACGGGCTTTTCACAAACACTTGGTATGCATGTAAAATATGTTAAGGAAGGTAGGAACTCCAACATGCATGCAATCCAAAAATTAATATTAATTGTCAAATCACTCTTGATGATATCCACAAGCTCAAGTATAATAATATAAGATCCAAATAAAGTTCCAACACCAATCATAAAAAAATGCATGAAAAAGGAATGAAAAAGAAACCATAAATAACTAAGCTGAAAGAAAAATTGAAAAGGAAGAAGAATAAATAAATGTAGTAAATTAAAAGAAGAGAAGAGTAGAGGAGGAGTAGAAAAGAAGTAGGAATGAAAAAGAATTAGGATTGGGGGAGGGGAGATTTGAAATCTGGTGGTGTGCTAATTGAATTGTGTGTCGCAAGCGACGCATACGCGTCAGGCACGCGCACGCGTGGATCACCACATATTGAAAATGACGCGCACGCGTCAGGGACGCGTACGCGTGGGTAAATTTATGCCTGTAGCACAAGTCCAGCGTGGGGGCAGCACAACTCTCTGTTCAGCATATTGACGCCGATTTTCATACTCATGCGTACGCGTAGCGACGCGTACGCATGGGTTGAACTTTTTTACAGGGGACGCGTACACGTGAGGTACGCGTATGCGTGGAATGGCTTGTGCGCCATGCACCCTTCCCGCGCGTCTCTCGCGCAACTCTCTGTTAAGGTGCGCATACGCAAAAGACGCGCGCGCGTCATGGACGTTTGCGCGTCGATTCCCCTTTTTTATGCATAAAATGCAGCATGCAGATGGATATGCAGAAATTATAAATGAAAAACTTGTGAAAAATAAAATAAAATAAAATAGAATAAAACTAGGAATAAAAGGGACGATCATACCATGGTAGGTTGTCTCCCACCTAGCACTTTTAGTTAAAGTCCTTAAGTTGGACATTTGGTGAGCTCCTTGTCATGGTGGCTTGTGCTTGAACTCATCCAAGAATCTCCACCAGTGTTTGCAATTCCAATAGCCTCCGGGATCCCAAACTAGGCACATAAAGCCTTTGAGCAAGTTCAATCAAGTGACATGGCTCCGGGAGTGTTGATTGTTGGAATGAATTCCGGGGTCCCAAACCTTGATTATGCACCCGTCTTTGTGTTGATCGCCATTATTCCAACCGGGGTGGCAAGCAATCTGAATTCTCACTGGAGCGGCCTGACGAGCTGGATTTATGCCGGTAAAGAATTTTATAGAAATATTATCGCGTTGTAAGTATAGCTTCTAACCCAACAGAGAATCCTTTCGTACAAAAGTTTGTTGTCACAAGTAACAAAATCCAATAAAATTTATAACCGAAGTATTTAAACCTCGAGTCGTATTCTCAAGGAATTGCAGGGAGGTATGATTTATTATTGGTTATGTAAAAAGATATGTTTTTGGGTTTTTTTAAAATAAGGAACAAGTAATTTAAATGACAAGAAAAATAAATTAATAATTATAAAAATATCTTGCAATGTATAAGAACCGGAAATCCTATCCCAGTTATCCTTATCAGGTGTGATGAGAATTGTTATTGCTCTCACTTATTTAACCCTTACTAAATAAAGGAAAGTCATGTAGACCAATTAATTTGATCCTCAAGTCCTAGCCAACTCCTGTGGAAAGACTAGCTTTAGAGTGATCCAAATCAATCAGCAATTCCAATTTCAACCAACAGCTGAGTTTGATAACTCAAGTGTTACCAATTACTTAACCAAAGCCAAAAGGAGAAAAGTAAATCTACTCGAATAAAAATACCTTCAGATTGGAAGCAACAATAACATAAATAAAAGAAAGAAATCTAGAATCTGAAATACCTCAATTATATTAAATAAAATATTCAAATCTAACATGGAAAGGTTCATAAGCAATTTGGGCAACATAAGTCAGATACAAGTAAAAGTATTAAAGTCATGGTTCTGAAAACCGGACCGGACCGGCCGGTTCAACTGGAAAAATCGGGAACCGGTTACCTAGCTGGTCCGGGTAATGTCGAAAACCACCTGGCAAAAAACCGGTGGAAAAACCGGTCGAACCGGTGGTTAACCGGCGAACCGAAAGAACCGTCCGGTTTTTTGGCGGTTTAGTGGTTTGCAACTTCACATGCCAAACGACGTCGTTTTAGCTTTTTTTTTTTTTAAAAAAAAAGAAAAAAGAAAGGCGTACGCGAAAGTCCTAAGCTCCTGACCAAACCCACTATGCCACAGCACTAACCCTAATCTGAGTAATCTCCCCTTTCTTCCCCTTTCCAAGTGCATTCAGCGCCAGCCTCCATTCACCCACCAAGGCCACGATTGCCACCCACAGCCATCCACAGCAGCCGCGACCACCACGGGCGGGCCCGCCTCCTCGTCGCCGAACGTCACCTAGCCCGCCTCCTCATTCGCCACCCACAACCATCCACAATAGCCGCGACCACCACCGGCCGAGCCCGCCTCTTCGTCGCCGAACGTCACCTAGCCTGCCTCCTCATTCACCACCCACAACCATCCACAGCAGCTGCAACCACCACTGGACGAGCCCGCCTCCTCATTCGCCGGTAAGACTCTGTTCTTGTCTTCTTGATTTTGAACTTGCTTCCTTTTGAATTCTGATTATGATTTATGAGTTCTATGCTTCTTGATTTTGATTTTCTAAGGTTCTGTGAGCTCGCCTGTTCTATGCTGCCTGCTTGATTTATGTTTTTGATTTTCTGAGGTTATTTTGATTGCTATTTCATTATTTTCATGATTGATGTTTTTTATTTTGAATATGTTTTGCTGCTTCTTTTTGCTGCTTCATGAATGATGATGAATATTTTTTGCTGCTTCTTATTTTGATTGCTGTTTCATTATTTTCATGATTGCTGTTTTTGATTTTGAATATGTTTTGCTGCTTCTGTTAGCTGCTTCATGAATCATGATGAATATTTTTTGCTGCTTCTAATATGTTTGCTGTTTCATTATTTTCATCATTGCTGTTTTTGATTTTGAATATATTTTGCTGCTTCTGTTTGTTACTTCATGATGAATATTTTTTGCTGTTTCTGAATATGCTTGCTGTTTCATTATTTTCATGGTTTTGAATGTAGAACTTGCTAGTAATTGTATCTTTTGAATGTATAACATTATGGGTTTGTCATTATGTACGTTTTATTTTTTGTTTAGTTATAAACTTTGATGTTTGAAGTTGTTTGTGAACCTCTAATATTAAGTAATGGATAATTTATTATGTGAAATATTAAATTTTATTAAGTTAGAAATTATTGAATTTATATACTTAAGATTATTTTAAGTTTTTTAATAATTTTATTTAATATTTAATTAAACCGGTTGAACCCTGGTTGAACCCCGGTCGAACTAGTGAACCATTGAACCAGTGACTTCACCGGTTTATTGACCGGTCCGGTTCTTGCAACCTTGATTAAAGTAAATAAAGGTAGAATAGAAATATAAATTAAAAGAACATTGAACCTGGCATTGAAGTAAAAACCATAAAGTAAAAGAGATCCTAATCCTAAAACCTAAGAGAGAGGAGAGAGCCTCTCTCTCTAGAGAACTACATCTAAAAACCTAAAGTTGTGTGAATATCCAGGTCCTCCCATGAATGAATGGATTCCCCCACTTTATAGCCTTTAATCTGTGTTTTCTGGACCGAAAACTGGGCCAGAAACAGCCCAGAAATTACTGGAGGCGAAATCTGTCACGCTGATTTTCGTCATTGTGACGCATCCAGGTGGAGCACGCGTTCGCGTCGCCTAGCGGTATGGCCACTATGGCAAATTATATATCCAAATTGAAGCCCCAGAGGTTAGCTTTCCAACGCAACTGGAACCGCGTCATTTGAACCTCTGTAGCTCAAGTTATGATCCATTTAGTGCGAGAGGGTCAGGCTGGATAGCTTTGCAGTTCCTTTAGCTTCTTGCATTCCTTCCACTTTTGTATGCTTCCTTTCCATCCTCTAAGCCATCCCAGCCATGTAATCTCTGAAAACACTTAACACACATATCAAAACATCGAATGGTAATAAGAGAGGATTAAAATTAGCTAAATTAAGATCAAAGAAACATGTTTTCAATCATAGCACAAAATCAGGAAGGAAAACATAAAACCATGCAAATAGTATGAATAAGTGGGTAAAGAGTTGATAAAAACCAATCAATTGGGCACAAGATAAACCATAAAATAGGGGTTTATCACGGCCAAACAACTTCCTAGACCCATTCAGTCGAGCTTTACACCAACCTTTACATTTAAACTTTTAGCTTTCCACCATATTGAATCTTGCATGACAACTCCTACCGCTAGCCATCTCCCTCTTACTCGTAAATCCACAAAGAGCTCGAAGTTGACCATCTGTCTCAAGTAAACCATATTCAAGTGGAATGAGAAAGCTAAGAGATATGAATTTTACCCACTTGAATTTTGTGAAGGATGATGGTGACTTAGGGGGAGAGGTCTCCAACAACTTTGGCAAGGTGATTTCAAGCTCCACTCCCTTGTGCTCTTCCTTGACAACTTCCACCTCTTTGTAAGCTTCTTCAAGTTCAACCGCTTCCTCTTGGTAGCTTCTTTCCAATTCAATCTCTTATTCATTGCTCACCAAGGGCATGGGAGGTTGTGCTTTTTCTTCTTTAATCTCCATGTCAAGTCTAATGTGAGAGGATTCAATTGCAGATAAGGATTCATCAATGATTGAATCCATCTCTTGATCAACCTCCTCAAAGTCTTCAACCAGGATATGCCTTGGAGGTTGTACACTATCCTCCTTAACATCAATTTCAAGCTTTTTGGAGGAATACTCTACAACTCTAGATTCCCATGGAGGTTCAGCGTCTCCTAAGTCTTCAACCACTTCTTCCTCTTCAGCTATTACGGCTTCCTCCACTTGTTCCAATACAAAGTCACATTCTCCATTGTCCACTGGAGTTTCTAGTGTCTCTTTCATGTTACATTCTTCATTAGAGTCTCCACATGTAGCTATGGGAGTTCCTTGAGTGTCCAACTGTTGGGAGGCTAATCGATTTACTACCTCGGTCAAGGCAGCCGTGAGTTCTAGTACCTTCTTCTCCATCCTTTCTTGCCCTTGAAGAAATACACCAAGGGATTCATTCATTAGAGATTGTGGTGATTGGAAGGGTTCATCGCATGGGAAGAATGGTTCATGATAGGAAGGTGGTTCTTCTTGATAAGGATAAGGAGATGGTGTATATTGAGGTGGTGGTTCTTGGGAGTAATTGTGTTGGAATGGGGGTGGCTCTAAGTATGGCTCATAAGGCTCTTGGTATGGTGGGTAAGGATTAAGTTCATATGGGGGTGTTTGGTGTTGAGGTGCTTGTGAGTATGGTGGTTCAAAATTATGTTGAGGAGGTGGTTCATAAGCATATGGTGGGGCTTGTTGGTAACTACAAGGGGGTCCACCATATTCATCATCTTGGTACGCACCCTGGAATGGCTCTTGACTATAGTAATTTGATGGAGGTTGGTTGTCACGAAAGGGTCCACCATAACTATTGTCTTGGTATGCATCATAGGATGGTTGTTGGTTATAGTGCATTGGAGGGGGTTGTTGCCAGGAGGGTTGATCAAATCCTTGTGGCTCATCCCATCTTTGATTGTTCCAAACTTGATGCATGTTCCCATTATAGCTTCCATTCCCTACAATAGCATTGGAACCAAACTACAATAGCATTGAGAGTTCATAGTATCTAAATAAAATAAAAACAAAAGCTAACAAAAATAAGCGATTAAATCCTAAAACTAACAAAAACTAACAAATAAGCAAAAAATAAATATTTAAAATAACCAATAATAAGGCACACGTTTGCAACTCCCCGGCAACGGCGCTATTTTGACGAACGGACTTTTGCCAATAAAGAAATTCATAAATAAATTCTCGTTGAAAGTATAGTTTCTAAATCAACAAAGAATCCTTTCGTACAAAAACTTGTTTGTCACTAAAGCAAACCCAATAAAATTAATAACCGAAGTATTTAAATCTCGGGTCGTCTCTCAAGGAATTGTAGGGAAGTATGATTTATTATTGGTTATGGAAAGGTATCTTTTTTGGGGTTTTTGAAATAGAAACAAGAAAAAGTAAATTGCAAGAATTAAATTAATAACTAATAAAGCTCTTAGCAAGGTATGAAAACTGGACGTCCTATCCTAGTTACCCTTATCAATTGTGATGAGAATTGTTCATTACTCCCACTTAGTTAACCCTTACTAAATAAAGGAAAGTCAAGTGGGCTAATCAATCTGATTTCTCAAGTCCTAGTCAACTCCTAAGGAAAGACTAGCTTTAGAGGAATCAAAACCAACCAGCAAATTCCAATTATCAATCAACGAAGGAGTTTGATAACTCAAGTGTCTCCAATTAATCAATTCAAGCTAAGAATATAAAAAGCTGAATTAAAATCTTAAATATGAAATACCTCAAATTGCATTAAATAAGAAAATCAATTCTAACATGGAGTTCATAAACCAAATTGTCAACATAAAGTAATCCACAAGGGAAAATAAATAAACTAGAAAGCTAGAACAAATAAAAGTAGAAGAGAAATTAAATTAAAGGAACATTGAACCTGGAATTGAGAAGAAGTAATCCTAAAACTAAGAGAAATCCTAAATCATAAAACCTAGAGAGAGGAGAGAGCCTCTCTCTCTCTAGAAACTACATCTCAAACCTAAATTGTGAATAATGAATGAATGATGAATGATTCCCCCATTCTCCAGCCTCTATTCTGTGTTCTCTGGCTTGGAATTGGGCCAAAAAGGAGCGCAGAAATCGCCCCCAGCGCTTTCTGTAACTTTCTGCATGTGGCGCATGTCACGCGTAGGCGTAGGTCACGCGTGCGCGTCATTTGGTGAAATTCCTTTTCACGTGTACGCGTTAGTCACGCGTACGCGTCGCTCGTCTTCTGCGCTAGGCACACGTGCGCGTCGTCCATGCGTGCGCGTCGATGCCAGCTTTTCAAAACTTTATTTTTCGTGTTCCTTCCACTTTTGCATGTTTCCTTTCCATCCTCTAAACCATTCCTGCCCTATAAAGCCTGAAAGCACTCAACATACAGATCACAGAATCGAATGGTAATAAAGGGTATTCAAAATTAACAGTTTAAAGGTCTAGGAAACATGTTTTCAACTATATCACAGAATAAGGAAGGATTTGTAAAACCATGCAGATCATATGAATAAGTGAGCAAAGACTTGATAAAAACCACTCAAATTAGTACAAGATCAACCATAAAATAGTGGTTTATCTGACTCTGATACCATGTTAGAAAGGGGAGAGGGAGCAATAGGAAAAATGTTTGTGAGTATTCAAGTCGTGTAGAATGATACAATATGGAAGGGTATTTATAGGTGATAAGAGAATCGAAATAATAAAGACGTAATATCTTATAATAAATATTCAGATATGTTGAATAATGCTAATTGATCTAATTGATCTTAATTATACTCTAAAAATTATATTCAATTAATTGATATACATAATATTAAATTGTGTGATACTTAAATATCTAATCAAATCAATTAGTTGGTATAATTAAGCCATCGTAATATGAATTGTATTTAATGAGTTAAAAGAAATAAACTAAGAAACACTCTCAGAAGCATGCCATAATTTAGTATTATGTATATCACAATTTATCTTTAAATTAAACTGCGAGAGTGTTCGGGGCACAAACCACCAATAGTCCAACCTTAGATACCACCTAATCAATTGAAAACACAAAATCTACTCAAGACCAAAATCTTAAATTTTGAAATTCATAGAGCTGTATAATAGGGAGGGAAATTCAAAACCTTACCAGCAAAAGTTTTTTTAGAACTAACGGGTTCAGCGAGAGCTTTGCATAGCCACTGACGGCACGCGAATTGGAGCATCGTAGCTCGAGTTATGGCCACCGGAAGTGAAAAATGAATAGTGACAGTCTCTCCTCCCTCTCTTATCACTTGTGCAGCTGCAACTTTGTGTTTTTAGGTTATGTTGTGCTGAATGGGTTCATTAATGTGGGTTATGTATGTTGGGCTTGAGCCCAATTTGGGCCCGGTCCAACCCCGTTAGTATTTTTAGTTGGTTTGGCCTAACTTTGGGCCAAACTTTTAAAATTAGTGCCTGATTTTTAATTTTAATTATTTTTCTATGTTTTTCTACAGTTTTTACTGCTCTCACATAGTACTGGACAGATTTAAGCTGGTACTGCCGGCTAATTTACCGGTACGCATTTTTACGCAATTTTCCACAGAAAATTATATTTTCCAACTCAAAAAATCTACTGAGTCTAAATATCATATTTAAAATTTCTAATTAATATTCTAAATTTTTGAACTTATTTTGGGCAATTAAATTATTTTAATGAAGCGGCTAATTAAATACAGTTCTTACAGAAAAAAATCAAGTTATCCTCTCTCAAGGAGGATATTCTGGCTCTGATACCATGTTAGAAAGGGGAGAGGGAGCAATAGGAAAAAGATTTATGAGTATTCAAGAGTTGTAGAATGATACAATATAGAAGGATATTTACAGGTGATAAGAGAATTGAAATAATAAAGAAGTAATATCCTATAATAAATATTCAGATATGTTGAATCATGCTAATTGATCTAATTGATCCTAATTATACTCTAACAACTATATTCAATTAATTGATATACATAATATTAAATTGTGTGATATTTAAATCTATTAATATATAATAGGAAACAAGTAATGGGTTCTATGCTCGACACGTGTAACAGTTTCTTGAATGACAAGTGGCATGCAGGGTTAGTAGGAACATTAAGCAACATACAATGGGTAAATCTGAAATTATAATGCACATGAAGTAAACCACTCATATATATAATTTAAATATCCATTTTTTGTCATTAAACAATCCTGGCGGGAGACCTGAAACGCTCCAAAACATTATTCACATTCCAGTCACTACTTCTCAACCTGGTGGGAGACTTGAAACGCAACGGATGAACATTTTGATTTAGTATCAGATGTGAACACCAAAAAACTTGTGTGTAATTTCAAATTATTTGTTGTAAGGGTGTGGACAACTGATGAGCGGATAATTTATACCCTTTTTGGCATTGTTTTTACATAGTTTTTAGTATGTTTTAGTTACTTTTTATTATATTTTTATTACTTTTTATTCAAAAACACATTTCTGGACTTTACTATGAGTTTGTGTATTTTTCTATAATTTCAGGTATTTTCTGGCTGAAATTGAGGGACCTGAGCAAAAATCTGATTCAGAGGCTGAAAAAGGACTACAAATGCTGTTGGATTCTGACCCTCATGTACTCGAAGTGGATTTTCTGGAGCTACAGATACCCAATTGGCACGCTCTTAATTGCGTTGGAAAGTAGACATCCTAGGCTTTCCAGCAATATATAATAGTCTATACTTTGTTCGAGATTTGATGGCCCAAACTGGCATCCAAAACCAGCCTAAAACTTCTTGGCGTAAAACGCCCAAACTGGCACCAGAATTGGAGTTAAACGCCCAAACTGGCACCCAAGCTGGTGTTTAACTCCAGAAGCAGCCTATGGATGTGAAAGCTTCAATGCTTAGCCCAATCACGCACCAAGTGGGCCCCGGAAGTGGATTTCTGCACTTAGTTATTCATTTTCTGTAAACCGAAGTTACTAGTTTACTATAAAAACTACTTTTTGAGATTTATTTGATACGAATCCTTTACAGACTTTATCATCTTTTGACCATTGTTCACATTTGGGGAGGCTGGCCATTCGGCCAGGCCTAGACCTTTTTTACTTATGTATTTTCAACGGTGGAGTTTCTACACCCCATAGATTAAGGTGTGGAGCTCTGTTGTTCTTCATGAATTAATGCAAGTACTATTGTTTTTCTTTCAATTCACGCCTACTTCTTCTCCAAGATATACTCTCGTACTTAATTCAGTTAAGTCAGAATGAAAGGGTGACCCGTGACAATCACCCAATCTTCGTTACTCGCTTAGCCAAGATCCGCGTGCCTGACAACCACAAAGCTGTCTACATTATGTTCAACGTAGTCATTGGACGACAGCCGGAGTATATTCTCTTGGATATCTAATACACAGACCGAGTCCGTGAGATTAGTATCTTCGTGGTATAGGCTAGAATCATTGGCAGCATTCCTAGGATTCGGAAAGTCTAAACCTTGTCTGTGGTATTCCGAGTAGGATCCGGGAAGGGATGACTGTGACGAGCTTCAAACATGTGAATGTTGGGCGCAGTGACAGTGTGCAAAAGGATCAATGGATCCTATTCCGACGCTAGTGGGAACCGACAGATGATTAGCCATGCGGTAGCTGTGCCTGGTATTTTTCATCCGAGACGAGAAATCCGACAGTTGATTAGCCGTGCAGAAACCGTAGAGGACCATTTTCACTGAGAGGATCTTACAGCTTGCCATGGAAGGGAGCACACATGATTGGAAGAAGGCAGTAGGAAAGCAGAGGTTCAGAAGCAACAAAGTATCTCCAAACGCTTATCTAAAATTTCCACCAATGAATCACATAAGTATCTTTATCTTATTTATCTTATTTTATGTTTTATTTATCTTTTAATTATCAAAACCTCATAACCATTTGAATCCGCTTGACTGAGATTTACAAGATGACCATAGCTTGCTTGAAGCCAACAATCTTCGTGGGATCTACCCTTACTCACGTAAGGTATTACTTAGACGACCCAGTGCACTTGCTGGTTAGTTGTGCGGAGTTATGAAAAGTGTGAATCACGATTTCCCACACCATGTTTTTGGCGCCGTTGCCAGGGATTGTTCAAGTTTGGACAACTGACGGTTCATCTTGTTGCTTAGATTAGGTAATTTTATTTTGTGTTTAAGCTTTTTATTTTTATTTTCGAAAAAAAAATTGTGTTCTTCAGAATTTTTAAGAATGAATTCTAGAGTTTCATGAGATATGTTAAAGCCTGGCTGGCTGTGAAGCCATGTCTAATCTTTTGGACCGAGGTTTCCACTTTCCATTGGAGAAAGGACATGTCTGTAATTGTTATGCTGAAGCTTGGCTGGCCATTTAGCCATGTCTAATTCTTTTGGACCGAAGCTTTAGACTAACATTGTACGAATCTTGGAATTCTTATTAAAAATTTTGTATCTCTTTATTTTCTTTTTTCCAAAATAATTTTTGAAAAATACAAAAAAATTAATAAATCATAAAAACCAAAAAAAAATTTTGTGTTTCTTGTTTGAATCTTGTGTCAAATTTTAAGTTTAGTGTCAATTGCATGTTTTTATTCTTAAATTTTCGAAAATTCATCATGTGTTCTTTCTTGATCTTCAAGTTGTTCTTGATAATTTTCTTTGTCTGATCTTTACATTTTCTTGCTTTATGTCTTTTCTTGTTTTTCATATGCATTTTCGAATTATTAGTGTCTAAAGTTTAAAAATTTTTAAGTTTGGTGTCTTGCATGTTTTTCTTTTCTTAAAAATTTTCAAAAATATGTTCTTGATGTTCATCATGATCTTCAAAGTGTTCTTGGTGTTCATTTTGACATTCAAAGGTTTCTTGCATGCATTAGTTGTTTTGATTTCAATTTCTAATATCTTGTGTCATTTTGTTATTTTTCTCTCTCCTCATTAAAAATTCAAAAATAAAAAATAATATCTTTTCCCTATTTTGCTCATAAATTTCGAAATTTTGGGTTGACTTAGTCAAAAATGTTTAAATTTAGTTGTTTCTTGTTAGTCAAGTCAAAATTTCAATTTAAAAATTCTATCTGTTGAAATCTTTTTCAAAAATAAAATCTTTTTCATTTTTCTTAATATTTTCAAAAACTTTAAAATTGATTTTCAAAATCTTTTTCTTAATTTTATTTCATAATTTTCGAAATTATTGCTAACATTTAATGTTCTGATTAAAAAATTTTAAGTTGTTACTTACCTATTAAGAAAGGATCAATCTTTAAATTCTAGAATCATATCTTTTAGTTTCTTGTTAGTCAAGTAATCAACTTTAATTTCAAAAATCAAATCTTTTTAATTTCCTTTTCAAATCTTTTTCAAAATAGATTTCAATCATATCTTTTTCAAAACTTAATTTCAAAATCTTTTTCTAACCTCTTATCTTTTCAAAATTGATTTTCAAATCTTTTTCAATTAACTACTTGACTTTTTGTTTGATTTTAAAAGTTTACTATTTCTTATCTTTTTCAAAACCACCTAACTACTTTTCTCTCTCTCTAATTTTTGAAAATTACTAACCCTTTTTTCAAAATTCTTTTTAATTAACTAATTGTTTTAAATTTTAATTTTAATTTTATTTTATTTTTTTCTTAAATTTCGAATTCTAACTAATAATTAAAATAAAAACAAAAATATTTTTCTTTTATTTTAATTAATATTCGAATACTCTCTCTCTCCCTCTCATCTCTTTCTATTTATTTTATTTATTTACTAACACTTCTCTTCTTCTTAAAATTCGAACCCTGTCCCTCTCTCTGTGTTCGAATTCTCTTTATTTTCTCTCTTCCTCATTCTTCTATTCTTCCATCCTTCTACTCACATAAAGGAATCTCTATACTGTGACATACAAGATTCCTCTTCTTTTCTGTTCTCTTCTTTTTCATATGAGCAGGAACAAGGATAAGAACATTCTTGTTGAAGCTGATCCTGAACCTGAAAGGACTCTGAAGAGGAAGCTAAGAGAAGCTAAAGCACAACACTCTGGAGAGGACCTTACAGAAATTTTCGAAAAAGAAGAAGTTATGGCAGCCAAAAATAACAACAATGGTGAAGATGCAAGGAAGATGCTTGGTGACTTTACTGCACCCACTTCTGACTTCTATGGAAGAAGCATCTCAATTCCTGCAATTGGAGCAAACAACTTTGAGCTTAAGCCTCAATTAGTTTCTCTAATGCAGCAGAATTGCAAGTTTCATGGACTTCCATTGGAAGATTCTCATCAGTTCTTAGCTGAATTCTTGCAAATCTGTGACACTATCAAGACCATTGGGGTTAATCATGAGGTCTACAGACTTATGCTTTTCCCTTTAGCTGTAAGAGACAGAGCTAGGATATGTTTGGACTCACAACCTAAAGAAATCCTGAACTCTTGGGAAAATTTGGTCAATGCATTCTTGGCAAAATTCTTTCCACCTCAAAAGTTGAGCAAGCTTAGAGTGGAAGTCCAAACCTTCAGACAGAAGGAAGGTGAATCCCTCTATGAAGCTTGGGAAAGATACAAGCAATTGATCAGAAGGTGTCCTTCTGACATGCTTTCAGAATGGAGCATCCTGTGTATATTCTATGATGGTCTGTCTGAATTGTCCAAGATGTCATTGGACCACTCTGCTGGTGGATCCCCTCATCTGAAGAAAACGCCTACAGAAGCCCAGGAACTCATTGAGATGGTTGCAAATAACCAGTTCATGTACACTTCTGAAAGAAATCCTGTGAATAATGGGATGACTCAGAAGAAAGGAGTTCTTGAGATTGATACTCTGAATGCCATATTGGCTCAGAATAAAATATTGACTCAGCAAGTCAATATAATTTCTCACAGTCTGACTGGAATGCAAGCTGCATCCAGCAGTACTAAAGAAGCTTCCTCTGAAGAAGAAGCTTATGACCCTGAGAATTCTGCAATGGAAGAGGTGAATTACATGGGAGAATCCTATGGAAACACCTATAATCCTTCATGGAGGAATCATCCTAATTTCTCATGGAAGGATCAGCAAAAGTGATGAGAGGAACTTTTGCGTGGTCTAGAAATTTACGGATAAATCCTCGTTGCAAGTATAGTTTCTAAACCTTCAAAAGTCCTTTCATACAAACATTTTGGTTTTCACAAGTAACAAACCCCTAAATAAATTGATAACCGAAGTATTCAAACCTTGGGTCGTCTTCTCAAGGAACTGCAGGGAAGTATGTTCTTATTATTAGTTATGGAGATTGTAAATTGGGGTTTTGAGAATGAGGAGTGAATAGTTTAATTAGCGAATAAAGTAAATGAAGAACAAGCAATTTAAATGGCAAGTAAAATAAATAAATGAATGTAAATAAACTTTTGGCAAGGTATGAGAAACTAGAGGTCCTATCCTGGCTATCCTTATCAATGATGATGAGAATTGAATCTTAATTCCGCTTTGTTAGCCTTTACTAAGATAAAGGAAGGTCAAGGGATTAATTGGATTGATCTTCGGATCCTATTTTATTTTCTAAGAAAAGATTGGAATTCTTGAAGCTCAATTCAATTAACAAAGATAACAATTATCAACCATGTTTGAGTTTGATAACTCCTGAGTTACTGATTTCTTAACCAAAACCAAAAGGAGAAAAGTAAATCTACTGGAATAAGAATGTCTTCAGATTGGGAATAATTGTAACTAATAAATAAAAGAAAGCAATATTAACTGAAATACCTCAAATAACATTAATCCAAAATAATAATCTGTAACATGGAAGAATTCATAAATTAAATTGCAAAAGTAAATAATCAACTAAAGTAGTGAATAAAAGTAAAAGAGAAGCTTGAAGTAAAGGAACATTAAACCTGGGATCGAGAGTTACTTCTGAATTCAGAGAAATCCTAAATCCTAATCCTAAGAGAGAGGAGAGAACCTCTCTCCAAACTAAATCTAACTCATGAAAACTAAAACTAAAGTTGTCTCTCTCTGAATGGATGCATTCCCTCATTTTATAACCTCTGGTCTATGCCTTCTGGACTTGGATTTGGGCCAAAAAGGGCTTCAGAAATCGCTGGGAGCGTTTTCTACAATTTCTGGTGCGTGGCCTCTGTCACGCGTCCGCGTGGGTCACACGGTCGCGTCATTCGGAGCTTTTCTTGTCACGCGGTCGTGTCAGTCATGCGGCCGCGTCATATCTGTCTTGCTTAAGGTGCGCGGTCGTGTCAGTCATGCAGCCGCGTCGCTGTTGATTCGCGCTTCGCATGCGTCTGCGTCGCCCATGCGATCGCGTGGATGCCAGTTTCTTTAGAAACTCCGTTTTGTGCTTTCCTTCCATTTTTGTATGTTTCTTTTCCATCCTTTAAGTCATTTCTGCCTTAGAAGATCTGAAACTACTCAACACACTAGTCACGGCATCGAATGGAATTAAAGGTAATTAAAATAATTAGTTTTAAAGCATAGGAAACATGTTTTTCACATACATCACATAATGAGGAAGGGAAAGTAAAACTATGCAATTAATATGAATAAGTGGGTGAAGGATTGAATAAATCACTCAAACTAAGCACAAAATATATCATAAAATATGGGTTTATCAAAAAGCCTAATGAAGGCTTCAATAATAATAATGGTGGGAGAAATGGGTTTGGCAATAGCAAGCCTTTTCCATCATCTTCTGAGCAACAGACAGAGAATTCTAAGCAGAGCCTCTCTGACTTAGCAACCATAGTCTCTGATCTATCTAAGACCACTCTCAATTTCATGACTGAAACAAGGTCCTCTATTAAAAATTTGGAGGCACAAGTGGGTCAACTGAGTAAAAGAGTTACTGAAATCCCTCCTAGTACTCTCCCAAGCAATACAGAAGAGAATCCAAAAAAAGAGTGCAAGGCCATCAATATAACCAACATGGCTGAACCTATAGAGGAGGGAAAGGCATTGATTTCCAATGAGGAAGACCTCAATAGACGTCCACTGACCCCTAAGGAGTTCCCCATTGAGGAACCAAAGGAATCTGAGGCTCATATAGAGACCATAGAGATTCCATTAAACTTATTGTTGCCATTCATGAGCTCTGATGAGTATTCTTCCTCTGAAGAGGATGAAGATATTATTGAAGAGCAAGTTGCTCAATATCTAGGAGTAATCATGAAACTGAATGCCATGTTATTTGGTAATGAGACTTGGGAGGATGAACCTCCATTGCTCATCAATAAACTGAATACCTTGGTTCAACGGAAATTACCTCAGAAGAAACCGGATCCTGAAAAGTTCTTAATACCTTACATTATAGGCACCATGATCTTTAAAAAGGCTCTGTGTGATCTTGGTTCAAGTATAAACCTCATGCCACTCTCTGTAATGGAGAAACTAGGGATCTTTGAGGTACAAGCTGTAAGAATCTCACTAGAGATGGCAGATAATTCAAGGAAACAGGCTTATGGACTTGTAGAGGATGTCTTAGTGAAGGTTGAAGGCTTTTACATCCCTGCTGATTTCATAATCCTAGACACTGGAAAGGAAGAGGATGAATCCATCATCCTTG
Organism: Arachis hypogaea; assembly: GCF_003086295.3. Taxonomy (NCBI): domain Eukaryota; kingdom Viridiplantae; phylum Streptophyta; class Magnoliopsida; order Fabales; family Fabaceae; genus Arachis; species Arachis hypogaea. The sequence goes on from NC_092054.1 coordinate 58,484,160, forward strand.
AAAGACCCTTCCTAGCCACAGCATGAGCTGTGATTGATGTGGACAGAGGAGAGTTAGTCCTTAAATTGAATGAGGACTACCTTGTGTTTCAGGCTCAAGGATCTTCTTCTGTAACCATGGAGAGGAAGCATGAAAGGTTTCTCTCAATATAGAGTCAAGCAGAGCCCCCACACTCAACTTCTAAGTTTGGTGTTGGAAGGCCACCATCAAGCTCTGAATCTCTGTGAAGCTCTCTAAGAGCTCACTGTCAAGCTATTGACATTAAAGAAGCGCTTGTTGGGAGGCAACCTAATGTTATTTAATTAAATTTATTTATATTCCATTGTCATTTTATGTTTTCTTTAGGTTGATGATCATGTGAAGTCATAAAAACAACTGCAGAATTAAAGCAAAATAAAAAATAGCACACCCTAGAGGACAGGCTTACTGGTGTTTAAACGCCAGTAAGGATATCAGAATGGGCGTTTAACGCCCGGCCTGGCAGCATTCTGGGTGTTAAACACCAGAATGGGCAGCACTCTAGGCGCTTAACATCAGAAAAGGGTGTCTGGCGTCTGGCTGAAGTTAAATGCCAGAAACGGCAGACAGACTGGCATTTAACGCCAGAAAAGGGTGTCTGGCTGGCGTTAAACGCCAGAAAGGGGCAGCAGACTGGCGTTTAACACCAGGAAAGGTAGCAGAGTTGGCGTTTAACGCCATAATTGGCACACAGAGGGCGTTTAAACGCCAGAATGGTGCAGGGAGCAGAATTCCTTGACACCTCAAGATCTGTGGATCCCACAGGATCCCCACCTACCCCACCTCTTCTTCTCTCCTCTTCACACCTTTCTATAACACTCTTCCCCAAATACCCTTCACCTATCAAATTGTACCCTCTTCCCCATATTCTCTTCACCACTCACATCCATCCATCATAAAATCCCACCTACCTCATCATTCAAATTCAAACCATTTTCCTCCCAAACCCACCCCTTCATGACCGAATTCCCTTTCTCTCTCTCTCTCTCTCTCTCTCTCTCTCTCTCTCTCTCTCTCCTACCCTATAAATACCCCTCCTCACTACCTTCACTTTCACACATCACAAATAATTCTTTCCCCCCTTGGCCGAAACCAACACTACCCTCCATCTCCTCCATTTCTTCTTCTTCTACTCCTTTCTTTCTTCTTTTTCTCGAAGACGAGCAAAACTTCTAAGTTTGGTGTGGGAAAGCTCTTCTTTTTGTTTTTCCATAACCATCAATGGAACCTAAGGCCGGAGAAACCTCTAGAAAGAGGAAAGGGAAGGCAATTGCTTCTACCTCCAAGTCATGAGAGATGGAGAGATTCATCTCAAAGGTCCATCAAGACCACTTCTATAAAGTTGTGGCCAAGAAAAAGGTGATCCCCGAGGTCCCCTTCATGCTCAAGAAGAGTGAATATCTGGAGATCTGACGTGAGATTCGAAGAAGAGGTTGGGAAACTCTTACCAACCCAATCCAACAAGTCAGAATCTTAATGGTTCAAGAGTTCTATGCCAATGCATGGATCACTAACAACCATGATCAAAGTATGAACCCGAACCCAAAGAATTGGCTCACAATGGTTCGGGGGAATTACTTGGATTTCAGTCCAAAAAATGTGAGGTTGGCATTTAACTTGCCAATGATGAGAGGAGATCTTCATCCTTTCACTAGAAGGGTCAAATTTGATCAAAGGTTGGACTAAGTCCTCATGGACATCTGTGTAGAAGGAGCTTAATGGAAGAGAGACTCAAGAGGCAAGCCGGTTCAACAAAGAAGGCTTGACCTCAAACCCGTGGCTAGGGGATGGTTGGAGTTTATTCAACGCTCTATCATTCCTACTAGCATTCGGTCTGAAGTTACAATAGATCGGGCTATCATGATCCATAGCTTCATGAATGGAGAAGAAGTAGAAGTTCATGAGATCATACCTCTAGAACTCTACAAGGTGGCGGACAAGCCCTCTACTTTGGCAAGATTAGCCTTCCTTCATCTCATCTATAACCTATGCAATTCAGTTGGAATTGTCATAGAGGAAGACATCCTCATTGATGAGGACAAGCCCGTCACTAAGAAGACGATTTAGTAAACAAGAGAGCCCACTCATGGACCTCAACAAGAGCATGAGGAAATTCCTCATCAAGAAATCCCTGAGATTCCTCAAGGGATACACTTTCCTCCACAAAACTATTGGGAGCAAACCAACACCTCCTTAGGAGAATTGAGTTCCAGCATGGGGCAACTAAGGATGGAGCACCAAGAGCACTCCATTATTCTCAATGAAATCAGAGAGGACCAAAAGGCCATGAGGGAGGAGCAACAAAGGCAAGGAAGAGACATAGAGGAGCTCAAGCACTCCATAAGACCTTCAAGAGAAAGAACTAGCCGCCATCACTAAGGTGGACCCGTTATTTAATTTTCTTGTTCTTATTTTTCTGTTTTTCGAATTCTATGCTTATTGTTTTGTCTATGTTTTTGTCTTTATTACATTATCATTAGTGTCTAGTGTCTATGTCTTAAAGTTATGAATGTCCTATGAATCCATCACCTTTCTTAAATGAAAAATGCTTTTATTTGCAAAAGAATAAGAGGTACATGGATTTTGAATTCTATCTTGAAATTAGTTTAATTATTTTGATGTGGTGGCAATACTTTTTGTTTTCTGAATGAATGCTTGAACAGTGCATATTTTTTATATTGTTGTTTATGAATGTTAAAATTTTTGGCTCTTGAAAGAATAAAGAAAAAGGAGAAATGTTATTGATAATCTAAAAAATCATAAAATTGATTCTTGAAGCAAGAAAAAGCAGTGAAAAACGCAAAGCTTGCGAAAAAAAAATATATGCGAAAAAAATAAGAAAAAAAGAAAGAAAAAGAAAAAGCAAGCAGAAAAAGCCAGTAGCCCTTTAAACCAAAAGGCAAGGGTAAAAAGGATCCAAGGCTGAGCATTAATGGATAGGAGGGCCCAAAGGAATAAAATCATGGCCTAAGCGGCTAAATCAAGCTATCCCTAACCATGTGCTTGTGGCGTGAAGGTGTCAAGTGAAAAGCTTGAGACTGACCGGTTAAAGTCGTGGTCCAAAGCAAAAAGAGTGTGCTTAAGAGCTCTGGGCACCTCTAACTGGGACTCTAGCAAAGCTGAGTCACAATCTGAAAAGGTTCACCCAGTTATGTGTCTGTGGCATTTATGTATCTGGTGGTAATACTGAAAAACAAAATGCTTAGGGTCACGGCCAAGACTCATAAAGTAGCTGTGTTCAAGAATCAACATACTGAACTAGGAGAATCAATAACACTATCTGAATTCTGAGTTCCTATGGATGCCAATCATTCTGAACTTCAAAGGATAAAGTGAGATGCCAAAACTGTTCAGAAGCAAAAAGGCTACAAGTCCCGCTCATCTAATTGAAGCTAATATTCATTGATATTTTTGAGATTTATTGTATTTTCTCTTCTTTTTATCCTATTTTATTTTTAGTTGCTTGGGGACAAGCAACAATTTAAGTTTGGTGTTGTGATGAGCGGATAATTTATACCCTTTTTGGCATTATTTTTACATAGTTTTTAGTATGTTTTAGTTACTTTTTATTATATCTTTATTAGTTTTTATTCAAAAATCACATTTCTGGACTTTACTATGAGTTTGTGTGTTTTTTGTAATTTCAGGTATTTTCTGGCTGAAATTGAGGGACCTGGCAAAAATCTGATTCAGAGGCTGAAAAAGGACTACAGATGCTGTTGGATTCTGACCCTCATGCACTCGAAGTGGATTTTCTGGAATTACAGAAGCTCAATTGGCGTGCTCTCAATTGCCTTGGAAAGTAGACATCTTGGGCTTTCCAGCAATATATAATAGTCTATACTTTTCTCGAGATTTGATGGCCCAAACTGGCGTCCAAAACCAGCCTAAAAGTTCCTGGCGTAAAACGCCCAAACTGGCACCAGAATTGGAGTTAAACGCCCAAACTGGCACCCAAGCTGGCGTTTAACTCCAGGAACAGCCTATGCACGTGAAAGCTTCAATGCTCAGCCAAAGCACACACCAAATAGGCCCCTGGAAGTGAATTTCTGCACTATCTGCACTTAGTTACTCATTTTTTCTGTAAACCGAAGTTACTAGTTTAGTATAAAAACTACTTTTAGAGATTTATTTGATATGAATTCTTTACAAACTTTATCATCTTTTGACCACTGTTCACATTTGGGGAGGCTGGTCATTCGGCCATGCCTAGACCTTTTTCACTTACGTATTTTTAATGGTGGAGTTTCTACACCCTATAGATTAAGGTGTGGAGCTCTGTTGTTCTTCATGAATTAATACAAGTACTATTGTTTTTCTTTCAATTCATGCCTACTTCTTCTCCAAGATATACTCTCGTACTTAATTCAGTTAAGTCAGAATGAAATGGTGTCCCGTGACAATCACCCAATATTTGTTACTCGCTTAGCCAAGATCTGCGTGCCTGACAACCATAAAGCGGTCTACATGATGTTCAACGTAGTCATTGGATGACAGCTGAAGTATATTCTCTTAGATATCTAATACACGGACCGAGTCTGCGAGATTAGTATCTTCGTGGTATAGGCTAGAATCATTGGCAGCATTTCTGGGATCCGGAAAGTCTAAACCTTGTCTGTGGTATTCCGAGTAGGATCCGGGAAGGGATGACTGTGATGAGCTTCAAACCTGCGAATGTTGGGCGCAGTGAAAGTGTGCAAAAAGATCAATGGATCCTATTCCGATGCTAGTGGGATCCGACAGATGATTAGCCATGCGGTAGCTGTGCCTGGTATTTTTCATCCGAGACGAGAAATCCGACAGTTGATTAGCCGTGCAAAAATCGTAGAGGACCATTTTAACTGAGAGGATCTTACAGCTTGCCATGGAAGGGAGCACGCATGATTGGAGGAAGGCAGTAGGAAAGCAGAGGCTCAGAAGCAACAAAGCATCTCCAAACGCTTATCTGAAATTCCCACCAATGAATCACATAAGTATCTTTATCTTATTTTATGTTTTATTTATCTTTTAATTATCAAAACCTCATAACCATTTGAATCTGCCTGACTGAGATTTACAAGATGACCATAGCTTGCTTCAAGCCAACAATCTCCGTGGGATCGACTTTTACTCACGTAAGGTATTACTTGGACGACCTAGTGCACTTGCTGGTTAGTTGTGTGAAGTTGTGAAAAGTGTGAAACACGATTTCCCACACCAACAACTCCGAACAAGTTAAATGTCAACAAGATTGGCTCCATTGAAATGGTTCTTCAAGATAAACAGGTAGGAGCATTTTTTACAAAATATAATTGTGCTTTATATGTCATTGTTATGACTTAAACATGTTAAGGATATACTCACTCTTTAAGTATTCACTTCATTGTCATAGGGTGGCAGGATTTATCCAACCATACCAAGATCACTGGCAAAGAAATACATTAGTGTTATTCTTGAGTTCCACATGTATACTATGAGTAACTTCATAGTTGTTGACAACATGACCAAGGAAAAAAATGGTTTTAGTAGCTGGGTACTTGTGCTTTCATATAGAACAAGGGTTGAACATATAGAGAATCCAACTTTTCCTTTGGAAGCATTTCGATTTTGGAACCTTGCAGAGGTGCATACAGTCGAGAAAGTAGAGGATCTTGAACTGTTTGGTGAGTCTAAGACTATGTGTAATGATATATAGATGTTCAGAAAATTTATAACCACTTGGAAAGCCATACCTAAAAGTGTGTTTCTTATTGTTTTGTAGATATAATTGGAGAAGTTTTTAGAAAGGAAGATCCAAGAGAATTAGTAACTAGCAAGGGAATAGAGACTAAGCGCTTGGTTATTATTGTGGAAGACTTGGAGTAAGTGTTTATTTATGTGTTTTTATTAAGAGATATCTGTTGTTTATTCAATTTTCTTATTTATATAGTAAGATTGAATTGCTGGGGCTGATAACAGGAAGAACAGGATAAGTTGTACTCTCTTTGGCGAAACGGTTGACCAGATACTCCCCCACCTTGATGATGATCGACTTGAACCGCTTATTGTGGTACTCTAATATTTTAAAGCAACCAGATGGAATGGAAAAAATTCAATGCAGAGCCACTTTGAACTGTCCAAGGTCCATGTCAACCCAGAACTAAAAGAAGTTATGTCCTTTAGAAAATGTTGAGTACATTTTGAAAAGAAGTTGAATGTTTTGTGGTCATATAACAGTGTTGTCTAACCATTAACACGTGAGTTGCAGCCTACTCAGCGGTTCTGAGTTAACTTCAGTGAGGATTAGCCATTAGTCGACGCAAAGTTCATGGGCTGGGACTGATGAGCTCAACAATGGCACGACTGTTGTGAAAACGATCGAAGAAGTTTTGAAGTCTGTCGAGGTAATTTGATGTTTTTATTGTTAAAATTATTGTAATTATGAACCTATTTGCTGTTTGATGACTTGCATCATTTACCCTTTTTTCTTATCCAAAAAAGACCATAAAAGAGCATAATCTCATTCAATCATTGCAATTCATGAACTAATTGATGAATATTATGGTACATTGCTTTGAAATGGGTTTGTACTGAATTTTAGGTGAAAAGAGCAACAAAAAGGGAAGAAAACAATAAAATACAGCTGGGCGTGTGAAACTGGCATGCCACTTAGAACAAACGCCATGAAAGTATATGGGCGTGGCACGCAAGTTATGTTTTCCAAAAAGGATCCTCAAAGCTTTTACATGGGCGTGGCATGCCAGGAGCTGGGCGTGGCATGCTAGTATAGTTTTTCAGAGAGCAATGCTGAAGGCCACAAGAGGGGCGTGGCACGCCAAGCTGGGCGTGTCACCCCAAACTGGGCATGGCACGCCAAGTCCATCACACACTATGGGTGTGCCACTTGAACCATTGGGCGTGGCTTGCCATTTCATCAATCCAGAAGGGACAATCACTTGGGCGTGCCACTTGGTATCGAAGGCGTGGCATGCCATCTCCAAACCATCACTTGGGCGTGCCACCTGAAGACCCAGACGTGGTACGCCAAGCTTAAAGGAGCCACCTTAAGGTGGGCGTGCCACTTGAGCATCAAAGTGTGGCATGCCAGTACAAATTTTCAGAGAAGTTAAAGGTCTAAGTACTTGGGCGTGCCACTTGGTGTCGAAGGCGTGGCACGCCAGACCCTGTACGTGCCACGCTAGTTCAATTGTCTAGAAAGATGAACCAAGCACACAAAATGGGCGTGGCGCGCCAGACCCTGGGTGTGCCATGCTAGTTCAACTTTCCAGAGAGGAGAAGAAGAAGGAAGAGGCTTGGACGTGCCACTTAGGCTCGAAGGTGTGGCACGCCAGGCTAACCAAGGCTTAAAAAGACCCTGGGCGTGCCACTTGGGTTCGAAGGCGTGGCACGCCAGGGGCACCAAAACATGAGGCGTGCCACTTGAAAAGCTGGGCGTGGCGCGCCAAGCCAAATTGAAAGGCTGGGTGTGGCACGTCACTTAAACGCCAGTCACACGCCATGCGGGAAGGTCACGTTTATTGAGTTTTCTTTTCCCTCCAAATTGTATTTTTCTTTTCTCTTTTGTATTTTCTTTATTCTAGTGCTAGGAGTAGTATAAATAACCGCTGAAAGTACTGAGAAGGGGTTGTTGAGTAATAGTTTTGTTAACATATAGTTAGATTTACTTTTCACATCATCTTCTTTCATCTCTTGTACTTTTCTCTTGAACTATGAGTAGCTAAATTCCCTCTCATTGAGAGATGGAGCTCTGTTGTACTTGATGGATTAATGATAGTGAATTTCTTCTTCTCTTCATCTTTTCTTTGATTTGCTAGAAGGAATTTCATTTTAATGTTAGTGTTCAATCATCTTGGGAAAGAGTTGAATGCAAAATGGGTTTCATAGGAACCTTGGAAAAGGAAACATGAAACCATGCTAGAAATCCCTTCTCACACTTGAGTAGAATCTGGGTTTTGGTGATTGGATATGGTGACATATAATCCACCCTCTACTTGGATCTATGAGGATGTGTGGTATAATCAGGGATCAAGCATATCTCTCTTCATGAGCAATTAGACCAAGGAATTGGCTATTGATCAAGATCTGAGAGATTGAATCACCAAGGGATTGGGGTTCAATCAATCATGATTGCCAAGAGGTCAATGAGTTGCATGATTGAAGATGAGATGAGTTAGATTTAATCCAAAAAGAACAATATCTCCTGATCTCAATGAATTCCCCTTATTCTTATCTTCCACATTCTTTGTAGCTTTCTTTACATTTTGTTATTCCCCATTCCCATTCACAATTAAGTCATTTATGTTTCTGCACTTTACATTATTGCCATTTCCTTTCCTGCACTTTATTGCTTATCTTTACTTTTGAGTCATTTATATTTCTGACCATTTACAATTCTGCAATCACCATCTATTTTGCTCCACTTGACTAATTCACCCATTGATTAAAATTGCTCAAATCTACCAATCTCTGTGGATACGATCCCGCTCCTAGTGGGTTATTACTTGACAATATTTTTGGTGCGCTTGCCAAAAGAACGGATTCATTAATTTCATACGGGGAGTGAATTTCGGTCATCAAGTTTTATGGCACCGTTGACGGGGATTGGTTTGAATTTGACAATGATTAAATTGATGGGTAGCTAGATTAAGCACTTTAATTACCTTGTTAATTCTTTTTCAGTTCTTTAATTTTCTTTGTTTCTATTTTATTTTACTTTTACTTTGATCATTTTTGCTATTCATTGTTCATACTTCCATTTTTCTTACTGCTTTATTAACTGTTTGATTAATTGGACCAACCAAACTAGCTACCAGTCTTAACAAGGAGTGATTTCTTCACTTGTCCTCTGTCTGCTGTTTATTGAATGTATGACAGGTAGGAGAGGAGAAACCTCATCCTCTTTTGATAGTAAACCTGAGAGGACCTTTCTGTGATTAAGGAGGAAAGCAAGAGGCAAAGGAATAGTCCGAGAGGAAGTAGTGGAGGAAGATCTGGGAGCTACTATGGAGGAAGAGGTGCAAAACCATGTTGGAGTAGATGCTGGCAATCATATTGGGCAAGAAAGGAGAGTCTTAGGCTCCTACATTGGTATGCGAAATTGTTACTCAGGTTGTGAATTATTATTCGAAATTGATTCCCTGGTAATGGCACCAAAAATGGATGCACAGAACCATGGTCTAAACATATCTTCACAACTTCGCATAACTAACCAGCAAGTGCACTGGGTCGTCCAAGTAATACCTTACGTGAGTAAGGGTCGAATCCCATGGAGATTGTTGTTATGAAGCAAGCTATGGTCACCTTGTAAATCTCAGTCAGGCGGATATAAAATAGTTATATAGTTTTCGAAATTTAATAATAAAAGAAGGATAGAAATACTTATGTAAATCATTGGTGAGAATTTCAGATAAGCGTATGGAGATGCAATCGTTCCTCTGAACCTCCGCTTTCCTGCTGTCTTCATCCAATCAGTCTTACTCCTTTCTATGGCTGGCTTTATGCAAGGGCATCACCGTTGTCAGTGGCTACATCCCCTCCTCTTGTGAAAATGGTCCAAGATGCCCTGTCACGGCACGGCTAATCATCTGAGGTTCCCGATCATGCTGGAATAGGATTCACCCTCCTTTTGCATCTGTCACTACGCCCAGCACTCGCGAGTTTGAAGCTCGTCACAGTCATTCAATCATTGAATCCTACTCGGAATACCACAGACAAGGTTTAGACTTTCCGGATTCTCTTGAATGCCGCCATCATTCTAGCTTACACCACGAAGATTCCGATTAAGAGATCTAAGAGACACTCATTCAATCTAAGGTAGAACGGAAGTGGTTGTCAGGCACGCGTTCATAAGGAATCATGATGATTGTCACGTTCATCACATTCAGGTTGAAGTGCGAATGAATATCTTAGAAGCGAAATAAGATGAATTGAATAGAAAAAAGTAGTACTTTGCATTAATCTTTGAGGAACAGCAGAGCTCCACACCTTAATCTATGGAGTGTAGAAACTCTACCGTTAAAAATACATAAGTGAAAGGTCCAGGCATGGCCGAATGGCCAGCCCCCTAAAATGTGATCACAGGATCAGAATACAATCCAGGATTCAAAGATAAAACTCAGGATGTCTAATACAATAGTAAAAAGTCCTATTTATAATAAACTAGCTACTAGGGTTTACAGAAGTAAGTAATTGATGCATAAATCCACTTCCGGGGTCCACTTGGTGTGTGCTTGGGCTGAGCTTGAATGTTACACGTGCAGAGGCTCTTTCTGGAGTTGAACGCCAGGTGGTAACGTATTTCTGGCGTTCAACTCTGGTTTGTGACTTGTTTCTGGCGTTTAACTCCAGACAGCAGCATAGAACTGGCGTTCAACGCCCTTTTACGTCATCTAAACTCAGCCAAAGTATAGACTATTATACATTGTTGGAAAGCCCTGGATGTCTACTTTCCAACGCAATTAGAAGCGCGCCATTTTAAGTTTTGTAGCTCCAGAAAATCCATTTTGAGTGCAGGGAGATCAGAATCCAACAACATCAGCAGTCCTTCTTCAACCTCTGAATCTGATTTTTGCTCGAGTCCCTCAATTTCAGCCAGAAAATACCTGAAATCACAGAAAAATACACAAACTCATAGTAAAGTCTAGAAATGTGAATTTAACATAAAAACTAATGAAAACATCCCTAAAAGTAACTAGATCCTACTAAAAATATACTAAAAACAATGCCAAATAGCGTATAAATTATCCGTTCATCACAACACCAAACTTAAATTGTTGCTTGTCCCCAAGCAACTGAAAATCAAATAGGATAAAAAGAAGAGAATATACTATAAATTCCAAACTATCAATGAAACATAGCTCCAATCGAATGAGCGGGACTTATAGTTTTTTGCCTCTTGAATAGTTCTGGCATCTCACTTTATCCATTGAGGTTCAGAATGATTGGCTTCTATAGGAAGTCAGAGTTTAGATAGTGTTATTGACTCTCCTAGTTCAGTATGATGATTCTTGAACACAGCTATTTTATGAGTCTTGGCCGTGGCCCTAAGCAGTTTGTTTTCCAGTATTACCACCGGATACATAAATGCCACAGACACATAATTGGGTGAACCTTTTCAGATTGTGACTCAGCTTTGCTAAAGTCCCCAATTAGAGGTGTCCAGGGTTCTTAAGCACACTCTTTTTTGCTTTGGACCTTGACTTTAACCGCTCAGTCTCAAGTTTTCACTTGACACCTACACGCCACAAGCACATGGTTAGGGACAGCTCGGTTTAGCCGCTTAGACCAGGATTTTATTCCTTTAGTCCCTCCTATCCACTGATGCTCAAAGCCTTGGGATCCTCTTTATTTGCCCTTGCCTTTTGGTTTTAAGGGTTATTCGCTTTTTGCTCTTGCCTCTTGGTTTTAAGAGCTTTTGGCTTTTTCTGCTTGCTTTTTCTCTTTCTTTCTATTTTTTTCGCCTATTTTTTTTCTTTTTTTTTTCTGCAAGCTTTGTTCTTTGCTTCTTTTTCTTGCTTCAAGAATCATTTTTATGATTTTTTAGATTATCAAATAACATGTTTCCTAGTCATCATTCTTTCAAGAGCCAACATATTTAACATTCTTAAACAACAACTTCAAAAGATATATGCACTGTTCAAGCATACATTCAGAAAACAAGAAGCATTGTCACCACATCAAAATAATTAAACTAAGTTCAAGGATAAATTCAAAACTCATGTACTTCTTGTTCTTTTGAATTAAAACAATTTTTTTAAGAGAGGTGATGGATTCATAGGACATTCATAACTTTAAGACATAGTTACTTACTACTAATGATCATGTAATGAAGACTCAAACATAGATAAGCACTTAACATAGAGAAAAACGAAAAACAGAAGAAATAAGAACAAGGAATGAATCCACCTTAGTGATGGTGGCGTTTCCTTCTTGAGGAACCAATGATGTCCTTGAGCTCTTCTATGTCTCTTCCTTGTCTTTGTTGCTCTTCCCTCATTGCTTTTTGATCTTCTCTTATTTCATGAAGGATTGTGGAGTGCTCTTGATGTTCCACCCTTAATTGTCCCATGTTGGAGCATAGTTCTCCTAGGGAGGTGTTGATTTGCTCCCAATAATTTTGTGGAGGAAAATGCATTTGAGGCATCTCCGGGATCTCATGGTGATGAGCTTCATGCGCCTCTTGAGCTCCATGAATGGGCTCTCTTGCTTGCTCCATCTTTTTCTTAGTGATGGGCTTGTCCTCTTTAATGAGGATATCTCCCTCTATGTCAATCCCAGCCGAATTGCATAGGTGGCAAATGAGGTGAGAAAAGGCTAACCTTGCCATAGTGGAGGACTTGTCAGCCACCTTGTAGAGTTCTTGAGGTATAATCTCATGAACTTCCACCTCTTCTCCAATCATGATGCTATGGATCATGATGGCCCGGTCTATAGTAACTTCAGACCGGTTGCTAGTGGGAATGATTGAGCATTGAATGAACTCCAACCATCCTCTAGCTACAGGCTTAAGGTCCAGTCTTCTTAGTTGAACCGGTTTGCCTTTTGAGTCAATCTTCCATTGAGCTCCTTCTACACATATGTCCATCAGGACTTGGTCCAACCTTTGATCAAAGTTGACTCTCCTTGTGTAGGGGCGTGCGTTCTCTTCCATGTTTGGCAAGTTGAACGCCAACCTCACATTTTCCGGACTAAAATCTAAGTATTTCCCCCGAACCATGGTGAGATAATTCTTTGGGTTCGGGTTCTTACTTTGATCATGGTTCCTAGTGATCCATGCATTAGCATAGAACTCTTGAACCATTAGGATGCCGACTTGTTGGATGGGGTTTGTTAGAACTTCCCAACCTCTTCTTTGAATTTCATGTCGGATCTCCGGATACTCATTTCTTTTGTCTTCCTTTTCCCTTTTCTAGAGGATTCTCCGGTCTTAGGTGCCATCAATGGTAATGGAAAAACAAAAAGCTTATGCTTTTACCACACCAAACTTAGAATTTTGCTCGCCCTCGAGCAAGAGAAGAAAGAAAAGATGAAGAAGAAGAAGAAGAAAAGATGGAGAAGAGGGGGGAGGTGTGTTTCGGCCAAGAAGAGAAGAGAGGGTTGTGTTGTGTGAAAATGAGAAAGAATGGAAGGCTTTATATAGGGAAGGGAGGGGGGGGTTAAGGTTCGGCCATTTAGGGTGGGTTTGGGTGGGAAATTGATTTTAAATTTTGAAGGTAGGTGGAGTTTATGAGGTAGGTTTATGGGGAAGAGTGGATGGATGTGAGTGGTGAAGAGGTGATGGGGAAGAGAGATTGAGGTGATTGGTGAAGGGTTTTGGGGAAGAGTGTTTATGGGATTGTGTGAAAGAGGGGTGAGAAGAAGTGAGTGGAGGTAGGTGGGGATCCTGTGGGATCAACAGATCCTGAGGTGTTCAAGGATTTACAACCTTGTACCAAATTAGGCATGTAAAATGCCCATGCACACAACTCTGGGTGTTCAGCGCTAGGTTGGTGCTTGTTCTGGGCGTTGAACGCCCATTTGTAGCCTATTTCTGGCGTTGAACGCCAGAACCATGCTTGTTCTGGGCGTTCAGCGCCAGCTCTCCTCCAGGGTGCATTTCTGGCGTTCAGCGCCAGAACCATGCTCTATTCTGGCATTGAACACCCAAAACATGCTTCTTACTGGCGTTTAAACGCCAGTAAGGTCTTTCTCCAGGGTGTGATTTTTCTTCTGTTGTTTTTGATTCCGTTTTCAATTTTTATATTTATTTTGTGACTCCACATGATCATGAACCTAATAAAACATGAAAAACAAAAATAAAATTAGATAATTAAACATTGGGTTGCCTCCCAACAAGCGCTTCTTTAATGTCAATAGCTTGACAGTGGGCTCTCATGGAGCCTCACAGATGTGCAGAGTTCTGTTGAGACCTCCCAACACCAAACTTAGAGTTTGGATATGGGGGTTTGACACCAAACTTAGAGTTTGGTTGTGGCCTCCCAACACCAAACTTAGAGTTTGACTGTGGGGGCTTTGTTTGACTCTGCTTTGAGAGAAGCTTTTTATGCTTCCTCTCCATGGATGCAGAGAGAGATCCTTGAGTTGTAAACACAAGGTTGTCCTCATTTAATTGAAGGATCAATTCTCCTCTGTCCACATCAATCACAGCTCTTGCTGTGGCTAGGAAAGGTCTTCCTAGGATGATGGATTCATCCTCTTCTTTTCCAGTATCCAGGACTATGAAATCAGCAGGGATGTAAAGGCCTTCAACCTTTACTAACACATCCTCTACTTGTCCATAAGCCTATTTTCTTGAATTGTCTGTCATCTCTAATGAGATTTTAGCAGCTTGTACCCCATAGATTCCCAGTTTCTCTATTACAGAGAGGGGCATGAGGTTTATCCCTGAACCAAAGTCACACAGAGCCTTAAAGATCATGGTGCCTATAGTACAAGGTATTATGAACTTTCCAGGATCCTGTCTCTTCTGAGGCAATGTCAGTTGATCCAGATTACTTAGTTCATTGGTGAACAAGGGAGGTTCATCTTCCCAAGTATCAATGCCAAATAATTTGGCATTTAGCTTCATGATTGCACCAAGGAACTTGGCAGCTTGCTCTTCAGTAACATCCTCATTCTCTTCAGAAAAGGAATACTCATCAGAGCTCATGAATGGCATAAGGAGGTTCAATGGAATCTCTATGGTCTCTAGATGAGCCTCAGAGTCCTTTGGTTCCTCAGAGGGAAGCTCCTTATTGATCACTGGACATCCCAGGAGGTCTTTCTCCTTGGGATTCACGTCCTCTCCTTCCCTTACAGGTTCGGCCATGGTGCTTATGTCAATGGCCTTGCACTCTCCTTTTGGATTCTCTTCTGTATTGCTTGGGAGAGTACTAGGAGGGATTTCAGTGATCCTTTTACTCAGCTGGCCCACTTGTGCTTCCAAATTTCTAATGGAAGACCTTGTTTCATTCATGAAACTTACAGTGGCCTTGGATAGATCAGAGACTAAGTTTGCTAAATTAGAGGTATTTTGTTCAGAGTTCTCTGTCTGTTGCTGAGTGGATGATGGAAAAGGTTTATTATTGTTAAACCTGTTTCTTCCACCATTATTAAAGCCTTGTTGAGGCCTTTGATCCTTCCATGAGAGATTTGGATGATTTCTCCATGATGGATTATAGGTGTTTCCATATGGTTCACCCATGTAATTTACCTCTGCTATTGCAGGGTTCTCAGGATCATAAGCTTCTTCTTCATGAGAAGCCTCTTGAGTACTGTTGGATGCAGCTTGCATTCCATTCAGACTCTGAGAAATCATATTGACTTGTTGAGTCAATATTTTGTTCTGAGCTAATATGGCATTCAGAGTATCAACTTCAAGAACTCCCTTCTTCTGAGGCGTCCCATTACTCACAGGATTCCTCTCAGAAGTGTACATGAACTGGTTATTAGCAACCATGTCAATGAGTTCTTGAGCTTCTGCAGGCGTTTTCTTTAGGTGAATGGATCCACCTGCGGAAGTATCCAATGACATCTTTGATAGCTCAGATAAACCATCATAGAATATATCTAGGATGGTCCATTCTGAAAGCATGTCAGAAGGACACTTTTTGGTCAGCTGTTTGTATCTTTCCCAAGCTTCATAGAGGGATTCATCTTCTTTTTGTTTGAAGGTTTGAACATCAGCTCTAAGCTTGCTCAGCTTTTGAGGAGGAAAGAACTTGGCTAAGAAAGCCGTGACCAGCTTATCCCAAGAGTTCAGGCTGTCTTTGGGTTGAGAGTCCAACCATATTCTAGCTCTGTCTCTTACAGCAAAAAGGGAAAAGCATGAGCCTGTAGACTTCAGGATCTACTCCATTAGTCTTAACAGTATCACATATCTGCAAGAATTCAGTTAAGAACTGAAAAGGATCTTCAGATGGAAGTCCATAAAACTTGCAGTTCTGCTGCATCAGAGAAACTAGCTGAGATTTCAGCTCAAAGTTGTTTGCTCCAATGGCAGGTATGGAGATGCTTCTTCCATGTAAATTGGAATTAGGTGCAGTAAAGTCACCAAGCATCCTCCTTGCATTATTGTTGTTGGGTTCGGCTGCCATCTCCTTTACTTGTTCGAAATTTTCAATAAGGTTGTCTCTGGATTATTGTAATTTAGCTTCTCTTAGTTTCCTCTTCAGAGTCCTTTCAGGTTCTGGATCAGCTTCAACAAGAATGCCTTTTTCTTTGTTCCTGCTCATAAGAAAGAGAAGAGAACAAGAAAAGAAGAGGAATCCTCTATGTCATAGTAAAGAGGTTCCTTATTGTTAGTAGTAGAAGAAAAAAGAATAGGGGTGAGGGAGAAGAATTTTCGAAAAATATTTTTGAAAAAGAGTTAGTGATTTTCGAAAATAGTTTTTGAAAAAGGTTAGTAATTTTTTTTTTCGAAAATTAAAATAAAAAATTAAAATAATTTGTTAATTAAAAAGAAATTTTGAAAAAGAGGGGAAGATATTTTCGAAAATTAGAGAGAGAGAGTTAGTTAGGTAGTTTTGAAAAAGATAGGAAACAAACAAAAAGTTAGCTAGTTAGTTGAAACAAATTTTGAAAATCAATTTTGAAAAGATAAGGAGATAAGAAGTTAGAAAAGATATTTTAAAATCAAAAAAATTTTTTTTTTTGAAAAAGATAAGATAAGAAGATATTTTTGAAAAGATATGATTGAAATTAATTTTGAAAAAGATTTGATTTTTAAAATCACAATTAATGACTTGATTCGCAAGAAATCACAAGATATGATTCTAGAACTTAAAGTTTGAATCTTTCTTAACAAGCAAGTAACAAACTTGAAATTTTTGAATCAAAACATTAATTGTTATTGTTATTTTTGAAAATTTGAGTTAAAATTAAAAAAAAAAGATTTTTTGAAAAATATTTTTAGAGTTTTCAAAAATAACTAAGAAAAATGAAAAAGATTTGATTTTTGAAAAAGATAAGATTTTTAAATTGAAAATTTGATTTGACTCATAAGAAACAACTTGATTTTTAAATTTTTTTGAAAAAGTCAAATCTAATTTTCGAAATTTATGAGAGAAAAGAGGGAAAGATATATTTTTTTGATTTTTGAATTTTTAATGATGAGAGAGAAAAACATGAAAATGATGCAATGCATGAAAATTTTTAGATCAAAACAATGAATGCATGCAAGAATGCTATGAATGTCAAGATGAACACCAATAATACTTTGAATGTCATGATGAACACCAAGAACATATTTTTGAAAAATTTTTAATGCAAAGAAAACATGCAAGACACCAAACTTAGAAATCTTTCATGCTTAGACACTAAGATTTCAAGAATGCATATGAAAAACAAGAAAAGACACAAAACATGCAAATGCAAAGATCAAACAAGAAGACTTACCAAGAACAACTTGAAGATCATGAAGAACACTATGAATGCATGAATTTTTGAAAAATGCAAGATGAGTATGCAATTGACACCAAACTTATAACATGACTCAAGACTCAAACAAGAAACACAAAAAATATTTTTGATTTTTATGATTTTCTAATTTTTTTGTATTATTATTTTTTTTTTCAAAAATTATTTGAAAAAAAAAAAGGATTCCAAAATTTTTAATATGAATTCCAGGAATCTTATGCTCTTTTAGTCTAAAGCTCCAATCAAAGGGTCAGGCATGGCATAATAGCCAACCAAGCTTTAGCATGTAACAGGTAGATCATGAATAGCAGTAGGTGGATTAGCACCAACTAGCTTGCTCTTGATAACAATTTGGAAGCCTCAGTCCAAAGGAATTTAGACATGGCTTTACAGCCAGCCAGGCTTCGCATGCTTCATGAAACACTAGAATTCATTCTTAAAAATTTTGAATAAAATTATAAAATTTTTGAAAACACATTTTTTTTTAAAAATTTTTTCGAAAACAAAGGAGAAAATTTTGAAAGATTTTTGAAAATTTTTTGAAAAGAAAACAAAAAGAAAATTACCTAATCTGAGCAACAAGATTAACCGTTAGTTGTCCAAACTCGAACAATCCCCGGCAACGGCGCCAAAAACTTGGTGTTGTTGCCGGATCAAACTTGGCACTGATGTTACCGGACCAAAAGCTTGCCGAAAACTCGAACAATCCCGGCAACGGCGCCAAAAACTTGGTATGCGAAATTGTTACTCAGGTTGTGAATTATTATTCGAAATTGATTCCCTGGCAATGGCACCAAAAACGGATGCACAGAACCATGGTCTAAACATATCTTCACAACTTCGCATAACTAACCAGCAAGTGCACTGGGTCGTCCAAGTAATACCTTACGTGAGTAAGGGTCGAATCCCACGGAGATTGTTGGTATGAAGCAAGCTATGGTCACCTTGTAAATCTCAGTCAGGCGGATATAAAATAGTTATATAGTTTTCGAAATTTAATAATAAAAGAAGGATAGAAATACTTATGTAAATCATTGGTGAGAATTTCAGATAAGCGTATGGAGATGCAATCGTTCCTCTGAACCTCCGCTTTCCTGCTGTCTTCATCCAATCAGTCTTACTCCTTTCTATGGCTGGCTTTATGCAAGGGCATCACCGTTGTCAGTGGCTACATCCCCTCCTCTTGTGAAAATGGTCCAAGATGCCCTGTCACGGCACGGCTAATCATCTGAGGTTCCCGATCATGCTGGAATAGGATTCACCCGCCTTTTGCGTCTGTCACTACGCCCAGCACTCGTGAGTTTGAAGCTCGTCACAGTCATTCAATCATTGAATTCTACTCGGAATACCACAGACAAGGTTTAGACTTTCCGGATTCTCTTGAATGCCACCATCATTCTAGCTTACACCACGAAGATTCCGATTAAGAGATCTAAGAGACACTCATTCAATCTAAGGTAGAATGGAAGTGGTTGTCAGGCACGCGTTCATAAGGAATGATGATGATTGTCACATTTATCACATTTAGGTTGAAGTGCGAATGAATATCTTAGAAGTGAAATAAGATGAATTGAATAGAAAACAATAGTACTTTGCATTAATCTTTGAGGAACAGCAGAGCTCCACACCTTAATCTATGGAGTGTAGAAACTCTACCGTTAAAAATACATAAGTGAAAGGTCCAGGCATGGCTGAATGGCCAGCCCCCTAAAACGTGATCACAGGATCAGAATACAATCCAGGATTCAAAGATAAAACTCAGGATGTCGAATACAATAGTAAAAAGTCCTATTTATAATAAACTAGCTACTAGGGTTTACAGAAGTAAGTAATTGATGCATAAATCCACTTCCGGGGTCCACTTGGTGTGTGCTTGGGCTGAGCTTGAATGTTACACGTGCAGAGGCTCTTTCTGGAGTTGAACGCCAGGTTGTAACGTATTTCTGGCGTTCAACTCTGGGTTGTGACTTGTTTCTGGCGTTTAACTCCAGACAGCAGCGTAGAACTGGTGTTCAACGCCCTTTTAAGTCATCTAAACTCAGCCAAAGTATGGACTATTATACATTTCTGGAAATCCCTAGATGTCTACTTTCCAACGCAATTGGAAGCGCGCCATTTTGAGTTTTGTAGCTCCAGAAAATCCATTTTGAGTGCAGGGAGATCAGAATCCAACAACATCAGCAGTCCTTCTTCAACCTCTGAATCTGATTTTTGCTCAAGTCCCTCAATTTCAGCCAGAAAATACCTGAAATCACAGAAAAATACACAAACTCATAGTAAAGTCTAGAAATGTGAATTTAACATAAAAACTAATGAAAACATCCCTAAAAGTAACTAGATCCTACTAAAAACATACTAAAAACAATGCCAAAAAGCGTATAAATTATCCGCTCATCATACATCAACCCAAATTCAGGAAACTGCGGCAACAGCATTCTAAAGCCAACAATCCATGCTAACAATTTTGAGTTGAAACCTCAACTCATCACACTTGTCCAGAATAATTGTTCATATGGTGGACGTGCCCAAGAGGACCCAAACCAACATCTCACTACATTCTTGAGGATTTGTGACACTGTAAAGTCCAATGGCGTACACCCTGACACGTACAAACTACTTTTGTTCCCTTTTTCTCTTAGAGATAAGGCATCAAAATGGTTGGAAGAATTTTCCAAGGAGAGCTTAACAACTTGGTGGTGCACGAATTGTGAATCACACTTTTCACAACTCGTACCACTAACCAGCAAGTGCACTGGGTCGTCCAAGTAATACCTTACGTGAGTAAGGGTCGAATCCCACGGAGATTGTTGGTTTGAAGCAATCTATGGTTATCTTGTAAATCTTAGTTAGGAAGTCAATTGTGTTGATTAGTTGAATTGCGAATAAACAAGAGAGCATGGATTAAAGGTTACTTGTTATGCAGTAATGGAGAATATGTTGGAGTTTTGGAGATGCTTTGTCTTCTGAATCTCTGCTTTTCTCTGTCTTCTGATTCACGCACACACGTCCTCCTATGGCAAGCTGTGTGTTGGTGGATCACCGTTGTCAATGGCTACCATCTATCCTTCCAGTGAAAACTACGCTCACACGCTCTGTCACAGCACGGCTAATCACCGGTTGGTTCTCGATCCGGTTGGAATAGAATCCCTTGATTCTTTTGCGTCTGTCACTAACGCCCAGCCTTCATGAGTTTGAAGCTCGTCACAGTCATTCGATCATCGAATCCTACTCGGAATACCACAGACAAGGTTTAGACTTTTCGGATTCTCATGAATGCCGCCATCAATTCTAGCTTATACCACGAAGATTCTGATTAAGAGATCTAAGAGATACTCATTCAATCTGATATAGAACGGAGGTGGTTGTCAGGCACACGTTCATGGGTTGAGAATGGTGATGAGTGTCATGGAGCATCACCTTCATCACAGTTAAGCGCGAATGAACATCTTAGATAGGAACAAGCGTGTTTGAATGGAAAACAGAAATACTTGCATTAATTCATCGAGACACAACAGAGCTCCTCACCCCCAACAATGGAGTTTAGAGACTCATGCCACCACAGAGTACCAAGTTCAGATCTAAAATGTCATGAGATACAAAATAAGTCTCTAAAAGTTGTTTAAATACTAAACTAGTAGCCTAGGTTTACAGAAAATGAGTAAACTATGATAGATGGTGTAGAGATCCACTTCTGGGGCCCACTTGGTGTGTGCTGGGGCTGAGACTTAAGCAATTCACGTGATAAGGCTGTTTTGGGCATTCAACGCCAGGTTTGGATCCATTTCTGGCGTTGAACTCCAACTTTTGATCCTTTTTTGGCGCTGGACGCCAGAATTGGGCAGAGAACTGGCGTTGAACGCCAGTTTACGTCATCTATCCTTGATCAAAGTATGGACGATTATATATTGCTGGAAAGACCTGGATGTCTACTTTCCAACGCAATTGGAAGCGCGCCATTTCGAGTTCTGTAGCTCCAGAAAATCCACTTTGAGTGCAGGGAGGTCAGAATCCAACAGCATCAGCAGTCCTTTTTCAGCCTGAATCAGATTTTTGCTTAGCTCCCTCAATTTCAGCCAGAAAAATACCTGAAATTACAGAAAAACACACACTCATAGTAAAGTCCATAAATATGAATTTTTCCTAAAAACTAATGGAAATAAACTAAAAACTAACTAAAACATACTAAAAATTATATGAAATTAACCCCAAAAAGCGTATAAAATATCCGCTCATCACAACACCAAACTTAAACTGTTGCTTGTCCTCAAGCAACTAGACAAATAAAATAGAAGACTAATAGGTTGAAAAGCAATAATATCTCAGAGTTTTTGAGTGAAGCTCAGATTCTAATTAGATGAGCGGGACTAGTAGCTTTTTGCTTCCGAACAGTTTTGGCATCTCACTTTATCCATTGAAGCTCAGAGTGATTGGCATCTATAGGAACTTAGAATTCAGATAATGTTATTGATTCTCCTATTTCAGTATGATGATCCTTGAACACAGCTATTTCATGAGTCTTGGCCGTGGCCCTAAGCACTTTGTTTTCCAGTATTACCACCGGATACATAAATGCCACAGACACATAGTTGGGTGAACCTTTTAGATTGTGACTCAGCTTTGCTAAAGTACCCAATTAGAGGTGTCCAGAGTTCTTAAGCACACTCTTCTTTTTGCTTTGGACCTTGACTTTAACCGCTCAGTCTCAAGTTTTTACTTGACACCTTCACGCCACAAGCACATGGTTAGGGACAGCTTGGTTTAGCCGCTTAGGCCAGGATTTTATTCCCTTAGGCCCTCCTATCCACTGATTCTCAAAGCCTTGGGATCCTTTTTATTACCCTTGCCTTTTGGTTTTAAGGGCTACTGGCTTTTTGCTCTTGCCTTTTTGGTTTTAAGAGCTTTGGCTTTTTATGCTTGCTTTCTTTTTTTTTTTTTTCTGCAAGCTTTGTTCTTTGCTGCTTTTTCTTGCTTCAAGAATTATTTTTATGATTTTTCAGATTATCAATAACATGTATCATGTTCATCATTCTTTCAAGAGCCAACATATTTAACAGTCTTAAACAACAAATTCAAAAGACATATGCACTGTTCAAGCATTCATTCAGAAGACAGAAAGCATTGCCACCACATGTAACTAATTAGAATTTTTCTTATTAAAAACTCGAAATTTATTGCCTCTTATTCAAAAGATCTACTATTTTATTCATGTTTGCTGATGATGAGAAAAATAGACTATAACTTAATTGGAGATAAAATCAAAATAGATACTAGTGATCATATAGTAAAGGCACAAACATAATTAAACTTGAAGTGTAGTAAACGAAAAACAGGAAGATAAGAACAAGGAGATTAAGGAATGGGTCCACCTTAATGAGGGTGGCATCTTCCTCTTCTTGAAGAACCAATGGTGCTCTTGATCTCCTCTATATCTCTTCCTCATAGCTCTTTGATCTGCAGTCAATTGCTCTACCACTGAATTATGGAAAAACAAAAGCAATGCTTTTACCACACCAAACTTAAAAGGTTTGCGCGTCCTCGAGCAAAAGAAGAAAGAAGTGGAGAAGATGGAGGAGATGGAAGTGTGTGAATAGGTGGGTTTGGGAGGGAGATGGTTTGAATTTGAATGGTGAGGTAGGTGGGGATCCTGTGGGGTCCACAGATCCAGTGGGGTCAAGGATTTAGCATCCCTGCTCCAATTAGGCGTACAAAATGCACTTACTGTGCAATCCTGGCGTTTAACGCCAGACTGCTGCCTATTTCTGGCGTTAAACGCCCAAATGTAGCCTGTTTCTGGCGTTCAACGCCAGACTGATGCTTTTTTCTGGCGTTAAACACCAGCTTGGTGCTTGTTTCTGGCGTTAAACACCAGACAGATGCTTGTTTCTGGCGCCTAAACGCCAGAATGATCTTCCTCCAGGGTGTGCTGTTTTTCATTCTATTTTTGATTTTCCATTTGTTTTTGTGACTTCACATGATCATCAACCTAAAGAAAACATAAAATAGCAATGGAAAATAAATAGATGTAATTAAATAACATTGGGTTGCCTCCCAACAAGCGCTTCTTTAATGTCAATAGATTGACAGTGAGCTCTCATGGAGGCTCACAGATAATCAGAGCAATGTTGGGACCTCCCAACACCAAACTTAGAGTTTGGCTGTGGCCTCCCAACACCAAACTTAGAGTTTGACTGTGGGGGCTTTGGTTGACTCTGCAGTGAGAGAAGCTTTTCATGCTTCCTCTCCATGGTTACAGAAGGAGAACCTTGTGTCTTATGGTTTGCAATGTCTTCAAACCACAGAGCTTCCTGAATAGCAAACAATTGCTCATCCGGAAAGGTTTCAGAGATCTCAGTAGGAGGGAGGGATGCTCCTGCTACTGGTTCTATCCGGGACAGGTGATCAGCTACTTGATTCTCTGTCCCTTTTCTGTCTCTTATTTCTATATCAAACTCTTGCAGAAGCAACACCCATCTTATGAGCCTGGGCTTTGAATCCTGCTTTGTGAGTAGATATTTAAGAGCAGCATGGTCAGTGTACACAATCACTTTTGATCCTACTAAGTAGGATCTAAACTTGTCAATGGCATAAACCACTGCAAGTAATTCTTTTTCTGTGGTTGTGTAATTTTTCTGGGCATCATTTAAAACACTGCTAGCATAATAAATGACATCCAGAAGCTTGTTATGCCTCTGTCCTAGTACCACACCAATGGTATGGGCACTGGCATCACACATTAGTTCGAATGGTGATGTCCAGTCTGGTGCAGAAATAACTGGTACTGTAACTAGCTTAGCTTTCAGGGTCTCAAACGCCTGCAGACACTTTGTGTCAAACACAAATGGCGTTTCAGCAGCTAGCAGATTGCTCAAAGGTTTTGCAATTTTTGAAAAATCCTTTATAAACCTCCTATAGAATCCTGCATGCCCCAGAAAGCTTCTGATTGCCTTAACATTGGCAGGTGGTGGTAATTCTTCAATTACTTCAACTTTAGCTTGATCTACCACTATTCCCTTGTTTGAAATTTTATGCCCAAGGACAATCCCTTCAGTCACCATAAAGTGACATTTTTCCCAGTTTAAAACTAGGTTGGTCTCTTGGCATCTTTTCAGAACAAGTGCTAAATGGTTAAGGCAGGAGCCGAATGAGTCTCCAAATACTGAAAAGTCATCCATGAAGACTTCCAGAAACTTCTCTACCATATCAGAGAAGATAGAGAGCATGCACCTCTGAAAGGTTGCAGGTGCATTACACAGACCAAAAGGCATCCTTCTGTAGGCAAACACTCCAGAAGGACATGTGAATGCTGTTTTCTCTTGGTCCTAAGGATCCACTGCAATTTGGTTGTAACCTGAATAGCCATCCAAAAAGCAGTAATATTCATGACCTGCTAGCCTCTCTAGCATCTGGTCGATGAATGGTAAAGGAAAATGATCCTTCCTGGTGGCTGTATTGAGCCTTCTATAGTCAATACACATACGCCACCCTGTAACTGTTCTTGTAGGAACCAGTTCATTCTTTTTATTATGAACCACTGTCATTCCTCCCTTCTTAGGGACAACATGGATAGGGCTCACCCAGGGGCTATCAGAAATAGGATAGATAATCCCAGCCTCTAGTAACTTAGTAACCTCTTTCTGCACCACCTCCTTCATGGCGGGATTTAGCCGCCTCTGTCGTTGAACCACTGGCTTAGCATCATCCTCTAATAGGATCTTGTGCATGCATCTGGCTGGGCTAATGCCCTTAAGATCACTTATGGACCACCCAAGAGCTGTCTTGTGTGTCCTTAGCACCTGAATTAGTGCTTTCTCTTCCTGTGGCCCTAAAGCAGAGCTTATGATTACAGGAAAAGTGTCACCTTCTCCCAGAAATGCATATTTCAGGGATGGTGGTAGTGGTTTGAGCTCGGGTTTAGGAGGTTTCTCCTCTTCCTGAGGAGTTTTCAGAAGTTCTTTTATTTCTTCTAGTTCCTCCAGATCAGGCTGAACATCTTTAAAAATGTCCTCTAGCTCTGATTCGAGACTCTCAGTCATATGGACCTCTTCCACCAGGGAGTCAATAATGTCAACACCCAGGCAGTCGTCTGATGTGTCTGGATGTTGCATAGCTTTGACAACATTCAACTTAAACTCATCCTCATTGACTCTCAGGGTTATCTCCCCTTTTTGGACGTCAATTAGGGTTCGTCCAGTTGCTAGGAATGGTCTTCCTAGAATGAGGGTTGCACTCTTGTGCTCCTCCATTTCCAGCACTACAAAGTCAGTAGGGAAGGCAAATGGCCCAACCTTGACAATCATGTCCTCAATTATGCCTGATGGGTATTTAATGGAGCCATCAGCAAGTTGAAGACAGATCCGGGTTGGTTTGACCTCTTCAGTCAAGCCAAGCTTTCTGATAGTGGATGCAGGGATTAGGTTGATGCTTGCCCCAAGATCACATAGAGCTGTCTTGGTGCAGTTACCCTCTAATATGCATGGTATCATAAAGCTCCCGGGATCTTTAAGCTTTTCTGGGAAGCTTTTCAGAATGACTGCACTGCATTCTTCAGTGAGGAGAACTCTTTCAGTTTCTCTCCAATCCTTCTTATGACTCAAGATATCTTTCATGAACTTGGCATAAGAGGGTATTTGCTCAAGTGCCTCTGCAAACGGAATCTTTATTTTAAGAGTCCTGAGATAATCTGCAAAGCGAGCAAATTGCTTATCCTGCTCCTCTTTCTGAAGTTTTTGAGGATAAGGTATCTTGGCTTTATATTCCTCAACCTTAGTTGCTGCAGGTTTATTGCCTACAGAAGTGGTTGAAGAAGCCTTTTTAGAGGGGTTGTTATCAGCATTTGTGTGTGTCTGATCCCTCACTGGCAATTGAGTGCCAGAGTTAGAAACTGGAGTGACGTTAGATGCCAACTCCTGGTCTGTTCCTGGCGTCTGAACGCCAGAACTGTGCCTATTTTGGGCGTTCAACGCCAGATCCTGCCCATTTTGGGCGTTCAACGCCAGATCCTTGCCCGTTTCTGGCGTTGAACGCCAGTCCTGCCTTGTTTTTGGCGTTGAACGCGAGTTCTGAGCATGGTCTAGGCGTTCAGTGCCAGCCTTCCACCCAAATTCTGGCGTTTTAACGCCATAATTATTTTTCCACGGGCTCTTACTATCCTCAGATGGATTTTGGGTGGTTTGCTCATTTCTTGGCTTCCTGCTGCCTTGAGGTGGGATATTTAATGTTTTTCCACTTCTTAATTGAACTGCTTGGCATTCTTCTGTTATTTATTTTAACAGCTGCTTCTTTGTTTGCTTCAATTGTTCTTCCATATTTATATTAGCCATCCTTGTCTCTTGTAGTCTGTCTTTAAGTTCGGCTAACTCCTGTGTTAGAAAGTCCAATTGCTGATTGAATTCAGCAGCTTGTTCAGCAGGACTAAACTCAGCAGTTACTGTTTTAACCTCTTCTTTCATGGAAGGGTCACTGCTTAGGTACAGATGCTGATTTCTGGTAACTGTATCAATGAGCTCTTGAGCTTCTTCAATTGTCTTTCTCATGTGGATAGATCCACCAGCTGAGTAGTCTAGAGAGATTTGAGCTCTTTCTGTAAGCCCATAATAGAAGATGTCTAACTGAACCCACTCTGAAAACATTTTAGAGGGGCATTTTCGTAGCATCTCTCTGTATCTCTCCCAGGCATCATAAAGAGATTCATTATCTCCTTGTTTAAAGCCTTGGATGTCCAGCCTTAGCTGTGTCATCCGTTTTCGAGGAAAGTATTGATTCAGGAATTTTTCTGTCAGCTGTCTCCATGTCCTTATGCTGGCCTTAGGTTGGTTATTTAACCACCTCTTAGCTTGGTCTTTTATAGCAAATGGAAACAGTAATAATCTGTAGACATCCTGATCTACTTCCTTATCATGTACTGTGTCAGCAATCTGTAAAAACTGTGCCAGAAACTCTGTAGGTTCTTCCTGTGGAAGACCGGAATACTGGCAACTTTGCTGCACCATGATAATGAGCTGAGGATTCAACTCAAAGCTACTGACTCCAATGGAGGGTATGCAGATACTACTCCCATATGAAGCAGTAGAGGGGTTAGCATATGACCCTAGAGTCCTCCTGGACTGTTCATTTCCACTTAGGTCCATGATGGAGAAAGGGAGATGATGTAAAATAGAAAAAATATTTTTATTTATTTTAATTATTTATTTATTTCAAAAATAAAATAAATTAAAATAAAATAAATAAAAATGGGTGAAGATTTTCGAAAAAAACTGAGGAGAGAGAAAGTGGTTAGGAAGTTTTGAAAAGGATATGATGATTTTTGAAAAAGGTTTTAAATTTTTGAAATAAAAATCTGAATTTTAGAAATAGATTTCGAAAAAAAAATGCTTTAAAATAGAGAGAAAAGATATTTTTGAATTTTAAGAGGAAAGAGAAAAACAATAAGATAGCACAAGATTTAAAATTTTTAGATCTAGTACTCCTTGTTTTCGAAAATTTGGAGGGAAAACACTAAGGAACACCAAACTTAAAAATTTTAAGATCAAGACACAAGGAAAACTCAAGAACACTTTGAAGACTCACAAGAACACAAGAACATGAAGAAAGAACACCAAACTTAAAATTTTTAGAAGACCACAAGAAATTTTCGAAAATTTAAGAAAAATCAACAAGAAAACACCAAACTTAAAGTTTGGCACAAGATTTATTCAAAGAAAAATTATTTTTGAAAAAGATTTTAAAAAGAAGATACCCAATTACCAAGAACATAGACCAACGCTCTAGCCAACGGGGCAGTAAATGTAACACTTGTTTTGAAGAAGTATTTTTAATAACTAAGAATGAAATTTTTTAAAAACTAATGTTTTGAAAAAGCACAAGAAAAACAAGAAAAGAAACAAAACAAGAAAAATCAAAGATCAAACAAGAAAAATTCAATATATAATTTTCGAAAAAAAATTTTTGAAAGAGAAAATAAGGATTCTAAAATTTTAACCCAAAACAATAATAAGAGACTCTAAACCAAAAAGAAAAATTTTTCCTAATCTAAGCAACAAAATAAACCGTCAGTTGTTCAAACACGAACAATCCCCGGCAACGGCGCCAAAAACTTGGTGCACGAATTGTGAATCACACTTTTCACAACTCGTACCACTAACCAGCAAGTGCACTGGGTCGTCCAAGTAATACCTTACGTGAGTAAGGGTCGAATCCCACGGAGATTGTTGGTTTGAAGCAATCTATGGTTATCTTGTAAATCTTAGTTAGGAAGTCAATTGTGTTGATCAGTTGAATTGCGAATAAACAAGAGAGCATGGATTAAAGGTTACTTGTTATGCAGTAATGGAGAATATGTTGGAGTTTTGGAGATGCTTTGTCTTCTGAATCTCTGCTTTCCTCTGTCTTCTGATTCACGCACGCACGTCCTCCTATGGCAAGCTGTGTGTTGGTGGATCACCGTTGTCAATGGCTACCATCCATCCTTCCAGTGAAAACTACGCTCACGCGCTCTGTCACAGCACGGCTAATCACCGGTTGGTTCTCGATCCGGTTGGAATAGAATCCCTTGATTCTTTTGCGTCTGTCACTAACGCCCAGCCTTCATGAGCTTGAAGCTCGTCACAGTCATTCGATCATCGAATCCTACTCGGAGTACCACAGACAAGGTTTAGACTTTTCGGATTCTCATGAATGCCGCCATCAATTCTAGCTTATACCACGAAGATTCTGATTAAGAGATCTAAGAGATACTCATTCAATCTGATATAGAACAGAGGTGGTTGTCAGGCACACATTCATGGATTGAGAATGGTCATGAGTGTCACAGAGCATCACCTTCATCACAGTTAAGCGCGAATGAACATCTTAGATAGGAACAAGCATGTTTGAATGGAAAACAGAAATACTTGCATTAATTCATCGAGACACAACAGAGCTCCTCACCCCCCAACAATGGAGTTTAGAGACTCATGCCGCCACAGAGTACCAAGTTCAGATCTAAAATGTCATGAGATACAAAATAAGTCTCTAAAAGTTGTTTAAATACTAAACTAGTAGCCTAGGTTTACAGAAAATGAGTAAACTATGATAGATGGTGTAGAGATCCACTTCTGGGGCCCACTTGGTGTGTGCTGGGGCTGAGACTTAAGCAATTCACGTGCATAAGGCTGTTTTGGGCGTTCAACGCCAAGTTTGGATCCATTTCTGGCGTTGAACTCCAACTTTGATCCTTTTCTGGCGCTGGACGCCAGAATTGGGCAGAGAACTGGCGTTGAACGTCAGTTTACGTCATCTATCCTTGAGCAAAGTATGAACTATTATATATTTCTGGAAAGCCCTGGATGTCTACTTTTCAACGCAATTGGAAGCGCACCATTTCGAGTTCTGTAGCTCCAGAAAATCCACTTTGAGTGCAGGGAGGTCAGAATCCAACAGCATCAGCAGTCCTTTTTCAGCCTGAATCAGATTTTTGCTTAGCTCCCTCAATTTCAGCCAGAAAAATACCTGAAATTACAAGAAAACACACACTCATAGTAAAGTCTATAAATATGAATTTTTCCTAAAAACTAATGGAAATAAACTAAAAACTAACTAAAACATACTAAAAATTATATGAAATTAACCCCAAAAAGCGTATAAAATATCCGCTCATCACTTGGGATGAGGTTGTGAATAAATTTCTAGCAAGATTCTACCCTCTACAGAGAGTCAATAGACTGAGAGCTGAGGTGCAGACCTTTAGACAGCAAGATGGTGAAACACTTTATGAGGCTTGGGAGAGGTTCAAAGACTTGACAAGGAAGTGCCTTCCAGATATGTTCAACGAATGGGTTCAACTACACATCTTTTATGAAGGGCTATCATATGAAGCAAAGAAAGCTATAGACCACTCTTCAGGGGGTTCACTCAACAAGAAGAAAACCATTGAAGAAGCCATAGATGTTATAGAGACTGTAGCTGAAAATGAGTACTTCTATGCTTCAGAAAGAGCTTAAAAGAAAGGAGTGCTGGAGCTCAATTCTATGGATGCCTTGTTGGCATAGAATAAGATGATTGCAGCACAACTAGCAACCCTAACAAAGAAGATGGAGACTAGCCAAGTTTCAGCTGTCCAAGCTCAAGCACCACCACAAGAAGAAGATGCACCAGAAGCTGAATGCGAATGGGAGCAGGCAAATTATGTGAACAATTCCTCTAGACCACCATATGATCCAAACTTCAAAACATATAATTCAGGTTGGAAGAACCACCCAAACTTTAGGTGGGGAAACCAACAAGGCCACAACAAGATCATAACAAACCATACCAATCCAACCAATACAATAACCACAACCCCAAGCATCAATCAGGCAACAACAAACCCTACCACAACTCACAAAATACATCATATCACTCCACCCAACAGACACACAACAACCACCATCAAGATTCCTCTGCCTCAACCATGCAACCATGCGAAATCAAGAGCAATTTTGCAAAATTGGAGGCTGCAATAGCACAATTGTCATCACATATGACATGAACTATTTCTACTATTCTAGAAAGACAACTATAGGCTGAAAGAAAGATAGATGCAAACTAAGAAGAGTTTAGATCAAACATAAGAAATCAAGGTGCGGCAATCTCAAAATTGGAAGCACAATTAGGGAGCTTTTCTAAACAAATACCAATACCCACACATACATTTTCTAGTGATACCATGGCCAACCCAATAGGGAAATGCAAGGCCATCACACTAAGAAGTAGAAAAGTTGTAGAAAAAGCATCCCTAAGTCAAAGCAACCAAGAAAAAGAAGCTACAAAGGAGCCTGAAACCAAGAAAAAAAAAAGAAGAAACCCCTGCACCATCCTCATCAAAGAAAGTCATAAAGCCTTATGTGCCACAGGCACCATATCCACAAAGGCTGAGGAAGGATGGGAAAGAAAACGAGTTCTCTAGGTTCCTAGAAATTTTTAAGAAGCTCCAGAGCAACATACCCTTTGCTGAGGCATTAGAGCAAATGCCACTCTATGCCAAATTTTTAAAGGAGCTCATGACAAGAAAAAGGAATTGGGGTGAAAAGGAAACCATAGTGCTCATTGAGGAGTGTAGTGCCATCATACAAAAGAAGCTTCCTCAAAAGAAGAAAGATCATGGGAGCTTCCAAATTTCCTGCATCATAGGAGACATCACCATTGAGAAAGCATTGTGCGATCTAGGGACTAGCATCAATCTCATGTCCTTGGTTATGATGAGAAGGATGAGGATTGAGGAAGCCAAACCAACAAGAATAACACTCCAATTGGTTGACAGAACATTCAAGTTTCCTCATGGGGTAGTGGAAGATTTGTTGGTGAAAGTAGGAGAATTTATTTTTCCAGCTGACTTTGTTGTGTGGATATGGAAGAAGAGGCCAACACATCAATCATCCTAGGAAGGCCATTCCTAGCTACTGCTGGAGCCATTATTGATGTTCAAAAAGGGGGGGGGGGCTAGTCTTGAGGTTACATGAAGAGAAGATGGTCTTCAATGTCTTCAAAGTAAATGAGTTACCCCAAGAAATCCATAGGAGAGTGCATAATGGTAGATACCATAGAAAAGATAGTTCAAGGGGTTTTGGAAGAAGAACAATGTGAAGAAACTATGGAGCTGGAACAACAAGCATCAGGTGGAGAATTACCACAAGGAATCATGGAGAATTCGATCATGTTGAACCACATGGACAACAAGGAAGTGAAAGCACCAAAACTAGAACTGAAGACCCTACCTCCAAGTTTGAAGTATGCTTACTTGGGTGACAATAACACTTACCCAGTAATAATTAATTCCAGCTTGAGTGAGGGACAAGAAGAGGAGCTTATCCATGTGATGAAGCAACACAAGGATGCTATAGGATGGACACTTGCAGACTTGAAGGAAATTAGTCCTTCAATGTGTATGCACAAAATCCTACTTGAAGAAGGTGCCAAGCCCTCAACACAGCAACAAAGAAGGCTAAACCCAACCATGAATGAAGTAGTCCAAAATGAGGTGTTGAAGTTGTGGCAAGTTGGGGTGATCTACCCAATCTCAGACAGCCCTTGGGTAAGTCTAGTACAAGTAGTCCCTAAGAATGGAGGGGTCACAATTGTACCAAATGAGAAGAATGAGCTGATACCTACAAGAACAGTGACCGGGCGCATGTGCATTGATTATAGCACTACAAGAAAATAGGTCTATTGCCACGCTTTTAAAGCGTGGCAAAAAGCATGGCTATAGCTTTTCGCCACGCTTTTTGAGCTACCGCCACGCTTTTGAAAGGGTGACCTATGAAAGGGTGGCGGTCGCTCTATCGCCACGCTTTTTTCAGTCTATCGCCACGCTTTTTTTTTGCCACGCTTTTTTACAAATTGGCACTTTTAAAAGCGTGGCTGTAGGTGGGAGATATGGCCACGCTTTTAAAGTGTGGCGATAGGGCAGATCTGGCCACGCTTTTAAAGCGTGGCGATAGGGCAAATCTGGCCACGCTTTTAAAGCGTGGCAAAAGGAGAGGTATGGCCATGCTTTTAAAACGTGACAATAGGAAGAGATACGGCCACGCTTTTAAAGCGTGGCCATAGTAAGATATACTGCCACGCTTTAAAAGCGTGGCGAATGCCTTGTTAAATTAAAAAAAAAATTCTTTTCCTTGCTTGATCTTCATTGCTACACAATATAAATTTTCAATCCTTTTTTATTACCAAACCTACAAATATAGTATGCAATTTTTATTACAAGACATATCAAACAATAATTAGTGACATATATAATTTACTATAATTGTTTTATACATTAAAAAACTAATATTCAAATACAAAATAAATCTCGAGTTCAAATTCCAAAACTAAAAACCGAAGAAAAATACAGAAACAATACAAGTTAGAACTGCTCATAATATATCAAATTACACTAATAGAGATGCTCATCAGCCTAAATACTTGGTAAAAAATTAGAATCAACCTAAAACTGCTCCACTTTGTGCATTAAGCGTTCAAGTTATCCATTCCAATACTAGCCTGCAGCAAAATATCAAGAACAATAAAGCAACAGAAACTAAACTATGCTCACTGATTGGTAAATGCAAATCTAAAAGTACAATCATACGAAACTATATAATATTTAAATTGAAATATTTAATTTATAATAATTTAAATATTTCAATTTAATTAATTATATTAATATTGATGGCGTAAGAAACTATTAAATATTAATCTCCGGAAATTACTAATTAGTATGGAGTGAATTTATATGACAATTTGGGCTTACATATATAACTAGTGGACAATGGGAAGAAAATGGTGTGTGTCAGGGTGGAAAGAAGAAGCGCACCGAGAAGCAATGAAGAAGGATTAAGAAATGGAGGATGGGAGGGTGAAGAGTGTAGAACATTGAATAGGGGGTGGACAAATGAATAAAAAGCTGCACTTGAAAGTTGAAACAAATTAAAGAAATTGTGGTACCACATACAAAATGGAACTTCAATAATAACAGCTTCCTCAGATTTCCCTTTCATGCTCTAATCTGCCTCGCAGTCCCATGATTCATTTAATTTGATTATGTAATATCTAGATTAACCACATAAAACTCCTTAAGGAGCTTGTTACGTTGGATATAGATATATACTAGTGATGGGTTATAAATGTAATACCATAAATGGATATAGATATATATTAGTGACTTAGTGAACACAGATGACTCCATGTATAGGCCGAAATTGATACCCTTCAAACATTGTGGAATTCATAAAATTATATGATGCTCAAAATTAGAAAACTAATAATAACTTTTTCTTTAATATATGAGAATCACAGATAAAATTAACTAAGAAGGCTGATCTGAAGAAACAATTACCATGTGCTGTTATGTCAACAATGCGCAGGCCCAGCGCATCCAACTGACTCCGAAATTGTGAAGTATCAGCTGGTTTCTCAGGCTTCTTATTCTGTTAAAATATAAATGACAGGGCATTGATTCTTAGAAGCATTACAAAATCATAGTTGGATTATTTACTTAAACAAGTTGATTGAGGAGGTTACTTAATCAAAAGAACAGAGCATCCATGCGCACGGGCGCAGACATTCTCATCAGAGCATCCTATGCTTAACCTTCGAAAGCCATTAAGCACCGAAAGATTTGACACATCTTGACAAATACAAACTTGACACTATGGATGTACTTGTTTTAACTTTCTCTTGACAAAACTTTTCACATATTTGTATAAATTTAGAAAATAATCATAATGTAAAAAAATAAAAAATAAAAATAAGTTTTTGAGCTTTTTCCTTCTTTTTGGATTTTGGTAAAAGCTAAACAGGTAGCTTCTAATTAAAATCAGTTTTCAAGTTTCTTACAAATTTATAAAAAAAATCAAGTTGTAAAATTACTATTTTGAAAATCAGAAACAAACGCACCCCTATATCAGTGGCCAATTATCATAAGTGAAAATAGATGTCATCTCAGCATCTTTATGTGAATTTCACACAGACAATATTTGCTACAAAAACTACAGTAGTAGGAATTATAACCAAAGGGACCAATACCCATTATTAGTAGTATAGATATTCAACATTTCACACAGACACACACATATGGTGTAGCATATTTCATGGTTTTATAACACCAAAATAACATCTTTTTAAGCTTGTGTTAACCATAAGAACCAAAACAAAAGAGGCAACAACTAAACATGACTACTAGAAATTTCTAACAACTATTCCAATGGAGAAAAAAAATTGAAATTTACCCACCTCTCCATTCCATGACATGGGAGACCACCATTGATATGTTCAAATGTCAGTATCTTGCCCACAGCCAGATACTCTAGCACCTACAAAATGAAGTTGATCAAGCATGTACATACACTCTCTTAGCACTAACTTCATATACAGAAATTTCAAAAACAAGCAGCAGCAAACCCTCAATTTCAAACTTCAAATTTGTAATAATTTTATGCAAGTGAAGCATTTCATTGTTAATTAGTTTCTGCTATATTCCATACCATGCACTGTTCATGAAAACAATAAGTTAGTACAAGATGGTCTTAATAAAGTACATATAATAAGAGCTTGAATGAGCAAGAGGAATACCTTGAACATGTGCATTATTGGCGCAAACAGAACCGTGAAGAGCAGAAGATGATAAGTTAATAACTTAAAAAAAACTATGTTTCTTTTATTACGCAGCAGGAACAACAAAAGAAAGAACTAAAAAAGTTTAAGTGCACACCTCAAGAGACAGGATCAAGCAATGTCTTGGCACCAGCTAATCCTCTGCTCCAAAGCAACCAACAGTTAGGAGGACAAATTTCAATTTCACAACCACTGAAAAGAACTTTAATGGGTAGGACTTCAAATTGAAAACAAAGGACTTACCACTCACACGTCTGGATAACTTTTTCAACTTTGCTCGTTGTTGCTAGCTTAGCCTTTTTGCCAGAAAATTCTCTTTTCTCAATAGCTTCAGCATCCCGCTACCACCTCAAAATTAAATTTTTAGAGAAGAAAAGATACATTGTTGGAAAAATAGAATCTTTCACCTCAAAATTAGAATCTTTCACTCTTTCCACCTCAATGACAATGTAACATTGTTTGAGTTGTGAAATGAAGAAAACAATTGGAAATTTAAGGAAGCAGCACATAGAATAGATACCTAGTGGAAGAAGTAGAGAGGAGAGAGAAACTGTCCTTTTATCTTTTTCTTTTTCTTTTTTTTCTTTTTCCTTTTCCTCCCCTACAGATAACATAAAATCTTAATCCTTAATAAATCTTGTAGTAGTATAAAATAATTTATACCACTCAAATCTTTTATTTAATATGCAAAGAATAGAATCATCAACAGAAGCAATTGTTTATTAAACAGCAGCAGTAAATAGCATGTTTCCCAGGTTCAAGCAAGCAGCAAACAGAATTCATATGACTTAACTAGTTCCACAAACTGAAATCATTGCAGTTCATATAATATGGACCAAGCAACAAGCAGAGCAGCACTCAGCAACAACAAACCAAGAAAAATTAATGAAACAGTAACACTTTCACAGCATCTATTTTGGACAATGAAAAAAAATACAATAAACAGCAATCACAAGTCCAAAATTCAACACCAAAACAGCACAATAAACAAGTTCATCCAGGGCAACATTCAGAGGAAATAAAAAATCTAAAATAAAGTGAATTGATAACACTGGACATCGGGCAACCATCATTGTAAAGACTAAAATGCAAATCAGAAGACATACCTTTACAGATTCATATATATCTTCAAACAACAAGCTAAGATCACACTAACCCGGTTTTGATATCTTTCAATACAATATTTATTAGGTTTCGAGAACTTTAGCTAATCTGTTTATTAGCTAATGAAGTTACCGAATTCATATATACAAAAAAATTTCTTAGGGCAAGAAAAAAAAAGTAGGCTACAGTTTAGGGATTGTAAAAATATATAACAGCTAAAATATCAAAATTCAAAATGCAAGTTTTGAAATCTGAATATCTTCTCACAAATTTCCCAAATTTTCAAATTACGCCAATCACCCGTTACCCACCAAAACCTCCCCAAATTGTGCACAACACTAAAAAAATCCCTAAAATTATCAAATGCACGAACCAATTTCATATCCGAAAAGCAATGCTAGCGCGAATTGAAACATGAAAGAAAGAGGAGAAGAACCTGAAACAACGCAACGAAAGCAACAATTCCTTCAACAAGGGCAAGACTGACATTGACACCGAGCAAGAGATACGGAAAACAGTTGCTGCCTCCAAGCTCCGACATCTTCCCACATTGTCCCTTGTCGTATTCGCTTTTGGAAGGAATCGGTTGAAAGAGGTGGCGCTGACGCTGACGCTGACGGTAAGGATGCTGGTAACGGCGACGAGGAGACGAGGCGGAGGGGGAGCGGAGGCTAACGGCGCAGCGAGGGTGGTTCTGGTGACGGCAGGGATGTGAGCTCCTCCAGGGGTAGCCAGGGTGAAAGAGTGACTAGGGTGAAAGAGTGAGTTCGATCGCGAAAAGGGTAGCTCGATTAGGGTTGGGGACCGGGTTGAAATCTCTTCAATTGGGTTGGGGACCGGGTTGGGGCCGGGTCTGGTTTTTTTTTTTTTTTAAAACCTTTTGGCCACGCTTTTAAAGCGTGCCAAAAGAGGACCAGGATATGGCCACGTTTTGTAAGCGTGGCCGTAATGAAACTCTGTCGCCACGCTTTTAAAACGTCCCTGTTTCTCTCTATGGCCACGCTTTTGAAGCGTGGCAGAAAAAAACGTGGTCGTTGCTCTAATAAACTGCCACCCTTCAAAAAGCGTGGCCGTTGACCCTTTTCGCCACGTTTTTGAAGCGTGGCAAGAAAAAACGTGGCCAAATCTCTATTCAATCGCCACCCTCACAAAAGTGTGGCCATTGACCACTTTTAGCCACGCTTTTAAAGCGTGGCAAAAAAAAAAGCGTGGCCATAAGCCTATTTTCTTGTAGTGTAGGAAGCTTAATGAAGCTACCAGGAAGGATCACTTCCCCCTACCTTTCATGGACCAGATGCTAGAAAGACTTGCGGGACATGAATATTATTGCTTCCTGGATGGTTACTCTGATTACAACCAAATAGTTGTAGATCCTAAGGAACAAGAAAAGACCTCATTTACCTATCCCTATGGTGTTTTTGCTTATAGGAGAATGCCCTTTGGATTGTGCAACGCACCTGCAACATTCCAAAGGTGCATGCTCTCCATATTTTCAGACATGATTGAAATATTTATTGAAGTGTTTATGGATGACTTCTCTGTGTTTGGTGATTCATATTCTAACTGCTTGCACCACTTAGCCTTGGTGCTAAAGAGATGCTAAGAAACCAACCTCGTTTTGAATTGGGAAAAGTGCCACTTTATGGTCACAGATGGGGTGCTTCTTGGCCACAAGATCTCAAAAAGAGGCATAGAGGTGGACAAAGTCAAGGTGGAGGTGATTGAAAAGTTACCCACACCTTGCAATGTCAAGCCAGTTAGAAGTTTTCTAGGACATGCTGGCTTCTATAGGAGGTTCATTAGAGATTTCTCAAAGGTTGCCAAACCTCTAAGCAACCTACTTGTCTCTAATGTACCTTTTGTTTTTGATAAGGAAAGCATGCTAGCGTTTGAAGAACTTAAGAACAAACTTTCCTCTGTACCTATTATAGCACCACCCTGCTGGGATCTACCCTTTGAGTTGATGTGTGATGCATCTGACTTTGCTGTTGGTGCTGTTTTAGGACAGAGGAGGGACAAATTGGTGCATGTTATTTATTATGCCAGCAAAGTCCTTAATGAGAATCAGAGGAATACCACTACAGAGAAGGAACTACTTGCCACAGTCTTTGCATTTGATAAGTTTAGATCATATCTTATTGGTTCTAAAGTAATTGTATTCACTGATCATGCAGCACTCAAATATTTGCTTACCAAACAAGAGTCCAAGCCCAGACTAATAAGGTGGATCCTACTACTCCAAGAGTTTGACATTGAAATTAAAGATAGGAGTGGAACAGAGAACAAAGTGGCTGACCACCTATCAAGGATCCCATAAAAAGAAGATGAAGCACACCAACTTGCAGTAAATGAAAGCTTCCCTGATGAGCAGTTGATGATGATCCAAGAAGCTCCTTGGTTCGCAGACATAGCCAATTTCAAGGCTATTGGAGAACTACCAACTAACATCAACAAACACATGAGGAGAAAGCTACTCAAAGATGCTAAACACTACATTTGGGATGAGCCCTATCTGTTCAAAAAGTGTGCTGATGGGATCTTGAGAAGGTGTATTTCCCATGAGGAAGGGCAAGAAGTACTCTGGCAATATCATGGATCGGCATATGGAGGCCATTTTA
Organism: Arachis hypogaea; assembly: GCF_003086295.3. Lineage (NCBI taxonomy): Eukaryota > Viridiplantae > Streptophyta > Magnoliopsida > Fabales > Fabaceae > Arachis > Arachis hypogaea. The sequence goes on from NC_092054.1 coordinate 58,523,381, forward strand.
GTGGGAAAAGAACTGCAGCCAAGGTGCTACAATGTGGGTACTATTGGTCAACAATATTCAAAGATGCAAGGGATTTGGTAACAAGATACAATGAGTGCCAAAGAGCTGGAAGTCTACCCAAGAAAAATGATATGCCTGATGAGACGTAGAAGCTGGTGAATTAAAAATTATTAAAATGGTTACGTTGCAAGTATAGTTCTTAACTCACCGAAAATCTGCCTATCAATTTAAAAGTATGTCACAGAGAATTTCAATTAAAAATTACTGGGAGTTTTAAGTCCCAGGTCGTCTCCCAACGAGTTGCAGAAAAGTGTGCTATCTTATTAATCAGATGTTCCAAGAAGTTGAGCTAAGTAAATTGGGATGTAAATTGAGAAAATTTAAATAATATGAATAAAAGCCTTGACTGGGAGTTGATTGGTTGGAATTTCTACTATTGATGGAGTGATTGTAAGATTAATTTATAATTAATGGTTGTTCTGTTTGGTTATCCTTTACTAGGTAAGGGAAAGTCAAACAAGTTGGAATGCCAGATCTGTTCACAAGTTGCAACCCACTTAGTTCAAAGGGATTGGCGTTGGTGACAGGATAACAATATAACAATTAACCCAATTACAAATTTTTCCTTCAATCCTTCCAACTCAAGAGTTCCTTTTAATCAACTCCCCATCAAGTAAAGAAACTAATCACACATTGTAAATAATAAATTCATAGCATATGAAAGGGAATTAAAAGAAGACATGATTATTGGAATTGAAATTAAATTAAAAAGAAATAATCCTTGCATTAATTAATCATAAAAGTATTCAAATAGCAAAATTGAACAAAACAAAGAACATGGAAGAATAGAACCAAGTTGAGAAAACGAACTAGAATGACGAAGTCTTGATGAGGAAATAACTCTTCTCAATGTTCCAATGCTAAGACCAATTGAAAATTAAAATTCTAAAACCTAGAGAGAAAAACCTAAGAGAGTAAAACTAGATCTAAAACTGTCTCTGAATGAATGTGTTATTTGTTTCTGCATGTTCTCTGACTCTAGTCTGCTGTTCCGGGCCGAAAACTGGGTCGAAATAGGGTCCAAAATCGCCCCCAACGAATTCTGCAGATTGTGCAGATCGCACATGTCACGCGATCGCGTCATCTATGCGGACGCGTCATTCGCGCTTTTCCTCGCCACGCGTTCGCGTTGTCCACGCTATTGCGTCGCCGCGTGAGCCATGCGGCCGCGTGAGCCATGCGGCTGCGTCACTGCGATTTGCTCTCCTTCGCGCAGTCGCGTGAGCCATGCGACCGCGTCACTTCTCGCTGGTTATCTCCTCAAATTCTTGTGTTCCTTCCATATTTGCTAGCTTCCTTTCCAATCTCCAACTCATTTATGCCCTGTAAAGTCTGAAACACTCAACACACAGATCACGGCATCGAATGGAATAAAAGAGAATTAAAAATAAATAATTAAAGTCTCTAGGAAGCAGTTTTCAAACATGTAATAAATTCAAAAAGGAAATCTAAATGCATGCTAATTTAATGAATAAGTGGGTAAGGATCATCGTAAAACCACGCAATTAAACACAATATAAATAATAAAATAGTGGTTTATCAACCTCCCCACACTTAAACATTAGCATGTCCTCATGCTTAATTAAAGGAGATAAGGAAATAAGTATGAACATGTAGAAACTCATGAAATGCAATGCAAACCTACATATATATATAAACAAATACAACTATATGATTCTTGTCCACTTAATTAAAAGTAAATAAGCTCTTCAAAACAATTACAAATCAAATTCCACTAATTTTATCATTACACAATAAAACAGATAAAAGTGCAAGAAGATAGCTCGTGAAAGCAGGGAACATGAAAATTCAAGCATTGAACCCTCGCTGATAATGTATGTACGCTCTGATCTCTAGTGTATAGGGTGATCACTCTATCCTTCTCTAATCATGCTTTCTAACTTTTGTTCTTCTCCTAACCAATCAACAATAGTTAATATACCAATGCAAACATCACACTACAACAAATTTGGGCTGAGGCAACCCTTCAAAAACGTTGACTATAATTAGAAAAAGCGATGCCTTTGATCAAAGGCAACACTTTTCGACAAAACGCAACGCTTTTTAGGGGGTTGGCTATACGGCCGTTAACTTTGGTCTAAGGCAATGCTTTTTTGCATCAAAGGGAACCCTTTTCGTGGCAACCTTTAAAAAACGTTGCCTTTTCTACTAAAAAAAACAACTTCATATAAGGGTTGCCTTAGAGAACCCAAACGCAACGCATTAATAAATACTTTATTGCAACACCTTTTATGAGTTGTATTTTCTAATACATAAAGCAACACTTGTTTAAATTTTTTTAAGTTGCCTTTCATATACCAAAAGCAACACTTGTATAAGTTTTTCTGGTTATTTTTTCATATACCAAAAGCAACACTTAGCTAAATTTATTTGAAGTTATCTTTTTCTAATACCTAAAACAATACCTTATTGAGTTTTAGATTGTTCTTTTTTATATTTAAAGTTTTTTTTGCTTTTCTTAAATTTATGACATTTGAAAGATATATAACACACTAATAACATTTAAATATTTAAACTCAATTTAATTGATACAGAAAGAGAATAAGCTAATATAGATTATATATATAGAAAGATGTTTTAAGTGTCAATTAAATAACTTTCGGATATACATACTTGCTGAGTTACCAAGTCAAGTAAATAATAAATATAAATAAAAAAAATACATATTTTTCTCAAGATTATAATCTTGGACATCGCAAATCTTCCCGTATAATTTGACATCGTCGGCTTTGCACTTTTCCAGTTCCACAGTTAATACCCCAATCTTCTCCTTCAACTATCTTATTTCCTATTAAAAGTTAACGATACATATAGTCAATATTATATCATCTAATATTTAAAATTTATATGAAATGATGTTGGACATGTAAAAAAAAAAGAAATAATTCCATAGATTATTAATAATAAGCCTACCTCCTCAGATGTCTCACCACTGCCAGCTTCTGAAAGATCCCAGTCAGTAAGGAAGTTGCGTTTGTGATCTTTGGAATTGGAACTATAGCCCTGTACAAAAGTTAATAACAAGTAACTAGATATATTGAAGAAATTAAAGAGAAGAGAATTTCATCATAACTTGTAAATGAATAAAGGTAAAATAAATAAGGAAATGAGAGGGGTTAATTGTCTATACAGAAGAATATACTAATAGTGGTTTTTGTGGTACTTGTTCCAAACCTTTAATATATCATCTTTCAACTTCTGTTGCTCATTAATCATTGCTGTTAGTTCTCTATTACCTTCTGTTCTGCTATTTTCAGTATGGATGTTTTCTCAGAAAGTGACCTAAAAACAATAAAGTAATCAAGATAACAGAAACTTCAAAATAGCCAGTAGTAACACTTCCAAATTATCTTTAAGAACAGTCTAATATGCAAAAAATTATTGTTAATGTCACAACATGGACAATGTGTGTAGGAACCACGGGCTTTTTCTAATAAGCCTTGCTTAATGGAAGGTATATTATATAAATGGCTAAATGTATTATGATTTTTCTTTTTTTTCTCCTCTTCTTTTTCTTTTGCAAATTATCTTTTTGTTTTGGAGGGTAAAGGTAGGGGCACAATTGTATGTCCCATTGCAAAATAAACCATTCATACCTTCAACTGTGTCAGCTCATGCTCCATTTGTTTTACAGTTCTTAACTTCTTATCAAGCAGAAGAGACTCCATCCTGTTCATTTCCTCCACACTTGTAGCCACTTCCCAGTCTTCAGCCTCAATTGAATTATATCCCAGAACCTGCATGTAGCTAACAAAAGGTTAAATAGATAGATTGATAGACAATGACACCTAAAACAGAAAGGTCACCAAAATTCACATTAACAAAACCAGAGAAAAATAAATTTACTTGCAAAATCTTCACTTTCTTACGCAAGTCATCTACCATTTTTTCTATTGGCCTTGCTAGAAGCTCTTTCTTCATTGCTTCAAGAGCAGCCTCCTATATTAAGTGGAGCACAATAAAAGCAAGAGCTTAAGGTCGGGAAAAGGAAATAAAATACAGCACATGGCACATAATATAATTAAAGAGAGTACTTTGAGAATAATTATACAGATTTTAATTTTATTTCTATTTTTTTTTACAAAAAATAGGAGAAAAACAAGCTAAAGAAAGAATAGACAAAAATATATAGCAATGAGGCAAACTTTTCAATCTCTCAACGAGTTTGAGAAGTTAAACATCTATTAGTCCTAATTCATGTGTCATGTAACTAAATTTGGAGTTCTGTATAATTGTTGTTGATATTTCAACTAGTAATGCATCTGATGAGCACTAGGTTACTTAAAATCCAAAAATGTGAAACCAAAATCTTTGGGTATTCACAATCACTTATGAGATAACATGAACAAACCTGTATTTAGAAGACTTCAACTTACTGAAAATAACCTTTTCGTTGAGCATTGCAGTACGTTTCTTGACATCATTATGTTCTTCTCTTTCATTTGATAAGGTTGTTTCAATATTATGTAGCTCCATGTACAGTTCCGAGATTTGCTTCTTCGTAGCATTTAAAGAATTTTCAAGCACACTATTTGGGTCTAAATTATCACTGCAAGATTGCAAATTGGGTAACCTTACCCAGTGAAAGCAAGAACCACTGTGTGTCCAACAAAGAGAGTAAAATTTACATTATTCTCTATGAACTAGTTAACTCAATCAAAGTGGTCAATAGAACAAACAAACAAAAAACAATAATCGATTCTCTATGAACTAATTAACTCAGCGAATTACGGAAATTAATCATTCTGTAATTTACATTGAAAATGAAGAAATCAAAGGGAAAATACCAGAATCAGCGTGGAGAACCAGAGATTGTGGAATCAGTAACAACCATCGTCCAGAAGCGCACCTTAGTGGACAAGCCATGGAGAACTTGAAATTCAACAGAAAATCAATCAAGCCGGTCCAAACAAATTGAAATTCCAGACCTAAGAAACATAATAGCATGCTTAATTACCTATGAACTAAGATGAATGCTGATAAGAGAATCCTAATTTTAATCTAAATTAACCTAATCAGCAAAAACTAGTTTGACTAAATAAAATTACTAAGTAAAAATTAAAATCTAACTAAAATGTAATAAATTAAATCAGAGAACAGCAAAATGGATTTTTTCAAAAACCTGGAAAGTGAAGAACAGAGTAACAAGAAGGCAGGGGTGAGGAGGTTGCAGCTGAGGGGTGTTCGCCGTGTTGTGTCAAAGCTCGCCAGCGAAACAGAGGTTGCTATGGTTCTGTATCTCTGGTTCGCGAAGAGGAGGATGCGAGAAAAGAGAAGAAGAGGAAGAAGGAGAAGAGAAGGAAGAAGGGTTTCTCGCCGGTGGTGGTTCGGCGCAGAAAGAGGAGTGCACCGCGTCGTCGCTGTGGAGAAGCCTGCGTGGAGAAGAGCACCACGCCATCACCGTGGAGGAGAGCACCGTGTGTCGAGCTGCTGTTGCCGTTAGCCTCGTCGATTATTGGAGCTGACAGTGGAGAAAGGAGAAAGGGTTCGTGCATGGTGGGTTACTGGCTAGGTTGTTCGTCCGTGGAAGGCTTAGCTTGGTCATGTTAGGGCACAGGGTATTTTCTCTATTTAGATGATGAGCTGATGAACAAATTTGTTTGTTCCTTTTGTTTTTTAAGTTATTTAATTGGGAAAATAATTTGTGGAAATATGATTACAAGTTTTTTTTTTAATTTTTAACTATAAATAATTTTAGGTAATTTTTTATAAAGGTTATTTGTTTAATTTATTTGACAACTCTTATAAAATGTTATAATTTTATTTTAAAATGTTGTCTTAAATTTTTTATATTGCAACATTTTGTAAATGTTGTTTTAGAGATCAAAGGCAACTATTTTTATCGGTGGTCAAAAATTCTGTTATCTTTGTTTTACTCAAAGGCAACTCGTCAAAAATGTTGTCTTTGTCTATCTAAGGCAACTTTTGTTAAATGTTGCTTCGAATAAGGGTTACCTTAGACTAAAAATGTTGTAGTGTCATGAGGTCTTTTCAAGGTTGTAATGGGGCTAAGGTATAGGCAGGGGTGTATATTTGGTCAAGTGAGCTAATAAATTGAATCTTTAATTAACCCAAGCTCTAACATAACTTGTATACACTTAATGTCATCTTTAAAGTTCATACCTAGTTACCCAGAATTCCCTTTTTCAATCCATACTCATGTATCAACTTATATTTTCGGTTCTATCATATGTGCATTGAACTTCGAATTCTGAATTCAACATTGGAGTAATTTTGTCCCCTTATTTATTGATTTTGATTTTTTTTTAAATAAAGCTTGTCAATGCACATAGATTTTTAATTCTTATAGTTTCACATGAGTAGGTATCCAAATTCCCCTTAAATTTTTATGACACATTCCCTTAACAACTTTTGTTCCCACAATTTCCCATACTTAACTAGCACACACAATTCTATCTTAAGCTAACCAAAGATTCAATTTGGGATACACAATTGTTTTTCGGCTTAAGAATAGTAATGTGGTAAAATATCGAACAAATGGGAATTAAAGGCTCAAAGTGATTAACAAAGGTAATTGAAAAGGGTAGGCTTAACATGGATGAGTGAGTTTAAACAAATAATGGCCTCAATCATGTGCAAGCATGCAAATATAATAACTATTGGACATATAAGATAAAATAAAATATAGATTACAATCATAGAGAAGTAAATACACAAGAATGAAATAATTATGGTTAAATAATGTAACCATTCATAAAGGCTCAAATCTTTCACAGGTTGTGTGTTCTTTAACTCAAATATCATGTTCCAAATACAACTGAAGAAAATTTATCATAAGAATTTTTTTTGAAAAATTAGTGAAATTTTGTTCCAAAGATAGATTTTTAAAAGAAACTTATTGTCTTTTCAATTAAGTAGAACATGCATGCAACTATCCTAACCTATGCAATTTATTCTATTCTATAAAGGAAAGAAAATCTAACTAAATATCCTAATTATTGGTGCTAGAGAAGAGAATTTACCTCCGGAAGTCAGGTACTGACCGACCTCCCCACACTTAAGGCTTTGCACCGTCCTCGGTGCCATCTGTCAGGAACAGGGGTGGGCTGGTAGCAGTATCTCCACAGTCGGGGCCGTCATGGCTCCCTGTGCTGGTAAAGGAAGTGGAGTCCGGGGTGTCTGAGTCTCTGAAGCGTCCCTTGAGTAGCTCCTTGAGGTGTTTGAATCGGCGCTCGTTACGACGCTCTCTCATCTTTGCTTCCTGTTCTTGCCGATCCAACCGTTCGATTATCTGCTGGAGCAATTTCTCAGTTGTAGATGCTTGTGGTGTCGAAGAAGGGTTATCTTCAATTGGAGCAGTAGGAAGGCTTGTAGTGGCTGCTGAGAGTCTGAGGTATTTTCCGTTAGGGACATACTGATCATCCCGTGGAAGCATGGCTTTGGTGTCCCCAGCTCTGTAGGAGACTCCGGCTGCTGAGACAAGATCTGAGACCAGGGCGGGGAAAGGTAAGTTGCCCGTAATTTGTACGTGTTCCATGGCATTCCGGATATGTCTTGCGAGATTCAGAGGTTGGTCTGTAAGGATGCACCATAGAACAGCCATGTCTGCAGTGAAGGAGGATTCATGAGTGCTTGGAAAGACGTAATGGGACATGATCTGTGCCCATACGCGAGCCTCCAAGGTAAGTGCTGAAGCCAAGATTCCCTTAGGGTGGGTACGGTGGTATCCGTAGATCCAACGGCTGCCAGGTAATGCGATGACTCCGAGAACGGAGTCCCAGTTGAATTGGTATCTCTGGCGCTGAAGGGTGGCTACTTGAAAAGCGTCCATTCCTGCTGGAATAGGGGGAAGACTCAGAGCTTGCTGAATGGCCTCTTCTGTGATGGGGACTTGCTTCTGCCGGACATAAACAGACTGCAGGGTCGGTATGTAGAAGTTGGAGTAGAACTCACCTACCCAAGAAAGATTGGCCTGCCTTGGCTGTCTCCGTAGGAAACCCCATTGTCTTCGCTCAATTTGTGGCTCAACAAAGGTGGCAATATTGGACGGGAGGATAAGAAGGTATTCATTGTTATAGTTTCTTTCTGCCAGGATAGGGAACATCTGCTCACAGTAGCGATTGGAAAATCGCGCAGCGTCCTTTGCTGGAAAGGCTTTCTCCTTTTCGTCAACCTTTATTATCCTCTTGACTCGTTTTGTTGAGGGCCTGACTGCGGTGGAAGAAGGCTCTGCCACTAATGCTCTTTTAGTTCCTCTTCTTGCTGGTGGTTTGGAAGTTGCTTTCTCCTTTCCTTTCTTGGTGGCCATTCTGAAAGAAGGGAAGAGAAAGAAAATTAAATTTAAAGAGATATACAGCAAGGAAGGAAACAGAAAAGAGGGTGAATGATGCACAGAAAAATGTAGATGACATTAACACATGCTCTCGAGTACATATGAAAAGCCATCAATGGAAAATAGCTAGTGCAAATAAAAACAAGTGAATGCAAGGTGTTTATTGGCATGCTGGCAAAGGGCATGAGTAGCATAGACCAAGCATTACTTCGTAACAAACCATCACGTTTGTATTGACAATTGAATTCAATTAATAAAATAATAAGGGAAAGTTGTGAAAAGCAAGCATTGAATAGTATAGTAACATAGAGAAGTGCATAATGCCACATGAGCTTTTTCACGAACACATAGCATGCATGGTGAATAGGGTATAGAAAATATGAAGATGAACATGCAAGCAATCCCTTAAATGGAAGAAAAATAATTGTCAAACAATTTGCAATAATCCACAAGCATATAATGAGGGGTGATGACTCAAAAGGTTTCTAACACCATGTAAAGGAAAGAAAAGAAGAAGAAGAAAAATAAAAATTTGAAAAGAAAAAGAAAAGAAAAAGAAAATAATAATATATATACATAATATAATAAGAATGATAGAAAAAGAGAAGAAGGAAGAAGAAGGTAAAACCTTGTTAATGGTGGTGAGAGAGATAGAGAGTAAAAAGTGAGATAGAAAGAGGAAGGGGAAAGGGAGAAAGAAGGAGGGAAAAGGAAAGTTAGGATTTAGAAGAGAGAAAGATAAGATAATCTGGCAATTTAGGTTGAGCTGTGCGGCGCATGCGATGCGGCCGCGTGGGACACGCATTCGCGTGGGTGCGCGTTAGGTAAGGGGACGCGATCGCGTCGGTCACGCGGTCGCGTTACCCATGTTACGTTGCTGGCGCAAGTGCAGCCTCGCTCCAGCACAACTCTCTGTTCGATTTATTTTAATTGCCAAAATTGGGTGACGCGATCGCGTGGGTCACACGATTGCATGAGTGTGCGTTATAAAATGGGTGACGCGGCCGCGTCGGTGACGCGGTCGCGTGACAAGGATTTGTGCTTCCAGCACCAATCCAACATCACTCTCGCACAGAATGTTACTGTGCACTCTTTTACGTCGAAAACTCAGGGCACGCGGCCGCGTGGGGCACGCGGTCGCGTGGGTGGCCACGATTTCCATGCGACGCGAACGCATCAGTGACGCGGTCGCGTGGGTCAATTTGTGCCATTGGCACGCCTCCAGCCGGACTCCAGCCGGACTCTCTGTTCATTTATTTGTTTTCTCCACCCTCTTTGCGACGCGGACGCATCGGTGATGCGATCGCGTCGCGCGGCGAAAAAACCCTTCTTTTTTTTTTTTGGAAATATAAAGACATGTAAATGAAAGAGCACGAAAGCACTAATAAAGAGAAGAGTTATTAAAGAAGAAAAACTAAAAGTGAAGAAAAGAACGATCATACCGCGGTGGGTTGTCTCCCACCAAGCACTTTGCTTTAACGTCCGTAAGTTGGACGCTCCACTAGCTCAATCGGCTACTATGTGGGGATCTTCCAGGCGGAAGATCTCAAGCTCCTTATTTTTCTGCACCTTCTCACCATGGTACAGCTTCAGGCGTTGTCCATTAACCTTAATAAGTTCAGAGCTTGAAGGATGGCTTAGGTGATAAACTCCGTACGGTTTAGCCTTCTCTACTCTGTATGGACCTTCCCATTTTGATCTCAACTTACCGGGCATGAGCCTTAGTCGAGATTTGTAAAGGAGGACAAAATCTCCAGGTTGAAACTCTTTCTTCTTGACATTTTGATCATGCACGGCTTTCATCTTTTCCTTGTAAATTCTGGAATTCTCATAAGCTTCTAGGCGGAGGTTCTCCAGTTCCTGCAGTTGCAACTTCCTTTCAGCTCCGGCATTCTCAATTCCCATGTTGCACTCCTTAACTGCCCAGAAGGCTCTGTGTTCTATTTCAACTGGGAGATGACAAGCTTTTCCATAAACCAAGCGGAAGGGACTCATCCCAATGGGTGTATTGTATGCTGTTCTATATGCCCACAGTGCATCTTGTAGCCTGGTGCTCCAGTCTTTTCTATGAGGCTTTACTATCTTTTGCAAGATACGCTTAATTTCTCTGTTCGACACCTCAGCTTGCCCATCAGTTTGGGGATGGTAAGCGGTTGCAACTTTATGGATTATCCCATGCTTCTTCATCAACCCTGTTAGTCTCCTGTTACAAAAATGGGTGCCTTGATCGCTCACGATCGCTCGTGGTGATCCAAAGCGACATATAATATGGTTTCTTACAAAAGAAACAACAGTGTTAGCATCATCAGTGCGGGAAGAAATTGCTTCCACCCATTTGGAAACATAATCCACAACTAACAATATATAAAAATATCCATTAAAATTTGGAAATGGACCCATGAAGTCAATGCCCCAAACATAAAAAATTTCACAGAAGAGCATATATTGTTGAGGCATCTCATCCCTCCTGGATATATTACCAAATTTCTGGCATGGAGGGGGCAGGATTTACAAAACTCAGCAACGTCTCTAAAAAGAGTAGGCCACCAGAATCCGCAGTCTAAGATCTTTCTAGCTGTTCTTTGAGGGCCAAAATGTCCTCCATTTTCAGATGAGTGACAGGCCTCTAAAATGGACTGGAATTCTGATTGAGGCACACAACGTCTAATTATCTGGTCAGCGCCACATCTCCATAAATATGGGTCATCCCATATATAATATTTAGACTCGCTTTTCAGCTTGTCTCTTTGATGTTTAGAGAAATTTGGAGGAAATGTGCGGCTAACTAGATAATTAGCAACAGGTGCATACCAAGGGGTTACCTCAGATACTACTTGCAGGTTATCAAAAGGAAAATTATCATCTATAGGAGTAGAGTCATCCTTAATATGTTCAAGGCGACTCAACTAGTCTGCTACTAAATTTTGATTACCACTCCTATCCTTTATTTCTAAATCAAATTCTTGTAACAGCAGTATCCAACGTATAAGTTTTGGTTTGGATTCCTTTTTAGCTAATAGATACTTTAGAGCTGCATGGTCCGAATACACTACTACTCTAGTACCAAGTAAATAAGCTCGGAATTTATCCAGAGCAAAAACAATAGCAAGAAGCTCTTTCTCAGTAGTAGTATAATTGGACTGGGCAGTGTTTAAAGTCTTAGACGCATAGGCAATAACAAAAGGATCCTTACCTTCACACTGAGCCAGCGCTACTCCTACTGCATGGTTGGAAGCATCGCACATGATTTTAAACGGCTGGCTCCAGTCTGGTCCTCTCACAATTGGGGCTTGCGTTAGAGCAGTCTTCAGCTTATCAAATGCTTGTTTGCAATCCTCACTGAACTCGAACTCGATATCCTTCTGCAGTATTCTGGATAAGGGAAGTGCCACCTTACTAAAGTCCTTAATAAATCTCCGGTAGAAACGGGTAGCTTGGTTGAGACGCCTGTAATCAATGCAGACTCTCCAAGCATTCTGAACTCTAGTTGCTATGAGCTCTCCATGCTCACTCTTCACTGTAGTGACTCCAGATTTCTTGGGCACCACTTGTACTGGGCTTACCCATTCACTGTCTGAAAATGGGATATATGATACCTGCTTCTAATAGTCTGGTCACTTCCTTTTTGACAACTTCCAAGATGGTGGGATTCAATCTTCTTTGGGGTTGACGGACAGGTCTTGCTCCCTCTTCTAGAAATATTCTGTGCTCACATACTTGAGGGTTGATTCCCACTATGTCTGTCAAACTCCACCCAATTGCCTTCTTATGCTTCCTCAGTACATCAAGTAACTGCTCCTCTTGTTGAGAAGTCAGTTCTCTTGCAATAATAACCGGAAGCTTCTGCTCATCCTCAAGATAAGCATATTTGAGATGTGGAGGGAGAGGTTTCAATTCTAACTTTTGATCATGGGCAGGCTCTGGATTATCTGGAGCTTGTGAAAATGGCGAAGTGCCCTCACTGTCAGTTAAGAGGGTCCCCATACTGGGACCTTGTCCAGTGTGCCTCTCTTCAAACTCTTCCTCTTGAATTTCAGCCACACTTTCGTCTATGACATCACACTGGAAGATAGAACGATCTTCTGGGGGGTTGTCAATGACTCCATTCAGATTGAAGATTACTATGCGGCCATCTATTTCAAAGGAGTATGTTCCTGAAAAAGCATCCAATTTGAATTTTGATGTCTTCAAGAATGGTCTTCCAAGTAGGATTGATGATGGCTTATCTGAATCATTGTGGGGCATCTCCAAGATATAAAAATCAGTGGGAAATTTGAGCCCTTTAATGTTCACCAAAACATCTTCAGTAACTCCAGCCACTGTAATAATGCTTTTATCTGCTAACACAAAACGAGATGCCGACCTTTTTAAGGGAGGGAGCCTTAAGACATCATATATAGACAAAGGCATTATAATGACACATGCTCCTAAATCGCACATGCAATTATAAATTACTACACCACCAATAGTACAACTAACTATGCAAGGACCTGGATCACTACATTTTTCTGGTAATCCTCCCATTAAAGCAGATATAGAACTACCTAAAGGAATAGTTTCTAATTCATTCATTTTGTCTTTATGGATACATAAGTCTTTTAGAAACTTTGCATATTTAGGTACCTGCTGAATAACATCAAAAAGGGGAACAGTTACCTCAACCTTTTTGAATATCTCTACCATTTTAGGATCGGAGTCCAGCTGCTTCCTAGGCTTCCTTGCAAGTTGAGGAAATGGAATGGGAGTGGGGTTTTCTGTGGTGCCTGCGCTTTTTGGTGCTTCCTCCTGTGGTTGAGCTATCTCTTCTTCAGCTACGTCCTGCATATCCTCTTCCTCTTCAACATCTTCGATTTCTACCACCTCTTCAGCTGAGGCGCATTCTGGTGAGCTTGGTTCCTCCTGATGCCTCTCCTGCAGTGTGGTTCCGGACCTCAGGGTGATAGCATTAATGCCTCCCTTTGGATTGGGTAATGGTTGAGAGGGGATTCCAGTGGTGCTTGAAGGTTGGTTACTGGAATTTTGTGCTGATCAAATCTGTGTCATAAAAGCTTGCATAGTAGAGGTGAAACCATTCAGACTGGCATTAATACTATTCATGATGTTACTTTCCATGGTCTGTTGTCTTTTCTCAAAAGATTGCAGTAGGTCTTCAGTAGAAGGTAAAGAAGGATGGGTAAATTGAGAGGTTTGCTGCTGATTGTTCTGTGGTCCTTGGTTCAGCCTCAGGTGAGGTGCTCTGTAAGGTTGATTTTGTTGCCTATTATTGTTATTGTTCCACCTCTGATTTCCCTGATTATCTCTGCCTCCTTTGTTATTGTTGTCCCTCCAATTCTGATTTGAATTGTCCTGCCATCCATGGTTATTATTTCAACTTTGATTGTACCCTTGGTTGGGGCGGTCAAAGAAGTTGTGAGTGGATGCCACCATGTTGTCTTCTTATTGGAGCTGCGAGCATTCATCAGTGTAATGGCTATAATCAGCACAGATTCTGCAAATTCTTTGTGGGACTAGTTGTTGGTTTTGCTGTGGTGGAGGTTGAGCTTGCTGAGCTTGTTGATTCAACTGTATTTGCTTCAGCAAGTTGGTCATTTCACAGATGCTTTGAGTTAGAGCAGCAGTCTCTCTACTAGAAGATACTTCTGCAACAGCTTTTGAACGGCCTTGCTTTTGTCTGTGGTTCCTAGTGGATTCAGCTAAATCATTGATCAATTGCCAAGCTTCATAAGTGGTCTTGTACTTCTTCATAAACCATTGCTGAATAGCAAGATCTTGTCAATCATGTGGTGGGGGCATGCTTCCAGAAGATTATTGAAGCGCTCCCAGTATTCAAAGAGAGTCTCATTGTCATCTTGAACAATTGTGGAGATATCATTCCTTAGCTTATCAGTAACTTCAGATGGAAAGAATTTCTCCAGAAACTCATTTCTGAGTGTATCCCAGTTGGATACATTTGCTAGAGGTTGAGTGTAGTACCACTCTCTTGCCTTTCCCTCAAGAGAAAACGGAAAAGCTTTCAGCAAAATTGAAGTTTCATCAGTGCCATCACGCCTGACAGTAGAACAGGCTGCCTGGAAATCTCTCAAGTGCTTGATAGGCTCATGAGCAGGTAGGCCATGAAACTTGGGCATCAAATTTAGCAGTGCGGGCTTTATTTCAAAATCTGTAGCCATCGCTGGGTGATGCGCTTGAAACGTTTGCATTGTAAAATCAGGGGCTCCTTCCTCCTGGATGGTAACTCTCCTAGCTGCCATGTTTTCTGTACGTAAAACAACCGAATCAGTAGAACGGGGGCTGGTTTCTTCCTCAGATTCGCTTTTAGATCCGCCCTCAGAGCGGGCTAACCGACGCTGTTCTCGCCTTATTCGTGAAATTGTCCTTTCAATTTAAGGATCGAATATTAGCAAGCGCGAATCAGGAAGTGAACGCGTCATTTGACGGAAGAAACATGCAGCTCATAGTAGCAAAATAAAATAAAATGTAAATAAATAAATTCTAATTAATAAAATTAGCACTCTATTGCAACTCCCCGGCAACGGTGCCAAAAATTGATGAGACGCAGAAGCTGGTGAATTAAAAATTATTAAAATGGTTACGTTGCAAGTATAGTTCTTAACTCACTGAAAATCTGCCTATCAATTTAAAAGTATGTCACAGAGAATTTCAATTAAGAATTACTGGGAGTTTTAAGTCCCAGGCCGTCTCCCAACGAGTTGCAGAAAAGTGTGCTATCTTATTAATCAGATGTTCCAAGAAGTTGAGCTAAGTAAATTGGGATGTAAATTGAGGAAATTTAAATAATATGAATAAAAGCCTTGACTGGGAGTTGATTGGTTGGAATTTCTACTATTGATGGAGTGATTGTAAGATTAATTTATAATTAATGGTTGTTCTGTTTGGTTATCCTTTACTAGGTAAGGGAAAGTCAAACAAGTTGGAATGCCAGATTTGTTCACAAGTTGTAACCCACTTAGTTCAAAGGGATTGGCGTTGGTGACAGGATAACAATCTAACAATTAACCCAATTACAAATTTTTCCTTCAATCCTTCTAACTCAAGAGTTCCTTTTAATCAACTCCCCATCAAGTAAAGAAACTACTCACACATTGTAAATAATAAATTCATAGCATATGAAAGGGAATTAAAAGAAGACATGATTATTGGAATTGAAATTGAATTAAAAAGAAATAATCCTTGCATTAATTAATCATAAAAGTATTCAAATAGCAAAATTGAACAAAACAAAGAACATGGAAGAATAGAACCAAGTTGAGAAAACAAACTTGAATGACGAAGTCTTGATGAGGAAATAACTATTCTCAATGTTCCAATGCTAAGACCAATTGAAAATTAAAATTCTAAAACCTAGAGAGAAAAACCTAAGAGAGTAAAACTAGATCTGAAACTGTCTCTGAATGAATGTGTTATTTATTTCTGCATGTTCTCTGACTCTAGTCTGCTGTTCCGGGCCAAAAACTGGGTCGAAATAGGGTCCAAAATCGCCCCCAACGAATTCTGCAGATTGTGCAGATCGCACATGTCACGCGATCGCGTCATCCATGCGACGCGTCATTCGCGCTTTTCCTCGCCACGCGTTCGCGTCGTCCAATCTACCGCGTCGCCAGAGCTTTTCTAATCCGCGCGGCCGCGTGAGCCATGCGGCCGCGTCACTGCGATTTGCTCTCCTTCGCGCGGTCATGTGAGCCATGCGACCGCGTCACTTCTCGCTGGTTATCTCCTCAAATTCTTGTGTTCCTTCAATATTTGCTAGCTTCCTTTCCAATCTCCAACTCATTTATGCCCTATAAAGTCTGAAACACTCAACACACAGATCACGACATCGAATGGAATAAAGGAGAATTAAAAATAAATAATTAAAGTCTCTATGAAGCAGTTTTCAAACATGTAATAAATTCAGGAAGGAAATCTAAATGCATGCTAATTTAATGAATAAGTGGGTAAGAATCATGGTAAAACCACACAATTAAACACAATATAAATCATAAAATAGTGGTTTATCAATGCCACAGAAGTTTATAATGGAATTGGAGTTGTTCGATGTGTGGGGAATTGATTTCATGGGGCCATTCCCCTCTTCATACTCAAACAACTATATATTGGTGGCTGTAGATTATGTGTCAAAGTGGGTAGAAGCCGTAGCCATAGCAACCAATGATAACAAGGTTGTAATGAATTCTTGAGAAAAAATATCTTCAGCCGATTTGGAGTTCCTATAGCCCTTATTAGTGATGGAGGAACACACTTCTGCAATAAGCAAGTTGAAGCACTCCTCCTTAAATATAGAGTTAAGCACAAAGTGGCAACTCCATATCATCCACAGACCAACGAGCAAGCTGAGATTTCAAACAGGGAGCTCAAAAGAATCCTTGAAAAAACTATTGGAAGCTCAAGAAAGGATTGGTTTAAGAAGCTGGACGATGCATTATGGGCCTATAGGACAGCTTTTAAAACACCTATTGGGATGTCTCCATACCAATTGGTGTTTGGAAAGGCTTGTCACTTACCAGTTGAGCTGGAACATAGAGCATTCTGGGCTCTAAGAATGTTGAATTTTGATGATCAAACTGCTGGAGAAAGAAGGTTAATGCAACTCAATGAGCTGGAGGAATTCAGAAATCAAGCTTATGAGAATGCCAAGATTTACAAGGAAAACACAAAGAGGTGGCATGATCAAAAGATAGCAAGGAGAGAGTTCACAGAAGGTCAGAAAGTGCTGCTATACAATTCAAGGCTCAAGTTCTTCCCAGGGAAGCTTAAGTCTGGATGGTCTGGACCCTTCACCATCATCAAGGTGTCTCCCTATGGACATGTAGAGCTCGTGGAGGACAAAACATAGAGAACTTTCACTGTAAATGGCCATAGACTCAAGCATTACTTGGGAGACTCTTTAGAGGAGCAGAGAGTGAGCTACAACCTTAACTAAGAAGGAAGGAACATCAAGCTAGTGACGCTAAAGAAGTGCTGGTTGGGAGGCACCCCAACACCCATATCCTTTTGATTTCTTGCTTTCTAGAAGTAGCTTAAGATTGTTGATTAGGTAGTTTAAAGTTCCAGTTTAATCCTTTTGAGTTTTTTGCTCTCTAGAAGTAGTTGTAAGTGGTAGATTAGGTAGTTTAAATATCAATTTTTAATTGTTTGATAGTTAGTGAATCTCCAAGTTGTTTTCTTTTTCTCTGAAAGTGCAATTTGCTAGATACACTTACTAATGATGAGTGATTAGGCCAAATGACTAGCCAAAGAGCTAAGTTTGGTGTGGCCATTGACCCACTTAACTTAGGCTTACAACCAATTGAAAGAATTAATTTTGAGAGTAAGTCCAGAGATTAAGTTTGGTGTGGCTACCACCATATGAAAATCACATAGCAAGCCTAACATGATTCAAGTTTGAAAGTATTTAATAAATTGGTGGGTGCATAAAAGTTGGTTTTAATGTATTCGGAAGGAATTAGAAGGGAAGGAATGTGAAAGGATTGAAACTATTTAACCCTTATGAACATATTAAAATCTAATGATGAACCAATTTATTAGATACAATGAGATTAAGTTTGGTGTCCCAAGGGACACTCATCAATTGCAATTTAAAGGATTCATAATATAGAGAATGTGAAGGATTTCTTTTGTCATTACCGATGGGGTTTTCGGACTTTATTTTCAGGAGAGAGAATGGGGCCCACATGATTGATAGCTCATTAAGCAAGGAGTCAAAGTGTACTTGCACTTTGGAACTCAACACATGCAGGGAGCAAAGAGGGATAAGGATTGGCGCTTCTTCCCACATTAGGCGCCACTCCCCAAGTGGGAAAACATTAAATTGCTTTCACTTCCCACCCTCCAGACTACACTTCCCACCTCTATAAAAGCCACTTACTTTCCCACCTCTCTTCACACTTTGAACCCCAACCTCATACATGAAAAAGAACCTCCACACTCTCCCTTCTCTTTTTTTTACCTTTCTTTTCCTTTTCTTGATTGGGACAATCAAGTCCTAAGTTTGGTGTTGAAGCAAAACTGTCTCTTGCAATATTCTTCAACCTTTTAACTCCCTTTTCTCAACCCAATGGCACCACCAAGAGCCTCATCATCAAAGAAGAGGAAGACCAAGGAACCAACCTCCGGATCTTCAAGCTTCAACGAACACAAGTTCCTCTCATCATTCAACCAAAACCAATTTTATGGTTGGGTGAGTGAGAGGAAAATCATTCTAGAGGTTGGCTTCCAACTTGGGAGGAATGAGCACCCTGAGATCAACAGGGAAATCAACAACAGAGGATGGGCACTCTTGTGTAACCCACCAAGGAAAGTGGTGGAAAGCTTGGTTAGAGAATTTTATGCCAATGCAGTACCCCAACTTGGGCAACCTTATGGTTATCTTATCTATGCTAAGGGGAAGGCCATTGACTATAGCCCCTCCAACATAGATAGGATGTTAATGATGAAGAAAACAAGCTCCACCCGGAGCTATGAAGAGAGGATAAAGCAACAAGACTCAGGATTTGATGAAATCCTCAATGAAATATACGTGCTGAATGTGCAATGTATTAATGACAAAGATTGAAGACCCAACCAGCTGAGGAGAAGAGATTTGAGCCCCCAAGCTAGAGGGTGGCTAGACTTTGTGAGAAGGTCTCTCAATCCTACATCCAACACTTCAGAGGTGACTCTAGAAAGGGCTGTGCTCATATACAGCATCATGAAGGGAGAGAATGTGAATGTGGGGGAAATGATTGCCAACAACATCAATAGGGTGCTGAAAAGCACCAAGGATAACACAAGATTGGCATTTCTCAGCATCATTCAAAGGCTGTGTGATGAAGCAGGGGTTGAGAAAATCATTGACGAGGTGCTAGTGGATCAAGACAAGCCCATAATCTCCAAGAAAATGGCCAAAGTAGTGGCTGTCAACCCACTTGAGAGGAGGAGGGAGCACATAGCTCATGCTCATGTACCACAAGGGCAACCACAACAAGAAGAAGGGGCTGAAGATCAACCACTACACCTAGCACTTCCACCACCACCATACCCATAATTCCCACAATTTTCTAAAGGTTTCAACTGAGAATAATTGCAATGAGACATACACCAAATGAGAGGAGATATACACCACATGAGAGAGGATGTCAACCAACTCAAGGAACAACAACAATGGGACTAAATGAATGAGAACATACAACAACTCCAAGGAAGTATGGAATACATGAAGGAGTAGCAAGACCAGTTCAACTGGGAAGAGATGCAAGGCAGCCTTAGAATAATTATAGAACAACAACAACTCTAACTAGGGAGCCTTGCTGAGTTTAGACATCTTTATGAAGCCAGAAGGGAATATAACTGCTATGCCAAACAAAATTGAGCTACTTGTGTAATGCAGTAGCCAACATGAACCCCAATTATCCAACCTACATGCAAAAGATGGAGGAACTCAGTGCAAGGCAGGAGGAAATTGCATATCAACACAAAGAAAATGTAAAATCCTACATGAGAAGGCTGGGATTTTAGAAGCCTAAGCCCAAGGACACAAAGGCACAAGAGGGATCTTCCAAGAAGGATGATGATGACTCCTCCCCCTCTAAGAAGAAAGACAAGGAAAAAGAGCCAATAAACTGAAGCTGCTCAAGGTTGTTGAGTTCCATGGTTGACACTTTTGAAAAATTCTGAATTTCTGTTTGATTTCCTTATGTTTAATTTCTATTTGATGATAGTTTCAATAATTAGGCTAGTTTATGTTTCTATTTAATTTCCTCATGCTTTAAAATCTTTTATGAGTCCTTTATGATTAAAAGAAAGAAAATGCAATGTAGTGTTTTATCAACATCAATAAAAGAATAGTTTGTTCCCATAAGAGTCCATGGTGAGTTGCAAAAAACAAGAGTAAAAGAGACTAAGACCAAGTGGGATTGTTCAAAGCCAAGAGATAAAGAAACTAAGTGTAGGACCTTGAATGAACTGAAAAGAAAATGAGTCATGATAAGCAACTAGGCTTAGAAGGGATGACAAGTAGAGGCTAAGGGTGTCCCTTGAATATCCATAGAACCAAGAAGTAGTAAGCAACAAAGACCCAAGGCTCTGAGCATCAACTACTAGGATGGAAGGAAACACTAAAAAGCTCAAAAGAGTTAGAAATCCTAGTAGATGCTTGTGGTAAAGATGTGTCAAGAAAAGAGACCTAGACAAGTAAATTCTTAGGGGTGTTTCAACACCTAGTACCCTAATGCCAACTGGTTTGGGAGTGCTAATTGAAAGCCTAACTAAAGGGTCGTCCTGAGACAAAACATTTAGAGTAGTGGTCAATGAAAAAGGAGAATTGAAAAAGAAAGAACAACCAAAAGAAAATGGAATAACTCTTGATACTTCAAGGTGACAATCAATAAAAAAGGCTCCTGGGGCATATACTTGGAAGAACCCTCAAGGATCTAGGAGTTCATTGTGACATTGAAACAATAATATTCATGCATGTGTTGAACACTTAGCCATATCCTTGGTAATGATTGCATTCATTCAAGGTCAAGTCTCAATCCATCTAAGAACAATTCACATTGATTTGCTTGGGACAAGTAAAGCTTAAGTTTGGTGTTGTGATGACATGCATCATTTACCCTTTTTTCTTATCCAAAAAGGACCATACAAGAGCATAATCTCATTCAATCATTGTAATTCATGAACTAATTGATGAATATTATGGTACATTGCTTTGAAATGGGTTTGTGCTGAATTTCAGGTGAAAAGAGCAACAAAAAGGGAAGAAAACAACAAAATACAGCGGGGCATGTGAAACTGGCGTGCCACTTGGAACAAACGCCATGAAAGTATATGGGCGTGGCACGCCAGTTATGTTTTCCAGAAAGGATCCTTAAAACTTTTACATGGGCGTGGCACGCCAGAAGCTGGGCGCGGCATGCCAGTATAGTTTTCCAGAGAGCAATGCTGAAGGCCACAAGAGGGGCATGGCACGCCAAGCGGGGCGTGGCACGCCAAGTCCATCACATACTATGGGCGTGCCACTTGAACCATTGGGCGTGGCATGCCAGTTCATCAATCCAGAAGGGACAATCACTTGGGCGTGCCACTTGGCATCGAAGGCGTGGCACGCCAGCTCCAAACCATCAATTGGGCATGCCACTTGAAGACCCAGGCATGGCACGCCAAGCTTAAAGAAGCCACCTTAAGGTGGGCGTGCCACTTGAGCATCAAGGAATGGCACGCCAGTACAAATTTTCAGAGAAGAAGTTGAAGGTCCAAGCACTTGGGCATGCCACTTGGTGTCGAAAGCGTGGCACGCCATGCTTGAAGGGACACACCAATATGGGCGTGCCACTTGAACACCTGGGCGTGGCACGCCAGTACAACTTTCCAGAGGAGAAGATAGAGGACCAAATATATGGGCGTGCCACTTAGTGTCGAAGGCGTGGCATGCCAGCATCATCAAACAACAAGAAGAAGACTTGGGCGTGCCACTTGATCTCCAAGGCATGGCACGCCAATACTAGGAGGCCATGGGCGTGCCACTTGAGTTCTGGGTGTGGCACGCCATCAAAGAAACTAAGCACATATAAGGGGCGTGGCATGCCAGACCCTGGGCGTGCCACGCTAGTTCAATTATCCAGAAAGAAGAAACCAAGCACATACAAGGGGCATGGCATGTCAGACCCTGGGCATGCCACGCTAGTTCAATTGTCCAAAAAGAAGAACCAAGCACACATAATGGACGTGGCACGCCAGACTGTGGACGTGCCACACTAGTTCAACTTTTCAGGGAAGAGAAGAAGAAGGAAGAGGCTTGGGCGTGCCACTTGGGCTCGAAGGCGTTGCACGCCAGGCTAACCAAGGCTTAAAAAGACCCTGGGCGTGCCACTTGGGTTCGAAGGCGTGGCACGCCAGGGGCACCAAAACATGAGGCGTGCCACTTGAAGAGCTGGGCGTGGTGTGCCAAGCCAAATTGAAAGGCTGGGCGTGGCACGCCACTTAAACGCCAGTCACACGCCATGCTGGAAGGTCACATTTATTGAGTTTTCTTTTTCCTCCAAATTGTATTTTTCTTTTCTCTTTTGTATTTTCTTTATTCTAGTGCTAGGAGTAGTATAAATAACCCCTGAAAGTACTGAGAAGGGGTTGTTGAGTAATAGTTTTGTTAACATATAGTTAGATTTACTTTTCACATCATCTTCTTTCATCTCTTGTACTTTTCTCTTGAGCTATGAGTAACTAAATTCCCTCTCATTGAGAGAGGGAGCTTTGTTGTACTTGATGGATTAATGATAGTGAATTTCTTCTTCTCTTCATCTTCTCTTTGATTTGCTAGAAGGAATTTCGTTTTAATGTTAGTGTTCAATCATCTTGGGAAGGAGGTTGAATGCAAAATGGGTTTCATGGGAACCTTGGAAAAGGAAACATGAAACCATGCTAGAAATCTCTTCTCACACTTGAGTAGAATTTGGGTTTTGGTGATTGAATATGGTGACATATAATCCACCCTCTACTTGGATCTATGAGGATGTGTGGTATAATCAGGGATCAAGCATATCTCTCTTCATGAGCAATTAGACCAAGAAATTGGCTATTGATAAAGATCTGAGAGATTGAATCACCAAGGGATTGGGCAATCAATCATGATTGCCAAAAGGTCAATGAGTTGCATAATTGAAGATGAGATGAGTTAGATTTAATCCAAAGAGAACAATATCTCCTGATCTCAATGAATTCCCCTTATTTTTATCTTCCACATTCTTTATAACTTTTTTTACATTCTGTTATTCCCCATTCCCATTTACAATTAAGTCATTTATGTTTCTGCACTTTACATTATTGCCATTTCCTTTCTTGCACTTTATTGCTTATCTTTACTTTTGAGTCATTTATATTTCTGCCCATTTATAATTCTGCAATTACCATCTATTTTGCTCCGCTTGACTAGTTCACCCATTGATTAAAATTGCTCAAATCTACCAATCTCTGTGGATACGATCCCACTCCTTGTGGGTTATTACTTGACGATATTTTTTGTGTGCTTGCCAAAAGAATGGATTCATTAATTTTATATGGGGAGTGAATTTTTGTCATCACTGTTTCAAAAATTAAATGAGCTATTAGGCAAAAGGTCTTAATGTGTGTAATGCTTCCCAGGAGGGGCCAACCTGGATTGCAGGCACTATTGTCTCAATCAATGCTGGAAAGGATGATTGGTTTTATAAAGCATACAGGCGATGTCCAAAAAAGGTGAAAACTCCTATTGGAAATAGGTATGAATATGCGAAGTGTGGCCACACCCATGGATGTGCAGCACTCAGGTGTGTGTTCTTAATTTGAGTGATTATTAATGATTAGCATCTTCATTTTACTTGATATTTGTGATCCCTGTACTAAAACTATTGTCACTATTATCACGTGAAACAACAGATACAAGGTTGAGGTCATGGTCTTTGATGGTATCGGAAGCATTACATTGTTGTTGTGGGACAGAGAAACCAACCAGTTGTATGGAAAGGCAGCTGAAAAAATTGTAGAGGAGGATATATATAGCACACCAAATTCTTATACTATTAGGGATTAAAGTTTCAATTGTTTTTCAAAATAGTATAAATTATATACACAAAAATACAACTAATTATTGGTTAGGGTTTCAGGGTGCTAAAGAGGACGAATACCTTAAAAGTCTGGACAAAATGATGGATAAAATGGTACTTTTCAAAATCAATGTGAAAAGTGGCAACATAAAACACTATGATCAGATTTACACAGTCATGAAAGTGTGTGATGATGAAGAAACAGTTGTGAAGAACAAGCCTAAGCAAATGGACGTTAGCACATCTATAAATATCACTGTACGTATATACCTATTCCACTTTAATAAGAAGATATATTTTTCAGACCATACAATTTTTTTATCAAAATATACATTAATATCTAATTATGATTAGGGTTTCACTTTAAATAGGAGAATAGAGGTAGCAACACGCTGGAGATGTCCGAACATGTTGTTAATCTTAAGAGTGATAATAATCCTCAGCTTTCTGTGGTCAGTATATGCAAGTGTTTTGAATGTATAAAAAAATATGTGATTTAGGTTCTAAAAATATTCTAAGTGAACTGTCATGCATGTCTTTGTGTAGGATTCTGTGGAAGACTGTGTTGAAAGCCTCAAATACAAAACACCAGCTAAAAGAATTGCTGGCAGTTTGAAGTGTGGTTCGGTTGTTGATGAAGAATGCCAGTTTTCAACCAATAGATTCACCCGAAAGGGAGGGAAAAAACAAAAGTCTTAGACATTTGATGCGGATAATTAAGTTTTAACTAAAGTTGACAAAGTTATTTAATTTTGGTTGTATATGTTTAACCATAGACTATATGTTTTGGAAGATGTTCTATGTTTGGGGATCAGAAGACTTGCTTATGTGCAATGATATCCAAAAAGCGATGTATCATCGTGAATATATTTTGAATGAGACTTATATTATATGAGTATGATTTATATTATGTTATGGTGTATGAGAATATATGCCTTAAACATAATCCATGATGAAAAAAAATAGAGAAATTGATTTTAGAACTTATTTTTCACGTGATGGATAACGACTATTGATATAGCCAAATTATTCAGAATATTTTACTTTAGAGTTGATTTCTCATCTGTGAGATACTTGGGAAGACTACTCAAAATAGTTAACGCAGGTTATAGAATGGTGTACAAAGGACAAAAACTATTAATTAAACTTCATTCTTTAACCATGGATAATTATGGTGGAAAATAAAATTTAACCTTAGAGAAGCTATATCTAAAAGCCATATCTAAAAGTGTGTTTCTCAAATTGCAAGGTAAATGAAATAGAAAAGTAGATTGGTTTTTGAGTGGAAATTCAATTTATGAAAAACAAATAGAAACTATTAATTAAACTTCATTCTTTATTCATGTTCAATTATTGTGCTGAAAGAAATTTTAATAATAAAAATTGCTAGGTAAATGAAATAGAAGATTGTATTGGTTTTAAAAAAAAAGAAAGTGAATTCAAGATTAAAAAAAATCATGTAGTGATGATATTTTTGAATTGGCATAGATTTCTTATGAATATAAAGCAATTTGTTGGTGACTTTGCATTTCTCTGCACGTAATGGGCAAATGTATTATTATAAAGAAATTTAAACAAGGTTCAAGAGTATAGGCTATTATGTTGCTGACTAATTATGGTAGCAGTCCCAATAAAGAAGGTCCATAAAGGGATGCCTTTCTAACAAAATATGATCCTCATTGAGTAAGATAAAGTTGATGGATCCTTATATGGATTAAGTAAAAAATTTCTCCTCGACAATTACAATAATAAAAGAGCCCATATATGATTTTTAGAGATGGTTCAATAGGTTTCACGAATAACTAGAAACGAAAAAACAAGGGATCTAAAAGCATAAAGAAATTGGATAAGTTGAATACAATAATATATCTACTAAATGCTCGACTAAGTGACAAGAAATATAAAGGAATTTTTTAGATAGAATATGGCTACAGCTTTCGTAGGTTGTACGCATAAACCCTAAAAGCTTTATAATGAAGGTAAAAATGTTTCAGAAGGAGGGTCAAACCAGGGGTAAAGTACCTGCAATAAGGATAGTCATTTTAATGGCATAATCTTTGAAAGTTTCAAATAACATAACCGATTAAGTTGAGACAATAAAAAGGGTTAGCTAACAAAGACAATACATTATATTGCATAGCCAAGGATGTTGCAGCATTGGCTTTTACATACACTACCACCTATAAATCCAATTTTATGTTTATGTTGTTCACACGCATTTGGAATTAAATTCATCGGGTTTCTTACTGTTTATGGCCATTATCAATGAAAAGATGATTCATTAAAACATTTCTCCACTCTGATACGATATGTCTTTCTAATGCAAATAAGTATCGTTAATGCTAAAGTGAAAGTGTGGTCAAAGAAGACAGTTTATTGGGCGAGACACCGTAAAGTGCTTAATATAAAATTAGGGTGGTTTCAACAGTCAACCCATCTACACTTAGAGCGCTTGGAAAGATAGGGTTATTTTTCAAGAAATATCAAATTAGATTTTAGTTATATTTTTTTATGGCTATATTCCAAAACACTAAAAGAAGATGTGGACAACAAACAAATTTAATTTCCATAATATGACTTAATAGGAATTTCTCCACCTATACAATACAAGGATTATACCTGCATAAAGAAGGATCTTACTAAATTTTATGGAGCAGGATAAAATAATATTAAATAGTCATAAAAAACATAAGACTGGCAACCAAAGAGATAATCACTATCATCTATTTCCAGTGATCCAAGCACAAATTCATATAAATATTATTAAAGAATATATATTCAAACTCATTTACTTTTACCAAGAGTTTGTAGTCCATTCTCATCAAATTTTGTTTTTTTCGAAGAGAATATACAGAGATAGAAGTAAAATCATTATGACATATACATATTAAGTAATCATATATACATAAAAGTATGTATGTATTAGCCAAAAAGTTTTTTTTTACTTTTCTAAGCATTCAAATATAAGAAAATGAAAGCTGATTTTGCTAGTTTGGGTTATACATATACTCAGTCTTTTGTGTCTTTAGTCAACTCAAAGCAGATTGCACAATAGATATATATTAAGTAATCATATATATAAAAGTATGTGTATATTAGCCAAAAAGCTTTTTTACTTTTCTAAGCCTTAAAAGTATGTGTACATTAGCCAAAAAGTTTTTTACCTTTTCTAAGCATTCAAATATAAGAAAATAAAAGCTGATTTTGTAGGTTTTGTTTATACATATAATCAGTCTTTCATGTCTTTAGTCAACTCAAAGAACATTGCAGAAAAGTATGCAAGGATGATCATAGTTACCAACCACTATATGTAGTTTTTTCGAGACTACACGTTCGATATATTAAACAATTATTTTTATAGCTTTATAGGTTAAAAGTGACAATTAATAATTAAGTAAAAAAAAGTCACAGCTATATAGGGAGAATCAGCATATGGCAATGTGTATATCGTCTTGGTTAAATGTGCAAACTAGATGTTATATCACATCACTTAACATATTTCATGTTTTAGGTTAACAAACATATAAACAAAGCATCGACATATTATAACAAAAGCAAAGCCATGGGCATTTGAAAATCACCGTATATATGCGATGCAAGTATCGATGCATGTAAATGCCCATTATTATAGACTAAGCAACTACAACGTAAATAAAAAAAGAAAAATATGTACTATGAAGTAGTCTAAACCCTTCAAAATAGATACAAAATTGCATGAAATACACTTCGTATCATTCTGTATATAAACGACATCCAATCCAATGGATACAAGCACAAAACATAAACACTCCTCTCTACTTTGAAACTTCACTAAGAAATTTACAAGCTGCAAAAAGAATGATCTTACTAAGTTTTATGGAGTAGGATAAATAATATAAAATAGTCATAAAACACATAAGACTGGCAATCAAATCATAATCACTATCATCTATTTCCAGTGATCCAAGCACGAATTCACATAAATATTTTAATATATATTCAAACTCATTTATTTTTACCAAGAGTTTGTAGTCCATTCTCATCAAATTTTGTTTTTTTAGAAGAGAGGATATATAGAGATAGGAGTAAAATCATTATGAGATAAACATATTAAGTAATCATATATATATAAAAGTATATATACATTAGCCAAAAAGTTATTTTTACTTCTCAAAGCATTCAAATATAATAAAATGAAAGCTGATTTTGTTGGTATTCTTTATACATATAATTAGTCTTTTTTCTTTAGTCAACTCAAAGCTCATTGCACAACTTATACATATTAAGTAATCATATATATAAAAGTATGTATACGTTAGCCAAAAAGTTTTTTTTTAACTTTTCTAAGCATTCAAATATAAGAAAATGAAAATTGATTTTGCTGGTTTTGTTTATACATATAATCAGTCTTTCGTGTCTTTAGTCAACTTAAAGCACATTGCACAAAAGTGTGCAAAGATGAGCATAGTTACCAACCACTATATGTAGTTTTTTGGAGACTACACATTCGGTCTATTAAACAATTATTTTTATAGCTTTATAGGTTAAAAGTGACAATTAATAATTAAGTAAAAAAGTCACAGCTATATAGGGAGAATCAGCAAATAGCAATGTGTATATCGTCTTGGTTAAATGTGCAAACCAGATGTTATATCACATCACTTAACATGTTTCATATTTTAGGTTAAATGTGCAAACCAGATGTTATATCACATCACCTAACATGTTTCATATTTTAGGTTAACAAACATATAAACAAAGCATCGACAGCTTATAACAAAAGCAAAGCCATGGGTATTTGAAAATCACCGTATAGATATGATGCAAGTATCGATGCATGTAGTAGATAGTTTTTATAGACTAATCAACTACAATGTAAATAAAAAAAGGAATATATGTATTATGAAGTAGTCTAAACCCTTCAAAATATATTTAGGATTGCATGAAATACACCTCCTATCATTCTGTATATAAACGACATCCAATCCAATGGACACAAGCATAAAACATAAACACTCCTCTCTACTTAGAAACTTCACTAAGAAATTTACAAGCTGCATTTCACAAATGAGTGACATTTCTCGAAAAAAATATTCTTACTATATCTTGGTGATGACTTAGTGTGGAAGATCTTAACTAAGGCTGATCCTAAGACTGTTGGTAGATGTAGGACACTCAACAAGTCTTGGAATTTCAGGCTTAACACACCATACTTTGTGAAGCAGAACTGGACTGAACAAAGGGGTCAAAACACCAAGGTCATTGTTGGTGTTGGGAACCCTCCAGCAAACGAAAATTCTCAATGGTTCATTCGTGCTGATGTAAATGATGGAGTGCACTTGCAACTCAACCTCCCAATTGTGATCAATCAACTTGGTTTTTACTCAATTATTGGCTCAGACCATGGAGTTCTTTGTATAAAATTATCTCAAGGAGGACTTAACTCAAGGCTACTCATATGGAATCCACTGACTGGAAAGATGAAATATATATTTGATGAGTCCAAAAAATACTACCGTCATGCTGTTTCAGTTTATGCATTTGGGTATTTGTATGATTCCATGGAGTATCGAATTGTGCATGTCTTTAAGCGCCATTACATACATAGGACCATGGGCTGGAGTCTATACTGTTCATTTGAGAATGATTGGTGTGATTTCGGATCATTCACCAGCGACATGCAAAAGTTGGGACCAAAGTCTATCCTAGTTGATGGAATTGTTTGCTGGATTGGCTGGGAAGTAACCAACTTCACTGAACCATCACTGATAATATCTTTCTCCATGATACAAAGGCAGTTTTTTGAAAGCATTATTCCAATTGATGTAAGATCAACCTATCACTCTCTTACAAATCTGCATGATGGGGTTGGTTTTATATCCTACCGTAATATAGGCTTCTCAAGGGAAGTTATAGTTTGGGATATTAAGCATGATGGACAGGACAAGCTTTGTTGGGATAAGAGGATCCGAGTTACAGGACTTGGCATCCCTTACAACCCATCTATATTCATTGGAAAGGATATTATTTCCATCATGGAGTGTAGGAGCCATTTTAGAGGATCCAATGATGCTGATAGGACAGATCTTTTGCTTTCAAGACTTAAGTGGAACGGAGCTAGGAGGGAGCACCTGATGCACCGTACTTGGCAACAAAATGTATACGTCAAGTCCATGACCATGCACTCTGAAAGTCTCTATATTGTGTAACCAGTTACCCCACACCTATGTGAAAACTCATCCAATGTTTCACAACTTTAGGTACTAGGTCTCAAGCTTATGTTTCCAAAAAATTTGTTTTGTGTCTGTCTATGTTACTGTATTTTGTTTTAGGTCAGAGCATCCTCAGTTCCTATAATGGATGCATAATGATAGTTAGTTTCTTATTTGTCTTGGTTCTGAGTGTATGGTATTGTCAAAGAAACTCACTGAGTTTTCAATATTTTACAGGAAAGCAGAATATAATGTGTAGGGTATTATATTATAGTGTATTAGGTCAGTGCTTAGTGTGATTTCCTAGAGTGTCTTGGCTTAGTATCTACTCATTAATATAAATAGTTATAAGATTTGGTTGTAATACCAGTATTGCGAGTGTTTATGTCCACACAATCAGTCATATATCTGAACACACATACGAATTTTTAATTTGAGCTCCTACAGTTGATAATAACTAAGTTAAACACAAAGGAATATAAACCATTTGGAAACGGTTTTGCAGATAGTCACAATAAGCTTGGCCACCACAAATATGGTAGGATAAAAACACTGTAATGGAGGCTATGTTACTAAGAAAGTTGATTACTTAGATATTAAAGGTATCATCAGGTTATAAAAAGACTATCAAAACATAATACAAAAATGAGTAAGCTTGGATAATATTAGGAATTTTTTGAACATTTTTAATGGTTAAGTTTATAGTATCAAAAGGGTCAAAATAGAAGTAAAAAAATAAATAAGTAATTAAAAGATAAACAAATCCCCTAAAAGAAACAGGATCTTTTTAGTTATTAATATATTGTGTTTTGTAGTCCCCAAAGAAGGAATCTATACATCAACAATTCATAAAAAAAATACAGTTAAAACCAGAATATTAATGCCAATTGGATTAAACCATAAATACAGATATTAGCACGATATAGTGGTCAATCAAAAAATTAATCATCGTAAAAACTAGATCAAAAGGCAAGTGAAAAAAACAGATACAGTGGGACATATAAGAAACAAAGAAAACATCAGCATTGAGATAGTAGTTTAGGTTTCTTTAGTGAGTGAAGATGTCTACCAAAATATCCAAACCAGTAGAGATTTCAGCAATACATGTGTAGCTAACAGAATACTATGGCTGACCATGTGTGGTTAAAGAAACTTTAAACTAGAAGTTATATGTAGGACTACTGTTAAAATGGACCAAAACTCCTCATTTATATCTAGGTGTAAAAGGAAGATTATCATTGATGACAAGAGAAAGAAGTTGAAGACATCACAATCGGACTCTCAGAGGACATTGTACACTCGAGTACCTCTGCAATAAATCTTCCTTAGCTCATCTTCACAAGAATCAGGTGTGTAAATTTGGAAGAAAAAATAGTGAAATCTATGCAATGTTCATCACTATATAATGTCCACTCAGATAATATCCTAAAGATAAAAATTTGATAGTATTCTTTATAAGGTTCATGATATTCTGAAGTGTATAGAATATGCTATGTAACAGTGTATGGGATATCAACATGCCTCAAAAACATAAGAAAGATGGATTTTTTTTCAGATAAACTTGAACAAAGGCTGACTGGAAGAAGCTCAAGGTTTTCTATCTCAAGTGTTACAGTAGAAGAGAAAGAACAAGGGCATAATGAAGCAGCGAGTGACATAACATTTGAAGTTCTTTAGATTAGCAAACTATCTTACAAGCATGGGTTCACTTTATACTCAATTTCTATGCAGAAATTTTAGAAACAGGAAGAGAAACTCATTATGGAACTTATTATAAGGATAAGGAAAATTATGATACTGCCAGACACCACTACATAGACTCCGGCAGCTTAGGTACATCCAAAAGGTCCCCATCAATCACTACAGCAATTTATCATGAGTGTGTGGGTGACAGTGGTCATGGTGCTCATTCGAGAGGTTAGCTATTTTGATATGGTCGACTCATTTTGTATAGATTTTTCCAACAGGTTGAACTATTTTTCGTAATAATAAGTGACTTGATTATTAGACCTGGACATGTAAACTTTCCAACAGGTTGAACTGTTTTTTGTAATAATAAGTCACAACTTGATTATTAGATAAATAGCAATTCCAGACACAACTATTCTCAGCTATAGGGTTTTTATAAAGTTAGTAGATAAAAAATTTTGTGGGATGTAAAGCTTGGAAACGACATGTATTGTGTTAACCCTGTAGATAACATATGTGCAGAGACGACGAAAATTTGTAGGAGGGAAATGGCTCTTAAGCTAGCTGAAAAAAGAAATGTGAATACTCGATCAGGTTAGTTCCAAGCTATTTATGTTGAGTACAATCATTTTTAACGAGACTGATGCAAATGGTTTGATCCAAGTGGATATGGTTCAAAAGATAGATAATTTTAAGTATACTATGCAAACGCGTATAGTCGTGGGGCATCAAATCTTCTCACACAATGTACACACACAGATGATAATCTTCTTTTATTTAGGGGTTGTTTCTTCGAGACTATTTAGTTCCTCAACTATAAACTAAATACATACACTCAAATCTTACTACCATTTTTACAATTGAAAAATTTTATTGCAGAAACATATTCCAGGGTGAATAAGCGAACTCCAACCTCAATTAGAACCACGGAAAAAACTAGATTGCCACAAATTTTTAATTCAATTTCAAATGGCTTAGGTCATGATGAGGTTAGCTCCATGGACAAGAGCAACGTAGCAATGGGTAAGAAAATTTATACACAATATATAGTGGCAGAAATTAGAGAAGGATTTGTTATTAATTTTGTGTTTAATAAAAAATTGAGAAAAAATGTCTTAGCTTCATCTTTAAAGTGGTTATGTATTGGATTTACTTCATATTCCTTTAAACTAACTCTACATAAATAATAAACTAAAATTATTTAGCAAAACTAGCTGTTATTTTAAAAAATCCAAAGCATCACCTAAAAGTGATTCTCATAGACACAAAAGCTTGGATTCTGCAACCTTTTATTCGAAGTAACTAACTTATCAAATTTACCTTTTAAAATATAATTTTCTAATAATGTTGTAACACATTTTTTTGTTGAACAAAATGAAAAAGAATATTTAGTTCCCAGAAAGTTCTTCCAAAATAAGATAACTAGTTAAAAAAGGTTAGCTTTAACTGATAACAGATATTTTGTCAAACCAAATATAAAAAATTATTCCGCATCCAAGAGTATCTTTCCAAATTTGAAAAGAATGAAAAAATGTTCCAGCTTCAACTTTTAAGTGGTTATGCATTAGATTTAGTTTACATTCCTTTAAACTAAGGTTACTTAAATAATTAAGTAACACTAAAATGTCGAGTATACTGTTTACTTGATAGACCAAAATATAAACATACTGAAAATAATTCAAACACACACAGATTTGGTTTGGTAACAGTATTTTTTCAAGGGTAGGTTATCAAAATTAAATTTGTAAGATAGTTTTTTGAATTTGTTGAAGTTTATTTTTGTTAAGTCAAAGTAAAAATACCTTTTTAATTTAATGAGCATAAGCAACAACATTTATGTTTCATCAATTAGTTTTACAGAATGCCAAACACTATATATGCATAAACATAACAGACTTTTTGGAGGAATAATCTAACCAAGTGACATAAGATAAAATTTTTCACAAACTATATCTTGAGTTCATCTATTAAGCAGCAAATCGAGTAGCTATTAATGACGCATGCACAAGCACGCCTCCAAATAATCCTAACGAAGGTATAAGGCAGAAAATAACCTACCTTAATGTGCCACAAGTATTTATTGAATTTTAGTTTTCGGACAATTTGGCTAAGTTGTCTATTATCATGTAGAGTACTAGCACATGGGAGATGCAATTCATGAATGTCAATATTGCCATGATTTGTTTTGGTACGATGAAAGGTCACAAAAACAATACAACACATCTACCCTTACATATACTCTCTATTGCAGAGGAGGACAAGTTGAAATTCCTCAGCTCCAAGAAGCACCCAAGGTTTTGTATGAGTTGTTATATGGTAATGACATCAAAAGCAAGCATTTCTGTGAGAACATTAGGACTTATAACTCTATGTTCCAATTCACTTCGATGGGTGCAAAGATTGATCGAACTATAACAAACAGCAAAGGGCCACGCATGTTTATTCTATACGAAGAGAATTATCATCTATGGGTAGCCTTATACCCGAAGAGGGGTGCATGGCAAGATTTGCACAATTATATGTGTACGATACACAAAATGAAATTCAAAATCGTATAGCAGTGATAAGGTGCGTAACGGAATTAACATATGGCCATGGTTATTATGTGTTGAGTAAATCAGTAAGGAACTATTCATTTAACTAACATAGATTTTGAAAATAATTTGATATGATACAGAGGAAAAGACAACAACAAGATACATGAAGGTATTGTCAGAGATTTGAAGAAAATGTTGGACGATAACAATGTGTTGGTGAAAGCATTTCGAATGGTTCGGGAGTCTATAGGATCTGACTACACATCCACGGTGTAGTTGAGGTTGTTTGGAAAACGGGGCAAAGATGGTAGGCGGTATAACCTACCTTCCACTAATGAGGTTGCTGCGCTGATAGTAGGCGACTTTGATTTCGCCAAAACTGATAGAGACATTGTGGTTGAAACACATAGTGGGAGGCTACAACGAATAAATCAGCTAAATCCAGCCTATTTGGCATTGCAGTACCCTTTATTGTTTACATATGGAGAGGATGGTTACAAGGAAGACATTTCTCTAAATAAAAAAAAAGTGGTAAAGAAGATAAGGGTAGGCAAGAGGTCTCAATGAAGGAGTTTTTTGCATTCAGGATCCAAGAAAGGCTAGCTGATGCATCTCCATTGCTTTATTCAAGAAGGTTATTTCAGCAATTCTTGGTAGATGGACTCTCTATGATTGAGTCAGCCAGATTAAATTACATTCGGCTTGATCTAATTGATCCTAATTGATCCTAATTATACTCTAACAATTATATTCAATTAATTGATATACATAATATTAAATTGTGTGATACTTAAATATCTAATCAAATCAATTAGTTGATATAATTAATTCATCGTTATGAATTGTGTTTAATGAGTTAAAAGAAATAAATCAAAAACATTCTCAGAAGCATGCCACGTTAATTTTATCATTAAGTGTAAAAATCTTATTTTTATATAATAGAATAGATAAGTAAAGCTCTTAAATAACAATAAATGCAACCTAATAAATTTGTATGTACATGTGTGATACTAAACATAATTGGAATCTATTAGCTGAAATTATAATCCCTTAATAAAAATAATTTTTTATTTAAATTTTGAGAATGAAATAATATTTTAAATAATACTAAGCATAAATAATTTATAAATTTATTGTATAATAAATAAAAAGAATATGTACATTAATATATTAGTATTTGAATGGTAAGATTTATATATTATTAAAGTTATGATGCGTGTATTAACATTTTAAATTAATTAGTACATTAGTAGAGGAAAGATAATATTCTATTTTATTATTAATTACATATATTAAACGTGATTTATATAAACTGTATTATAATCATACATAATTTTTTAAAATTAGAGAATTAAATTTTTATATAATTAATAATTAAATTAATAACTAAATTATTGTCACTAAAAAAATGCTGAATACTGTCGGATTTTGCGACGAATGTTAGCGTCGGATTTATCGACGAATTTACTAACAGATTCTGGTTCTTGACGGTAAATTCACCCGTAATATTTGAAAGAAAGAAAAGATTAATTGGTGCGAGCATTATTGTCGGATTTCTAAGTGAAAAAATTCGACGGTAATCTTGATTAGTAAAATGTTGCGTTTTTTAGCACCCATAAAGCTTTACCGGCAAATTAAATTTGCCGATAAGTTCGACGGTAATCATAGCCTAAATTCAAACCGTGAATCCTCTTCTCCCTTATTTTGAATTCTCTCTCTCTCTCTCTCTCTCTCTCTCTCTCTCTCTCTCTCTCTCTCTCTCTCTCTCCTCCTCTCATTCTCTCTAACCCTCTCATCTCTCCATTCTCTCTAGTAGCCCCTTCTCATCATCTGCCAGTTCGCCCCTCTCTCTCTCCCCGGCACCAACCACCTTTACCAGCCACTCCCGTAGCGCCAACCACCACCAGCACTTTATCGCGCTGTTATTGCTGCTGTCGTCATTGCTCTTTCTGTCTCAAACAATAATTGTTAACATTCTGGTGACCACCGGCAACCACCTCCGGCCACCAGTCTCCCTTCTCTGGTAACATCATTATTTTTTGATTAATTTTCCTTTTTGTTTTAGTTAAATTTAGGATTAATTTAGATTTTTTTTGTTAATTAGTATTATGATTTAGGTGTTTTAGTTGATTAGCATTTTATAGCTTGATTATCTTTATTAAAGATTTTATTAATCTAATTTTGAATATTGAAGTTTGGTTAAATGATTAAGTCGAAGTTGAATAAAGATTAAAAATGGATTAATAGCTCTAACAATAAAATTTATTAGTAACAAAACTTGAAGCCTCTTGGTGAGTGGATTAGGATTTGAACCCTTGTTTTTTGCCTTAATGATTGAAAAAATTAATAACCTAAAGACAATTAAAGATAACAAACTAAGAAAATTCATGTTGAATAGATTGTTTGATATTTGAAAAGTTGAGTAGGGATAAGAGATATTTGGTTTGGATGGAACCCTTGAAAGGTGGAGAAATCCAAATTTTAGGAGAGGTTCTGTCCAAATTTTTATAAGGTTTTGAATGAAACAGAAAAATAAGAATGATGCAAATTGTTTTTGCAAATTTGAATTTTATATAAAATTTTAATTTGATTAATTCTAAGTAAAAAAATATGTTTAAGAAAGTTTTAGTTAAATTTAATGTATGCAAATTTGAATATTGGTATGCTCTTTGCAAACATGATGACAGATAGAGGTGTCACATATCAGCCTCGTGGTCGTGGTAGAAGGAGGGTGTCTACTGGTACTCCTGGGACTTTTTGGTCCTCACCCTCTATTCCGACTATCCCTGGAACGTCACAGGTAATGGATGCACAAAATCAGTCGTTCATCATGGTCCCTAACCCCAACTACGTAACTCCTTCTGCTGTGCTACCTCCGTAACCAGGAAGTCATCCAGCTGCTTCACTAGAGTGGACTCCTCTACCACTTCGTCCACTCAGCAGCCCACTATTTCGACAACGACGTCTCCAGCGACAGATACCGCGGTGTAGGAATCCTCTCATGGATCCCAGCCAGATGCCTCTCCTCCACCTCCCATCGTATGGATGAGGATTTGGCTTTGATAGTTTGACACATGACTACTATTTTAAGTCTTTTATATGCATATTATTTTAGTTAGTTATTTTAATTTAGTTATACTCAATTTTCTAGTTTTAGTGGAATTAGGTTGTTAAGATATGTTTGATCTAGGTTAATAGGTTTGAACTGCTGAAACTATTTGAGAATTCTTTATTGTTGATGGATGTTGCTGCTTAAGTCATATAATTCCATGTTGATTTTTTTGTGAATTGTTTAAGTGAATTGTTGATGGATAGAGTTTGTGGCGCATTCTAGTTATAGATAAAACTCTACTGAAATTTCTAAAAAAATTTAAATATAATTGATGTTTATTGATTACTTCAAATAATTTTTTCATAAATTGTTGATTTTAAGTTTTTCATTGGTAGGTTTACGCCAAATAAAAATGCAAGTACACAGGAGTGTACTAATGTCAAGCTACAAAAAGATTCCTACTGAGACCAGAAAATGATGCTTTCAGAAGTGGGCAGTAAAAACTCTACATATTCAAACTTGACTTAGTTTGTATAAGTGTCGCCGTCTCACGAACAGAGCTAACAGGCAGCCAGGTCGGCGAAGTATATTGGTGGGTCAGCGACTTTTATGAAGACAAAGACCAAGCTGGTATGTAACTTGTTTCAATTTGTTATTAAGTTTGTTTTGTTTTTGAAATATAATGTCATTATTACTTGATTTAATATGTTGTTTCACCCTGCGTAGTCTAAGTCGTTGAGTCGTGATGCAATAATGGCGGAGACCTTCAAATACACTCACACCTTGAAGGAGAACAAAGAGATTTGCTGATCAGCGGGTTGCAGATCATTATATGAGTAAACATCATGGGTATAAAGTTTTCAATTAACTGTATTTCTAATCGTAATGTGTTACACAAGAGTCCTACACGCAGAGATTGGTGGAGGACACTACCCAGCAAAACTCAGCAGATTGGAGACAATGGCGACAACTCCACTGCAAGTAAAGTCAATCCTGACACGGTTTGGCACGAGACCCATCAGAGCCATACAAGAATTGCATCCACGGGTTGGGATCATTTTTTGCCGATGACCTCCATACCTCCACATTGAGACACTCTTTTGCCTCTGCCACCAGTCGGCACGTCGATCCCGAGGACAGCGTCAATTTGAGGGAGCAGGTGCTAGAGCTCACCTTGAGCCTTCACCAACAGGCTCAGCAGGTGTAGCAGTTTGAGGAGAAGTGTCAGAAGATCCTCAGACTTGTCTCAGACACAAATTTTCTCAGGCTAGAGTGGAGGCGGGAACTGGAGCGGCTTCAGCGGATGGAGCAACAAATGGCGGTGTATCAAGATCAGATGCAGGCCAATAGCAGCAGTACTGCTAGTGGTAGTGGCGCTGCTACAGGGGTACCAACATCACCGCATAGAATGCCGCCTCACCCGGACCAGGGGGATGACGACAACGACGACTATCAGGATCTTTAGTTATTAGAGTTTTGTTTGTAGACTGTTTCATATTATATTATATTTTTTTTTACTTTTAATTTTTTTACACTTGATATTTAACTTATCATATTTGATTTCTATTATTTAGAATTTGACTACGAATTTTTAAAAAAAATAAATTTAAATAAAAAATCAGAATTTGACCACCTATTATGTAAAAAAAAAAATTGGATTTACCGAGGACAAAATCCAACGGTAATTAGGCGGGAAAGAAAATAGTGGAGCTCCAAGATCACTAGTGAGACTTTTCTAACGGTAATTACTGGTGGATTATACAAAGATTCCATCGCTGAATCCGACGGTACTGACTAGCGGATTGAAAAACTCAACGGTAATTGGTTATTGTCGAGGGTTATACCTTCGGATTAATTCTGATAGAAAATTTTTCGGTAAATCCGACAGTACTCAACATTTTTCTTGTAGTGTATATAATAATTGCGATGACTATTAGGTAGGTTTTAACACACACACTCCATTTTTTTGTAGATATAATTTTATTAAGAATATCAAGGCAACATTCAAACATAAAGTTTAAAAACTTAAAGTTAGAATACTTTGATTGTGAAGTGTAAAACAATTTGAAACATACACACAAACATATTTCTTTGTAGATATGATTTTATTAGGAATATCAAGGAAATGTTAAAGCATAAAGTTTGAAAACTTAAAGTTAAAATATCTTGATTGTAGAGTGTAAAACAATTTGAAACGTAGACACAAAAAGCTCCAATCAAAATTATTCTAATTGATGAAGAAGTAATTATAATTTGTGTATCAATAATAAACTAATTATTTATTTTGTACAATTTTTAATTAATTTTTTTTTAATATTATTTTATAAGGGTACCCTATATAGTGCACAATTAAAAATCTAAATATATCTCTTTTTGAGAAAAAATATATCTTAAGAAAGAGTTAAAATAAGATTAGTTTCAAACAACTAGTAATGAATATAAAATTTCCTTCAAGAAGGATACAATTTTGTACTTAGTTGAAGACTCTCCAATTCCTACAATTTTTCTATTTTTGCTTTGAATCAAATAAAAAAAAATACTCCAAAAGAAAAGAGATGACTCATAATTGATAGTGAGGGTTATATAATTCGTATTTAAATTAGTTAGTTTAAATATATTTTGATGATTTTTTAGAAATAAAATTGTGTTTTTAATTTATAGATATAATAAGACTTCTAACTGGGAAAGAAAATTTAAAAGTCTATAATAAATTTAATCGTGTGATATTTTTATTGTACTAGAACTTGATGAGTTATCATAAATTAAAATAGTTGTGAAAATATTTTTAAATTTGATATAACAAATAGAAGTGGATCTATGTTGAAATTCACATCCAATGAGAATTTTGCAAAATAATTCATCAAATATATATAATTACATAAATAAAAAATATATTAAATAAGTTAAATATTTTCATAATTTTTTTAAAAACATATTTTAAACATAAATATAAAAAATAATACTTTTCGTACATTGTACAAATAAATACACTGGTAAACAACGACAATCATAATCAACTCTTGAGGAAATGAAAAATTAAAGTGTAAGAAATTATATTATTATATGATGTTTCATATGTGTGATGTGTCTTATTTTATTGGTTTAATAAATATTTAATTAAAATAATAAAATAAAGGAAGTTACATGAAAGGAAGTTACATGATTATTTTGAAACGTAACCAACTTGATGGAAGTGGATTTTTATGAAAACAAATCAGAATTCAGTCCTCTCTTCCTACCTATGAAGTCTTTCTTCTTCATTCACCATCAATAATAAAATTGAAGAAAGAATTAAGAAGGCAAAAGAATAGACAAAGTGAATTCTTCCTAATACTATTATTATCATGGATCAAGGTTAGTAACTCTTCTCATTTCTATTTGTGATAATCATAAATTTCAAGATCTTCCTTTGAATAATAATTTTATAACGTACAGTAAAATTATATTCAATTTTACATGTGGTATCAGAGCTTTAGGTTGTGAAATTTGTGATTGTTCATGAAAATGTAATTTTACTGCAAAATTGATATAGCATGAAATCTGCAGTTATAAGAACTTGTAATTATATTTTCAGTTCATGAAGTTTCGTGCATGATTGTTTAATATATGAATATATATATGATTATAATGGATAATGCTTGTATGTATAAGTGATCAAGGCATTGCTATTATGCTGTGATATTATGCTGTGTATATATTGAAATTGGTTTCCTCCTATTAATAAGACCAACGCTCTAACCAACTGAGTTACGGGACCTTATTATGAAATTGGTTTCCATAGTTACGCACTGCGTTATTATGTTTGCATATCTATGAACATCAATTTTTTTTTAAATCGAAAGTAATGAGGAAACTCTTTCAATTTCTTTAATTTTTCTACCTATTTGTGTAGCAAAGTACTCAAATTTTAGCCGAAAAATGAACAGTATCTTTTATTTTTGTAACAATAATAGAAAATTTTGTACTGAAATTTTAAGATATTTTAATCACCAAAGTGGTCTAATCTAAAAATTTTAGTTAATATCATGTTTATTATTTTGTATCAATTACGTATAAAAAAGATGCTAAATGATAATTATTTATATGTTAATTGAAGTTCATTATTATGAGACATTTAAGGATCACCCAAAGGTTGATTAGTTGATCTTATAATTAATGAACATGATTGTTAGCATATATATATGTACTGTTATTAGTATCTAAATATCCAAAGATATTAAATATTTTTAATTGGTGCATATATCTTTACTAAATAAAGTTAAATTTATTAGCATCATTGTGTTATTGTATATTGATATATCACCCAAAGGAGAATATTAATATACTTTGAATGTTTCTATGAATGCTCTTTGAATCTGAATAATGTGTTATCTTATGACTCAAAGTGTTAATATTAAGTATGTGATAATTGCAACAATTCTTCCTGTCACATTGCATTCGCACACTACGTCTGTTCCAATGTTTAATGGCCTGAATTTTTCTAATTGGTCTGAATAAGTCCAATTTCACCTTGGTGTCTTGGATCTTGATTTGGCACTTCAAGTTTAGAAACCTGCTGCTATTACTGTTCTTAGTAGCAATGAAGAAAAAGCTCATTATAAAGCTTGGGAAAAGTCAAACAGACTTAGTCTTATGTTTATGCGGATGAGCATAGCAAACAGCATTAAGTCAGCTCTTCCCAAGTCTGATAATGCTAAAGAATTTATGAAACTTGTGGAACAGCGCTCCCAAACTGTTGATAAGTCTCTTGCTGGGACGTTAATGGGTACTTTGACCACCATGAAATTTGATGGTTCTCGTACTATGCATGAGCATGTCATTAAAATGACAAATATTGCAGCAAGACTTAAGTCATTGGGAATGGAAGTGGATGAAAATTTTCTTGTGCAGTTTATTTTAAACTCATTACCGTCTGAGTATGGTCCTTTCCAAATGAACTATAATACCATGAAAGATAAATGAAATGTGCATGATTTGCATAGTATGTTAGTTCAAGAGGAAACAAGACTTAAG
Source organism: Arachis hypogaea (assembly GCF_003086295.3). NCBI lineage: Eukaryota > Viridiplantae > Streptophyta > Magnoliopsida > Fabales > Fabaceae > Arachis > Arachis hypogaea. Next base: position 58,565,812 of record NC_092054.1, read on the forward strand.
AATCAAGGAAATCATTCCATCCATTACCTGAATCATCAAGGAGTTGGAAAGAAAACTGGAAAGAAGCATGGAAAGGGAAAAGGAAAGGGACCATTAAAGACCGCTGAGTCCTCTTCTAAAATCCAGAAGAAAGATAAGTGTCATTTTTGTAAGAAACCTAGACACTTCCAGAATGATTGTCCAAAGAGGAAGGCTTGGTTTGAAAAGAAAGGTAATAAGCTTAATTATGCTTATGTATGTATTGAATCAAACTTAGTTGAAGTTCCTCGTAATACATGGTGGATTGATTCTGGAGGTACGACTCATGTTTCTAAATCGATGCAGGGATTCCTTACAACCCAAACCATAAAGCCAAATGAAAAGTTTGTCTACATGGGAAATAAAGATAAAGCTCCAGTAGAAGCTGTTGGGACTTATCGGTTGATTCTCAACATTGGACATCATTTAGATTTGCTAGATACTTTTTATGTACCAAGTATTTCTAGGAATTTAGTTTCTTTATCTAAACTTGATGTTGCTGGATACTCTTTTAATTTCGGTAATAGTTGTTTCAGTTTGTTTAAGCACAACTATATGATTGGATCTGGCATACTTTTTGATAGTTTATATAAATTTAATCTTGATAATTTATATGCTGAATCACTTATGACTTTGCATCATAAAGTTGGCACTAAACGTTGTTTAGTGAATGAACGTTCTGCTTACTTGTGGCATAAACGTTTAGGTCACATTTCCAAAGAAAGAATGGATAGGTTGATAAAGAATGATATCCTTCCAAATTTGGATTTCACTGATCTCAATATTTGTGTAGATTGTATTAAAGGAAAGCAAACAAAACACACAAAGAAAGGAGCCACAAGAAGTACCAAACTTCTTGAAATTATACACACTGACATATGTGGACCCTTTAATGTAAACTCTTTCAATAAAGAAAAATATTTTATCACCTTTATTGATGATTATTCACGTTATTGTTATGTCTATCTACTTTATGATAAATCTCAAGCAGTTAATGCTTTAGAAATTTATATAAATGAAGTAGAAAGACAGTTGGATAAAAAGGTGAAAATCGTTAGATCTGATAGAGGTGGTGAATATTATGGAAGATACGACGAAAGAGGACAAAATCTGGATCTATTTGCTAAATTCCTTGAAAAACGTGGTATATGTGCTCAATACACTATGCCAGGTACACCTCAACAAAATAGTGTATCAGAAAGGCAAAACCGTACTTTAATAGAAATGGTTAGGACAATGATGAGTAATGCATCTTTACCTATATCATTGTGGATGTATGCTTTAAAAACTGCTATGTATTTGTTAAATAGGGTTCCTAGTAAGGCATTTCCTAAAACTCCTTTTGAGTTATGGACTGGGAGGAAACCTAGTTTAAGACATCTACATGTTTGGGGATGTCAAGCAGAAATAAGAGCTTATAATCCGCAAGAAAAGAAGCTGGATGCAAGAACAATCAGTGGATATTTCATTGGTTATCCAGAAAAATCAAAGGGGTATAGATTTTATTGTCCTACTCATAGTACAAGAATAATTGAAACTGGCAATGCACGATTCATTGAGAATGGTGAGACCAGTGGGAGTACAGCTTCACAAAATGTGGAGATTCAAGAAGTAAGAATTCAAGTTCCTTCAACTTGTACTTCTACTTCTAGAGTTGTTATTCCAAATGTTATTGAGCCTAATCACAATCAACAGGAACAACAAATTATTGATCCTGTTGTTGTTGGACTAAATAACAATCAAGAGGAACAAGAACTTATTAATCCCATGGTTAATGAGGAGCCGATAATAGAACAACCACAAGAAATGCCATTAAGAAGGTCTCAAAGAGAAAGAAGATCTGCTATTTCTGATGATTGTGTAGTGTATTTACAAGAGTCAGAAAATGACTTGAGTGTTGCTAATGATCCAGTTTCTTTCTCACAAGCCATGAATGGTGATAATGTGATGCCAGGGCATCTTGGCTAGTTTTACTAGCCATTTTTTTTGTATGCTTTAGGGTGGTTTCATGCATTTTTCTAGGAAATGAGCAAGTATTTGGATGAAAATGCATTCACACCATGATTCCAGCAAACATTGTGAATTTTGAATGATTTCATGAGAATTATGCATGAATTGAATGATAAAATAGATGATGCATGATCCCATGATTAAGAGCAAGACTTTGATGCACTTTGTTTGATTGATTTCAGGTAACAAGAAGCAGAGAAGAGCCATGTTAGTGGCTACGTTAGTGCCACTAACTTGGCCACTAACGTGGAAGGAAGGAAAGTTGGAACGTTAGTGGGAACGTTAATGGCATCAACTTTGAAGAAGGAGCAGCGTTAGTGGCAAAGTGAGTGCCAATAACGCTAGCGAAGGTGCAAGAAGACCCACGTTAGTCTCCACGTTAGTTATATTAATGTGGGAACTAACGTGGAAGGAAAGGGAGATGCCAACGTTAGTCGAAAAGGTGATCTCCACTAACGTTTGCGAAGCAAAAAGACCCACGTTAGCTTCCACATTAACTACATTAACGTGGAAGGAAAGGGAGATACCAAAGTTAGTGGAAAAGGTGATCTCCACTAACGTTTGCGAAGCAAAAAGACCCACGTTAGCTTCCACGTTAACTACATTAACGTGGTAGTTAACGTGGGTAAAAGTCTCACCCAGTAGCCTGACCATGCCTTCTTCAAACAAGAATAACTTGAGCCACAAAGCTCCAAATGAGGTGATTCCAGTGGCATTGGAAAGTAGGATTCCAGAGCTTTCCAAGCATATATGACACTACATGGTGGACACTAAATTTGAGGGAGAAAACCTTCCTTGAAAGTGAAAAGATGAACATGGTATCAACCTGTAGTAAGGCCAGCTGACCTCTTCACCTTCCAAGAAGTGTAACTCGAGCTGTAGAGCTCCAAATGATGCACTTCCAAAGGCATTGGAAAGTATACATTCAGGGCTTTCCAACAATATATAATAGTATGGGGTGGGCATTAAGTTTGAGCTCCAAAACCTGGCAATTTTCGGCCCTGATTGCGGACGTTATTGGCACTCACGTTTGCCAATAACACCAGCCACTATGCCAGCAACCCTGTCCCCTTCAAAGGAGCATAACTTGAGTTACAGAGGTCCAATTGAGGTGATTCTAGTTGCGTTAGAAAGCTGACATTCAGAGCTTCCAACGATATATAATACTCTATAGTGGGCATGACATTGTAGCACAAACCAGAGGCATCTTTTAAGCCCCAAAAACACCAACTGGGTAGCAAGTGTGACATTAGCCACACTAACTTCAGCACTAATGCCACACTTGTAGCATTAGTGTGGCTAATGTTAGCACTGATATTAGTACCTGGACCTCAACTTGGTTCTCTTTCAAGGACCACCCAACCTCAAGGAAGCAAGCCCACAAGTGTCAACCAATCAAGGCCACAAGAAGCATCTAGAATAGGAATTTTCATTTAATTGTAATTTGCTTTTAATTTCATTTTGTAATTTAGGAGAGCCTATATAAGGGCCTTAGCTTTTACATTCAGGGGTGGGACTGACATTCTGGAAGGGGGGATTAGAGAGGGGTCTTCGGACTCCCTCCCCTCACACACTTTTCCTTTTCTTTCTTTTCTTTGTACTTTTCATTTATGAATTTTGAAGTTTCAATTTCAGTTTTAATCTTCATCTTTATTTTTCTGCATTTCTTTCTTTTCTATTTTGGTAGAGCAATGATCAACTAACTCTTTTCATTGGGTTAGAGAGCTCTATTGTGATTCAATGGATCAATCGTAGTTCTTATTCTTCTTCTTCTATCTTTTCTCTTGATTTTACTAGAAAGCTTTCAATCTTCATTTAATTGGGTAGTTATCTTGGAAAAGAAGCTATTCATACTTGGATCTCTTCGGAACCTTGGAAGAGGAATGAAGAGATCAAGCTAGAAATGCTTTCTCATGTTGGACCAAATTGGGGTTGGAAGGATATGGTGACTATAATTCTACCAACACTTGATTTGGGAATGCATGTGGTATAATCAGTGACCATACTTCATCTCTTCTCATGAGCAATTGACCAAGAAATTGGCTATTGATCAAGATTTGAGAGATTGAATTACAAGGAATTGTAATTCGATCACTTAAGATTGCCAAGGAGATCAATGAATGCATTGATTGAGGAAGAGATGAGAATGAACTTGATCCAGAGGATTGCAATATCTCTTGATCCCAATGTTCATTTTATTTTTAGTTCTTACATTTACTTTTCTTGCCATTTTACTTTTCTGCACTTTATTGTTTTTCTTTACTTTTATTCCATTTACATTTCCTTGTTACTTATCACTCCAATATGATTCGTCTAACTAGGATAATTAATTAACCATTGATTGCTTAATCTGTTAATCTCTGTGGGATTCGACCTCACTCTTTTGTGAGTTATTACTTGACGACAATTCGGTATACTTGCCGAAGAAAAATTGTTGAGAGACAAGTTTCCGTGCTATCATAATGCTGATAAATGGTTAGAGGCGATGAAAGATGAGCTTAAATCAATGGAACAAAATAAAGTATGGGACCTTGTGGAATTACCTAAAGGATGCAAGAGAATTGGATGTAAATGGGTCTTTAAGACTAAGCGTGATTCTCATGGCAACCTTGAACGTTACAAGGCTCGTCTTGTTGCCAAAGGTTTTACTCAAAAAGATGGCGTTGATTACAAAGAGACTTTCTCACCAGTTTCTAGAAAAGACTCTTTAAGGATTATCTTGGCTTTGGTGGCTCATTATGACTTAGAGTTACATCAAATGGATGTTAAAACCGCCTTTCTTAATGGGGATTTAGAGGAAGATGTTTACATGGATCAACCAACAGGAGTTTTGGTTGAAGGGAAAGAACAAATGGTGTGTAAACTTAAGAAATCACTATATGGACTTAAACAAGCATCCCGCCAATGGTTTATCAAATTTAATGATACCATTCTGTCCTTTGGATTTAAGGAAAGTACCGTTGATCGGTGTATATACTTGAAGGTCAGTGGGAGTAAATTCATTATTTTAGTTCTATATGTTGATGATATTTTGCTTGCATCTAATGATCTTGGTCTATTAAGCGAGACTAAGAAATATCTCTCTAATAACTTTGAAATGAAAGATATGGGTGAGGCAAGTTATGTGATTGGAATAGAAATATTCTGAGATAGATCACAAGGACTATTAGGATTGTCTCAGAAATCATACATTAATAAAGTATTGGAGAGATTCAGAATGGCACAATGCTCAGCATCACCCGTTCCAATTCAAAAAGGAGACAAGTTTAGTCTCATGCAATGTCCAAAGAATAATTTGGAACGAAAACAGATGGAAGGAATTCCATATGCATCTGTTGTTGGGATTTTGATGTATGCTCAGACTTGCACAAGGCCAGATATCAGCTTTGCAGTTGGTATGCTTGGTAGATACCAAAGTAACCCAGGATTGGATCATTGGAAAGCTGCAAAGAAAGTTTTAAGGTATCTGCAAGGGACAAAAGAACATATGCTTACTTATAGGAGATCTAATCACCTTGAAGTGATTGGATATTCATATTCAAATTTTTCCGGTTGCATAGATACAAGAAAATCCACTTTTGGTTATTTGTATCTCTTAGCTGGAGGAGCAATATCATGGAAGAGTGCGAAGCAGTCAGTAATTGCTACTTCTACAATGGAAGCTGAATTTGTGGCATGCTTTGAGGCCATGGTTCAGGCTAAGTGGTTGCGGAACTTTTTTTCAGGGCTTAAAATTGTTGACAGTATTGCTAGGCCACTGAAAATTTATTGTGATAACTCTGCAGCAATTTTTTTTTCTAAAAACGACAAGTATTCCAAACGTGCTAAACATATGGAATTGAAATACTTTGCCGTTAAAGAAGAAGTTCAGAAACAAAGAGTGTCAATAGAGCACATTAGCACCAATATTATGGTTGCTGATCCTTTGACTAAAGGGTTACCGCCCAAAATATTTACTAGTCATGTTGAAAGGATGGGTATTATGAATTTATAGGATCAATATATGTTTAATGAAGTTTGTGTTGCATGGATATTGACATTTTGAGCTCAAATGAATTAATGTTTCTGTATTACCTGATTTTTAATTTGTTGTATACATAATAGAATTAAAATAATCAGGTATTGTCTTACAATGAAGACATTATTGTTGGACTAATTATGTTATATACTTCCTAATTATGGCTCATGTTAAGAATGTGGCTAACTTGTAGTACATAGAAGGGACTATGTCGATTAGGTGACGTACAACCGCTATGACTCATGCTAGTTTTATTCTTATCATGATAAATTAAGCTATGCAAGTAATTGCTTAGAAATGCGCATTATGATAAATATTTCTTAAACCATCAATAGGAATAATGACACATGAGCTAAGTGGGAGAATGTAAGAGATTATATTATTATATGATGTCTCATGTGTGTGATGTGTCTTATTTTATTGGTTTAATAAATATTTAATTAAAATAATAAAATAAAGGAAGTTACATGAAAGGAAGTTACATGATTATTTTGAAACGTAACTAACTTGATGGAAGTGGATTTTTATGAAAACAAATTAGAATTCAGTCCTCTCTTCTTACCTATGAAGTCTTTCTTCTTCACTCACCATCAATAATAAAATTGAAGAAAGAATTAAGAAGGCAAAGGAATAGACAAAGTGAATTCTTCCTAATACTATTATTATCATGGATCAAGGTTAGTAACTCTTCTCATTTCTATTTGTGATAATCATAAATTTCAAGATCTTCCTGTGAATGATAATTTTATAACGTACAGTAAAATTATATTAAGTTTTACATAAAGGTTTTAAAATCAAATTTAAAAAATAAATAAAATCTTTACTAGGGAATTATGTTCCTTCATTTAACTTTAATTAAGTGGATTTAAGTTAATTGAATTTTGAACCAAATATTGGTCGTTTAATAAAGGTAACAAAAACAAGATCTAATTCTTTGAAAGAGATAGTCCGTTTTATAGTAACTCTACAGTATGTGATTAAAAAGTTTTGGCAATAGAATCAAAGTAGTAATATGTAAGGTAGGTAAAATTTTGATTTACTTTTAAAACTTTTTAATAATTACAATTTTGAATAAGTTAATCATTACTCAAAATTTCTATTAGATCAAATGTTTTCATGAATCAAATTATATTACGTATTTATATTTTATACGTGTAATTTATTCTTTAAATTTTATATAAAATGTCTCATATTTTAATTTTATCTTATTATGTGGACCTAATAATTAAAAAGAAATGGCATAATTTTTATATTAATATGACACAAATATAATATGATAAAAAAAGATAAAATATAGTAAATATACTTTTATATATACACTTCTAAATAAATATTTAAATTTGAGTTGGAACATATTTATATATACACTTCTGAATGTCTCCCTAATTTTGACGTATTTAACAAATCTTAGAAGAAGAAAAAAAATAAAATAATAGTAGGAAGACAATAATACAAAGTTGTTTTATTTTACTTAATATTTATAATTTTATATAGTAATAATTGATGTAAATAAAATAAGAAAATAAATATATTAAAAAAAGCAAAAAAAAATATAGTTCTCAATTACTCTTAAACTGACTCCAAAATCTATTCTATTATATAAAAATCAAATTTTTACACTTAATGATAAAGTTGATATAGCATGCTTTTGAGAATATTTTTTTAATTTATTTCTTTTAACTCATTAAATATAATTCATTACGATGCATTAATTATATTAACTAATTAATTTGATTGGATATTTAAGTATCACACAATTTAATATTATGTATATCAATTAATTGAATATAATTGTTAGAGTATAATTAGGATCAATTAGATCAATTAGCATTATTCAACATATCCAAATATTTCTCATAGGATATTACGTCTTTATTATTTCGATTCTCTTATCACCTATAAATACCCCTCTATATGTATCATTCTACACAAATTGAATACTTACAAACCTTTTTCCTATTGCTTCCTCTTTCCTTTTTAACATGGTATCAGTACCATGGTATTCTCCTTGAGGAGGATAAGTTGATTTTTTTTTATTGAAAATACAAATTTAAAAATATTATATTCAATTATCAATAGTCAACCTCTCATTGAACCATTGTATGTTCAAAATATTTTTGAAAAAAAAAATAATTTTAGGTATAAAATTTTTTGTAAAAATTTAATTAATTCAAGATATTTATTGTCATTGATTAGAAAAGTAAATTGAAATGACAATTTAATATTTCTATATTCTTAAAATATTATTTATTTATTTTTCTAGCATTCTTTATCATTGTTTGATTAAATAAAAATTCTATTTTATCTGAAAATTTTAGGATTTCTCAACCTCAAGATCATCCATGTTAAATCATTAAGAAATATATCTGAGAGCGTGATGAGCGAATATTTTATACGCTTTTTGGGATTAATTTCATATAGTTTTTAGTATATTCTAGTTAGTTTTTAGTTTAATTCCATTAGTTTTTAGAAAAAATTCATATTTCTGGACTTACTATGAGTTGTGTGTTTTTCTGTAATTTTAGGTATTTTTCTGGCTGAAATTGAGGGAGCTGAGCAAAAATCTGATTCAGGCTGAAAAATGACTGCTGATGCTATTGGATTCTGACCTCCCTGTACTCAAAGTGGATTTTTTGGAGCTACAGAACTCAAAATGGCGCGCTTCCAATTGCTTTGGAAAGTAGACATCCAGGGCTTTCCAGCAATATATAATAGTCCATACTTTGCTCAAGGATAGACGACGTAAACTGGCGTTCAACGCCAGTTCTCTGCCCAATTATGGCGTCCAACGCCAGAAAAGGATTAAAAGTTGGAGTTCAATGCCAGAAATGGATCCAAACCTGGCGTTGAACGCCCAAAACAGCCTTATGCATGTGAATTATTTAAGTCTCAGCCCAGCACACACCAAGTGGGCCCCAGAAGTGGATCTCTGCACCACCCATCATAGTTTACTCATTTTTTGTAAACCTAGGCTACTAGTTTAGTATTTAAACAACTTAGAGAGACTTATTTTGTATCTCATGACATTTTAGATCGGAACTTTGTACTCTTTGATAGCATGAGTCTCTAAACTCCATTGTTAGGGGTGAGGAGCTCTGCTGTATCTCAATGAATTAATGCAAGTACTTCTGTTTTCTATTCAAACATGCGTGTTCCTATCTAAGATATCCATTCGCGCCTAACTATGGAGAAGGTGATGATCAGTGACACTCATCACCTTTCTCAATCCACGAACGTGTGTCTGACAATCACCTCCGTTCTACATCAGATTAAATGAATATCTCTTAGATTCCTTAATCAGAATCTCCGTGGTATAAGCTAGATTGATGGCGGCATTCATGAGAATCCGGAAAGTCTAAACCTTGTCTGTGGTATTCCGAGTAGGATTCAGGGATTGAATGACTGTGAAGAGCTTCAAACTCGCGAGTGCTGGGCGTAGTGACAGACGCAAAAGGAGGGTGAATCCTATTCCAGCATGATCGGGAACCTCAGATGATTAGCCGTGCTGTGACAGAGCATTTGGACCATTTTCACAAGAGGAAGGGATGTAACCATTGACAACGGTGATGCCCCAACACACAGCTTGCCATAGAAGGACGTGTGTGCGTGAATCAGAGGACAAAGGAAAGTAGAGATTCAGAAGACAAAGCATCTCCAAAACTCCAACATATTCTCCATTACTGCATAACAAGTAACCTTTAACCTATGCTCTCTTATTCATTCGCAATTCAACTGATAAATACAATTAACTTCCTGACTAAGAATTGCAAGATAACCATAGATTGCTTCAAACCAACAATCTCCGTGGGATTCGACCCCTACTCACGTAAGGTATTACTTGGACGACCCAGTGCACTTGCTGGTTAGTGGTAAGAGTTGTGAAAAGTGTGATTCGCAATTCGTGCACCAGAGCGCGAAAGCGTCCCTTCATTTAAGAGCATGATTGAGATAAGAGAGCTTGGCTCTTGTGGTTCTTTGATCTTCGTCAACCAAAATCTTTTATATCCCTAATAGGGTTGAATCACAACCCCACTGTGGAAAAAGAGTTATGGAAGCGTGTTTGATGTGTTGGAAACCAAAATCCTGAAGTCATTATTTATATTTGAGTGTGACACCCATTAAACCCTAAAAGTCAAATAAAATAGTATTTACGGTTTTAATCTCATTTATCCAAATCAAAAGTAATAATGACTTATTTAATTCAATATTTATGACAATAAATGAGATCACCGTTATATAATTCACTTAATGAAAAATTACTTAATTTACGATTATAAATAATATATGTATTGCCCATAAATATATTAAGAAATAATAATTTTCTAACAATCTTCCACTTGGGCTATACATATATATTTTTCTGAGATAATCATATCTTATAAATTTTATACGTACATTTGAATGTTATTTTCCTTATTACTTTAATAATCTGGTCTGTCTCATATATTATTTATGAAATTATTGTAACTTTTATCGCATTAGTGTTGCAACAAAATCACAATAATCGCCATACTAAAATACTCAACCACATATATCAAATTTGAATGAGAAAATTCATAAATTACATGCGAAAATGATCTCAACCACATATATCAAATTCTATTTTATTCGTGATAAACTCAGATGAAACTGCAATGGCAACGTCCGGAGACTGATGAGTGGATAATTTATACCCTTTTTGGCATTGTTTTTACATAGTTTTTAGTATGTTTTAGTACTTTTTATTATATTTTTATTAGTTTTTATTCAAAAATCACATTTCTGGACTTTACAATGAGTTTGTATGTTTTTCTGTGATTTCAGGTATTTTTTTACTGAAATTGAGGGACCTGAGCAAAAATCTGATTCAGAGGCTGAAAAAGGACTGCAGATGCTATTGGATTCTGACCCTGCTGCATTCGAAATGGATTTTCTGGAGCTACAGAAGCCCAATTAGCGCGCTCCCAATTGCGTTGGAAAGTAGACATCCTCGGGTTTTCAGCAATATATAAATATCTTTGCCCGAGATTTGATGGCCCAAATTGGCGTTCAAAGTCAGCCTAAAACATCTTGGCGTAAAACGCCCAAACTGGCACCAAAGCTGGCGTTTAACTCCAGGAAAAGCCTAAGCACGAAAAAGCTTCAATGCTCAGCCCAAGCACACACCAAGTGGGTCCCGGAAGTAGATTTCTACACTATCTGCACTTAGTTACTCATTTTCTGTAAACCTAGATTACTAGTTTAGTATAAAAAAAACTACTTTTAGTGATTTATTTAAGAGAGTCTTTTGACCATCTTTTGGAATATATGTAATCATAGACTATCATTTGAGAGGCTGGCCTCACGGCCATGCCTAGACCTTTTTCACTTATGTATTTTTTACGGTGGAGTTTCTACACCCCATAGATTAAGGTGTGGAGCTCTGCTATTCTTCATGAATTAATGCAATTACTACTGTTTTTCTTTCAATTCACGGCTACTTCTTCTCCAAGATATACTCTTGTTCTTAATTCAGTTATGTCAGAATGAAGGGGTGACCCGTGACAATCACCCAATCTTCATTACTCGCTTAGCCAAGATCACGTGCCTGACAACCACAAAGCGATCTACATGATGTTCAACGTAGTCATTGGACGACAGCTGGAGTATACTCTCTTGGGTTTCTAATCCACGGACCAAGTCCGGAGGTTAGAACTTCGTGGTATAGGCTAGAATCATTGGCATCATTCCTGGGATCTGGAAAGTCTAAACCTTGTCTGTGGTATTCCGAGTAGGATCTGGAAGGGGATGACTGTGACGAGCTTCAAACTCACGAATGTTGGGCGCAGTGACAGTGTGCAAAAGGACAATGGTCCTATTCCGACGCTAGCGGGAACCGACAGATGATTAGCCGTGCGGTGACAGCGCATATGGATTTGTTTTCATCTGAGAGGATCATACAGCTTGCCATGGAAGGAGGTAACGCATGGTTGGAAGAAGGCAGTAGGAAAGCAGAAGTTCAGAAGCAACAAAGCATCTCCAGACGCTTATCTGAAATTCCCACCAATGAATTACATAAGTATATCTATCTTATTTTCTATTTTATTTATATTTTTATTACCAAAACTCATAACCATTTGAATCCGCCTGACTGAGATTTACAAGGATGACCATAGCTTACTTCAAGCCGACAATCTCCATGGGATTGACCCTTACTCACATAAGGTTTATTACTTGGACGACCTAGTGCACTTGCTGGTTAGTTACGCGGAGTTATGAAAAGTGTGAATCATGATTCCGTGTACCAAGTTTTTGGCGCTGTTGCCGGGGATTGTTCGAGTTTGGACAACTGACGGTTTATCTTGTTGCTCAGATTAGGTAATTTTATTTTATGTTTAAGCTTTTTATTTTAATTTTTGAAAAATTTCAAAAAAAAGATTTTATGTTCTTCAGAATTTTTAAGAATGAATTCTAGAGTTTCATCATGATCTGTTGAAGTCTGGCTGCCTGTCAAGCCATGTCTAAATTCTTTTGGATCGAGGCTTCCACTTATCATTGCAGGAGCTTTTTGATTCCCATCAATTTCGCTGTTGTATGTAAAGCTTTCATGTAAAGCTTGGCTGGCTAATAAGCCATGTCTAAATTTTTGGACCGAATCTTTAGACTAACATTGCATGATTCCTGGAATTCTTATTAAAAATTTTGAATCTCTTTATTTTCTTTTCCTGATTAATTTTCGAAAAAAATCCAAAAAAAAATTTAATAAAATCATAAAAACTAAAAAAATTTCATGTTTGAGTCTTGTGTCAAATTTTAAGTTTAGTGTCAATTGCATCTTTTTAATCTTTCTTTAAATTTTCGAAAAATTCATGCATGTGTTCTTCATGATCTTTAAGTTGTTCTTGATAACTGTCTTTGTTTGATCTTGTGTTTTTCTTATTTTGTGTCTTTTCTTATTTTTTATATGCATTTTTGAATTTTTATTGTCTAAAGTTTAAAAATTTTTAAGTTTGGTATCTTGCATGTGTTTCTTTTCTTAAAAATTTTTCAAAAAAATAAGTTCTTGGTGTTCATCTTGACATTCAAAGTGTTCTTGGTGTTCATCTTGACATTCAAAGTGTTCTTGCATGCATTTTTTGTTTTGATCTTGAATTTTTATGTTTTGTTTTATTTTTGTGTTTTTCTCTCTCATCATTAAAATTTCAAAAATAAAAAAATATCTTTCCCTTATTTTGCTCATAAATTTCGAAATTTTGAATTAATTTAGTCAAAAGTTTTAAAATTTGGTTGTTTCTTATTAGTCAAGTCAAAATTTCAAATTAAAAAAAAATCTATCTTTTTCAAATCTTTTTTAAAAATAAAATCTTTTTCATTTTTTTTAATATTTTCGAAAATTTAAAAAAAATTTGATTTTCAAAATCTTTTTCTTATTTTATAATTAATGCTAACAATTAATGTCTAGAGTAAAAAATTTTCAAGTTGTTACTTGCCTATTAAGAGAGGTTCAATCTTTAAATTCTAGAATCATATCTCTTAGTTTCTTATTAGTCAAGTAATCAACTTTAATTTCAAAAATCAAATCTTTTTAATTTCATTTTCAAATCTTTTTCAAAATAAATTTCAATCATATATTTTTCAAAATCAATTTCAAAATCTTTTCTAACTTCTTATCTTTTCAAAATTGATTTTCAAATCTTTTTCAATTAACTACTTGACTTTTTGTTTGATTTTAAAAGTTTACTATTTCAATCATATCTTTTTCAAAACTACCTAACTACTTTTCTCTCTCCAATTTTCGAAAATCACTAACCACTTTTTCAAAATTCTTTTTAATTAACTAATTGTTTTAAATTTTAATTTAATTTTATTCCTTTTTATAATTTTCGAATTATAACTAATAATTAAAATAAAAACAAAAATATTTTCCTTTTATTTTAATTTAAAATTCGAATTCTCTCTCTCTCATCTCTTTCTATTCATTTATTTATTTACTAACACTTCTCTTCTTCTTATAATTCGAACCCTTTCTCCCTCTCTGTGTTCGAATTCTTCATCTTCTCTCTTCTTCATTCTACTCTTCTATTCTTCTATTCACATAAAGGAATCTCTATACTATGACATAGAGGATTCCTATTCTTTTCTGTTGTCTTTTTTTTCATATGAGCAGGAGCAAGGATAAGAACATTCTTGTTGAAGCTGATCCGGAACTTGAAAGGACTCTAAAGAAGAAGCTAAGAGAAGCTAAGGCACAAAACTCTGGAGAGGACCTGACAGAATTTTTTGAAAAAGAAAAAGAGATGGACGAACCCAACAACAATGGTGGAGATGCAAGGAAGATGCTTGGTGACTTTATTGCACCCTTTTTTGACTTCTGTGGAAGGAGCATCTCAATTCCTGCAATTGGAGCAAACTTTGAGCTTAAGCCTCAATTAGTTTCTCTGATGCAGCAGAATACCAAGTTTTATGGACTCCATTGGAAGATCCTCATCAGTTCTTAGCTAAATTCTTGCAAATCTGTGACACTGTTAAGACCAATGGGGTTAATCCTGAGGTCTACAAACTTATGCTTTTCCCCTTTGCTGTAAGAGACAGAGCTAGGACATGGTTGGACTCATAACCTAAAGATAGCCTGAACTCTTGGGAAAAGTTAGTCAATGCTTTCTTGGCCAAATTCTTTCCACCTCAGAAGTTGAGCAAGCTTAGAGTGGAAGTCCAAACCTTCAGACAGAAGGAAGGTGAATCCCTCTATGAAGCTTGGGAAAGATACAAGTAATTGATCAGAAGGTGTCCTTCTGACATGTTTTCAGAATGGAGCATCATATGTATATTCTATGATGGTCTGTCTGAATTGTCCAAGATGTCATTGGACCACTCTGCAGGAGGATCTCTTCATCTGAAGAAGAAGCCTGCAGAAGCCCAAGAACTCATTGAAATGGTTGCAAATAACCAGTTCATGTACACTTCTGAAAGGAATCCTGTGAATAATGGGACAACTCAAAAGAAAGGAGTTCTTGAGATTGATACTCTGAATGCAATATTGGCTGAGAACAAAATATTGACTCAGCAAGTCAATATGATTTCTCAGAGTCTGTCTGGAATGCAAGCTGCAACAGGCAGTACTAAGGAAGCTTCCTCTGAAGAAGAAGCCTATGACCCTGAGAATCCTGCAATGAAGAGGTGAATTAAATGGAAGAATCCTATGAAAACACCTATAATCCTTCATGGAGGAATCATCCAAATTTCTCATGGAAGGATCAACAGAAGCCTGATCAAGGCTTCAGTAATAATAATAGTGGGAGAAATAGGTTTAGCAATAGTAAACCTTTTTCATTATCTTCTCAGCAACAGACAGAGAATTCTAAGCAGAGCCACTCTGACTTAGCAACTGTAGTCTCTGATCTGTCTAAGACCACTCTCAGTTTCATGACTGAAGCAAGGTCCTCTATTAGAAATTTGGAGGCACAAGTGGGTCAACTGAGTAAAAGAGTTACTGAAATCCCTCCTAGTACTCTCCCAAGCAATACAGAAGAGAATCCAAAAAGAGAGTGCAAGGCCATAAATATAACCAACATGGCCGAACCTAGTGAGGAAGAAAAGACAGTGATTTCCAGTGAGGAAGACCTCAATAGACGTCCACTGGCCTCCAAGGAGTTCCCTAATGAGGAACCAAAAGAATCTGAGGCTCATATAGACACTATAGAGATTCCACTGAACTTACTGTTGCCATTCATGAGCTCTGATAAGTATTCTTCATCTGAAGAGGATGAAGATATTATTGAAGAGTAAGTTGCTCAATACCTAGGAGCAATCATGAAGCTGAATGCTAAGTTATTTGGTAATGAGACTTGGGAGGATGAACCCCCATTGCTCATGAATGAACTAAATGATCTGGTTCAACTAAAATTACCTCAGAAGAAACAGGATCCTGAAAAGTTCTTAATACCTTGTACCATAGGCACCATGACCTTTGAGAAGGCTCTGTGTGACCTGGGATCAGGGATAAACCTCATGCCCCTCTCTGTAATGGAGAAACTAGGGATTTTTGAGGTGCAAGCTGCAAGAATCTCACTAGAGATGGTAGACAATTCAAGGAAACAGGCTTATGGACTTGTAGAGGATGTCTTGGTGAAGGTTGAAAGCCTGTACATCCCTGCTGATTTTGATAATCCTAGATACTGGGAAGGAAGAGGATGAATCTATCATCCTTGGAAGATCCTTCCTAGCCACAGCAAGAGCTGTGATTGATGTGGACAGAGGAGAGCTAGTCCTTCAATTGAATGAGGACTACCTTGTGTTTAAGGCCCAATGATCTTCTTCTGTAACCATGGAGAGGAAGCATGGAAAGCTTCTCTTAATACATAGTCAAACAGAGCCCCCACACTCAAATTCTAAGTTTGATGTTGGGAGGACATCATTAAGCTCTGAGTCTCTGTGAAGCTCTCTAAGAGCTCACTGTCAAGCTATTGACATTAAAGAAGCGCTTGTTGGGAGGCAACCCAATGTTTTTTAATTATATTTATTTATTTTCCATTGTTATTTTATATTTTCTTTAGGTTGATGATCATGTGAAGTCATAAAAACAACTGCAAAATTAAAGCAAAATGAAAAATAGCATGAAAAATAGCACACCTTGGAGGACAGGCTTTCTGGCGTTTAAACGCTAGTAAGGATAGCAGAATGGGCGTTTAACGCCTAGCCTGGCAGCATTCTGGGCGTTAAATGCCAGAATAGGCAGCACTCTAGGCGTTTAATGCCAGAAAGGGCTGTCTGGCATCTGGCTGGCGTTAAACGCCATAAATGGGCATCTGGCTGGCATTTAACGCCAGAAATGGGCATCTGGCTGGCCTTTAATGCCAGAAATGGGCAGCAGAGTGGCGTTTAACGCCAGAAAAGGTAGCAGAGCTGGCGTTAAACGCTAGAATTGGCACAGAATGGGCGTTTGAACGCCAGAATGGTGCAGGGACTCAAATTCCTTGACACCTCAGGATCTGTGGACCCCGCAGGATCCCCACCTACCCCACCTCTTCTTCTCTTCTCTTCACACCTTTCTATAACACTCTTCCCCAAACACCCTTGACCAATCCCATCAAATCCTCTTTCCCAAACACCCCTCACCTATCAAATCCTACCCTCTTTCCCAGAACCTCTTCACCACTCACATCCATCCATTATTAAACCCCAACTACCTCACCATTCAAATTCAAACCATTTCCCTTCCAAACCTAACCCCTCACATATGGCTACCCTCTCTCCCTTACCCTGTAAATACCCCTCCTTACCACCTTCATCTTCACACAACATACACACTACTACCCCTTTGGCCGAACCCAAACCACTACTCCATCTCCTCCATTTCTTCTTCTTCTAATCCTCTCTTTCTTCTTTTTCTCGAGGACAAGCAACCATTCTAAGTTTGGTGTGGGAAAAGCTAAAGCTTTTTGTTTTCCATAACCACTAATGGCACCTAAGGCCGGAGAAACCTCTAGAAAGAGGAAAGGGAAGACAATTGCTTCCACCTCCGAGTCATGGGAGATGGAGAGATTCATCTCAAAGGTCCATCAAGACCACTTCTATGAAGTTGTGGCCAAGAAAAAGGTGATCCCCGAGGTCCCCTTCAAGCTCAAAAAGAGTGAATATCCGGAGATCCGACATGAGATTCGAAGAAGAGGTTGGGAAATCCTCACCAACCTCATTCAACAAGTCAGGATCTTAATGGTTCAAGAGTTCTATGCTAATGCATGGATCTCTAAGAACCATAACCAAAGTGTGAACCCGAACCCAAAAAATTGGCTCACAATGGTTCAGGGAAAATACCTGGATTTTAGTCCGAAAAATGAGAGGTTAGCATTCAACTTGCCAATGATGCAAGGAGATCCTCACCCTTTCACTAGAAGGGTCAACTTTGATCAAAGGTTGGACCAAGTCCTTATGGATATTTGTGTGGAAGGAGCTCAATGGAAGAGAGATTCAAGAGGCAAGCCAATTCAACTAAGAAGGCTTGACCTCAAGCCCGTGGCTAGGGGATGGTTAGAGTTCATCCAATGCTCTATCATTCCTACTAGCAACCAGTCTGATCTTACTGTAGACCGGGCTATCATGATCCATAGTATCATGAATGGAGAGGAAGTAGAAGTTCATGAGATCATATCCCTAGAACTCTACAAGGTGGCAGACAAGTCTTCCACTTTGGCAAGGTTAGCCTTTCCTCATCTCATTTATTACCTATGCAGTTCAGCCGGAATTGCCATAGAGGGAGATAACCTCATTGAAGAGGACAAGCCCATCACTAAGAAAAGGATGGAGCAAACAAGAGAGCCCATTCGTGGACCTCAACAAGAGCATGAGGAAATTCCTCATCATGAAATCCCTGAGATGCCTCAAGGGATGCATTTTCCTCCACAAAACTATTAGGAGCAAATCAACACCTCCCTAGGAGAATTGAGTTCCAACATGGGACAACTAAGGATGGAGCACCAAGAACATTCCATCTTCCTCCATGAAATTAGAGAAGACCAAAGAGCCATGAGAGAGGAGCAACAAAGGCAAGGAAGAGAAATAGAGGAGCTCAAGCACTCCATAAGATCTTCAAGAGGAAAAACTAGCCGCCATCACTAAGGTGGACCCGTTCTTTAATTTCCTTGTTCTTATTTTTCTGTTTTTTGAAAATTATGCTTTATGTCTTGTCTATGTTTGTGTCTTTATTACATGATCATTAGTGTCTAGTGTCTATGTCTTAAAACTATGAATGTCCTATGAATCTTTCACATTTCTTAAATGAAAAAAATGTTTTCTGAAAAAGAAAAAGAAGTACATGAATTTCGAATTACATCTTGAAAATAATCTAATTATTTTGATGTGGTGGCAATACTTTTTGTTCTCTGAATGAATGCTTGAATAGTGCATATTTTTGAATTTGTAATTGATGAATGTTAAAATTTTTGGCTCTTGAAAGAATAATGAAAAAGGAGAAATGTTATTGATAATCTAAAAAATCATAAAATTGATTCTTGAAGCAAGAAAAAGCAGTGAATATAAAGCTTGCAAAAAAAAATATGCAAAAAAAAAAGAAAAAGAAAAAGCAAGCAGAAAAAGCCAATAGCCCTTTAAACCAAAAGGCAAGAGTAAAAAGGATCCAAGGCTTTGAGCATTAATGGATAGGAGGGCCCACAGGAATAAAATCCTGGCCTAAGCGGCTAAATCAAACTGTCCCTAACCATGTGCTTGTGGCGCGAAGGTGTCAAGTGAAAAATTTGAGACTGAGCGGTTAAAGTCGTGGTCCAAAGCAAAAAGAGTGTGCTTAAGAGCTCTGGGCACCTCTAACTGGGGACTCTAGCAAAGCTAAGTCACAATTTGAAAAGGTTCACCCAGTTATGTGTCTGTGGCATTGATGTATCCGGTGGTAATACTGAAAAACAAAATGCTTAGGGTCACGGCCAAGACTCATAAAGTAGCTATGTTCAAGAATCAACATACTGAACTATGAGAATCAATAATACTATCTGAATTCCGAGTTCCTATAGATGCCAATCATTCTGAACTACAAAGGATAAAGTGAGATGCCAAAACTGTTCAGAAGCAGAAAGCCACTGGCCCCGCTCATCTAATTGGAAATGAGCTTCATTGATATTTGGAATTCATTGTATATTCTTTTCTTTTTATCCTATTTTGTTTTTAGTTGCTTGGGGACAAGCAACAATTTAAGTTTGGTGTTGTGATGAGCGGATAATTTATACCATTTTTGGCATTATTTTTACATAGTTTTTAGTATGTTTTAGTTACTTTTTATTATATTTTTATTAGTTTTTATTCAATAATCACATTTCTGGACTTTACTATGAGTTTTTGTGTTTTTCTGTGATTTTAGGTATTTTCTGACTGAAATTGAGGGACCTGAGCAAAAACTGATTCAGAGGCTGAAAAAGGATTGCAGATGCTGTTGGATTCTGACCCTGCTGCATTCGAAATGGATTTTCTGGAGCTACAGAAGCCCAATTGGTGCTTTCTCAATTGCGTTGGAAATTAGACATCCTCGGCTTTTCAGCAATATATAATAGTCTATACTTTTTCCGAGATTTGATGGCCCAAACTGGCGTTCAAAGTCAGCCTAAAACATTTTAGCGTAAAACGCCCAAACTGGCACCAAAGCTGGCGTTTAACTCCAAGAAAAGCCTAAGCACGAAAAAGCTTCAATGCTCAGCCCAAGCACACACTAAGTGGGCCCCGGAAGTAGATTTCTGCACTATCTGCACTTAGTTACTCATTTTCTGTAAACCTAGATTACTAGTTTAGTATAAAAAAAACTACTTTTAGTGATTTATTTAAGAGTGTCTTTTGACCATCTTTTGGAATATATGTAATCATAGACTATCATTTGGGAGGCTGGCCTCACGGCCATGCCTAGACCTTTTTAACTTATGTATTTTTTACGGTGGAGTTTCTAAACCCCATAGATTAAGGTGTGGAGCTCTGCTGTTTTTCATGAATTAATGCAATTACTACTATTTTTCCTTCAATTCACGCCTACTTCTTCTCCAAGATATACTCTTGTTCTTAATTCAGTTAAGTCAGAATAAAGAGATGACCCGTGACAATCACCCAATCTTCATTACTCGCTAAGCCAAGATCGCGTACCTGACAACCACAAAGCGATCTACATGATGTTCAACGTAGTCATTGGACGACAGCTGGAGTATACTCTCTTGGGTTTCTAATCCACGGACCGAGTCCGGAGGTTAGAACCTTTGTGGTATAGGCTAGAATCATTGGCAGCATTCCTGGGATCCGGAAAGTCTAAACCTTGTCTGTGGTATTATGAGTAGGATCTGGAAGGGGATGACTGTGACGAGCTTCAAACTCGCGAATGTTGGGCGCAGTGACAGTGTGCAAAAGGACAATGGTCCTATTCCGACGCTAGCAGGAAGCAACAGATGATTAGCCGTGCGGTGACAGCGCATATGGATTTGTTTTCATCTGAGAGGATCATACAGCTTGGCATGGAATGAGGTAACGCATGGTTGGAAGAAGGTAGTAGGAAAGCAGAAGTTCAGAAGCAACATAGCATCTCCAGACGCTTATCTAAAAATACCACCAATGAATTACATAAGTATCTCTATCTTATTTTCTGTTTTATTTATATTTTTATTACCAAAACTCATAACCATTTGAATCCGCCAAACTGAGATTTACAAGGATGACCATAGCTTGCTTCAAGCCGACAATCTCCGTGGGATCGACCCTTACTCACGTAAGGTTTATTACTTGGATGACCCAGTGCACTTGCTGGTTAGTTATACGGAGTTGTGAAAAGTGTGAATCACGATTCCGTGTACCAGCGACTAAGTGATGAATCTATGGAAGAAGAAGAAAAAACTTAACAGACTCACAATGAGAGAGAGAGAGAGAGAGAGAGAGAGAGAGAGAGAGAGAGGAATTTACCTAGAAAAAGGGACTCAGTAGGAGAAAGGTGGCGACGGGCTCAACAGCGACGGTAACTGAATAAGCAGTGATGGCGACATGAGCTATGAAGGAAGATGGGAGCTGTGAAGGGGTAGGCGGTGATGGGTTCAGCAACGACGATGACGGGAGCTATGAGATTTTTTGTGAAGAAGCCGAGAAGAAGACTCTAAGTAAGGATGATTGGGTTTCTCTTGCATGGCTATAGAGTATGGACTGAAGCTGTGAGCCTTAAATTCGGGGTGGGTTCACCCTAAATTCGACCATGCCCTGTTCTGAGCAAAATCTGTCCCGACTCGTGTCAAGTTATTACCCTCCCCAACCGGATATGGATGGGTCAGGTACCCGCGTATTCGGGTACTCTTGCCAAGTCTAACAACATATTAATGCTCCATTTATTAAGAGTTTAACGCTAGCTAATGAATTGCTACGCATACAAAATAAAATTCTTACTTCTAATAGTTGTTTAAGCGAATGAGTGAGATAATCACTCAACAAATTTAAATTAATTAAGATAAATACTAATTATTTTTAATATTTTAATATTAAAATCTTAAAATTTTAATTTTAAATATAATTTTATAAAATATTTATAATAATAATTATTATATATATTTTATTTAATTTTTTAATAAAATTTTTTATATAATTTTATGTATTTTTCCGTACTGTCACGGGATAATACAGTAGTATTATTCAAAAATGAGTTCAATCAATTGTATGTACATTTATTGAACTGTGCTCTAATCTCTAGCAATTGTAATTAAACTCAATCGCGATAACACTTTCATCCTCAAGGAGATTATTCTTTATTTTTATATTAACCCATTTGTATTATTTTATTGGTGTTGTCAAGCTTTTGGCTTCAAAATGGGGTTATGCCTTTCCCTTTTTAGTTTACTTTTGACTCTTGAGTGTACGGTACTTACCGAATCTACGATAAGTCAATGTTGGAATATAATATGTCTTGCACCATGAGAACAAATCAACAATCACGGGAAAAATTAATTAGAGGGAAATCATGAACGAAATAAAAAAAAAAAAACTTTCCATGCAAGTAAAAGGTGGCATACTTGTAAAGGGTACTTGTCAACCGCCACTTTTCAAAATTCTTGACATAGTGAAAAATTACGAAAACAAATTAGGAATTAATTTAATTTGCTATTACGAGAATTCGATTAATTTAGCTTCGGATTTGTGCCCGCTACTTCCAATATGGCTTTTTTTTTTTTTTTTTTTTAACCTTTTAGATATGAACCTTATTAATAACAATGTAAGATCCAATCTGGTGATACAAAATTCCGACAAATAATAGACTTTGATCATGTTGGAGTAGACTGTCGATTACATCATATGTGATATGAGTTGAGGAATGGTTTTAAATTAGAACTTTATCAACACGTAAATCAAATTATTGACACGTAGTAAAATAAAGAATGTGGATAAATGTTTAGTGACCAAGATAAAAGAAAAGATGTAAGATACCGTGTCTAATTTGGAGAACAGAGTCTTTCACAATTAAGAAAGAAATTAGTTTGTGGGTGTGAGAGTCCGAAAAAAAAAAATTAGATTGTGGAAGGAGAGAAGCATTCTATGATCCATCATTGTGATTTTTAAATAAAAGAAATTTAGAAGGGATAAAAACTTTAATCTGAACACTTCATAATTACATAAATTTCTACAAAATTTAAGTCACATTACAATTTTGTAGTGAAAAATTAATAATGTCTAATAGAACCTTTACTTCGACTGATACGTCAAATAATCATACTGAAGAACATACGAGAGGCCCAAAAACAAAGGCTGTCCAGCTAATATTCAAGTTGAAAGATGAATCCTGTAATCACAGAAGGTATCCTTCGACTGGGCCACTACATGGCCTCTATATGTATTGTTTCCAAATTATTCTCTAACATTGAAAAATTCTAACATAAGATAAATAAAAGGTACAACCATTATAAAGAATAACCCTTTGTATAACCGTAGACCTCCTCTGAATTACCCTCCAATGGGTATACCAACTAATTATAACCCTAATATCACAAACTATAATGCTTATCAATATTTGATAAATAACCCTCCAAATTTAAGATCAGTGCCTATGTACTTACAACCGACCATAATGGTGCCTAATGTCCTTCCGACACAAGGCACTGGGACGCCCACTATTAGGTCATCGGCAGGAGTCGGACAAGGTTTTATATTTCCATAGATGTGGAGACAGGTTTCTGTCGGGACAACGTCTCGGAATACAATCAAATTCCTGACTGTGTTTAGGCAACAAATTGAGGATAGCCATCATGATCTAATATATGTGCTTACTCAGCTGATGGCTATAGTTTTAAATCTAATAATAGAAAATAATAATACAAGAATAAAACAAATAGCTTGATGTGTCGATGATATTGCAGGGACAATTAATCGACTGTTTGCACCACTCATAGGTGGAATGCATGCACATAATCCTCTAGTAATTTTAAATAGGGGTGATGATCCAAATAAAATTTTAAACGAGGCCAGAGCAAATAATGCTGTTTAAGCCTATGGTCAAAACATAACCCAAACTGTTGAACAAATCTTGAATAAGGCAGTATTTAATATAGGAGTTACAGATCAACCCTAGTTTATCTCTCCCTTTCCAAATTATGTTTTGTAAGCTGAACTCTCCAGGAGAGTTAAAATCCCAAATTTCTCACTAAATTTACAGCTGAGAGTGGGGAATCGACTGTCGAGCGTGTGGCTCGCTATACAGTCAAAATTAGTGAACTATCTGGTAATGAATATTTGAAAATGAGATATTTTTCCTCTTTTTTTTTTTTTTTACAAAAAATGCTTTTACCTAGTTTTCAAATTTGCAATCTAACTCAATACATAGTTAGGTTCAATTAGAAAGGAGTTTTCATGATTAATTTTTTAGAGGCGAAATGAAAGTAACTTTGTCTGATTTATTCACAGTAAAAAGGAAAAAAGCTTGAGCCAATTGATGACTATTTAATATGATCAAAGAATATAAGAAACAAATATTTCATTCCTATTCCTGAACCTGAGATAGTCAAGATGGCGATCAATGGTCTCAATTTCAATATTTGAAAGAAATTATTAAGCCAACAATTCCTAGACTTAGCTCAATTAGCCAATAAGGTTCAACAAATTGAGAAGTTGAACAAAGAAAAAGAATAACACAAGTTGAGAAAAAGGAAAATTTTTTGTAATAAAAAAGAAAACTACGTTGATTGTATGAGTGAAGAATAGTCGAATAATGAGTCTACTTTCGTTGCAGAATTAAAAGATGAACCTCTCTATGTGTATTGATCCCTTAACCCAGCGAAAGACAAAACTCTGTTATCAAAAGAGAGAAGTTATTCTTTTGACTTAATCAAAGCAGAACAAATATTCTACATGCTTTTAAAAGATAAACAACCCATACTCCCTGAAGGGGAGAGAATTCTATCTGTTTCTAAAATTAGAAATAAGAAATTTTGTAAATTTCATCAAGCTCTTACCCACTATACTAATAATTGTGTCTGTTTTAGTGATTTGGTACAGAAAGCCATTGAAGACAGTCAGTTATGGTTTGTAGACAAACTTGAGATGAAATTGGATACTGACTCTTTCCAAGTCACCTCAAATATCGCTAAAACAGAAGACATTTTTTTCTCGATCCACATTGCTTCTGTCGAGCCAATTAAGAAAGATGAACAGTTCCAGCTAGATATGTTCGAAGCAAAAAGGCCTATTTATCCAAAGGCATGATAAGACTTGTTGGAATTTCTTCTAAGGCAAAGAGAAGGAGAGGGCAACGTTGCTACGTGTCCTTGATGCAGCAGTTTATTCGATGCCTCAGCTGCTAAGGCTTTTGACTCTTATAGAAAGAGTAGAGAGCATGTTCATTGGGAAGAATTGAGGTAAGCTCAACTAAAGTAGGGTAGTAAGTGTCAAGATTCTGCTAGTGCTCTTGTTAAGCAACAAATGCACATGGTCGTCATAGTCGATTAGAAACCTCAAGGGGTGACAAACTAGACTAGAGTACCTCCTGCTAATGTATTGAACAACAAGTGGGTGCAGAATAATGTTCCAATCTACTGAAGGAATTATAATTTCCATGTTCCTAGAGGAAGAGTTGGAAATTGGGCTGGCAACCAAAAGAGAGGTGCTTCTCGACGAGGGGCAGGTAGAAGAGGTGGCGGTCGAACCAGGTCTCAATGCAATTTTCAGGACAAAGCCCCCTTTATTCCCAGAGCTATAGCCCAAGCGCAAGGAGCTTATGTGGACACAGAGGGTCCGTATCTAAAATTGAATAAGAATAGAAAGTCACCGAATAAGCAGGAACACAAGGAGAACAACGTATCCTTGATAAAGGGCCAAGAACTAAATAAGGAAACATCGATAATTAAACCACCATCAAAAGGTAAAGAAAAGGAGGACACATTAACAGAGACCTTTGACTCTGGATTTGAAGATGACTTAGATGTCATATTTGGCAAAACTGATTTTGGTATGGAGCCACGATGTCCATACTCTTGTTTGACTTCCAGGGTAACACTAAAGACCCTTGGAACTGTCTCGAAGGAGATTGTGATAATGTCATCCCTGGGGATGAATGCAGATTTGTTGAGAATGGTCTGATTAAAGGACTATTTGAAAGGCTTGACGAGATAACAAAGGGTCACTTTTGATCTTTACACATTAAGGCTAAGTTGGAAAGATTGGTGATTAATCGCATCCTGGTGGATGGTAGAGCAGCAGTTAATTTGCTTCTTGAAAGTATGTTACCATTGTTCCAAAAGAGGGTCGAAGATTTGATCAAAACAAACTTGGCTGTTATTGAATTCAATGGTAACTTGACAACTGCCCTGCATATGATCCTACTCAGAATTAAAGTAGGAAGTGTCGAAAGACCAACAGTATTTATAGTAGTGCCTACCAAGAAAACTTTTAATATGTTGTTAGGAAGAGATTGAATCCATGAAGTAGGGGCAACCCCCTGTACGTGGCATAAGAAGTTGGTGCTTTGGGATGAGGATGGCAAGATTGAAGATATCGAAGCTGACAACAGCCTCTACTATGTCGAATAGATGAATGCCAGCTTCAAAGAATATCATGCTAGTGTTCAACTACTAGACTTCGATATCAGCACCTTTGACCTAAATTTTATCAAAGGTTCCCATATTGGGGCCCATGGCATGAAGCTAGTCCCAAAGGCCAAGGAAAAATTGGCCACATATATAAATATCTATATATAAGTATACAAGATCCACTCAAGGAGGTTGACATTGATGGTGAGGGTCGAGTTACATATATAAGTAGCTATATAGATCCTCCTTTCAAAGGTAAATTGATAGAGGTGCTGAAGGAATATCAAGATTGTTTTTCCTGGCAGTATGAAGAAATGCCTGGGTTAGATAGATCGTTGGTCGAGCACAAGCTCCCTATCATCCCTAATGCTCGACCCATTAAACAAGCTTTAGATTCTTTGTACCTAAGATCATGGTCAAGATCATGGAAGAGGTCGAGCATTTGCTGAAAATAGGATTTATTCGAACTGCCAGGTATGTCGAATGGATTTTAATATTGTACCTGTAATTAAGAAAGATGAAAAACTAAGAGTGTGTATTGATTTTAGAGATTTGAATAAAGAGACACCAAAAACGCTTCATGGATGGATACTCAGGATATAATCAGATATTCATATCCTAAGAAGATTATTTGAAAATAGTGTTTTGATGTTCAGGAGCTATCGGCACCTATGAATGGCTAGTCATGCCATTTGGATTAAAGAATGCAGATGCTACTTACCAAAGAGCGATGAACTCTATTTTTCATGATTTCATTGGTAAGTTTATGGAAATTTACATTGATGATGTGGTTGTGTTTTTGAAGTTGAAACAGTCTCATTTAAGGAACTTAGAAACTACTTTTAAACGAATGAGACATCAGTGACTTAAGATGAATCCATTAAAATTTGCTTTTGGTATATCTGTAGGAAACTTCTTGGGATTCATTGTACAAGAAAAAGGAGTAGCCATCGACACTAACAAGTGCAAGGCTATTTTCGATTCAACACTTCCCAAGAGTATGAAAGAATTTCAATCTTTCTTAGGTAAAGTAAATTTTCTTCGACGTTTCATGTCAAACCTTTCAGGTAAAACAAAGATATTTACTCCTTTGTTGAAATTGAAATAGAGAGAAGAATTCAAATGAGAGGATGAGCACCAAAAGGCATTCGACCAAATAAAGCGATATTTGACTTCACCGCCAATCCTAGAACCAATCAAGCAAGATCGACCATTGAAACTATATATAGTTGCATCAGAAACAACCTTAGGGAGCATGCTGGACCAAGAAGATAAAGAAAGTAACAAGAGACTAGTTTACTATCTAATTTGAATGTTAATTGATGTAGAAATTAGATATAGTGCAGTCGAGAAGCTTTGCTTAGCCCTCTATTTCTCTTGTACTAAATTTAAAAGTTATTTAATTGGAAAGAATGTTTATGTTGTTTCAAAATTCGACATTATTAAATACATGCTTTCTTATCCAATTTTAAGAGGTCGAGTTGGCAAATGGATACCATGTTTAATCAAATATTCTTTGTTTTATGTCCCTCCTAAGGCTGTCAAAGGACAAGTAATTGTTGATTTTCTAGCAGATCACCCTTGTATTGATATTAATGAAAAGGCCATCAAAAATATATATGTATACTTAGAACTTAACCCATGGAAATTATTTTTTGATAGGTCTAAATATCAGCATGGAGTGGGCTTTGGGATAGTAATAATCACTGTTGAAGATATGCTAACTAAATTAATGTTTCAACTAGAGGCAGGATTGTCAAATAATGAAGCAGAATATGAGGCCTTAATTATTGGTCTAGAATTATTAATCAAAAAGGGGCTTGAACAGTTGAAATCTTAGGAGATTCACAACTAGTAATTCAACAATTTGCTAGAAACTATCTAGTTATAAGTCAAAATATAGCTAAATATTTTGTGATAGCAGTTCAACTAGCTGGGCTTGACTCCATTTCAATAAAGCACATATTTGGAGAGTCAAATAAGGAAGCTAACAAGTTAGTCAAATGGCTTCTGGCTATAGAGTGTCTCCCAATTTGATGAAAGAGTTTAGTAAAATCGAAACAAACTTAACTCCTTTGGAATTAAGTGGGTTTGTTGTGCAAATCCACTTGATCCAAATGATTTGAGATTTAAGATCATCGACCTAAGAACACTCGGCATAACAACAACTGGTGCTATTTATCATCGATGGTCTAGTGAGAAAGCCGATGGTAAAACAAGGATTGCTGGATATTCTCCAGGTATCTCATGCTTCTTTGGGTCTTTCTGATTGTCTTTTGCTCCTCTCATATTTTTCATATTTCCAGTTGTTCGAGCAACCAAGATCACAGGAGTTGTAACCGATCCTCAACTAGTCAAAGAAACCTGGGATTTAGATTATGTTTCCCCTAAGAAAGCAAAATCAAAGTGTGGCGGTGGTTGGGGTAGGGGTAATTTGAGTGATGCTACCTTCTCCCCTAAGAAACGAGATCCTGTCGATATTTTCATGGGATCTAGTCCAAAAAAAAAGCTAAAAAAGACTACTATTTCTTCTAAGGTACACATTTACATGATTCAGTTTGTAATTGTTTGACATTTTCCATGTGCACTTAGTATTTATTTATTATTTATCACAGTTGAAAGCATCCAAACAAGGGTCTCAAAGATGAATTGAGGTAGTTAGCCAGTCTAATTGAGAAGTTGAAGTGACACAACTTGTTCCTCCTGTTACTTCTCAAGTGACTGTCTTGCCAATTCCGACCCTAACTCATATTCACAATGTTCCTTCAACTGCTGCTTCCCAAGCTTCCACTAACTCCCCCCATTAGTGAAGCATTTTAAACCATTATCATTTTTTGTTGTAACAGCTTTATATATTATTATCACTTATCACTTTCCTTTCTGTAGGTAAGTTACATGCCTCTTCCTAGTGGTGCTGAGACACATCATGCGTCAGGTCCTGCATCAACTACTGTTTGTAGCTATTTCAACTGTTATGTCAAAATCCAATGAGGCTACTGAACAAGATCTTGGGCATCCTTTCGATATTCCTGCCCCTGAAGCTAGGGATCTAGACTTTGAAGAGTTTGACTTCAATCTGGATAATATCTTATCTGAAGCTCGAAAAGTGTATTCTTCAGAAGGAACTAAAGTCCTATCTTCAGGCCCAAACCTCAGCACCACACCTCCAGTTATCACAAAAGTTCCAACACCTAATACTTCGACCAAGGAAGAAGCTCTACCAGGGCAAGACCCCTTAATGATTGAAAGAGTGAACATAATTCTCGACTTCCTGAATCAACATTTAGAGGAGATTAATAACAATGCCAATCTGAAAACTCGACTCATCGATGCTCTCGCCTTTCTAAATCAAAACATTCTAACTGAAGTCCATACAGCTCTTGGCGCTTTTATTGAAGATATCTACAATCATCTTTCTAAACTTCAAGTTGCTAAGGAATGCTTCAATAAGTCGATTGAGGCTTTGACTGCTCATGATACCGAACGAAAGAAATGTGAAACAGCAAAATCTTAAATTGAAGAAGTTTTGGCAGAAGGCCAGACTAAGGAAAGGACCATGGCGTCGAGAATCGAAGTTCTCAAGGAGTTGGCTGAGCTAAAGTATGGTAAGGAAAACGTTGCAGCAGCAAATGCAACACTTATTGTTCGACTCCAAAAGGTAGATAAGGTGTATGCTTCCAGATCATCAAGCCTGCCTACTCTAGTCGAAGCGGTCACTCATGCCAACAATGTCAAGGCTAAGGTATCTCAAGCATCAAACACCCTGACTCAATAGCAAGAAGACTTGAAACTTGTGTTCAGGACTTTTTTTTAATTTGTATCTTTTTATTTAAACTTTAGCTTTTTTTTTTGGAGATTTAATGACAATGATATAACTTAGATATTTTTCATTTATGTGCCCAATGATATAACTTAAGATATTTTTCATTTATGCGCCCTATTGGTCGATTATTCTCCATATCTTTTAACTTATATGTATTGCCATCAAATACTTTTTCAACCCTTAATGGTCCTTCCTATAGAGGAGACCATTTTTCTTTTACTTGTTGAATGGGAAGAATTAATTTAAGGATTAAGTCACTAACTACAAATTTTTTATTCTTTACTTTCTTATTATATAACTTAGCTATGGATTCTTTTTATCGAAATATTCTATCTAGCTAATGCCATTAATCGAGATTGTTCTAATTCATTTAACTCATCCATCATACTCGACTAATATTGTTTGACAAGAAAATCATTCTATTTTGCCACTCTAATAGTTTGCAAATTTGTTTCAAGTGGTAAAACAACTTTATGGCCATATACAAGTTCATAAGCTATCGATCTTGTAGCTTTTTTAGGCGAGCACCTATATGCCCATAACACCTAACTCAGAGTATTATGCTAGTTTCGAGGCTGTCTCCCTATATGCTTTTTAATCAAACCTATTAGAATTTTATTAACAGCCTCGACTGACCATTAGCTTGTGCATAGTAGGGAGTCGAGTGTATTATTTTCATACCTTGTGATTCAGCAAACTCCTTTATTTGTTGACTTGTAAACATAGTCCCTTGATCAGTGGTCAAGGTTTGGGAAATACCAAATCTATGAATGATTGATTCCTCAATAAAGTCAATTATTTTGGCTTAGGTAACTTCTTTCATTAGCACAACTTCCACCCACTTCGTGAAATTGTCCATTGCCACCAAGATAAATTTGTGCCCTTAATCAACGGAGGATGTATCATTCCTTTTAAGTCAAGTGCCCATGCTCTAAATAGCCAAGGCTTGATTATAGCATGCAAATCAAAGATAGGAACTCTTTAAACGGGCGCATGTCTTTGGCATTGATCATGGTGTCGAACAAACTCAATACAATCTTTCATCATTGAAGGCCAATAAAGTTCTTCCCGATGTAAATTCCAATGCATTTTTTGACCTGATTGATGAGCTCCACAAATACGTTCATGTACCTCTGCTTTAGCCAAATAGGCATCTTGCAGAAATATGCATTAGAGCAGAGAGCCATCGACACTTTTCTTAACTAAATATCCTCCATCTGTCTCCTTTAGGAGTGTCGGGTAGTCGATCAGTA
Source organism: Arachis hypogaea (assembly GCF_003086295.3). Taxonomy (NCBI): domain Eukaryota; kingdom Viridiplantae; phylum Streptophyta; class Magnoliopsida; order Fabales; family Fabaceae; genus Arachis; species Arachis hypogaea. The sequence continues at coordinate 58,597,420 of NC_092054.1, forward strand.
AGGCCAAATAGGGCATTAGGAAAAGAAGAAAATTTGAAGGTCGGATAAAAGGTTTTTACTGTACCAAGGGATCTCGAGTAAAAGCTTGTACATTCTTCTGTTATCTACTTAGTTAAAGGTGTGCTTCTTTCTTCTTTTCCCATACCTCTAAGGCTTCGTTAAAGACATACCGTACCTTTCTAAAATGCCACTTAACTTTGTAATATTTCTCGAACTTTTTTATATCTTTAGCATGCTCACCTTTAGTTTTCTTCGACGTTACTATAGTCTGCACAGTAGGAAGGTCCAAGTTAGAGAGATCTTGATTGACTGAAGCACAATGAGATGAATAGTAAAATGACCACCAAGTGCGGAAAGAGGATGTCGACAAGAAATAACGTGTGATGTCGAGGCAGTGATATTGTTCATTCATCCTCTGATGGTTCATATCTAAGACTTGGTTAAATTTTTCTAGGTTTGACACTTCATAATGTATCATTTCTACCGCAGGGTCTAGTGAAAGTGGGGAAGGAAGTGTTTGTGCAAGGCCAAATTGGCGAGACAAATTGAGGGCAATAGGTGACCAATTTCTTCTTTAAAGCCATGGTCGATTCGTGTGGCAAGCCTATTGGGAGAATTTGAGGAGTTAATATTCGAGACCACAAGTCATCGACTATGGATTAATTCTCCAGCTTGGAGCTAATGAAAGAATGGAAATATTGGACAGAACTTTGATGGTAAGTAAAAGGATTTGGGTAATATGAAGTATTATCATCAATCGTGATGTTAGAAAGAAGAGCGACAAAATGACAAAAGGCATCAATGGGAGACATATTTTTGGGTTTCGACCAAGAAAGTAAGGAAAGTTGAATTCCATCGATAGAAACTTTTGGAATATTAGATGAAATAGTTGTGAGCTGAGGTTCGAGAATGGCTTTTAGCCACAAATTCACGACCCAAAATGGACCAAAGGGGTTGATGGAGTTTTCACCTTGACGGATCTCGCCAACTACCAAAGATAAAGTTTCATAAAGTTGGCCTAAAATTAAAGAAGGCAGGTCAATGTATTTCTTATTATGGAGCATGATGGCTAAAGGACCCATCATCCCATATAAGACGTGGAAGTTATTTGTAGTAGGATACCAAAAATATAGACTGGCTCCCAAGAGGGGTGCAGTATATGGGGGGTCGAAAGTGGCTAGCCTAAGAGTAGAAGTAATCTCTATTGACTTCCATACAAATTTGTAAACAGGAGCTAACCTAGACATCTAGGTCGAAAAGAGAGAGCTCGATTCCTTGGGTGGAGTTGTTCATAAAGACTCGACTGGAAAAGTATGAAGTTTTGACATTTTTACAGAAAATTAAGGATAAATGCTCAAGAGGAGAAGAAAAGAAGGGTGAAATATATTCAACTTGTTCCTGAGTAGAAACTAGCACAAAAAATGAGTATAAGATATCATTAACTCTAAAAGGTAGGAATTCTTGGTTGTGCCAAAATTTTATGGTTTTAACATCTGGGTTTGGATCCCTCAGCGTGCCATCCTCATTATAAAATTGGGTAACATCAACCACCAAGGTAGAAGGAGCTATAACTTGCATGTCGATACATGCTCCCGTATGAGAATGGGGTAAGTTTGGAGTAGAAACCACCGTGCTTGGGGCAGAAATGGTAGTAGAAGTAGCAACACTGGTGGAAATAAGTAGAGTAATAGACGAGGACACAGACATCATTGTTGCTGGGACAGTGTTAGAAGCAACAGTAGTAACCGCAGCCATTGTAGCAGAAGTAGATGAAGCAGTAATAATGGATGGAAAAATGCTTTTTTGCTGGACAGATTGAGAATTGATGCGGGCGGAAATTAGCTAATTAAGAAATTATAGTAAGAACGGCGTTGCAAGTACAGTTCTTAACCGACAAAAATCTGCTTATCAATTTAGAAGGGTTATCATAAAATTAGAATAAAAATACTGGGAGTAGGAATCCCAGGTCGTCTCCCAACGAGTTGACAAAAGAGTGCTATTTTACTAGTCATGGGTTTTCCGAGAAATTTTAAGAGTTGGAGAACAGAAAATTAAATGATTGTAAATTAAAGCAATAGAAATTAAAAGAGAATTTATATAATCAATTAAAAAATCTTGACCGGGGGAATGATTAATTGGAAGTTCTATCCTTGTTGGATTTTTCCAAGTGTAGTATCAAGAGGTTGTTATTTTCACTTAGTTAACCCTTACAAAATAAAGGAAAGTCAAGTGATTGAGCTAACTCTTATTCGCAAGTCCTAACCCTCTCCCTTGGGAAGGATTAGCGTTAGTAAATAGAGAGTTAGCCAACAACTTCCAATTTAACTAATCACTTGAGTATTCCAACTCAAGGGTCTCCTTTTAATTAACCCCCAAGTCAAGTTAGGAGTCTACTCCATTGACATGAATGTAATTTTCATAAAGAAATAAGAAGAAGACATGATGAATTAACTAAAAGAATAACTGGAAATTAATTAAAGGTAAAAGTAGTTCTTTGCATTAATAAATCCCAAAATCATAAACATACTTGTCTGAACAGGGTTAATAGGTAATCAAAAGAGTAAAGGAATAGAAAACAAACTAGAATAATAGCGACTTCAATGGAGGTAGTATCTCTTCTCAATATCCAAAGCAAAAGCATAAAACTCTAAAACTATGAATGTGAAGAAAAAACTAGAGGAAGAAGTGGAATTCTCTCTAAGATTCCAATCTAAAACTAAAACTATGCGAATGAGAATGTGTGTTGAGTCTCTGCTTGTCTCCTGGCTCTAGTCTATGTTTTTGGGCCAAAAACTGGGTCCAAATTCGGCCCAAAATCGCCCCCAGTGTTTTCTGTGATTTCTGCAGGTAGCGCATGTCATGCGCATGCGTCAGTCAGGCGCACGCGTCGTTGGTCATTTTCCTTGTCACGCGTACGCGTCGCTGTGCGAACTCCAATTCACGCGCACGCGTGAGCCATGCATGCGTGTCGCTCCTTGCTGGTTGTCTCCTTTATTTCTTGTGCTCCTTCCATTTATGCAAGCTTCCTTTCCATCCTCTAAGCCATTCTTGCCCTATAAAGCCTGAAAACACTTAACGCACAGATCACGGCGTCGAATGGTATAAAGGGGAATTAAAAGCATACAATTTAAAGGCTTAGAAAGCAAGTTTTCAACCATAGAGTAAAATTGGGAAGGAATTGTAAAATCATGCAATTGTATGAATAGGTGTGCAGAGACTTGATAAAAACCACTCAATTAAGCACAAGATAAACCATAAAATAGTGGTTTTATCAATCTCCCCACACTTAAACATTAGCATGTCCTCATGCTAAGCTCAAAGAGATATAGAGAATGAATGGGGGAAAGTAAGACTCATGAGATGCAACCTATGAATGCAACTATATGCTTAGATGATTATGTCTACTTGGTTAAAAAGTAAATAAGTTCCCAAGACAAAAACAAATCAAATTCGACTAATTTAAATCACACAATAAAAGATGGTTCACGAAATTGTGATCACACTTTTCACAACTCCGCACAACTAACCAGCAAGTGCACTGGGTCGTCCAAGTAATACCTTACGTGAGTAAGGGTCGATCCCATGGAGATTGTCGGCTTGGAGCAAGCTATGGTTATCTTGTAAATCTTAGTTAGGAGATTAATAATAAAATGATTTTGTTTATGAAAAGTAAATAACATAAAATAGATGGTACTTGTGATTCAGTAATGAGGAACAGGTTGAGGTTCCGGAGATGCTCTGTCATCTAAATCTCTGCTTTCCTACTGTCTTCTTCTCCAAACACGCATGGCTTCCTTCAATGGCAAGCTGTATGATCCTCTCGGATGAAAAATACCAGGTACGATGTCTGCACGGCTAATCAACTGTTGGATTTCTCGTCTCGGATGACAAATACCAAGTACAGTTATCACACGGCCAATCATCTGTCGGTTCCCGCTAGCGTCGGAATAGGACCCTTGTCCTTTTGCACACTGTCACTGCACGCAACATTCGCAAGTTTGAAGCTCATCACAGTCATCCCCTCCCAGATCCTACTCGGAATACCACAGAGAAGGTTTACACTTTCTGGATCCCAAGAATGCTGCCAATTGGTTCTAGCCTCTACCACGAAGGTTCTGATCTCACGGACTCGGTCAGTGAATAAGAGACCCAAGAGATACGCACTCAAGCTGTCGCCCAATGACTACGTTGAGCTCAGATAGAATGGGAGTGGTTGTCAGGCACGCATTCATAGAGTTGAGAATAATGATGAGTGTCACGGATCATCAGATTCTCTATATTAAAGTACAAGTGAGTATCTTAGAATAGAATCAAGCGTGATTGAATAGAAAACAGTAGTAATTGCATTAATCTATTGAAACACAGCAGAGCTCCTCACCCCCACCTATGGGGTTTAGAGACTCATGTCGTAGAAGATACAATATGAAGTGTAAAATGTCATGAGTTCTAAATGAATCTCTAAAAGTAGTTTTTATACTAAACTAGTAACTTAGGGTTACAGAAAATGAGTAACTAGGTGCGGATAGTGCAGAATTCCACTTCCGGGGCCCACTTGGTGAGTGTTTGGGCTGAGCTTTCAAGCTTCCACGTGCATATGCCTCATATTGGAGTTAAACGCCACCCTGGGTGCCAAAATGGGCGTTTAACGTCGAAAAGTATGCCAGTTCTGGCGTTTTACGCCAGAAAGTTTTTGGCTGGCTTTTAACGCCAGTTTGGGCCATCAAATCTCGGGCAAAGTATGGACTATTATATATTGCTGGAAAGCGCAAGATGTCTACTTTCGAACGCAATTAAGAGAGCTCCGATTGGGTATCTGTAGTTCTAGAAAATCCATTTAGAGTGCAGAAGGGTCAGAATCCAACAGCATCTGTAGTCCTTTCTCAGCCTCTGAATTAGATTTTTGCTCAGGTCCCTCAATTTCAGCCAGAAAATACCTGAAATTATAGAAAAATACACAAAATTATAGCAAAGCCTAGAAATATGATTTTTGAATAAAAACTAATAAAAATATAATAAAAAGTAACTAAAATATACTAAAAACTACCTAAAAACAATGCCAAAAAGGGTATAAATTATCCGCTCATCAAAAGACAAGTAAACTTGTAAGAAGATAGCTCATGAAAGCAGGGAACATAGAATCAAGAATTGAACCCTTACTGGTAGTGTATATCACTCTAGTCGCTCAAGTGTCTAGGGTTAATCACTCTACTCTTCTCTAGTCATGCTTTCTAGATTTTGTTCTTTATCTAACCAATCAACAAAAATTTAGTATACCAATGCAAACATCATAAGGTCTTTTCAAGGTTGTAATGGGGCTCAGGTGAGGGTAAGGATATATGTATGACCAAGTGAGCTATAATATGAATCTTTGACTAACCTAAATTCTTACCTAAACACACATACACTCTATGTAATTCTAAATTCATGCCTAGCTACCCACAATTCCCACTTTTGTATCACATACTCATGTAACAAATATTTCTTTAGTTTTACCACATGTGCGTTGATCTTTCATTAAACTTAGAATTGGGGTAATTTTGTCCCCTTATTTATCTATTTACTTAATTATTTGAATTTTTTATTAAAAATATAAAAGTAAACATAACATATCAATGCACATGGATTTTTAATTTTTCTGGTCTCACATGAGTAAGTACCCAAATTTCCAATACTTTTGTCTATAAAACATAGCACACTTTCATCAACCCAAGTTTCCATAGTTCCCCACACTTAATTAACACACAATCTCTATCTTAAGCTAACCAAAGATTCATTTGGGGTAATTAATTGTTTTTCTGCTTAAGGCTAGTGATGTGGTAAAATATAGAACAAAAGGGGATTAAAAGGCTCAAAGTGGCAAACAAAGGTAATTGAAAGGGTAGGCTATTTGGGATAAGTGAGCTAATAGCAAATGATGGCCTCAATCATATGCAAGCATGTAAATACACTAAACAATGGACATATAGAATGGAACAAAATATAGATTACAATCATAGAGAAGGGAACACACAAGAATAAAATATTATGGTTAAATAATGTAACCATGTACTTAAGCTCAAATCTCACAAGTTGTGTGTTCTTAGCTATAATTCATGTTCCAGATTACAGTCTTCAAACAAGCTTAACACAAATTTTCAATTTAAATTAGTGAAATGTTATAAAAAGAGTCTTGAAAAGAAACTCATTACTTTAACCAAGCAAAACATACATGCAAACAATTATTATCATGCAATCTATCCTAGCAAAACATACATGCAAACAATTATTATCATGCAATCTATCCTATCTAATCAAAAGAAAAAGTCAAATGTTGTGTTAGGAGAGAAAAGTTATCTCCGGAAATCAAGGACTGACCTCCCCATACTTAAGGCTTGGCACGGTCCTCCGTGCCATCAGTAAGGAGCAAGGGGGCTGAAAGCGTCGCCTCCAGTGTCTGGTTTGCCTTACCTGTGCTACTAGATGAAGGGGAGTCTGGGGTGTCCTTTGGTTCTGGCTATGAAGTCCTTCAGATAGTTATATCTGCGCTTGTTACGGCGCTCCATTTGCTCCATTCACCGGTCTTGCCGGTCGAACCTCTCAAGGATCTGAAGGAACATCTGATGGATGGATGGTGCTTGTGGTGTGGATGGTGGTGGAGTAGAAGAAGGAAGAGTATCAAAGATGGACCAGTAGGCTGGCTCGCAGAGGGAACTGGCAGCCTGATGTACTTCTCATTCAGGACATACTGTTCGGCCCTAGGGATCATGACCTTCGTGTCGCCTGCCCAAGAGGACACACCTGCCGCTGAGACTAAATCTGAGACCAAGGCGGGGAAAGGCAGATTACCTGCTATCTATACGTGTCTCATGGCTTGCCGGATGTGTCGAGGCAGGTTGAGGGGTTGCTTTGTCAGGATGCACCAGATGAGGACAGCCATGTCTGCTGTGAAGGTCGACTCGTGAGTGCTCAGAAAGATATAGTGGGACATAATTTGTGCCCACACGCGAGCCTCCAGGGTGAGTGACTGGGCTGAGATGCTCTTGGGTTTTGAACGATGCTACCCGTAGATCCACTTGCTGCCAGGTTGCGCTATAACTCTAAGTACGCTATCCCAGTTGAACTGATACATCTGGCACTTATGAGATGCTTCTTGATATGCATCCCATCCTTCTGGACTAGGTAGAGGGTCCAGTGCTCTCTGTATGGCACTTTTGGAGACAGAGACCTGATGCTGACGAACGTAGACAGTCGGCAGAGTAGGCGAGTGAAAGTTGGAGTAGAATTCAACTACCCATGATAAGTTAGCCTCTCGCGGCTGCCTCTTCAAAAATTCCCACTGTCTCCTCTCAATTCGGGGCTCCACAAAATCAACAAAATGTGTTGGGACAATGAGCAGATGCTCATTGTTATAGTTCCTCTCGGCTAGGATGGGGAACATCTGTTCGCAATAACGGTTAGCAAACCGTGTGGAGTCTCAGGCGAAAAAAGCTCTCTGTGATTCATCAACTTTAATGATCATCTTCACCCGCTTTGTTGGCAGCTTGACACTGGTAGATGGAAGTGCTTTTTCCAGTATTCTCTTGGTTTCTCTCCTTGCTGGTGTCTTGTCAATGGCCTTCTCTTTTCCTTTCTTGGTACCCATGCCTAAGGAAGAAGAAAAAGGAAGAGTGTGAAATATAGATAACTAAAACCGAAAGGGAGAAAAGTCCAAGTGATAATGAATGCCAAAGGAAAGATGATAGCTCAAATACATAGTAGCTACAACATGTAGGTAAGACATCAATTAAGATCAAGAAGGTAATTCATAATTAAATAGATGCAAGAGTAAAGGCATGCAAGGAATAGGCATGATAAGCATAACTCAAGCATCAATTAATAAATGTGCCAATATAGAGAGTATTTGTATGATGACAATTGTGAATGATAATTCCAAATACATGTGGAGAGCAAGTGTGGTGAAAAAGAGGCATTCAGGTAAAAGAGTAAAACAAAATAGAGTTCAAGATGCCATAAGTGCTTTATCACAAACACTTGGTGTGCAAGTTGGAATAGGAATGAAGATAATATAATCCAAATATATATGAGAGCCAATTTAAAATATCAATTGTCAAATCACTCCATAGAATATCCACAAGCTTTAATATAGTAAGGTAATACCCCAAATAAAACTTCCAATACCAACATAAGAATGAAAGAAAAGAAAAAGAAACCATGGATATTGAAACTAAAAGAAAAATAGAGAAGAAAGAAGCATAAATAAATGCAATAATGAAAGAGTAGATAGTAGGAAGAAAAGAAACCTAATGAAGTGGATGAAGAAGGAAAGAAGAAAGTAATAGATATGAAGAAAGGATAAGGAATAAGGAAGAAAGAAGAAGAAATAATTAGGATTTGAAAAGAATTAGGATTAGGGGAGAGGTGATTTGAAATCAGGCGCTGAGGTGGTTTAATTGTGCGCCGCATGCGACGCATACGCGTGGGTCGTGCAATTTCCAAGCGACGCGTAAGCGTCAGGGACGCGTACGCGTGATATGGGTTGTGCAATTGGTGTGAAGGCAACCCCGCGCACGCACAACTCTATGTTTGATACGCACGAGAGAAAAAAATTCATATGACGCATGCGCGTCAGGGACGCGCACGCGTGGATGGCCATTTTGGGAAAACGACGCTCACGCGTCAGGGACGTGAATGCGTGATGGGGCTTGTGCTCCCAGCACAGTTCCAGCCCCATGCCATCATAACTCTCTGGCCATACATGCATTTACGCCGATTTGCAGGGTCAGTGTACGCGTGGGGGACGCGTACGCGTGGACTGGTGAAAACGCATGCGACGCGTACGCGTGAGAGACGCATACGCGTGGACTTGCTTGTGCGCAAGGCACGCCACCAGCACCACTCCAGCCCAACTCTCTGTTCAATTGTTATTTTTCACACACACACACATAATGACGCGTACGCGTCAGCGACACTTGCGCGTCAGCAACACTTGCGCGTCGTGTGCTTTTCTTTTTCTTTTTTATGCAGAATGCAAAATGCATCATGCAGATGAATATACAGAAATTATGAATGACTACTGCAAAAATTAAAATAAAATAGACTAAGAATGAGAAGAAACGATCATACCATGGTGGGTTATCTCCCACCTAGCACTTTGCTTTTACGTCCTTAAGTTGGACGGTCCATAAGCTTAATCTGCTGCTCTTGGTGGGTCCTCCAAGAAGAAGACCTCTAGCTCTTTATTTTCCTTCATCTTCTCACCATGATACACCTTTAAGCGATGTCCATTGACCTTGATGAATTTAGAACTTGAAGGATGACTCAGGTGGAAGACTCCGTATGGTTCTGCGTTTTCTACCCTGTAGGGGCCTTCCCACCTTGATCTCAGCTTGCCTGGCATGAGCCTCAGCCTTGAGTTGTAAAGGAGAACCAGCTCTCTAGGTCTGAACTCTCTTCTCTTGATGTGCTTGTCATGCACAGCCTTCACCTTCTCCTTGTATAGTCTGGAGTTATCATTTACTTCGAGTCGAAGGGTCTCCAGTTCTGCTAGTTGCAGCTTCCTTTCAGCACCAGCCTTCTCGAATCCCATGTTGCATTCCCTTACCGCCCAGAAAGCCTTGTGTTCCACCTCCACTGGGAGGTGACAAGATTTTCCGTACACTAAGCAGAAGGGGCTCATTCCTATAGGTGTCTTGTATGCTGTCCGATAAGCCCAGAGCACATCAATAAGTCTGGTGCTCCAGTCCTTCCTATGAGGCTTTACTATCTTCTCCAGAATGCGCTTTATCTCTTTGTTAGACACCTCCGCTTGTCCATCGGTCTGGGGATGGTAAGCTGTTGCTACTTTGTGAACAATTCCATGCTTCTTCAGTAGTCCTGCTAATCTCCTGTTACAAAAGTGAGTGCCTTGATCACTCACGATTGCTCGTGGTGATCCAATGCGACAAATAATATGGTTTCTAACAAAGGAGACAATAGTGTTAGCATCATCAGCACGGGTAGGAATTGCTTCCACCCATTTAGAAACATAATCTACAGCTAACAATATATATAAGAAACCACTAGAGTTTTGAGTACACTACCACCTTAGTACCAAGTAAATAGGCTCGGAATTTATCCAGAGCAAAAACAATAGCCAGAAGCTCTTTTTCAGTGGTAGTGTAATTAGACTGAGCAGCGTCTAAGGTCTTAGAAGCATAAGCAATTACAAAAGGATCCTTACCTTCGCGCTGAGCCAGTGCCGCTCCTACTGCATGGTTGGAGGCATCACACATAATCTCAAAAGGCTGGCTCCAGTCTGGTCCTCTCACAATCGGAGCTTGAGTCAAGGCGATCTTCAGCTTATCAAACGCATTCATGCAATCCTCCCTCAGCTCGAACTCAACATCTTTCTACAGCAGTCTGGATAAAGGCAATGCTACCTTACTGAAGTCCTTGATAAATCTCCGGTAGAAACCTGCATGACCAAGGAACGAACGGACTACCCTCACGGAGGAGGGGTAAGGCAAACTAGAAATCACATCTACCTTTGCTGGATCTACAAAAATACTAGTATTAGAAATAACGTGTCCTAGAACAATACCTTGTTTTACCATAAAATGACATTTTTCAAAATTTAACACAAGGTTTGAACTAACACACCTGTCTAATACTCTAGCTAAACTATCCAGGCAAAGGCTAAATGAATCACCATAAACGCTAAAATCATCCATGAAAACTTCCATATAGCTCTCAATAAGATCTGAGAAAATACTCATCATGCCCCTTTGGAAAGTAACTGGTGCATTACACAAGCCAAAAGGCATCCTCTTGTATGCATACGTTCCAAAGGGACATGTAAAAGTAGTCTTCTCCTGATCTTCAGGAACTATATGAATTTGAAAATAGCCTGTATAACCATCTAAAAAGCAGTAATGTAATTTACCTGACAGGCGATCAAGCATCTGATCAATAAATGGCAAGGGGTAATGATCCTTGCGAGTAGCTTGGTTGAGGTGCCTGTAATCAATGTAAACTCTCCATGAATTCTGCACTCTAGTTGCTATGAGCTCTCCATGCTCATTCTTCATTGTTGTGACTCTCGACTTCTTGGGCACCACTTGTACTGGGCTGACCCATTCACTATTTGAGATGGGGTAGATAATATTAGCTTCAAGCAGCCTGGTCACTTCTTTCTTGATAACTTCTAAGATGGTGGGTGACGTGGCAGAAATTGGCAGGTTAAGAAATATAAGAGATACATTGCAAGTATAGTTCTTAACCAACAAAAATTTGCTTATCAATTTAGAAGGGTTGTCACAAAATTAGAATTAAAATACCGGGAGTATGAATCCCAGGTCGTCTCCCAACAAGTTGCAGAAAGGTGTGCTATTTTATTAATCAGATGTTTTCAAAAATGGTTTTGAGTTGGTAAACAGGGAATTAATTCAGAGAATTTATGTAATTTAAATAAAAACCTTGACCGGGAGTAGATTAGTTGGAAGCCCTATCCTTGATGGAGTTTTTCCAAGATCAAAGTGATAATTGAAGGTTGCCTGCTCAGTTATCCTTTACCAGATAAAGGAAAGTTAAGCAAGTTGGAAGTCAGTTTCTATTCACAAGTTCTAATCCTCTCCCTTGGGAAGGACTAGTGTCAGTGATTAGAGGGCGACCCAATGCTAAACCCAACTATAATTTTACTCTTGAGCATTCCAACTCAAGGTCCTCCTTTCAATCAACTCCCAATCAAGTTATGGAACTACCCGCTCATTATGAATGTAAACTTCGCAAAATAAGAAAAGGGAATGAAGAAAGACATGATGAATAATAATCAAAAGGATCAATTAAAAATAAAAATAGTTCTTATAGTAATAAATTCTAAAAATAATCCAATAGTAACTTTGAATAAATTAAGGATATGGAAGAGTAAGTGACTAGTAAGGAAACAAACTAGAATGATGAAGTCTTGACGGAGGTAACAACTCTTCTCAATATCCCAATCCAAAAAGCAATAAAATTAAAATCCTAAGAACTATGAATGTGTAGAGAGAAAACCTAGAGGAGGAGTAAAATCAGATCTAAAACTAAAATTATGCAGAATGAATGTTGTTTTTGGTCTCTGCATGTTCCCTGGCTCTAATCTACTTTTCTGGGCCGAAAATTGGGTCAAAACAGAGCCTAAAATTGCCCACAGCAAATTTTGCAGATTCTGCAGATCGTGCACGTCACGCAATCGCGTCATCCATGCGTTCGTGTCAACCAGCATTTTGCCTTGCCACGCGTGCGCGTCGTCCACGCATTCGCGTCACTTATGCAGTTTCCAATCCATGCGTTTGCGTCAGGCACGCGAGTGCATCACTGCAATTTCCTCTGTCTCGTGCGGTCACGTAAGCCATGCGTCCGCGTCGCTTCTCGCTGATCATCTCCTCAATTTCTTGTGTTCCTTCCATTTTTGCAAGCCTCCTTTCCAATCTCTAAGTCATTCATGCCCTATAAAGCCTGAAACGCTTGACACACAGATCATGGCATCGAATGGAATATAGGAGAATTTAAAATACATAGTTAAAAATCTCTAGGAAGCAAGTTTTCAACCATGGAGTAATTTTGGGAAGGAATCGTAAATACATGCTAATTTAATGAATAAGTGGGTAAAGATCTGATAAAACCACACAATTAAACACAATATAGACCATAAAATAATGGTTTATCAACCTCCCCACACTTAAATATTAGCATGTCCTCATGCTTAGTTGAAGGAGATAAAATAAATGAGTGGGAACATGTAAAACTCATGCAATGCAATGCATCCTATATATGTGAATGCAACTATATGATTCTTGTCCGCTTGGTTAAAAGTAAATAAGCTCTTCAAGACAATCACAAATCAAATTCCACTAATTCAATTCTTATACAGTAACAACAGATAAAAGTACAAGAAGGTAGCTCATGAAAGCAGGGAACATAGAATTTAAGCACTGAACCCTCACTGATGATGTATGTATGCTCTAGTCTCTCTAGTGTATAGGGTAATCACTCTATCCTTCTCTAATCATGCTTTCTAATTTTTGTTCTTCACCTAACCAATCAACAACATTTGATGTACCAATGCAAACATCATGAGGTCTTTTCAAGGTTGTAATGGGGTCAAGGTAAGGGTAAGGGTATATATATATGGTTAAGTAAGCTTATAAATTGAATCTTTAATTAACCCAAGCTTTCACCTAACACACATATATATTCTTTATAACTTAAATTTCACACCTAGCTACCCAAATTTTCCTTTTCACATTCCACACTCATGTATCAACTTTTATTTTAATTTTATTCAATCGTATATGCATTGATCCTTGAATTTTAACTTAGCATTGGGGTAATTTTGTCCCCTTATTTATTTATTGAATATTTTTGGATTTTTTTAAATGAAAATAAACATAGCTTATCAATGCATATAGAATTTTAATTTTTTCTTTTATAGTTTCACATGAGTAGGTACCCAAATTCCCATTATATTATTATGACACATTCTCTTATTATCTTTTGTTCCCACAATCTTCCCATACTCAATTAACACACAATTCTATCTTAAGCTAACTAAAGATTCAATTGGGATATACAATTGTTTATCTGCTTAAGGCTAGTGATGTAGTAAAATACAGAATAAATGGGATTTAAAGGCTCAAAGTGGCTAACAAAGGTAATTGAAAGGGTGGGCTTAATTTGGATAAGTGAGCTAAACAAATAATGGCCTCAATCATATGCAAGCATATAAATATATTAAACATTGGACATATTGGATGAAACAAAATATAGATTACAATCATAGAGAAGTAAACACACAAGAATAAAATAATTATGGTTAAATAATGTAACCATGTATCTAGGCTCAAAATCTCACAGGTTGTGTGTTTTTCGGCTCAAAAACCATGTTCCAAATAAAACTTCAGGCAAATTTAACATAAAAGTTTTTGATTAAAATTAGTGAAATTTTTTTCTAAAAATAGAGTCTTAGAAGAAACTTATTATCTTTTCAATCAAGTAGAACATGCATGCAACTAACCTATTACTATGCAATTTATCCTATTCTACAAAGAAAAACTAACTAAATATCCTATTTTATTGGTGTTAAGGAAGAGAAATTACCTCCGGAAGTCAGGTACTGACCGACCTCCCCACACTTAAGGCTTTGCACCGTCCTCAGTGCCATCTGTCAGGAACAAAGGTGGGCTGGTAGCAGTATCTCCATAGTCGGGACCGTCATGGATCCCTGTGCTGGTAAAGGAAGTGGAGTCTGGGGTGTCTGAGTCTTGGTATTTTCCCTTAAGTAGCTCCTTGAGGTATGTGAATCGGCGCTTGTTACGACACTCTCTTAGCTTTGCTTTGTGTTCCTGCTGATCCAACCTTTCAAGTATCTGATGGAGTAGTTGAGTTGTTGTAGGTGCTTGTGGTGTTGAAGGTGGAATGTGTTCAGCCGGTTCAGTAGGCTGGCTTGTAGTGGTTGCTGGAGGTCTGATATATTTTCCATTGGGGACGTACTGATCATCCCGTGGGAGCATGGCTTTGGTGTCACCAGCTCTGTAGGAGACTCCAGCTGCTAAGACGAGATCTGAGACCAAGGCGGGAAAAGGTAAGTTGCCCGCAATTTGTACGTGTCCCATAGCATTTCGGATGTGTCTTGGTAGGTTCAGAGGCTGGCCAGTAAGGATGCACCATAGTAGAACGGCCATGTCTGCAGTGAAGGAGGACTCATGGGTGCTCGGAAAGACGTAATGGGACATAATCTATGCCCACACGCGAGCCTCTAGGGTAAGTGCGGAAGCCGATATTCCCTTTGGACGGGATCGATGGTATCCGTAGATCCAACTGCTGCCAGGTAGTGCGATAACTCTGAGAACAGCGTCCCAGTCAAATTGGTACATCTGGCACTTGAGTGCGGCCTCTTGAAATGCGTCCAGTCCTTCTGGAGTAGGGGGAAGATCTAAAGCACGCTGAATGGCCTCTTCTGTAATGGGGACTTGTTTCTGACGGACATAGACAGACTGCAGGGTTGGCAGGTAGAAATTAGAGTAGAACTCGACTACCCAGGAAAGATTAACCTGTCGTGGTTGTCTCTGTAGGAATCCTCATTGTCTTCGTTCAACTTACGGCTCAACAAATTTAGCAATATGGGTCGGGAGGATAAGAAGGTATTCGTTGTTGTAACTCCTTTCTGCCAGGATGGGGAATATCTGCCACAGTAGCGATTGGTAAATCGCGCAGTGTCCTTTGCTGGGAAGGCTTTCTCTTTCTCATCAACCTTTATAATCCTCTTAATTCTTTTTGTTGAGGGCTTAACTACAGTTGAAGATGGCTCTGCCACTAAAGCTCGTTTGGTTCCTCTTCTTACTGTTGATTTGGAAGTAGCTTTCTCCTTGCCTTTCTTGGTGGCCATCCTAAAAGAAAGAAAAGAGAAAGTATGTTAAAATGTCAAGGGTTAGAACAAGGGAGAGGGCGGGAAAGATGGTAATCAATGCACATTAAAAGATGAATGATGTTAACACATGGTCATGACTACATGTGAGAAACAACAATGGAAATATAGCAAGTGCATATGATGACAATTAAATGCAAGGTGTTTATTGGCATGCAGGCAAAGGCATGAGTAGCATAGATCAAGCATTCAATGTCCAAGTTAGATTACCAAGCCTTTCAAACTAATAACCTGTTTGTAATGACAATTATATTGAACGAATATGATATGAAAAAAGGTTTTGTGAAAAGAAAGCATTGAGAGTAGTAGGATAAAAGATATTGAGAAATAGTGCACAATGCCATACGGGCGTTTTCACAAACACATAGCATGCATGGTGAATAATCTAATGAAAATAATAAATTGAACATGCAAGCAACTCTTTAAAAATTAATATATAATTGCCAAACAATTTTGCAACAATCCACAAGCATATCATAAGAAGCAATGACCTAAATAAATTTCCAACACCAATTAAAAGAAAAAGAAAGAAAAAGAAACATGGATAATGAAAGTAAAAAGGGAAGAGAATGGAAAAAAATAAAGAAGAAGAGTAGAAAAGTAAGGAGGGAAGAAGAAAAGAAAAACCTTGATAATGGTGGTGAGAGAGAGAGAAAGTAGAAAGTGAGAAAGAAGGAAGAAGAAAGGAAGGGGAAGAAAGAAATAAGAAGGGAAAAGAGAAAGTAGGATTTAGGGAAGAGAAATAGAAGATATTTTGGCAGATTAGGGTAAGCTGTGCGACACAAGCGACGCGGACGCGTGGGGTACGCGTTCGCGCGGATGGCGCCTATATGGATCGACGCAGTCGCATCGGTCACGCGGACGCGTGACTCGCTTGGTGCCACTGGCACGAGGGCAGCCTCGCGCTCGCACAATTCTTTGTTCGAAACTCATTGTTGCTAAATCCCAGGGTGACGCATTCGCGTGGTGGACACGATCGCGTGGATGGCCAATATTGGAAGGTCACGCGGACACGTGGAGCACGCGTTCGCGTGGTAAGGCCTGTGCGTCTAGCGCCAGCCCAGCACCACTTCAGCACAACTTTCGGCCATGCACCCTTTCTTACGTCGATTTTCAGGTCACGCGTCCGCGTGGGTGACGCGGATGCGTGGGAGGCGTTATTCCACATGACGCAGACGCGTCAGCGACGCGGTCACGTGGGTCAATTTGTGCCTAAGGCATGCCTCCAGCCACGCTCCCGCGTGACTCTCTGTTCGATTTATTTTTCTTTCTTACTCACCTGCGACGCGAATGCGTCGGCGACGCTGTCGCGTCGCGTGCCCCCATTTTTTTTCTTTTTTTTTTCAATATAAAAATGAAGATGCAAACTAAATGTGCTAATAATGAGAAGAGTTATTGAAGAAGAAAACTAAGAAGAAAGGAAAGAACGATCATACCACGGTGGGTTGTCTCCCACCCTGCACTTTGCTTTAACGTCCTTAAGTTGGACGCTCCACTAGCTCAGTCTTCCGCTGTGGGTGGATCCTCCAAGAGGAAGATCTCTAGCTCCTTAGTTTTCGTCGCCTTCTCACCATGATATAGCTTTAAGCGATGTCCATTAACTTTGATGAATTCAGAGCTTGAAGGGTGACTTAAGTGGAAAACTCCGTATGGCTCAGCCTTCTCTACTCTATATGGACCTTCCCATCTTGATCTCAACTTGCCTGGCATGAGCCTCAGTCTAGAGTTGTAAAGGAGGACAAAGTCCCCAGGTTGGAACTCTCTCCTCTTGATGTGCTTATCATGCACAGCCTTCATCTTTTCCTTGTACAGCCTTGAGTTCTCATAAGCTTCTAGGTGCAGGCTCTCTAATTCTTGCAGTTGCAACTTCCTCTCAGTTCCGGCCTTCTCAAAATCCATATTGCACTCCTTTACTGCCCAAAAGGCTTTGTGCTCTACCTCAACTGGGAGGTGACAGGCCTTTCCATAAACTAAACGGAAAGGACTCATCCCAATGGGTATCTTGTATGCTGTTCTGTATGCCCAGAGTGCATCTTGTAGTCTGGTGCTCCAGTCTCTTCTATTAGGTTTGACTATCTTCTGCAATATACTCTTTATCTCTCTGTTGGACACCTCAGCTTGCCCATTAGTCTGGGGATGGTAGGCTGTTGCCACTTGATGAACTATCCTATGCTTCTTCAGTAATCCTGTTAGTCTCCTGTTACAGAAATGGGTGCCTTGATCGCTCACGATTGCTCGTGGTGATCCAAAGCGACAAATAATATGGGTTCTAACAAAGGAAACAACAGTGTTAGCATCATGAGTGCGGGTAGAAATTGCTTCCACCCATTTAGAAATGTAATCCACAGCTAACAATATATAAAAATAACCATTAGAATTTGGAAATGGACCCATGAAGTCAATGCCCCAAACATAAAAAATTTCACAGAAAAGCATAGTCTGTTGAGGCATCTCATCCCTCTTAGATATATTACCAAACCTTTGGCATGGGGAACAAGATTTACAAAATTCAGCAGCGTCTTTAAAAAGGGTAGGCCACCAGAATCCACAGACTAAAATTTTTCTAGCTGTTCTTTGAGGGCCAAAATGTCTTCCACTCTCAAATGAGTGGCAGGCCTCTAAAATAGACTGGAATTCTGATTGAGGCACACACCGTCTAATTACCTGGTCAGTGCCACATCTCCATAAATATGGGTCATCCCATATATAATATTTGGACTTGCTTTTCAGCTTGTCTCTTTGATGCTTAGTAAAGTTTGGAGGAAAAGTGCGGCTAACTAGATAATTAGCTACAGGCGCATACCAAGGGACTACTTCAGATATTGCTTGCAGGTTATCAAATGGAAAATTGTCATTTATAGGAGTGGAGGTATCCTTAATGTGCTCAAGGCGACTCAAGTGGTCTGCCACTAGATTCTGGTTACCACTCCTGTCCTTAATTTCTAAATCAAATTCTTGCAGTAGCAGTATCCAACGTATAAGCCTTGGTTTGGACTCCTTTTTAGCTAATAAATACTTTAGAGCTGCATGGTCTGAGTACACTACTACTTTAGCACCAAGTAAATAGGCTCGGAATTTATCCAGAGCAAAAACAATGGCAAGAAGCTCTTTCTCAGTAGTAGTGTAATTAGACTGAGCTGTGTCTAAAGTCTTAGACGCATAAGCAATTACAAAAGGATCCTTACCTTCACGCTGAGCCAGCACTGCTCCTACTGCATGATTGGAAGCATCGCACATGATTTCAAATGGCTGGCTCCAGTCTGGTCCTCTCACAATTGGGGCTTGAGTCAGGGCGGTCTTCAGCTTATCAAATGCTTGTTTGTAGTCCTCACTAAACTCGAACTCAATATCTTTCTGCAGTAGTCTGGATAAGGGTAGTGCTACCTTACTAAAGTCCCTTATGAATCTCCGGTAAAAACCTGCATGGCCAAGGAATGAATGGACTTCCCTCACAGAGGAGGGGTAAGGCAAACTAGAAATAACATCCACTTTTGCTGGATCTACAAAGATGCCAGTACTAGACACAACATGTCCTAGTACAATCCCTTGTTTTACCATAAAGTGACATTTTTAAAAATTCAACACAAGATTTGTACTGACACATCTATCTAATACTCTAGATAAACTATCCAAGCAAAGGCTAAATGAATCACCATAAACACTAAAATCATCCATAAAAACCTCCATACAGTTCTCAATAAGGTCAGAAAAAAGACTCATCATGCACCTTTGGAATGTAGCTGGCGCATTGCACAAGCCAAAGGGCATTCTCTTATAAGCATAAGTGCCAAAAGGACATGTAAAAGTAGTCTTTTCCTAATTTTCAGGAGCTATATAGATTTAAAAATAGCCTGTATAACCATCTAAAAAGCAATAATGGGATTTACCTGACAGGCGATCAAGCATCTGATCAATGAATGGCAAGAGGTAATAATCCTTGCGAGTGGCTTGGTTGAGACGCCTATAGTCAATGAAAACTCTCCATGAATTCTGCACTCTAGTTGTCAGAAGCATGCGCATTTCTTACTGTTGTGATTCCAGACTTCTTGGGCACCACTTGTACTGGACTGACCCATTCACTATCTGAGATGGGATAAATGATATCTGCTTCAAGTATCCTGGTCACTTCTTTCATGACAACTTCTAAGATGGTGGGATTTAGTCTTCTTTGAGGTTGACGGACAGGCTTTTCTCCCTCTTCTAGGAATATTTTGTGCTCACAAACTTGAGGGCTGATGCCTACTATATCTTCCAGGCTCCATCCAATTGCTTTCTTGTGTTTCCTCAGCACACTGAGTAACTGTTCTTCTTGTTGGGAAGTGAGTTTCCTTGCAATAATAACTGGAAACTTCTGCTTGTCCTCAAGGTAAGCATACTTGAGGTGTGGAGGGAGGGGCTTTAATTCCAATTTCTGCTCATGGCCAGGCTCTGGATCATCCGGAGCTGGTGATAATGGCAAAGTGCCCTCATTGCCCTCTGAAAGTGTCCCCACACTTGGACCTTGTTCTGTGTACTTCTCTTCTAATTCCTCCTGGTGAACTTCAGCCATGGTTTCATCTATGATGTCACACTGGGAGATAGAGTAATTATGCGGAGGGTGCCTCATAGCTTCATTTAAACTGAATTTCACCATTCTGCCATCTATTTCAAAAGAATAAGTTCCTGAAAATGCGTCCAGCTTGAACTTTGAAGTCTTCAGGAATGGTCTTCCAAGCAAGATTGATGATGGCCTTCCTGAGTCATTAGGGGGCATTTCGAGAATGTAGAAGTCAATGGAAAATGTGAGTCCCTTAATGCTCATTAATACATCTTCAGCAACTCCAACCACTGTAATAATGCTTTTATCTGCTAACACAAAATGAGCTGCCGACCTTTTTAAGGGAGGGAGCCTCAAAGTATCATATATATATATATATATATATATATATATATATATATATATATATATATATATATATATATATATATATATAAAGGCATTATACTAACACATGCTCCTAAATCACACATGCAGTCAGAAAATATCAGACCATCAATAATACAATTAACCATACATGGACCTGGATCACTACACTTTTCAGGTATACCTCCCATTAAAGCAGATATAGAACTACCTAAAGGAATAGTTTCTAATTCATTAATTTTGTCTTTATGTATGCATAAATCTTTTAGAAACTTTGCATATTTAGGTACCTGCTGAATAACATCAAAAAGGGGAACAGTTACCTCAACCTTTTTGAATATTTCTACCATTTTGGGATCAAGTTCCATCTGCTTCCTGGGCTTCCTTGCAATTTGTGGAAATGGGATAAGAGGGACGTTTACTGCAGCGTCTGCATCCTTTGGTGCTTCTTTCTGTGGTTGAACTTCTTCTTCTTCAACCATGTCTTGTATGTCCTATTCCTCTTCAGCATCCTCTACTTCCACCACCTCTTCAGCTGAGGCGTGTTCTGTTGGGATTGGCTCCTCCTGATTCCTCTCTTGTAGTGTGGTTTCGGACCTTAGAGTGATGGCATTAATGCCACCCTTTGGATTAGGTAAGGGTTGAGAAGAAATTCCATTGGAGCTTGCATGTTGAATGTTTGAAGTATTGGATGATCCCAGCTGAGAGATGAGAGCTTGTATAGCAAATGTTAGACCGTTAAGTGAACTTTCCATGTTCCTTTGTCCTTGTGCAATGGATTGAAGTGCCTCGTCACTCGGAGCGGAATTAGAATGAGTAATCTGCAGAACTTATTGCTGGTTGTGCTGTGTTCCTTGGGATTGCCTCAAGTGAGGTGCTCTGTAAGGATAGTTCTGGTTCTGGTTCTGCTGCCTGTTGTTGTTATTATTCCACCTCTGATTTCCTTGATTGTCTCTGCCTCCTCTGTTATTGTTGTCTCTCCAACTCTGCTTAGAATTATCTCTCCAACCTTGGTTAGAATTGTCCTGCCATCCATGGTTGTAGCTGCTACCTTGATTGTATCCTTGGTTGGCGTGGTCATAGAAGTTATGAATGGCTGCTACAGTGTTGTCTTTCTGCTGGAGCTGCGAGCATTCATCAGTATAATGGCTATAATCAGCACAGATCCCACATACTCTCTGTGGAACTAACTGTTGGCTCTGCTGCGCTTGTTGTGACTCAACTGCATCTGCTTCAGTAAGTTTGTCATCTCACATATACTCTGAGTCAGAGCAGTAGTCTCCTTACTAGAAGATACCTCTGCAACAGCTTTTGACCAGCTTTGTTTCTGCCTGTGATTTCGAGTAGATTCAGCTAAGTCGCTGATCAATTGCCATTCCTCATCAGTGGTCTTGTACTTTTTCATAGACCTATTTCTAGCACTTTCCAATGTGGTTTTATCTTGAGGCCTCATGCCCTGTGTGACGTAGCCGAGCAACACTATCTTGTCAATCATATGGTGGGGGGCATGCTTCCAGAAGGTTGTTGAAGCGCTCCCAGTATTCGTAGAGAGTCTCGGACTTGTCTTGAACAATCATGGAGATGTCTTTCCTCAGTTTATCAGTAACTTTAGTGGGAAAGAATTTTTCCAAAAATTCTCTTCTAAGCGTATTCCAGTCAGAAACAGTTGTTGTGGGTTGAGTGTAGTACCACTCTCTTGCCTTTTCCTCAAGAGAGAATGGGAAGGCTTTCAACAGAATAGAAGTTTCATCTGCACCATCACGCCTGACAGTAGAACAGGCTGCTTGAAAATCCCTAAGGTGCTTGATAGGCTCTTGAGCAGGTAAGCCATGAAACTTAGGCATCAAGTTGAGTAGTGCAGTCTTTATTTCAAAATCTGTAGCCACTGCTGGGTGATGCACTTGAAACGGTTGCATTGTAAAATTAGGGGCTCCAGCCTCCTGGATAGTAACTCTCCTAGGTGCTCCCATGTCACCTGCACATAAATCAACCGAATCAGTAGAAAGGGAGCATGTTTCTTCCTTACGTGATGTTTCAGATTCGCCCTCGGGGAGGACTAACTGACG
This sequence comes from Arachis hypogaea, assembly GCF_003086295.3. Classification (NCBI taxonomy): domain Eukaryota; kingdom Viridiplantae; phylum Streptophyta; class Magnoliopsida; order Fabales; family Fabaceae; genus Arachis; species Arachis hypogaea. The sequence goes on from NC_092054.1 coordinate 58,619,810, forward strand.
CCGAGCTTGCCTTATACGTGAAATAGTTCTTTCAATCTCAGGATCAAATACTGGCAAGCTTGGATCAGGAAGTGAACACATCATTTAACGAAAGAAACATGCAGCTCATAGTAGCAAAATAAATAAATTCCAATCAATAACTTAGCACTCTATTGCAACTCCCCGGCAACGGCGCCAAAAATTGACGTGGCAGAAATTGGCGGGTTAAGAAATTCTTATAAGAGATACGTTGCAAGTACAGTTCTTAACCAACAAAAATCCGCTTATCAATTTAGAAGGGTTGTCACAAAATTAGAATTAAAATACTGGGAGTATGAATCACAGGTCGTCTCCCAACGAGTTGCAGAAAGGTGTGCTATTTTATTAATCAAATGTTTTCAAAAATGGTTTTGAGTTAGTAAACAGGGAATTAATTCAGAGAATTTATGTAATTTAAATAAAAACCTTGACCGGGAGTAGATTAGTTGGAAGCCCTATCCTTGATGGAGATTTCCCAAGATCAAAGTGATAATTGAAGGTTGCCTGCTCAGTTATCCTTTACCAGATAAAGGAAAGTTAAGCAAGTTGGAAGTCAGCTTCTATTCACAAGTTCTAATCCTCTCCCCTGGAAAGGACTAGTGTTAGTGATTAGAGGGCAACCCAATGCTAAACCCAACTATAATTTTACTCTTGAGCATTCCAACTCAAGGTCCTCCTTTCAATCAACTCCCAATCAAGTTATGGAACTACTCGCTCATTATGAATGTAAACTTCGCAAAATAAGAAAAGGGAATGAAGAAAGACATGATGAATAATAATCAAAAGGATCAATTAAAAATAAAAATAGTTCTTGTAGTAATAAATTCTAAAAATAATCCAATAGTAACTCTGAATAAATTAAGGATATGGAAGAGTAAGTGACAAGTAAGGAAACAAACTAGAATGATGAAGTCTTGACGGAGGTAACAACTCTTCTCAATATCCCAATCCAAAAAGCAATAAAATCAAAATCCTAAGAACTATGAATGTGTAGAGAAAAAACCTAGAGGAGGAGTAAAATCAGATCTGAAACTAAAATTATGCAGAATGAATGTTGTTTTTGGTCTCTGCATGTTTCCTGTCTCTAATCTGCTTTTCTGGGCCGAAAATTGGGTCAAAATAGAGCCTAAAATTGCCCCAGTAAATTCTGCAGATTCTGCAGATCGCGCACGTCACGCGATCGCGTCATCCAGCGTTTTGCCTTGCCACGCGTGCGCGTTGTCCACGCATTCGCGTCACTTGTGCAGTTTCCAATCCATGCGTTTGCGTCAGGCACGCGAGCACATCAGTGCAATTTCCTCTGTCTCACGCGGTCGCGTGAGCCATGTGTCCGTGTCGCTTCTCGCTGGTCATCTCCTCAATTTCTTGTGTTCCTTCCATTTTTGCAAGCCTCCTTTCCAATCTCTAAGTCATTCATGCCCTATAAAGCCTGAAACGCTTGACACATAGATCACGGCATCGAATGGAATATAGGAGAATTTAAAATACATAGTTAAAAATCTATAGGAAGCAAGTTTTCAACCATGGAGTAATTTTGGGAAGGAATTGTAAATACATGCTAATTTAATGAATAAGTGGGTAAAGATATGATAAAACCACACAATTAAACACAATATAGACCATAAAATAATGGTTTATCAGTGGGGTTCAGTCTCTTTTGAGGTTGATGGACAGGCCTTGCTCCCTCTTCTAAAAATATCCTATTCTCAGAAACTTGAGGGCTGATGCCTGCTATATCCGCCAAGCTCCACCCAATTGCTTTCTTGTATCTTCTCAACACACTAAGCAACTGCTCCTCCTGCTGGGAAGTGAGTTCCCTTGCAATGATAACTGGGAGCTTCTGATTATCCTCAAGGTAAGCATACTTGAGGTGGGGTGGAAGGGGATTTAACTCCATTTTCTGCTCATGGCTAGGTACTTAATCATCTAAAGCTAGTGATAACGGCAAAGTGTCCTCATTGTGTTCAGACAGTTTCCCCACACTTGTATCTTGCTCCATGTGTAGCTCTTCTACTTCTTCTTGGTGAACTACAGCTACAATCTCATCAATAATGTCACGCTGGAAGATGGAATGATCTTCTGGAGGGTGCTTCATAGCTTCATCCAGGTTGAAGCTCATTGCTCTGCCATCTATCTCAAAAGAGTAAGTTCCTGAGAAGGCATCTAATTTGAAGTTTGAAGTCTTCAGGAATGGCCTTCCAAGTAGGATGGATGATGGTCTTCCTGAGTCATTAGGGGGCATCTCCAAAATATAGAAGTCAATAGGAAATGTGAGCCCCTTAATGCTCACCAGCACATCCTCAGCAATTCCAACCACTGTGATTATGCTTTTATCTGCCAAAACAAAATGAGCTGTCGACCTTTTTAAGGGAGGGAGCCTCAAAGTATCATATACAGACAATGACATAATACTCACACACGCACCTAAATCACACATGCAGTTAGAAAATGTTACACCCCCCAATGGTACACGTAACTATACATGGCCCTGGATTCCCACATTTTTCTGGTATAGCACCTATTAAAGAAAATATTGAGCTACCTAAGGGAATGGTTTCTAAATCCTGTATTCTATCCTTATGCATGCATAAATCTTTTAAAAATTTTGCATATTTAGGTACCTGGCTAATGGCATAAAAAACCGGAATGGTTACCTCAATCTTTTTGAAGATCTCCACCATCTTTGGGTCGAGCTCCATCTGCTTTCTGGACTTCCTAGCAAGGTGTGGAAAGGGGATAGGGATGGCGTCTCTTGTAGCTTCAGCTTCCTTTGGTGCGCTATTCTCTGGTTGATCTGCTTCTTCTTCAGCCATGTCTTATACTTCATCCCCCTCCTCAGCATCTTCTACCTCAACAACATCTTCAACTTGAATGTTCTCCTTTGAGCTTGGCTCCTCATGATTCCTCTCTTGCAGTGTGGTTCTGGACCTCAAAGTGATGGCATTGATTCCACCTTTGGGGTTGGGTAAGGGTTGAGAAGGAATGGCACCGGAGCTTGAAGGTTGATTGTTGGAGGCAATTAGTGAATCCATCCGGGAGATGAGAGCTTGTAAAGTAGCATTCAGACCGTTCATGGTAGAGGTAAGTGTATTCTGAATGTCTTAGTGTCCTTGCATCATAGTGCGAAGCATCTCATCATTGGAAGAAGAAGGAGGGTAAGTAATTTAAGGGGCCTACTGTTGGTTGTTCTGAGGTGCTTGGGACTGCCTTAGGTGAGGCGCTCGGTAAGGCTGGTTTTGGTTCTGCTGTTGATAGGGAGGATTCTGCTGATACCGATTTTGTTGATTGTTATTATTATTCCACCTCTGATTTCCTTGGTTGTCTCTACCTCCTCTGTTATAGTTGTCCCTCCATAATCGCATAAAACTCTACAAAATTCAGGTCACGTAGATGTCAAAGAGAACCATGGAGTACAAATACACGTGAGTTTCTGTAGTCAACTTTTAATTTATTTCCTTTGTTTTCTTTTCTTTCAGTATTTTTCTTCTTTTTTTAAGCATTTTGCTTTCTTTTCAATTGCTATTTCACTTTTCTATTTATTTAAAATTTTCATTTATTTTATATATTTTCTTTTATTACAATTCTTTACATTATTTGTCACAATTTTACTAAGTATTTCATATATTTTTTGTACAAGTAATTGTTCGACACATACATTAAGTAAATCCTGGGTTGAGTTCATTATTTTAAAGAGGAGTCATATTTGCTTTCCGAATTGAGATCTTGACATAGGCTTGATTCGACACCCTATCGTGATTGGCCAAAATCAAGTGAAACATAATCATTTGCTTATTTAAAAGTCTCAAAAATAAAGATGAGATGATTAATGAAACTATAAATGTCTTAACTAGAAAATATTTTTAAATTGTATTTCGTATAACAAAGAAAATTGTTTCAACAACAAAGTACGTAATATCAATGATAGTGTGTTTGCCAGAAAATATTTCGATAAGTATATTTTGTTAGAGATACAATGATCAAGTAAAATAAGTTGTGTCAAGATTGATAAAATGTGATGTCGACAGAAGCAATGTAAGGGAATGATCAAAGAAATACTTGGAAACTCACATAGATGTTATTGTTTTGACAATTACTAATTAGAATAGAGGATGTTTTGACAAAGATGTCAATCAATAGTATATGTTTAGACAGTCGATAGTAGATACTTTGACAATCGATTTTAGATGTTTTCAACAAGAATGTCAAAAATATCTTTTGGAAGCAAGTGAGATGAGTTAGAAATAACAAGACATACTGAAGTCAGCTAAACAGCACGGAGAGTATAAGTTGAAGGAACATTTAGAGAATTGCATACAATAATCTTAATTAGACAGATAGTTGGGTCAACAAAAAAAGATTAGATGGATAGATCGAATGTCGACATATTTTAATTTCAAAATTTGAATTCAAATAACTTGATAGACTTATTTAACATGTGAAGATTGTGTAGATGAGGAAAAGCTGACAGGTGTCAAGCATGGAACGATGGAATTATTCTATAAATGTAAAGTCCATCAATTGTAAATGTGTTGGAATTTCACTCACATGATACACTTACAAACTTATCAATCTCCGCGATACAAAATAGTTTACAAGTTAATTATTTGAGTAACGTTCCTTCCCTCGTCATGTTAATTTCATTTTCATTTCTCTATTTCAATTTCATTTTCCATTCAAATTCATGTTTGCATCAATTCTATAATTTTATTTCATGTTCCACAAACAAGTCTTAATATTTTAAAATTCTATAATGATTAGGGTCTATTCAAAAATGGTGTTAATGCAATGTTACTATTGAAATTTCACATGGGTTTATTTCATTTGCATATGTCTGATGTCACAAACTATTGAAGGAGCTTGATACTGTTGAAGAAGACCGGGATATAGCTCTTTTATGTCACTGAGCTATGCAATTATTTTGTGCACATTTATCCAAGGTGATTTGGTGCTCTGTATGATTGAAGAAGTTCTTAAATCTCATGTACATAGTAAATTATCAGCCACATGTAAAAGACCTTTCCAAATTATTTAAGTTTTGGGCAAAGATAACTATAAGTTACAAACTTTAGATGGCAAAGATTTGACTGGAATATGAAATGTATCCAACTTTTTTAAATATATATTATAGTTAAGCTGGAGGAGGAGGAAGGCTCAAAAGATATTCTATTTTTTCCATTCATTAGCTTTCTTTCAGCGTTGGATTTTTGCAGGAGGTGTTTTAATGAGACACTTCTCCCTATATCATATTTTTTATTTATCTTAATAAATTTTATTTTTTCTATTATAGTCTATTTTACAATCTAACCATCAATTTCAAATATATCCAATCAAGTAATTCAATCTGATAATTAATGTCAAAATTCAATCCAAACAATAAAGTCGGCAAATATTGATCTCGATCGTCAAATAAAAGTGTATTTGCAATCAAAATATATAACAATAGATTCAATGTGTTATCTAATGTATGGTTCAAAATTCACAAAAAGAAAATTCAAAAACATAGCCGTAACTTGTTATAAATAAAAACATACATATTTCTAATAAATATTCCTAGTCGCATTCTTTCTTCTTTGTAGCAATATCTAATTCATCCTCTTCTTCAACTAACGCATCATCATCAACCAACTTGTAATCCATTACAACTTTTGAGACATCCATGGTACTAAAGCCAGCATTATAATTTAGGTTGTTGTTGCGGAATTTAGAAAACCCACAAACTAACCGGAAAGTGCACCGGGGTCGTACCAAGTAATACCTCAGGTGAGTGAGGGTCAATCCCACGAGGATTAATGGACCAAACAACAACAGTCGAGTGATTCACTTAGTCAGACAAGTAGAAAAGAGTATTTTGTGTTCAAAAGCATTAAGCAGAAATTCAGGAATTAAGAAAGCAAACCATTGATTTGGTGTGAAAGATATATGAGAGAAACGTTAAGGTTTCAGAGATATTTATTTTTTCGGACTAATGGTTCTTACCAAATACTTTAATCATGCAAGATTCAATTCATGGCAAACTTTAATTGATTAAACCCTAATTCCTTAGTGATTAAATCTCCTCTAACCTAATCAACTGCCAATTCCTTGGTCACTTGAATTAGATTAAAGGTTTAGGTCCAATTCTAGTTTATTAGCCACATAAACCTTAATTTCCCAAATATAAAATGATTATATGTTACGTATCACGTTAATTCCAGGCAATTACTTTCAAGCTGTTACTCAAGTGAGTTAACTTTTCCAAGAATCAACAAGAATTTATGTAGAAAAAGAGCTATCTTCCAATATACTCAAATTCATAAGATAAATAACGAAAGTAATCCTTGAATATAAATCAGTGCATTGATTGAAAGTATAATGAAAATAATATTAATTCATAGAATAAATAGAGCTCCTAACCTTAACAATGGAGGTTTAGTTGCTCATGGAGAAAATAAACCCTAGCAGAGAAAAAGTGTGTAAAGTGCGAAAGAGGAGAAGAAGAAACCCCTGGCCAAGATCTCTTCTCCTTTTATATCTAATCCTAATTAATGTAAAATATATTTTTCTAAAACTCAAAATATCTTTTCTTAATTAAAAATTAAATTCTAAACCCAATTAAATCAAACGGAATTAAAAAGATCACGCTGGAAACCTTCTTTTTCAGCATACTGGCGCCAAACTTGAGATTCTGGCATTTGGCACCATGTATGCAGCAAGTACGCATGCTTTTCCATGTTTGATGGGAAGCAGAAGCTGATGAATTAAAAATTTATTAAAATGGTTACGTTATGAGTATAGTTCTTAACTCACCGAAAATCTGCCTATCAACTTAGAAATATGTCACAGAGAGTTTAAATTAAAATTACTGGGAGTTTTAAGTCCCAGGTCGTCTCCCAACGCGTTGCAGAAAAGTGTGCTGTTTTATTAATCAGATGTTCCAAGAAGTTGAGCTAAGTAAATTGGAATTTAAATTGAGGAATTTTAAATAATATAAATAAAAGCCTTGACTGGGAATTGATCAGTTAGAATCTCTATCATTGATGGAGTGATTTTTAAGATTGATTTATAATTAACGGTTACTCTGTGGTGTACGAATTGTGAATCACACTTTTCACAACTCGTACCACTAACCAGCAAGTGCACTGGGTCGTCCAAGTAATACCTTACGTGAGTAAGGGTCGAATCCCACGGAGATTGTTGGCTTGAAGCAATCTATGGTTATCTTGGAATTCTTAGTCAGGAAGTCAATTGTATTTATCAGTTGAATTGCGAATGAACAAGAGAGCATGGGTTAAAAGTTACTTGTTATGCAGTAATGGAGAATATGTTGGAGTTTTGGAGATGCTTTGTCTTCTGAATCTCTGCTTTCTGGTGCACAAATTGTGAATCACACTTTTCACAACTCGTACCACTAACCAGCAAGTGCACTGGGTCGTCCAAGTAATACCTTACGTGAGTAAGGGTCGAATCCCACGGAGATTGTTGGTGTGAAGCAAGCTATGGTCACCTTGTAAATCTCAGTCAGGCAGATATAAATGGATAATGGTGTTTTCGAATAATAATTAATAAGATAGGGATAGAGGTACTTATGTAAACCATTGGTAGGAATTTCAGATAAGCGAATGGAGATACTTTCGTTCCTCTGAACCTCTGCTTTCCTGCTATCTTCATCCAATCAGTCTTACTCCTTTCCATGGCTGGCTTTATGCAAGGGCATCACCGTTGTCAGTGGCTACATCCCCTCCTCTCAGTGAATAATATGCTCACGCACCCTGTCACGGCACGGCTATTCATCTGTCGGTTCTCGATCATGCTGGAATAGGATTCACCCTCCTTTTGCGTCTGTCACTAACGCCCAACAATCACGAGTTTGAAGCTCATCACAGTCATTCAATCAATGAATCCTACTCGGAATACCACAGACAAGGTTTAGACTTTCCAGATTCTCTTGAATGCCGCCATCATTCTAGCTTACGCCACGAAGATTCTGGTTAGGAGATCTAAGAGATATTCATTCTAGCTTAATTCATGTAGAACAGAAGTGTTTGTCGGGCACGCGTTCATAAGGGAGAAGGATGATGAGCGTCACACATAATCATCACCTTCATCACGTTCTTGGGTGCGAATGGATATCTTAGAAGCGAAATAAGATGAATTGAATAGAAAACAGAAGTAAGGCATTAATCTTTGAGGAACAGCAGAGCTCCACACCTTAATCTATGGAGTGTAGAAACTCTACCGTTTGAAAATACATAAGTGAAGGTCCAGGCATGGCCGAGATGGCCAGCCCCTCTGATCTAAGAACCAGGCATCCAAAGATGTCAAATACAATAGTAAGAGGTCCTATTTATAATAAACTAGTCACTAGGGTTTACAGAAGTAAGTAATTGATGCATAAATCCTCTTCCGGGGCCCACTTGGTGTGTGCTTGGGCTGGGCTTTAAGTGTTGCACGTGCAGAGGTCCTCCTTGGAGTTGAACGCCAGCTTTTGTGCCAGTTTGGGCGTTCAACTCTGGTTTTGGCTCCTTTTCTGGCGCTGGACGCCAGATTTGGGTAGAAAGCTGGCGTTGAACGCCCGTTTACGTCGTCTATTCTTGGCCAAACTATGGACTATCATACATTGCTGGAAAGCCCTGGATGTCTACTTTCCAACGCAATTGGAAGCGCGCCATTTCGAGTTCTGTAGCTCCAGAAAATCCACTTTTAATGCAGGGAGGTCAGAATCCAACAGCATCAGCAGTCCTTTTTCAACCTCTGAATTTGATTTTTGCTCAAGTCCCTCAATTTCAGCCAGAAAATACCTGAAATCACAGAAAAATACAAAAACTCATAGTAAAGTCCAGAAATGTGAATTTAACATAAAATCTATTAAAAACATCCCTAAAAGTAACTAGATTCTACTAAAAACATACTAAAAACAATGCCAAAAAGCGTATAAATTATCCGCTCATCACAACACCAAACTTAAATTGTTGCTTGTCCCCAAGCAACTGAAAATCAAAATAGGATAAAAAGAATAGAACATACTATAAATTCCAAACTATCAATGAAACATAGCTCCAATCACATGAGCGGGACTTATAGCTTTTTGCCTTTTGAATAGTTTTGGCATCTCACTTTATCCATTGAGGTTCAGAATGATTGGCATCTATAGGAACTTCAGATTTCGAATAGTGTTATTGACTCTCCTAGTTCAGTATGATGATTCTTGAACACAGCTTCTTTATGAGTCTTGGCCGTGGCCCTAAGCACTTTGTTTTCCAGTATTACCACCAGATACATAAATGCCACAGACACATAATTGGGTGAACCTTTTCAGATTGTGACTCAGCTTTGCTAAAGTCCCCAATTAGAGGTGTCCAGGGTTCTTAAGCACACTCTTTTTCTTTGCTTTGGACCTTGACTTTAACCGCTCAGTCTCAAGTTTTCACTTGACACCTACACGCCACAAGCACATGGTTAGGGACAGCTTGGTTTAGCCGCTTAGACCAGGATTTTATTCCTTTAGGCCCTCCTATCCACTGATGCTCAAAGCCTTGGGATCCTTTTTATTTGCCCTTGCCTTTTGGTTTTAAGGGTTATTGGCTTTTTGCTCTTGCCTTTTTCTTTTTCTTTCTATTTTTTTTCGCCTATTTTTTTTTTTCTCCAAGCTTTGTTCTTTGCTGCTTTTTCTTGCTTCAAGACTCATTTTTATGATTTTTCAGATTATCAAATAACATGTTTCCTAGTCATCATTCTTTCAAGAGCCAACATATTTAACATTCTTAAACAACAACTTCAAAAGACATATGCACTGTTCAAGCATACATTCAGAAAACAAGAAGCATTGTCACCACATCAATATAATTAAGCTAAGTTCAAGGATAAATTCGAAACTCATGTACTTCTTGTTCTTTTGAATTAAAACATTTTTCTTTTAAGAGAGGTGATGGATTCATAGGACATTCATAACTTTAAGACATAGTTACTAACTACTAATGATCATGTAATGAAGACACAAACATAGATAAGCACCATAACATAGAAAACAAAAAACAGAGAAAGTAAGAACAAGGAATGAGTCCACCTTAGTGATGTCCTTGAGCTCTTCTATGTCTCTTCCTTGCCTTTGCTGCTGCTCCTTCATTGCTTTTAGATCTTCTCTGATTTCATGAAGGATGATGGAGTGCTCTTGATGTTCCACCCTTAGTTGCTTCCAATAATTGTGTGGAAGAAAATGTATCCCCTGAGGTATCTCAGGGATCTCTTGATTTGCAGTCAAATGTTCTACCACTGAGCTATAGACCCTTGATGGAAGCTTTTGTCTTCCCTTTCCTCTTTCTAGAGGTTTCTCTGGCCTTAGGTGCCATCAATGGTTATGGAAAAAACAAAAAAGCTATGCTTTTACCACACCAAACTTAGAATGTTGCTCGCCCTCGAGCAAAAGAAGAAAGAATAGAAGAAGAAGAAGAGGATATGGAGGAGATGGATGGAGGTGTGTATTCAGCCATATGGGTGGGATTGGGTGAGAGAGAGATGTTGAATTTTGAAGGTAGTGGTTGTATGGATGTGAGTGGTAAATGGAAAACAGAAGGGATGATCATGAATGGAAAGAGAGATGATGAGGTAGGTGGGGATCCTGTGGGGTCCCCAGATCCTGAGTTGTCAAGGCATTTACATCCCTGCACCAATTTAGGCATGTAAAATGCCCTTGCACACAACTCTGGGCGTTCAGCGCCAGGTTGGTGGCCATTTTGGGCGTTCAACACCCATTTGCTGCCATTTCTGGCGTTGAACGCCAGAACCATGCTTGTTCTAGGCGTTCAGCGCCAGGATGCTACCATTTTGAGCGTTCAGCGCCAGAACCATGCTCTGTTCTGGCGTTTGAACGCCAGGCAGATGCTCCTCCAGGGTGTGATTTTTCTTCTGCTGTTTTTGATTCCGTTTTCAATTTTTCTATTGATTTTGTGACTCCACATGATCATTAACCTAAGAAGACATGAAAAACAATAATAATAGAGTTAGATAGATAAACATTGGGTTGCCTCCCAATAAGCGCTTCTTTAATGTCAATAGCTTGACAGTGGGCTCTCATGGAGCCTCACAGATGTGCAGAGCTTTGTTGAGATTCTCCAACACCAAACTTAGAGTTTGGATATGGGAGTTCAACACCAAACTTAGAGTTTGGTTGTGGCCTCCCAACACCAAACTTAGAGTTCGACTGTGGAGGCTTGGGTTGACTCTTCTTTGAGAGAAGCTTTTCATGCTTCCTCTCCATGGTTGCAGAGGGAGATCCTTGAGTTTTAAGCACAAGGGAGTCCTTATTCCATTGAAGGACTATTTCTCCTCTGTTAACATCAATCAAAGCTCTTGCTGTGGCCAGGAAAGGTCTTCCTAGGATGATAGATTCATCCTCTTCCTTTCCAGTATCCAGGACTATGAAATCAGTAGGGATGTAAAGGCCTTCAACCTTTACTAACACGTCCTCTACTTGTCCATAAGCCTGTTTTCTTGAACTGTCTGCCATCTCTAATGAGATTTTAGCAGCTTGCACCCCATAGATTCCCAGTTTCTCTATTACAGAGAGGGGCATGAGGTTTATTCCTGAACTAAGGTCACACAAGGCCTTAAAGATCATGGTGCCTATGGTACAGGGTATTATGAACTTTCCAGGATCCTGTCTCTTCTGAGGCAATGTCAGTTGATCCAGATCACTTAGTTCATTGATGAACAAGGGAGGTTCAACATCCCAAGTATCAATGCCAAATAATTTGGCATTCAGCTTCATGATTGCACCAAGAAACTTGGCAGTTTGCTCTTCAGTAACATCCTTATTTTCTTCAGAAGAGGAATACTCATCAGAGCTCATGAAGGGCATAAGGAGGTTTAATGGAATCTCTATGGTCTCTAGATGAGCCTCAGAGTCCTTTGGTTCCTCAGAGGGAAGCTCCTTATTGATCACTGGACGTCCCAGGAGGTCTTCCTCCTTGGGATTTGCGTCCTCCACTCCCCTTGTAGGTTCGGCCATGGTGCTTATGTCAATGGCCTTGCACTCTCCTTTTGGGTTCTCTTCTGTATTGCTTGGGAGAGTACTGGGAGGGATTTCAGTGATCCTTTTACTCAGCTTATCCCATGAGTTCAGGCTATCCTTAGGTTGAGAATCCAACCAGAGTCTAGCTCTGTCTCTTACAGCAAAAGGGAAAAACATGAGCCTGTAGACTTTAGGATCTACTCCATTAGTCTTTACAGTATCACATATCTGCAAGAATTCAGTTAAGAACTGAAAAGGGTCTTCAGATGGAAGTCCATAAAACTTGCAGTTCTGCTGCATCAGAGAAACTAATTGAGGTTTTAGCTCAAAGTTGTTTGCTCCAATGGCAGGAATGGAGATGCTTCTTCCATATAAATTGGAATTAGGTGCAGTAAAGTCACCAAGCATTCTCCTTGCATTATTATTATTTTCAGCTGCCATTTTCTTTTCTTGTTTGATAATTTCTGACAGGTGCTTGCTGGTTTGTTATAATTCAGCTTCTCTTAGTTTCCTCTTTAGAGTCCTTTCAGGTTCTGGATCTGCTTCAACAAGAATATTCTTGTCCTTGCTCTTGCTCATATGACAAAGAAGAGGGCATAGAAAAATAATAATAGAGATCCTCTTTTTTTTTTTTTTTGAGTGAGGGAGAGATGTTAGTGGATGAATAAACAAATAGAATAAGATGAGAGGGGAAAGTGAATTTTCGAAAACAATTTTTGAAAAAGAGTTAGTGATTTTCGAAAATAGTTTTTGAAAAAGGTTAGTATTTTTTTTTCGAAAAATTTTTAAAATCAAAAATAAAAATAATTAGTTAATAAAAAAGAAATTTTGAAAAAGAGGGAAGATATTTTCGAAAATTAGAGAGAGAGAGAGTTAGTTAGGTAGTTTTGAAAAAGTTAAGAAACAAACAAAAAGTTAGTTAGTTAGTTGAAACAAATTTGAAAAGATAAGAAGTTAGGAAGTTAGAGAAGATATTTTGAAATCAAATTTTGAAAAAGGTAAGATAAGAAGATATTTTTGAAAAGATATGATAGAAATTAGTTTTTGAAAAAGATTTGAATTTTTAAAATCACAATTAATGACTTGATTCACAAGAAATCACAAGATATGATTCTAGAACTTAAAGTTTGGATCTTTCTTAACAAGCAAGTAACAAACTTCAAATTTTTGAATCAAAACATTAATTGATTATGTTATTTTCGAAAATTTGATATAAAAATAAGAAAAAAGTTTTTGAAAAATATTTTTTGAAATTTTCGAAAATAACTAAGAATTTTGAAAAAGATAAGATTTTCAAATTGAAAATTTGATTTGAATCATAAGAAACAATTTGATTTTAAAAATTTTTGAAAAGGTCAATCAAATTTTCGAATTTGATGAGAGAAAAAGGGAAAGATATATTTTTTTTTTTATTTTTTTTTTTTTTGATGCAAGAGAGAAACAAGAAAAATGATGCAATGCATGGCAATTTTAGATCAAAACTATGAATGTGTGCAAGAATGCTATGAATGTCAAGATGAACACCAAGAACACTGTGAATATCATGATGAACATCAAGAATATATTTTTGAAAAATTTTATATGCAAAGAAAACATGCAAGACACCAAACTTAGAAATCTTTCATGTTTAGACTCTAATAAATAAAAAATGTATATGTAAAACAAGAAAAGACACAAAACAAGAAAAACATCAAGATCAAACAAGAAGACTGACAAAGAACAACTTGAAGATCATGAAGAACACTATGAATGCATGAAATTTTCGAAAAATGCAAGATGCACATGCAATTGACACCAAACTTATAACATGACTCAAGACTCAAACAAGAAACATGAAATATTTTTGATTTTCTAAATTTTTTTGGATTTTTATTTTATATTTTTCGAAAAATTATTTAGAAAAAGAAAAATAAGGATTCAAAATTTTTAATATGAATTCCAGGAATCTTATGCTCTAAAGCTCCAATCAAAGGGTCAGGCTTGGCTCAATAGCCAGCCAAGCTTTAGTATGTAACTCAGACATGACACGCCTGACATTCCTTACATTCAACAGCCAATTGGCTAAGAAAGATAAAGAAGCTCTTCTCTTGAGTGTAAGAATTGAGACATGGCTTTACAGCCAGCCAGGCTTCAACATGCTTCATGAAACACTAGAATTCATTTTTAAAAATTCTGAAGCCATAGAATAATTTATTTTTGAAAACACATTTTTTTTTTGAAAACAGATGAGAAATTTTTGAAAAATTTTTGAAAATAAAATAAAAAGAAAATTACCTAATCTGAGCAACAAGATGAACCATCAGTTGTCCAAACTCAAACAATCCCCGGCAACGGCGCCAAAAACTTGGTGCACAAATTGTGAATCACACTTTTCACAACTCGTACCACTAACCAGCAAGTGCACTGGGTCGTCCAAGTAATACCTTACGTGAGTAAGGGTCGAATCCCACGGAGATTGTTGGTGTGAAGCAAGCTATGGTCACCTTGTAAATCTCAGTCAGACAGATATAAATGGATAATGGTGTTTTCGAATAATAATTAATAAGATAGGGATAGAGGTACTTATGTAAATCATTGGTAGGAATTTCAAATAAGCGAATGGAGATACTTTCGTTCCTCTGAACCTCTGCTTTCCTGCTATCTTCATCCAATCAGTCTTACTCCTTTCCATGGCTGGCTTTATGCAAGGGCATCACCGTTGTTAGTGGCTACATCCCCTCCTCTCAGTGAATAATATGCTCACGCACCCTGTCACGGCACGGCTATTCATCTGTCGGTTCTCGATCATGCTGGAATAGGATTCACCCTCCTTTTGCGTCTGTCACTAACGCCCAACATTGAATCCTACTCGGAATACCACAGACAAGGTTTAGACTTTCCGGATTCTCTTGAATGCCGCCATCATTCTAGCTTACGCCACGAAGATTCTGGTTAGGAGATCTAAGAGATATTCATTCTAGCTTAATTCATGTAGAACAGAAGTGTTTGTCGGGCACGCGTTCATAAGGGAGAAGGATGATGAGCGTCACACATAATCATCACCTTCATCACGTTCTTGGGTGCGAATGGATATCTTAGAAGCGAAATAAGATGAATTGAATAGAAAACAGAAGTACTTTGCATTAATCTTTGAGGAACAGCAGAGCTCCACACCTTAATCTATGGAGTGTAGAAATTCTACCGTTTGAAAATACATAAGTGAAGGTCCAGGCATGGCCGAGATGGCCAGCCCCTCTGATCTAAGAACCAGGCGTCCAAAGATGTCAAATACAATAGTAAGTAGGTCCTATTTATAATAAACTAGTCACTAGGGTTTACAGAAGTAAGTAATTGATGCATAAATCCTCTTCCGGGGCCCACTTGGTGTGTGCTTGGGCTGGGCTTTAAGTGTTGCACGTGCAGAGGTCCTCCTTGGAGTTGAACGCCAGCTTTTGTGCCAGTTTGGGCGTTCAACTCTGGTTTTGGCTCCTTTTCTGGCGCTGGACGCCAGATTTGGGTAGAAAGCTGGCGTTGAACGCCCGTTTACGTCATCTATTCTTGGCCAAAGTATGGACTATCATACAGTGCTGGAAAGCCCTGGATGTCTACTTTCCAACGCAATTGGAAGCGCGCCATTTCGAGTTCTGTAGCTCCAGAAAATCCACTTTGAGTGCAGGGAGGTCAGAATCCAACAGCATCAGCAGTCCTTTTTCAACCTCTGAATCTGATTTTTGCTCAAGTCCCTCAATTTCAGCCAGAAAATACCTGAAATCACAGAAAAAGACACAAACTCATAGTAAAGTCCAGAAATGTGAATTTAACATAAAATCTATTAAAAACATCCCTAAAAGTAACTAGATTCTACTAAAAACATACTAAAAACAATGCCAAAAAGCGTATAAATTATCCGCTCATCACTTTCCTTTGTCCTCTGATTCACGCACGCACGTCCTTCTATGGCAAGCTGTGTGTTGGGGCATCATCATTGTCAATGGTTACATCCCCTCCTCTTGTGAAAATAATCCAAATGCTCTGTCACAGCACGGCTAATCATCTGAGGTTTCCGATCATGCTGGAATAGGATTCACCCTCCTTTTGCGTCTGTCACTACGCCCAGCACTCGCGAGTTTGAAGCTCATCACAGTCATTCAATCCCTGAATCCTACTCGGAATGCCACAGACAAGGTTTAGACTTTCCGGATTCTCATGAATGCCGCCATCAATCTAGCTTATACCACGGAGATTCTGATTAAGGAATCTAAGAGATATTCATTCAATCTGATGTAGAACGGAGGTGATTGTCAGACACACGTTCATGGATTGAGGAAGGTGATAAGTGTCACTAGACACTAATCATCACCTTCTCCATAGTTAGGTGCGAATGGATATCTTAGATAGGAACACGCATGTTTGAATGGAAAACAGAATTACTTGCATTAATTCATCGAGACACAGCAGAGCTCCTCACCCCCAACAATGGAGTTTAGAGACTCATGCCGTCAAAGAGTATAAAGTTTTGATCTAAAATGTCATGAGATACAAAATAAGTCTCTAAAAGTTGTTTAAATACTAAACTAGTAGCCTAGGTTTACAAAAAGTGAGTAGACTATGACAGATGGTGCAGAGATCCACTTCTGGGGCCCACTTGGTGTGTGCTGGGGCTGAGATTTAAACATTTCACGTGCATAAGGCTGTTTTGGACGTTCAACGCCAGGTTTGGACCCATTTCTGGCGTTGAACTCCAACTTTTAATCCTTTTCTGGCGCTGGACGCCAGAATTGGGCAGAGAACTGGCGTTGAACGCCAGTTTACGTCGTCTATCCTTGAGCAAAGTATGGACTATTATATATTGTTGGAAAGCCCTGGATGTCTACTTTTCAACGCAATTGGAAGCGCGCCATTTCGAGTTCGGTAGCTCCAGAAAATCCACTTTGAGTCCAGGGAGGTCAGAATCCAACAGCATCAGCAATCCTTTTTCGGCCTGAATCAGATTTTTGCTCAACTCCCTCAATTTCAGCCAGAAAAATACCTGAAATTACAAAAAAAACACACAACTCATAGTAAAGTCCAGAAATATGAATTTTTCCTAAAATCTAATGGAAATAAACTAAAAACTAACCAGAATATACTAAAAACTATATGAAGTTAACCCCAAAAAGCGTATAAAATATCCGCTCATCACAACACCAAACTTAAACTGTTGCTTGTCCTCAAGCAACTAGACAAATAAAATAGAAGACTAATAGGTTGAGAAGCAATAATATCTCAGAGTTTTGAGTGAAGCTCAGATTCTAATTAGATGAGCGGGACTATTAGCTTTTTGCTTCCGAACAGTTTTGGCATCTCACTTTATCCATTGAAGCTCAGAGTGATTGGCATCTATAGGAACTTAGAATTCAGATAGTGTTATTGATTCTCCTATTTCAGTATGATGATTCTTGAACACAGCTTTTTCATGAGTTTTGGCTGTGGCCCTAAGCACTTTGTTTTCCAGTATTACCACCGGATACATAAATGCCACAGACACATAATTGGGTGAACCCTTTGGATTGTGACTCAGCTTTACTAAAGTCCCCAACTAGAGGTGTCCAGAGTTCTTAAGCACACTCTTCTTTCTGCTTTGGACCTTGACTTTAACCGCTCAGTCTCAAGTTTTCACTTGACACCTTCACGCCACAAGCACATGGTTAGGGACAGCTCGGTTTAGCCGCTTAGGCCAGGATTTTATTCCCTTAGGCCCTCCTATCCATTGATGCTCAAAGCCTTAGGATCCTTTTTATTACCCTTGCCTTTTAGTTTTAAGGGCTATTGGCTTTTTTTTTTTTGCTGCTTTTTCTTGCTTCAAGAATCATTCTTATGATTTTTCAGATTATCAATGACATGTCTCATGTTCATCATTCTTTCAAGAGCCAACATATTTAACAGTCTTAAACAACAAATTCAAAAGACATATGCACTATTCAAGCATTCATTCAGAAGACAAAAAGTATTGCCACCACATGTAACTAATTAGAATTTCTCTTATTAAAACTCGAAATTTTATTGCCTCTTATTCAAAGGATCTACTATTTTATTCATGTTTGCTGATGATGAGAAAAATAGACTATGGCTTAATTAGAGATAAAATCAAAATAGATACTAATTACTACTATATGACTCCTAAGGTGAACTTCTCTAATGACACTATCACAGAGTTAAAGCAGAAATTGGAATTTAACAACCTTTGTTCTGGGAAATGGGTGTTCCTCTGATCCGTGGGGTGCTTGATTCTTCGAGAGATAGCTTCTGGCGCTTCAATTCCCTTAAGTCACGCCCTTTCTCCTCTTGTTCTTTAAACATATAGGTCAGCATTTGATTGTGTTCCTTCTGTTCTTTTATTATTTGCTCCATAGCTTCCCGTATCTTGGTGACAGACGTCTCAAGATACTCCCAGTATTCAGATTGAGGGATTTCTGGTAGAAATTCCTGTGTTTTCTTCTTGGTGGAATCATCCTATGCTTGTTGTTTTTCCATTGATGCTTTGGTGATTGGTTTCTCAACTGAGATATACTCAGTTATTCCCATCCTTACCCCGGTGTCCTTGCAGAGCAGAGAAATCACGCTTGGATAAGCCAACCTGGCCTCTTTAGAATTTTTGTTAGCAATTTTGTAGAATTCAGCTGAGATCAGCTGATGAACTTCCACTTCTTTTCCCATCATGATGCAATGGATCATCACTGCTCTTTAAACTGTGACTTCAGAATGGTTGCTAGTAGGCAACAGAGAATGCCCAATGAAGTCCAGCCATCCTCTGGCGACTGGTTTGAGATCCTCTCTCTTGAGTTGATTTGGGACACCCTTTGTGTTGGTGGTCCACCTGGCTCCAGGGATACATATGTCCTCTAGAATCTTATCTAGGCCCTTGTCTGTTCTCATCATTCTCCTGTTGAAGGAGTCTGGATCATCTTTCAGCTGCGGTAGCTTTAAGATCTCTCTGATCTTGTCAGGGATGGTATGAACAATCTTTCCTCTGACCATGGTCCGATATTCATAGAAAGCAGTTCCAGATAGTTTCTGCTTGTCAGTCTGCAACATATTAGCATAGAACTCCTGTACCATATTCCTCCCTACTTTTGTTTCAGGATTAGCTAGGACTTCCCAGTTCCTGATTCGAATTTGCTCCTGGATCTCCGGATATTCATCTTCTTTCAGATCGAATCTAACTTCCGGGATCACTGATCTCAGACCCATTATTTTGTTATAATGGTCTGAATGTTCTTTAGATAAGAACTTCCCTTGATTCCAAAGTGGTTTTGGAACGCTCTCTTTCTTGCCTCTTGGAGTGGGTTGTTTTCCTTTAGGGTCCATGATCTTAGTGATCGCGGATAAACACACCAAACTTAGAGGTTTGCTTGTCCTCAAGCAAAAGAAAAGAAAGGAGAGGGATAGGAGGAGAGCTAGGTGCAATTGTTGATGGAAGGGGAGGGAGGCCAAACCCATATATAAAGGGAGGGGGGTTGGGTTCGAAAATTTTGAAAAGATATGATAAAAAGATTGATTTGGAAAAGATAAGATAGAAGATGTGATAAGAGAGGATATAGTTTAAAATTGAAAAGATATGAAAGGTTTTTGAAAAAGATAGATTTAGATTTTGAAAAAGATAAAGTGGAGGTTTTGAAAAAGATATTGATGAGTTGAAAAGATAGATTTGTTTTAAAAAAAGGATTTGAAAAGAGTTGGATTGAATTTGCAAAGAGGCCTGGTGCTTATGGATTAAGATACATTTGATATTTTTAAGGTAAGGTTTTTAGAAATTAGGGATTTTAGAAATCAGGGTTCTTAACATGTTTATGCAAGAAATCATGAATTGAAGTATGAAAATCAAGATTTAGAATGAAAAAATATGAAGAAAAATGAGTTTTGCCTCCTCCCCATCATCCTGGCGTTTGAACGCCCAAACACTGCCTGTTTTGGGCGTTCAACGCCCAAATGATGTTCTCCTGGGTGTTTAACGCCCAGTTGTTTCCCTTTTCTGGCGTTGAACGCCAGATTGCTATCCTTACTGGCGTTCAGCGCCCACTGGCTGCCCCTTTTGGGTGCTGAACACCCAGAATGGGCTCTTACTGGCGTTTTCTTGCCAGTGAGCTCTTTTTCTCTGTTTTGTGTGCAGATTTCTTCTGTAACCCTGTGAACTTATGCAATTGATTCTTTACCTTAGTGTCAGTGAACTTTATATAAACAAATAAAAATAAAAATAGAAATGGGGCAAAATGCTTGGAGGATTGATGCCCCATGGCTGGGTTGCCTCCCAGCAAGCGCTTCTTTATTGTCTTTAGCTGGACCTTGCTGAGCTTTTAGTCTAGCTTCAGCCTTGAGCACTCTTGCTCAATGTTGCCTTCAAGATAATGCTTGATTCTCTGTCCATTGACAATGAACCTCTTATCAGAATCAATATCTTGAAGCTCCACATAACCATATGGTGATACACTTGTAATCACGTATGGTCCCCTCCACCGGGATTTCAATTTCCCGGGGAATAGCCTGATTCTAGAGTTGAACAGCAGAACCTTCTGTCCTGGCTCAAAGATTCTAGATGACAGCTTTCTGTCATGCCACTTTTTTTATTTCTCTTTATAAAGCTTGGCATTTTGGAAAGCTGTGAATCTGAACTCCTTTAGCTCATTTAGCTGGAGCAATCTTTTTTCTCCTGCTAATTTGGCATCAAAGTTTAGGAATCTGGTTGCCCAATAGGCTTTATGTTCCAGTTCCACGGGCAGGTGACATGCCTTACCATACACAAGTTGGTATGGAGAGGTCCCTATAGGGGTCTTGAATGCTGTTCTGTAAGCCCACAGAGCATCATCCAAGCTCCATGCCCAATCCTTTCTACGGGTATTTACTGTCCGTTCCAGGATTCTCTTTAATTCTCTGTTAAAGACTTCAGCTTGCCCATTGGTTTGTGGATGGTATGGAGTAGCCACCTTGTGGCGAATTCCATACCGAACCATGGCAAAGTAAAGCTATTTATTGCAGAAGTGAGTGCCCCCATCACTAATTAGTACTCTATGGACGCTAAACCTGCTAAAGATATGTTTCTAGAGGAACATCAGCACTGTTTTAGTATCATTAGTGGGTGTGGCAATGGCCTCAACCCATTTTGATACATAGTCAACTGCCACCAGAATATAAGTGTTTGAGTATGATGGTGGGAAAGGTCCCATGAAGTCAATTCCCCATACATCAAACAACTCAATTTCCAAGATTCCTTGTTGAGGCATGGCGTAACCATGAGGTAGATTACCAGCTCTTTGGCAACTGTCACAGTTGCGTACAAACTCTCGGGAATCTTTATAGAGTGTGGGCCAATAGAAGCCACATTGGAGGACCTTGGTGGCTGTTCGCTCACCTCCGAAATAGCCTCCATATTGAGATCCATGGCAATGCCATAGGATACTCTGTGCTTCTTCTCTAGGCACACACCTACGGATTATTCCGTCTGCACATCTCTTAAAGAGATAGGGTTCATCCCACAAGTAGTACTTTGCATCAGTAATTAATTTCTTCTTTTGTATCCTGTTGTACTCCTTGGGTATGAACCTTGCAGCTTTATAGTTTGCAATATCGGCAAACCATGGTGCTTCCTGAATGGCAAATAATTGCTCATCTGGAAAAGTCTCAGAGATCTCAAGAGAGGGGAGGGGCGTCCCTTCTACTGGCTCTATCCGGGACAGATGATCAGTCACTTGGTTCTCTGTCCCTTTTCTATCTCTTATTTCTATATCAAACTCTTGCAGAAGTAACACCCATCTGATGAGCCTGGGTTTTGAATCCTGCTTTGTGAGTAGATAATTAAGAGCAGCATGGTCAGTATACACAATCACTTTTGATCTTACTAAGTATGATCTGAACTTGTCAATGGCGTAAACCACTGAAAGTAATTCTTTTTCTGTGGTTGTGTAATTTTTCTGGGCATCATTTAGAACGCGACTAGCGTAATAAATGAAGTGCAGAAGCTTGTCATGCCTCTGTCCCAACACTGCACCAATGGCGTGATCACTGGCATCGCACATTAGCTCAAATGGTAATGTCCAGTCTGGTGCAAAAATAACTGGTGCTGTGACCAGCTTAGCTTTCAGCGTTTCAAACGCCTGCATGCACTCTGTGCCAAACACAAATGGCGTGTCAGCAGCTAGCAGATTGCTTAGAGGTTTTGCGATTTTTGAAAAATCCTTTATAAACCTCCTATAGAATCCTGCATGCCCCAGAAAGCTTTTGATTGCCTTAACATTGGTAGGTGGTGGTAATTTTTCAATTACCTCTATTTTTGCTTGATCCACCTCTATTCCCTTGTTTGAGATTTTATGCCCAAGAACAATCCCTTTAGTCACTAAGAAGTGACATTTTTCCCAGTTTAAAACTAGGTTGGTCTCTTGGCATCTTTTCAGAACAAGTTTTAGGTGATCAAGACAGGAGCTGAATGAGTCTTCATATACTGAGAAGTCATCCATGAAGACTTCCAGAAATTTTTCCACCATGTCAGAGAAAATAGAGAGCATGCATCTCTGGAATGTTGCAGGCGCATTACACAGCCCAAATGGCATCCTTCTATAAGCAAACACTCAAGATGGACATGTGAATGCTGTTTTCTCTTGATCCTGAGGATCTACTGCGATCTGGTTATAGCCTGAGTAGCCGTCCAAAAAGCAGTAATAATCATGACCTGCTAGTCTTTCTAGCATCTGGTCTATAAATGGTAAAGGAAAATAGTCCTTTCTGGTGGCTGTATTGAGCCTTCTATAGTCAATACACATGCGCCACCCTGTAACTATTCTTGTAGGAACCAGTTCATTTTTTTCATTATGAATCACTGTCATGCCTCCCTTTTTTGGGACGACTTGGACAGGGCTCACCCAATGGCTATCAGAAATAGGATAAATAATCCCAGCCTCTAGTAATTTGGTGACCTCTTTCTGCACCACTTCCTTCATGGCTGGATTTAGCCGTCTCTGTGGTTAAACCACTGGTTTAGCATTATCCTCCAATAAGATTTTGTGCATGCATCTAGCTGGGCTTATGCCCTTAAGGTCACCTATGGACCACCCAAGAGCTGTCTTGTGTGTCCTTAGCACTTGAATAAGTGCTTCCTCTTCCTGTGAATTTAAGGCAGAGCTTATGATCACGGGAAAAGTGTCACCTTCTCCCAGAAATGTATATTTCAAGGATGGTGGTAATGGCTTGAGCTCGGGTTTAGGAGGTTTTTCTTCTTCTAGAAGAATTTTCAAAGGCTCTTTCATGTCCTCTGAATCCTCTAAATCAGGCTGAACATCTTTAAGGATGTTTTCCAACTCTGATTCGAGACTCTCAGCCATGTTGATCTCTTCTACCAAAGAGTCAATAAGATCAACTTTCATGCAGTCTGTTGATGTGTCTGGATGCTGCATGGCTTTGACAACGTTCAACTTAAACTCATCATCATTGACTCTCAGGGTTATTTCCCCCTGTTGGACGTCAATGAGGGATCGTCCAGTTGCTAGGAAGGGTCTTCCTAGAATGAGAGTAGCACTCTTGTGCTCCTCCATTTCCAGCACAACGAAGTCAGTGGGAAAGGCGAATGGCCCAACCCTGACAATCATGTCTTCAATCACGCCTGATGGGTATTTAGTGGAGCCATCAGCAAGTTGGAGACATATCCGGGTTGGTTTAACTTCTTCAGTTAAACCAAGCTTTCTGATAGTGGATGCAGGTATTAGGTTGATGCTTGCCCCAAGATCACATAAAGCTGTCTTGGTGCAATTACCTTCTAATATGCATGGTATCAGAAAACTCCCAGGGTCTTTAAGCTTTTTAGGAAAGCTCTTCAGAATGACTGCACTGCATTCTTCAGTGAGGAGAACTCTTTCTGTTTCTCTCCAATCCTTTTTATGACTCAAGATCTCTTTCATGAACTTGGCATAAGAAGGTATTTGCTCAAGTGCTTCTGCAAATGGAATCTTTATTTCAAGAGTCCTGAGGTAATCTGCAAAGCGAGCAAATTGCTTATCCTGCTCCTCTTTCCGGAGTTTTTGAGGATAAGGTATCTTGGCTTTATATTCCTCAACCTTAGTTGCTGCAGGTTTATTGCCTACAGAAGTGGTTGAAGAAGCCTTTTTAGAGGGGTTGTTATCAGCATTTGTGTGTGTCTGATCCCTCACTGGCAGTTGAGTGCCAGGGTTAGAAGCTGGAGTGAAATTGGACGCCAGCTCCTTGTCTGTTCCTGGCGTCTGAACGCCAGAACTGTGCCTATTTTGGGCGTTCAGTGCCAGATCTTGCCCATTTTGGGCGTTCAACGCCAGATCCTTGCCTATTTCTGGCATTGAACGCCAGTCCTGCCTTGTTTCTGGCGTTGAACGCCAGTCCTGAGCATGGTCTGGGCGTTCAGCGCCAGCCTTCCACCAAATTTCTGGCATTTTAGTTCCAGAATTACTTTTCCCTGGGCTCTTACTGTCCTCAGGTGAATTTTGGGTGGTTTGCTCATTTCTTAGCTTTTTGCTGCCTTGAGGTGGGGTATTTAATGTTTTCCCACTTCTTAATTGAACTGCTTGGTATTCCTCTGTTATTTGCCTTGACAGCTGCTGCTTTGTTTGCTTAAACTGTTCGTCCATATGTATATTAGCCATCCTTGTCTCTTGTAACCTATCTTTGAATTCGGCTAACTGCTTTGTTAGAAAGTCCAATTGCTGATTGAATTCAGCAGCTTGTTTTACAGGACTGAGTTCAGCAGTTACTGTCTTAACCTCTTCTTTCATGGAAGGGTCACTGCTTAGGTACAGATGCTGATTCCTGGCAACTGTATCAATGAGCTCTTGAGCCTCTTCGATTGTCTTTCTCATGTGGATAGATCCACCAGCTGAGTAATCCAAAGACATCTGAGCTCCTTTTGCAAGCCCATAATAAAAGATGTCTAACTGAACCCACTCTGAAAATATTTCAGAGGGGCATTTTCGTAGTATCTCTCTGTATCTCTCCCAGGCATCGTAAAGAGATTCATTATCTCCTTGTTTAAAGCCTTGGATGTCCAGCCTTAGCTGTGTCATCTGTTTTGGGGGAAAGTATTGATTCAGGAATTTTTTCTGTCAGCTGTTTCCATGTCCTTATGCTGGCCGTAGGTTGGTTATTTAACCACCTCTTAGCTTGATCTTTCACAGCAAATGGAAACAGTAATAGTCTATAAACATCCTGATCTATTTTCTTATCATGTACTGTGTCAGCAATCTGTAGAAACTGTGCCAGAAACTCTGTAGGTTCTTCCTGTGGAAGACCGAAATACTGGCAATTTTGCTGCACCATGATAATGAGCTGAGGATTCAACTCAAAGCTACTGACTCCAATGGAGGGTATGTAGATACTACTCCTATATGAAGCAGTAGAGGGGTTAGCATATGACCCCAGGGTCCTCCTGGACTGTTCATTTCCGCTTAGGTCCATGACGAAGAAAGGGAGATGATGTAAAATAGAGAAAATATTTTTTTTATTTAATTATTTATTTATTTCGATTAATAAAATAAATCAAAATGAAATAAATAAATAAAAAATGAGTGAAGATTTTCGAAAAACTGAGGAGAGAGAAAGTGGTTAGGAAGTTTTGAAAAGGATATGATGATTTTTGAAAAAGGTTTTAAATTTGAAATAAAAAAAATCTGAATTTTAAAAATAGATTTCGAAAATTTGCTTTTAAAACAGAGAGAGAAGATATTTTTGAATTTAAAGAGGAGAGAGAAAAATAATAAGATAGCACAAGATTTAAAATTTTTAGATCTGATGCTCCTTGTTTTCGAAAATTTTTAAGGGAAAAACACTAAGGAACACCAAACTTAAAAATTTTAAGATCAAGACACAAGGAAAACTCAAGAACACTTTGAAGATTCACAAGAACACAAGAACACGAAGGAAGAACACCAAACTTAAAATTTTTAGAAAACTAAACTAAGATTTTCGAAAAACACAGAGAAACCAACAAGAAAATACCAAACTTAAAGTTTGGCACAGGATTTAATAGAAAAATTATTTTTGAAAAAGATTTTAATAAGAAAATAAGGATTCTAAAATTTTAACACGATAATAATACGAGACTCTAAACAAAAAGAGAAATTTTTCCTAATCTAAGCAACAAAATAAACCATTAGTTGTCCAAACACGAACAATCCCCGGCAACGGCGCCAAAAACTTGGTGTACGAATTGTGAATCACACTTTTCACAACTCGTACCACTAACCAGCAAGTGCACTGGGTCGTCCAAGTAATACCTTACGTGAGTAAGGGTCGAATCCCACGGAGATTGTTGGCTTGAAGCAATCTATGGTTATCTTGCAATTCTTAGTCAGGAAGTCAATTGTATTTATCAGTTGAATTGCGAATGAACAAGAGAGCATGGGTTAAAAGTTACTTGTTATGCAGTAATGGAGAATATGTTGGAGTTTTGGAGATGCTTTGTCTTCTGAATCTCTGCTTTCCTTTGTCCTCTGATTCACGCACGCACGTCCTTCTATGGCAAGTTGTGTGTTAGGGCATCACCGTTGTCAATGGTTACATCCCCTCCTCTTGTGAAAATAATCCAAATGCTCTGTCACAGCACGGCTAATCATCTGAGGTTCCCGATCATGCTGGAATAGGATTCACCCTCCTTTTGCGTCTGTCACTACGCCCAACACTCGCGAGTTTGAAGCTCGTCACAGTCATTCAATCCCTGAATCCTACTCGGAATACCACAGACAAGGTTTAGACTTTCCAGATTCTTATGAATGCCGCCATCAATCTAGCTTATACCACGGAGATTCTGATTAAGGAATCTAAGAGATATTCATTCAATCTGATGTAGAACGGAGGTGATTGTCAGACACACGTTCATGGATTGAGGAAGGTGATGAGTGTCACTAATCATCACCTTCTCCATAGTTAGGTGCGAATGGATATCTTAGATAGGAACACGCATGTTTGAATGGAAAACAGAATTACTTGCATTAATTCATCGAGACACAGCAGAGCTCCTCACCCCCAACAATGGAGTTTAGAGACTCATGCCGTCAAAGAGTACAAAGTTTTGATCTAAAATGTCATGAGATACAAAATAAGTCTCTAAAAGTTGTTTAAATACTAAACTAGTAGCCTAGGTTTACAAAAAGTGAGTAGACTATGACAGATGGTGCAGAGATCCACTTCTGGGGCCCACTTGGTGTGTGTTGAGGCTGAGATTTAAACATTTCACGTGCATAAGGCTGTTTTGGGCGTTCAACTCCAGGTTTGGATCCATTTTTGGCGTTGAACTCCAACTTTTAATCCTTTTCTGGCGCTGGACGCCAGAATTGGGCAGAGAACTGCCTTTGAACGCCAGTTTACGTCATCTATGCTTGAGAAAAGTATAGACTATTATATATTGCTGGAAAGCCCTGGATGTCTACTTTCCAACGCAATTGGAAGCGCGCCATTTCGAGTTCTGTAGCTCCAGAAAATCCACTTTGAGTGCAGGGAGGTCAGAATCCAATAGCATCAGCAATCCTTTTTCGGCCTGAATCAGATTTTTGCTCAGCTCCCTCAATTTCAGCCAGAAAAATACTTGAAATTACAGAAAAACACACAACTCATAGTAGATTCCAGAAATATGAATTTTTCCTAAAATCTAATGGAAATAAACTAAAAACTAACTAGAATATACTAAAAACTATATGAAGTTAACCCCAAAAAGCGTATAAAATATCCGCTCATCACTCTGTTTGGTTATCCTTTACTAGGTAAGGAAAAGTCAAACAAGTTGGACTGCCAAATCTATTCACGAGTTACAACCCACTTAGTTCAAAAGGATTGGCGTTGGTGACAGGATAGCAATCCAACATTTAACCCAACTATAAATTTCTCCTTCGATCCTTCCAACTCAAGAGTTCCTTTTAATCAACTCCCTATCAAGTAATGAAACTACTCACGCATTGTAAAAAAAGAATCCATGGCACATAAAAGGGAATTAAAAGAAGACATGATTATTGGAATTGAAATTGAATTAAAGAGAAATAATCCTTACATTAATTAATCATAAGAGTATCTGAATGACAAAATTGAACATAACAAAGAACATGGAAGAATAAAACCAAGTTAAGAGAACAAACTAGAATGATGAAGTCTTGATGAGGAAATAACTCTTCTCAATGTTCCAATGCTAAGATCAATTGAAAATTAAAATCCTAAAAACTAGAGAGAAAAACCTAAGAGAGTGAAAAAACTAGATCTAAAACTACTGAATGAATGTGTGTTTTGTTTCTGCATATTCTCTGACTCTAGTCTGCTGTTCTGGGCCGAAAACTGGGCCGAAATAAGGTCCAAAATCGCCCCCATCGAATTCTGCAGATTATGCAGATCGCACATGTCACGCGATCGCGTCATCCATGCAGACGCGTCGCTTGCGCTTTTTCCTCTCCACGCGTTCGCGTCGTCCACGCTACCGCGTCGCTTGCACTTTCCAATCCGCGCGGCTGCGCAAGCCATACGGCCGTGTCGCTGCGATTTGCGTTCCTTCGCGCGGTCGCGTGAGCCATGCGACCGCGTCACTTCTCGCTGGTTATCTCCTCAAATTCTTGTGTTCCTTCCATTTTTGCTAGCTTCCTCTCCAATCTCCATCTCATTCATGCCCTATAAGGCCTGAAATACTTGACACACAGATCACGGCATTGAATGGAATAAAGGAGAATTAAAAGTAAATAATTAAAGTCTCTAGGAAGCAATTTTCAAACATGCACTGAATTTAGGAAGGAAATCTAAATGCATGCTAAATTGATGAATAAGTGGGCAAGGATCATGACAAAACCACACAATTAAACATAATATAAACCATAAAATAGTGGTTTATCAACCTCCCCACACTTAAACATTAGCATGTCCTCATGCTAAATTGAAGGAGACAAGGAAATAAGTATGAACATGCAGAAACTCATGAAATGCAATGCAATCCTACTTATATAAATAAATGCAACTATATGATTATTGTCCACTTGATCAAAAGTAAATAAGCCTTTCAAAACAGTTACAAATCAAATTCCACTAATTCTATCATTATACAATAAAACTGATAAAAGTGCAAGAGAAGAGCTTATGAAGGCAGGAAACATGAAAATTCAAGCATTGAACCCTCACTGATAATGTATGTACGCTCTAATCTCTAGTGTATAGGGTAATCACTCAATTCTTTTCTAGTCATGTTTTCTAACTTTTGTTTTTCTCTTAACCAATCAACAACAGTTAATATACCAATGCAAATATCATGAGGTCTTTTCAGGGTTGTAATGGGGCCAAGGTGCAGGTAAGGATATATATATAGCTAAGTGAGCTTTATAAATTGAATCTTTAATTAACCTAAGCTCTCACCTAATATACATATATTCTATATACTTTTAAATTCATGCTTAGCTACCCATAATTCCCTTTTTCAACCCATACTCATGTTTCAACTTTGTATTTTAATTCTATCATATGTGCATTGATCTTTGAATTCTGAATTTAACATTGGGGTAATTTCGTCCCCTTATTTATTGATTTTTTTTTTAAATAAATAAAGCTTATCAATGCACATAGATTTTTCATTCTCATATCTTCACATGAGTAGGTATCCAAATTCCCTTTAAATTTTCATGACACATTCCCTCAACAACTTTTGTTCCCACAATTTCCCATACTTAACTAGCACACACAATTCTATCTTAAGCTAACCAAAGATTCAATTTAGGATATATAATTGTTTTTCAGCTTAAGGTTAGTAATGTGGTAAAATATAGAACAAATGGGGTTTCAAAGGCTCAAAGTGGTTAACAAGGGTAATTGAAAAGGGTAGGCTTGATTTGGATAAGTGAGTTTAAACAAATAATGGCCTCAATCATGTGCAAGCGTGTAAATATAATAAATATTGGACATATAAGATAAAACAAAATATAGATTACAATCATAGAGAAGTAAACACACAAGAATAAAATGATTATGGTTAAATAATGTAACCATACATAAAGGCTCAAATCTTTCACAGGTTGTGTGTTCTTTAGCTCAAACATCATGTTCCAAATACAACTCAAGCAGATTTATCATAAAAATTTTGACAAATTAGTGAAATTTTGTTCCAAAGATAGATTTTTTAAAAGAAACTTATTGTCTTTTCAATCAAGTAGAACATGCATGCAACTATTCTAACCTATGCACTTTATTCTATTCTATAAAAGAAAGAAAATCTAACTAAAATATCCTAATTATTAGTGCCAGAGAAGAGAATTTACCTCCGGAAGTCAGGTACTGACCGACCTCCCCACACTTAAGGCTTTGCACCGTCTTCGGTGCCATCTGTCAGGAACAGGGGTGGGCTGGTGGCAATATCTCCACAGTCGGGATCATCATGGCTCCCGGTGCTGGTAAAAGAAGTGGAGTCCGGGGTGTCTGAGTCTCTGAAGTGTCCCTTGAGTAGCTCCTTGAGGTGTTTAAATCGGCGCTCGTTACGGCGCTCTCTCATCTTAGCTTTCAGTTCATGCCGATCCAATTTTTCAAGTATCTGCTGGAGCAATTTCTCGGTTGTAGATGCTTGTGGTGTTGAAGAAGGAATATCTTCAACTGGCTCAGTAGGCTGGCTTGTAGTGGCTGCTGAAAGTCTGAGGTATTTCCCGTGAGGGATATATTGATCATCCCGTGGAAGCATGGCTTTGGTGTCCCCAGCTCTGTATGAGACTCCGGCTGCTGAGACAAGATCTGAGACTAAGGCGGGAAAAGGTAGGTTGCCCGCGATTTGTACATGCTTCATAGCATTCCGGATATGTCTTGAAAGATTCAGAGGTTGGTCTGTAAGGATGCACCATAGTAGAACAGCCATGCCTGCAGTCAAGGAGGACTCATAAGTGCTCGGAAAGACGTAATGGGACATGATCTGTGCCCATATGCGAGCCTCCAAGGTAAGTGCGGAAGCCAAGATTCCCTTAGGGCGGAAACGGTGGTATCCGTAGATCCAACGGCTGCCAGGTAAAGCGATGACTCCGAGAACGGAGTCCCAGTCAAATTGGTATCTCTGGCGCTGAAGGGTGGCTTCTTGAAAAGCGTCCATTCCTGCAGGAATAGGGGGAAGACTCAGAACTTGTTGAATGGCTTCTTCTGTGATGGGGACTTGCTTCTGCCGGACATAAACAGACTGCAGGGTCGGCATGTAGAAGTTGGAGTAGAACTCAACTACCCAAGAAAAGATTGACCTGCCTTGGCTGTTTCCGTAGGAAACCCCATTGTCTTCGCTCAATTTGCGGCTCAACAAAGGTGGCAATATTGGACGGGAGGATAAAAAGGTATTCATTGTTATAGTTCCTTTCTGCCAGGATGGGGAACATCTGCTCACAGTAGCGATTGGAAAATCGCGCAGCGTCCTTTGCTGGAAAGGCTTTCTCCTTTTCGTCAACCTTTATTATCCTCTTGACTCGTTTTGTTGAGGGCTTGACTGCGATTGAAGAAGGCTCTGCCACTAATGCTCTTTTAGTTCCCCTTCTTGCTGGTGGTCTGGAAGTTGCTTTCTCCTTTCCTTTCTTGGTGGCCATCCTGAAAGAAGGGAAGAGAAAGAAAATTAAATACAAAGAGAGATACAACAAGGAAGGAAACGGAAAAGAGGGTGAATGATGCACAGTAAAATGTAGATGACATTAACACATGCTCTCGAGTACATATGAAAAGCCATCAATGGGAAATAGCTAGTGCATAAAAAGACAAGTGAATGCAAGGTGTTTATTGACATGCTGGCAAAGGGTATGAGTAGCATAGACCAAGCATTACTTTGTAACAAACCATCACGTTTGTATTGAAAATTGAATTCAATTAATAAAATAATAGGGAAAAGTTGTGAAAAGCAAGCATTGAATAGTATAGGAACATAGAGAAGTGCATAATGCCACATGGGCTTTTTCACAAACACATAGCATGCATGTTAAACAAGATGTAAAAAGTATGAAATTGAACGTGCAAGCAATCCCCTAAAAGAAATAATAATAATAATTGTCAAATAAATTGTAACAAGTCACAAGCATATGGTGAGGGATAATGACTCAAAAAAAAATTTTTAACACCATGTAAAAAGGGAAAAGAAGAATAAAGAAAATAAAAGTTTGAAAAGAAAAAGAAAAGAAAAAGAAAATAATAATATATACATAATATAATAAGAATGATAGAAAAGAGAAGAAGGAAGAAGAAGGTAAAACCTTGTTAATGGAGGAGAGAGAGAGAGAGTGAGATAGAAAGGAGAAGGGGGAAAGAAGAAAGAAGGAGGGAAAAGAAAAATTAGGATTTGGAGGAAAGAAAGATAAGATAATTTGGCAATTGGGGTTTAGCTGTGCGACGCATGCGACGCGGCCGCTTGGGGCACGCGTTCGCGTGGGGACGCGTCAGGGAAGGGGACGCGATCGCGTCTGTCCCGCGGTCGCGTGACCTATGCTGCGCTGCTGGCGCGAGTGCAGCCTCGCTCCAGCACAACTCTCTGTTTGATTCATTTTAATTACCAAAATTGGATGACGCGATCGCGTGGGTCACGCGATCGCATGAGTGTGCGTTATAAAATGGGGGACGCGGCCGCGTCAGCGACGCGGTCGCGTGACAAGGATTGTGCTTCCAGCACCAATCCAGCTCCATTCTCGCACAATATAGCACTGTGCACCCATTTACGTCGAAAATGCAGGGCACGCGGCCGCGTGAGGCACGCGGTCGCGTGGGAGGCCATGATGTCCAAGCGACGCGGTCACGTGGAGTAATTTGTGCCATTGGCATGACTCCAGCGCTCCTCCTGCGTAACTTTCTATTCATTTTTATTTTTCTTTACTCCTACTGCCACGCGGACGCGTCGCTGATGCGATCGCGTCGCGCAGCGAAATTTTAAGTTTTTTTTTTAGAGAAATATAAAGACATGTAATTGAAAGAGCACGGAAGCACTAATAAAGAGAAGAGTTATTAAAGAAGAAAAACTAAAAGTGAAGAAAGGAACGATCATACCGCGGTGGGTTGTCTCCCACCAAGCACTTTGCTTTTACGTCCGTAAGTTGGACGCTCTACTAGCTCAATCTGCTGCTATGTGGGGATCTTCCAAGTGGAAGATCTCAAGCTCCTTATTTTTCTGCACCTTCTCACCATGGTACAGCTTTAGGCGGTGTCCATTAACCTTAATAAGTTCAGAACTTGAAAGATGGCTTAGGTGATAAACTTCGTATGGTTCAGCCTTCTCTATTCTGTATGGACCTTCCCATTTTGATCTCAACTTACTGGGCATGAGCCTCAGTCGAGATTTGTAAAGGAGAACAAAATCTCCAGGTTGGAACTCTCTCTTCTTGATGTTTTGATCATGCACAGCTTTCATCTTTTTCTTGTATATTCTGGAGTTCTCATAAGCTTCTAGGCGAAGGTTCTCCAGTTCCTGTAGTTGCAACTTTCTTTCAGTTCCGGCTTTCTCAATTTCCTTATTGCACTCCTTAACTGCCCAAAAGGCTCTATGTTCGATTTCAACTGGAAGATGGCAAGCTTTTCCATAAACTAGGCGAAAGGGACTCATCCCAATGGGTGTCTTGTATGCTGTTCTGTATGCCCACAGTGCATCTTGTAGTCTGGTGCTCCAGTCTTTTCTATGAGGCTTCACTATCTTCTGCAAGATATGCTTAATTTCTCTGTTTGATACCTCGGCTTGCCCATTAGTTTGGGGGTGGTAAGCTGTTGCAACTTTATGGATTATCCCATGCTTCTTCATCAATCCTGTTAGTCTCCTGTTACAAAAATGGGTGCCTTGATCACTCACGATCGCTCGTGGTGATCCAAAGCGGCATATAATATGGTTTCTCACAAAGGAAACAACAGTGTTAGCATCATCAGTGCGGGTAGGAATTACTTCCAACCATTTGGAAACATAATCCACAGCTAACAATATATAAAAATATCCACTAGAATTTGGAAATGGACCCATGAAGTCAATGCCCCAGACATCAAAAATTTCACAGAAAAGCATATATTGTTGAGGCATCTCATCCCTCTTGGATATGTTACCAAATTTCTGGCATGGGTGACAAGATTTACAAAACTCAGCAGCATCTCTAAAAAGAGTAGGCCACCAGAATCCGCAGTCCAAGATCTTTCTAGCTGTTCTTTGAGGGCCAAAGTGTCCTCCACTCTCAGATGAGTGACAGGCCTCTAAAATGGACTGGAATTCTGATTGAGGTACACATCGTCTAATTATCTGGTCAGCGCCACATCTCCATAAATATGGGTCATCCCATATATAATATTTAGACTCGCTTTTCAGCTTGTCTCTTTGATGTTTAGAGAAATGTGGAGGAAATGTGCGGCTAACTAAATAATTAGCAACAGGTGCGTACCAAGGGACTATCTCAAATACTGCTTGCAGGTTGTTAAAAGGAAAATTATCATCTATAGGAGTAGAATCATCCTTAATATGTTCAAGGCGACTCAAGTGGTCCGCTACTAAATTTTGATTACCACTCCTATCCTTTATTTCTAAATCAAATTCTTGTAACAGCAGTATCCAACGTATAAGTCTTGGTTTGGATTCCTTTTTAGCTAATAAATACTTTAGAGCTGCATGGTCCAAATACACTACTACTCTAGTACCAAGTAAATAAGCTCGGAATTTATCCAGAGCGAAAACAATAGCAAGTAGCTCTTTCTCAGTAGTAGTATAATTGGACTGGGCAGTGTCTAAAGTCTTAGACGCATAGGCAATAACAAAAGGATCCTTACCTTCACGCTGAGCCAGCGCTGCTCCTACTGCATGGTTGGAAGCATCGCACATGATTTCAAATGGCTGGCTCCAGTCGGGTCCTCTCACAATTGGGGCTTGAGTTAGAGCATTCTTCAGCTTATCAAATGCTTGTTTGCAATCTTCACTGAACTCGAACTCAATGTCCTTCTGCAGTAATCTGGATAAGGGAAGTGCCACCTTACTAAAGTCCTTAATAAATCTCCTGTAGAAACCTGCATGACCAAGGAACGAACGGACTTCCCTCACAGAAGAGGGGTAAGGTAAACTAGAAATAACATTCACCTTTGCTGGGTCTACAGAAATGCCATTATTAGATACCACATGTCCTAATACAATCCCTTGCTTTACCATAAAGTGGCATTTTTCGAAATTCAATCCAAGGTTTGTATCAACACATCTATCTAATACTCTAGATAATCCATCTAAGCAAAGGTTAAAAGAATCACCATAAATGCTAAAATCGTCCATAAAAACTTCCATACAGTCCTCAATAAGATCAGAGAAAAGGCTCATCATGCACCTTTGGAAAGTAGCTGGTGCATTGCACAAGCCAAAGGGCATTCTCTTATAAGCATAAGTCCCAAAAGGACATGTAAAAGTAGTCTTTTCCTGATCCTCAGGAGCTATATGAATCTGGAAATAACCTGTGTAACCATCTAGAAAGCAATAGTGTGATTTACCTGACAGGCAATCCAGCATTTGATCAATGAATAGAAGTGGGTAGTGATCCTTACGGGTAGCTTGGTTGAGACGCCTGTAATCAATGCAGACTCTCCAAGCATTCTGAACTCTAGTTGCTATGAGCTCTCCATGCTCATTCTTCACGGTAGTGACTCCGGACTTCTTGGGCACCACTTGTACTGGGCTTACCCATTCACTGTCTGAAATGGGATATATGATACCGGCTTCCAATAGTCTGGTCACTTCCTTTTTGACAACTTCCAAGATGGTGGGGTTCAATCTCCTTTGGGGTTGACGGACAGGTCTTGCTCCTTCTTCCAAAAATATTATGTGCTCGCATACTTGAGGGTCGATTCCCACTATGTCTGCCAAACTCCACCCAATTGCTTTCTTATGCTTTCTCAGCACATCAAGTAACTGCTCTTCTTGTTGAGAAGTCAGTTCTCTTGCAATAATAACCGGAAGCTTCTGCTCATCCTCAAGGTAAGCATATTTGAGATGTGGAGGGAGAGGTTTCAATTCTAACTTTTGATCATGGGCATGCTCTGGATTATCTGAGGTTTGTGAAAATGGTGAAGTGTCCTCATTGTCAGTCAAGAGGGTCCCCACACTTGGACCTTGTCCAGTGTGCCTCTCTTCAAACTCTTCTTTTTGAACTTCAGCTACACTTTCATCTATGACATCACACTGGAAGATAGAACGATCTTCTGGGGGGTTGTCAATGACTCCATTCAGATTGAAGATTACTATGCGGCCATCTATTTCAAAGGAGTATGTTCCTGAAAAAGCATCTAATTTGAATTTTGATGTCTTCAGGAATGGTCTTCCAAGTAGGATTGATGATGGCTTATCTGAATCATTATGGGGCATCTCCAAGATATAAAAATCAGTGGGAAATGTGAGCCCTTTAATGTTCACCAAAACATCTTCAGCAACTCCAGCCACTGTAATAATGCTTTTATCTGCTAACACAAAACGAGCTGCCGACCTTTTTAAGGGAGGGAGCCTTAAAACATCATATATAGACAAAGGCATTATACTGACACATGCTCCTAAATCACACATGCAATCATAAATTACTACACCACCAATAGTACAACTAACTATGCAAGGACCTGGATCACTACATTTTTCAGGTAATCCTCCCATTAAAGCAGATATAGAACTACCTAAAGGAATAGTTTCTAATTCATTAATTTTGTCTTTATGGATACATAAGTCTTTTAGAAACTTTGCATATTTAGGTACTTGCTGAATAACATCGAAAAGGGGAACAGTTACCTCAACCTTTTTGAATATTTCTACCATTTTAGGATCAGGTTCCAGCTGCTTCCTGGGCTTCCTTGCAAGTTATGGAAATGGAATGGGAGTAGTGTTTTCTGTGGGGCCTGCGTGTTTTTGGGCTTCTTCCTGTGGTTGAGCTATCTCTCCTTCAGCTATGTCCTGTATGTCCTCTTCCTCTTCAACATCTTCGATTTCTACCACCTCTTCAGCTGAGGCGTATTCTGGTGGGCTTGGTTCCTCCTGATTCCTCTCCTGCAGTGTGGTTCCGGACCTCAGGGTGATGGCATTGATGCCTCCCTTTGGATTGGGTAATGGTTGAGAGGGGATTCCAGTGGTGCTTGAAGGTTGGTTACTGGAATTTTGTGCTGAACCAAGTTGTGTCATAAGAGCTTGCAGAGTAGAGGTGAAACCATTCAGACTGGCGTTAATACTGTTCACGATGGTATTTTCCATGGCCAGTTGTCTTTTCTCAAAAGCTTGTAATAAATCTTCATTAGAAGATACAGAAGAATGAGTAAATTGAGAGGTTTGCTGCTGATTGTTCGGTGGTCCTTGGTTTTGCCTCAGGTGAGGTGCTTGGTACGGTTGATTTTGCTGCCTGTTGTTGTTATTATTCCACTTCTGATTTCCCTGGTTATCTCTGTCTCCCCTATTATTGTTGTCTCTCCAATTCTGGTTTGAATTGTCCTACCATCCATGGTTATTATTTCCACTTTGATTGTACCCTTGGTTGGGGCGGTCATAGAAGTTGTGAGTGGATGCCACCATGTTGTCTTCTTGTTGGAGCTGCGGGCATTCATCAGTGTAATGGCTGTAATCAGCACAAATTCTGCAAATTCTTTGTGAATCTAGTTGTTGGTTTTGCTGCGGTTGAGTTTGCTGAGCTTGTTGATTCAACTGCATTTGCTTCAACAGGTTGGTCATCTCACAGATGCTTCGATTTAGAGCAGCAGTCTCTATGCCAGAAGATACTTCTGCAACGGCTTTTGAACGGCCTTGCTTCTGTCTGTGGTTCCGAGTAGATTCAGCTAAATCACTGATCAATTGCCAAGCTTCATCAGTGGTCTTGTACTTCTTCATAGACCCATTGCTGGCACTTTCCAATGTGGTCTTATCTTGGGGCCTCATACCTTGTGTGATATAGCTGAGTAGCACGATCTTGTCAATCATGTGGTGGGGACATGCTTCCAGAAGATTATTGAAGCGCTCCCAGTATTCAAAGAGAGTCTCATTGTCATCCTGAACAATTGTAGAGATATCCTTTCTCAGTTTATCAGTAACTTCAGATGGAAAGAATTTCTTCAGAAACTCCTTTCTGAGTGTATCCCAGTTGGATACATTTGCTAGAGGTTGAGTGTAGTACCACTCTCTTGCTTTTCCCTCAAGAGAGAACAGAAAAGCTTTCAGCGGAATTGAAGTTTCATCAGTGCCATCACGCCTGACAATAGAACAGGCTGCCTGGAAATCTCTCAAGTGTTTGATAGGCTCTTGAGCAGGTAGGCCATGAAACTTGGGCATCAAATTTAGCAGTGCGGTCTTTATTTCAAAATCCGTAGCTACCGCTGGATGATGCGCTTGAAACGGTTGCATTGTAAAATTAGGAGCTCTTTCCTCCTGAATGGTAACTCTTCTAGCTGCCATGTTTTCTGCACGTAAAACAACCGAATCAGTAGAACGGGGGCTGGTTTCTTCCTCAGATTCACTTTCAGATCCGCCCTCAGAGCGGGCTAACCTACGCTGTTCTCGCCTTATTCGTGAAATTATTCTTTCAATTTCAGGATCGAATATTAGCAAGCGCGGATCAGAAAGTGAACGTGTCATTTGACAGAAGAAACATGCAGCTCATAGTAGCAAAATTAAATAAAATGCAAATAAATAAATTCTAATTAATAAAATTAGCACTCTATTGCAACTCCCCGGCAACGGCGCCAAAAATTGATGGGAAGCAGAAGCTGATGAATTAAAAATTTATTAAAATGGTTATGTTGCAAGTATAGTTCTTAACTCACCGAAAATCTGCCTATCAATTTAGAAATATGTCACAGAGAGTTTAAATTAAAATTACTGGGAGTTTTAAGTCCCAGGTCGTCTCCCAACGAGTTGCAGAAAAGTGTGCTGTTTTATTAATCAGATGTTCCAAGAAGTTGAGTTAAGTAAATTGGAATTAAAATTGAGGAATTTTAAATAATATAAATAAAAGCCTTGACTGGGAATTGATCAGTTAGAATCTCTATCATTGATGGAGTGATTTTTAAGATTGATTTATAATTAACGGTTACTCTGTTTGGTTATCCTTTACTAGGTAAGGGAAAGTCAAACAAGTTGGACTGCCAAATCTATTCACGAGTTACAACCCACTTAGTTCAAAGGGATTGGCGTTGGTGACAGGATAGCAATCCAACATTTAACCCAACTATAAATTTCTCCTTCGATCCTTCCAACTCAAGAGTTCTTTTTAATCAACTCCCTATCAAGTAATGAAACTACTCACGCATTGTAAATAAAGAATCCATGGCACATAAAAGGGAATTAAAAGAAGACATGATTATTGGAATTGAAATTGAATTAAAGAGAAATAATCCTTGCATTAATTAATCATAAAAGTATCTGAATGACAAAATTGAACATAACAAAGAACATGGAAGAATAAAACCAAGTTAAGAGAACAAACTAGAATGATGAAGTCTTGATGAGGAAATAACTCTTCTCAATGTTCCAATGCTAAGATCAATTGAAAATTAAAATCCTAAAAACTAGAGAGAAAAACCTAAGAGAGTGAAAAAACTAGATCTAAAACTACTGAATGAATGTGTGTATTATTTCTGCATATTCTCTGACTCTAGTCTGCTGTTCTGGGCCAAAAACTGGGCCGAAATAAGGTCCAAAATCGCCCCCATCGAATTCTGTAGATTATGCAGATCGCACATGTCACGCGATCGTGTCATCCATGCGGACGCGTCGCTTGCGCTTTTTCCTCTCCACGCGTTCGCGTCGTCCACGCTACCGCGTCGCTGCGATTTGCGTTCCTTCGCGCGGTCGCGTGAGCCATGCGACCGCGTCACTTCTCGCTGGTTATCTCCTCAAATTCTTGTGTTCCTTCCATTTTTGCTAGCTTCCTCTCCAATCTCCATCTCATTCATGCCCTATAAGGCCTGAAACACTTGACACACAGATCACGGCATCGAATGGAATAAAGGAGAATTAAAAGTAAATAATTAAAGTCTCTAGGAAGCAATTTTCAAACATGTTCTGAATTTAGGAAGAAAATCTAAATGCATGCTAAATTGATGAATAAGTGGGCAAGGATCATGACAAAACCACACAATTAAACACAATATAAACCATAAAATAGTGGTTTATCAACGTTCCTGGTGCCAAACTTGAGATTCTAGCGTTTGGCACCAGCATGGCAGTTATAGACTATTATATATTGTTGAAAAGCTCTAGAAGTTGGCTTTTCAATGCTGCTGAAATCGCGTCTATTTGACTTTTGTAGCTCATGCTATGCTCGTTAGAGTGTGAGGAGGTCAGAGTTGACAGCATCCATAAATTCTCTGTGCACGTTGCCAAACGCGCCCAAATGCCACCTGTAATAAATCAAATTGCAAAACAACTCAAAGTAGCATTCATGGTGGTCTAAAGCACCTAATTATTGATTTAATTCAACAATTTCACATGCGAATTCACTAAGGAAATATAAGAAAGATGCTCACGCATCACAACACCGAACATGAATTGTTGCTTGTTGAAAGAGCAAAACCGTCGGCTAAAAATTTCTTCTTGGTTAGAGGAAATAACTTCGTTGCAAGTATAGTTCTCAACCGACAAGTGATGCTCAAATCAAATTTAATTTAATTGTCACTAGTTCAACCCCAATAAAATAACTGAGAGTATTAATCTCGGGTCGTTCTCCCTAGGAATTACAATGAAATGCTTTATTATTGGCTATGAAGGGATGTTTTGGGGTTTTTGTAATAAGGAATAAGAAATGTAAGTAACAAGAATTAATAAAAGATAGGAAGAACTCTTGGCTAGATATAGGTAATTGAGATCACCATCCTTGTCTAATAACCATATCTTGACAATTATGAGGAACCAAGCTCATTAAGTCTACCTCTATGCTTGAAGTACATATAATGTCTACTTCCAAGCTTGAAGTACGTTAAATGGCTTGGTCAATTTCAACTCATAAATCCCAATCCAACTACTAATTGACTTAGTAGTAGATTGGTGTCAATGGGTATCAAGTTGACCACGAAGAGTTCTTAAATCACCAAATCAATTAGACCCAATGACTCAAGTTTACCCAATTCCCTTAGCCTAGGCCAAGAGTAAAGAAAACTACTCCATAATCAAGGGAAACATTTCATCAAACACATAGAGGGCAATAAAAGTAAACATCATCAACTGCAAGAATTAAAAGAAGCTACAACTAATCAAAGTAAGAAACCACAATAGAAATTAAGGCAAACATCAAAAGACATGGAAATCATAAATTGCATTGAAAGAAAATGAAAATCAACAAGAGAGTTCATAAACTAAAATTAAAAAAATAAAGGAATTAACAAAAGAAGTAAAGTACTAGAACAAATAAAAGTAAAGGAAAATTAAATTGAAGGAGAAAGAGATCTAGATCTAAAAAGGAATAAAACTAAGAACCCTAATCTAGAGAGAGGAGAGAGCCTCTCTCTCTAAAAAACTACATCTAAACTAAACTAAAAGTGTATGAATGGTGATCCCCCCCAATCCCTTGCCATCCTTGGGTTCAAAAGCATCAGAAATGAGTTGGATCTGGGCCTCCTTGAGCTCAGAAATTGCCCCCAGTGTATTGCCTTTAAGTGAGTCACGTGACCAACATCACGCGTGCGCGTGGATAACGCGTGCGCGTCGCTTGATGATTCTCTGGTCACGCGTGCGCATGGGTGACGCGTGCGCGTCGCTTACGAATTTCCATCTCAT
This sequence comes from Arachis hypogaea, assembly GCF_003086295.3. Classification (NCBI taxonomy): domain Eukaryota; kingdom Viridiplantae; phylum Streptophyta; class Magnoliopsida; order Fabales; family Fabaceae; genus Arachis; species Arachis hypogaea. The sequence goes on from NC_092054.1 coordinate 58,661,476, forward strand.
GCGTATGTGTGGGTGATGCGTGCGCGTGGCCTTCAGTTCAGCAAATACTCATTTCTTCATAAATTCTCCATTTTTTCATGCTTTTTCTTCATTCCTTCAACCCAATCATTGCCTTATGAACTTGAAATCACTTAACAAACATATCAAGGCATCGAATGGAATTAAAGTGAACTAAAATTGGCAATTTAAAGCCCTAAAAAGTATGTTTTTATTATTAAGCTCAAATTAGGATAAATTCACAAAACCATGCTATTTCATTGAATAAATGTTGGAAAAGTTGATAAAATATCCTAAAATCAACACAAGATAAACCACAAAATTGGGGTTTATCACTTGTCCTCAAGAAACCGAAAATAATATAAACCTGAGATGTGAATTTGCGTGAGAGTTGAGTTTTTTAATTAAGCTCTTGTCTCTTTTCTGAGTGGGGTTAACAACACTGTGACCATGAATAGTTTCGGCATCTCACTATCCTTTGAAGCTCATGAGTGTTAATTTCATTTAGAACTAGAATCCAGATAGTATTATGTATTCTCTTGCTTTCTAACTTTGGATTAATCCTTGAACACAACATTTTCTTTTCTTTTCTTTCCTTTGATGCTTTGCACCTTGAGTCTAGCCGTGACTCTAAATATTTTGTCTCAAATTTTACTTGACGTAAAAATATCACAAGCACATAACTGGGAAACTCTTTGAGTTCAAATCTTTTCTGTTAAATTTTTCCAGTCAGTAGTGCTCAGAGCCTTTGGCATACTCTGTATTACACTTGGCTTTGACTCTAAATGTTCTGTCTCAAAAATTCCTTGATACAGTCACACTACAAGCATATGGCTAGGAAAATAACTCTTTTGAGCTTTTGATCGTACTTAACCCTCCTCGCCATTGATGCTCAGAGCCTTAGGTCTTACCTTTTTTTATTTTCTTTTCTTTATGCTGTTTCTTTTGCTTCAAGGATTAATTTCTTATTTAATTTAGAGAATTCATAATAGTTCTCTAAATTCCTGTTCCTCCTACATCAACATTCTTTGATCCAAATTCAAATATGTACTATTCATATCATGCATTCAAAGTCACAGATAAACACTACCACATCTAACTAAGTAAGACTACTCTTAAATATAAACTCAATTTCTCATGCAATACATCACTTCTTTTCTTTCTCTTTTTAGATTCAAGATCAGTGAACAGTACATGAGACATCTTTTCAAACTAAAAACAAACAACTGAATCAAATTAAAACCTAAGAAATTGAAAATACTGCAGATCATGCAACAGATAAAGAAAAGCAATAGAAAACAGGAACCTAACATAATGAGAGTGAAGAGGGGAGTAAGAATGAAAGAGAACTCAGCAACCTCAGTTATTTTGGTGGTCATCTCACTCCTCGGGCTGTGCTCCTCTCCTCCGTGAAGATAAGATAAACAGAGAGCTCGCTCTACAACTCCAAACTTAAAAGTTTACTTACCCCCAAGCAAATAAAAAATGAAAATGGGGAGGAACATAAAAAACGCACAGATGAGTAAAAACAAAATTATTGCAAAAGAAGAAAGGAATGATAAAAAGGCAAGAAAGATTAAAATTTAAAATTTTTTTAGGGTGGCACCAAATGCTAAGGGGCCAAGTTTGGCACCACCCTAGCCGAATGAAACACCACTTTTCTTCATTGGTGGCACCAAACTTCAACTCTCCAAGTTTGGTGCCACCCTCGCCGAACTCAACTCCTCTAGGGTGGTCTGAAATTCCTTCTGATTGCACCTGTTCCTGTTTAAACACTCTGCATGACCAAAACACACATAAAAGAAGAAAAAACTATAAGAAATTAAAACAAACTAAGTAAATTCAAAATAAATAGAAAATATAAGGATACGGATTATTGGGTTGTCTCCCAACAAGCGTTTTTTTAACGTCACTAGCTTGACAGTTGATTATTGCTAAGGTGGAGGTTGATCATAGTGCTTCAAATCCTACCCTCTTACTGTGAATCTTCACCCTATGTCCCCATGAAGTAGCTCAATATGCTCAAGAGAGAGGATTCTGTTTACTGTATAAGTCACCACTGGATTACTAGTCAACACTACCTTCATTCCAGGGAGAAACCTTCAGTGGAGATCTTTTTATTTCTCCATCCTCTGGGTACTTTCTTCTGGGGAACCTCCTCCTTGGTGGATGATGCATTCCCAACACCAATCTTAGGTTTGATGTCAGGAAGAATTTGTTGATTGTCACCAAAGGAGGCTTGAGCTGCAGATTCTATTGTGCATCATCGGGGAATTCTTGAAGGTTTGAATCAATAAGCTCAGTCTGCAGACACCTCTTCTCTTCACCTGACGAATGCATATTTTTTAAGACATGAAAGACCAGTTGCTCATTATGCACTCTAAGCATTAATTCACCCTCTTTTACATCAATTAAACCTCTCCCAGTGGCTAGAAATGGTCTTCCTAGAATTATAGAGGCATTTTTATCCTCCCCATGTCAAGAATTACAAAATCTGTTGGGAGGAAGAACTTCCCCACTTTGACCTAAAAATTCTCCAGTATTCCATGTGCATGTTTCAGAGATTTGTCTGCAATTTGTAATGATATACTTGTTGGTTGTGCCTCTTTGATTTGCAACTTCTTCATCACAAATAAGGATATTAAATTGATGCTTGATCCTAGATCACACAAGGCTTTTTCAAAGATTATGCTTCCAATGAAACATGGTATTTGAAAGCTTCTCGGATCTTGCATCTTTCTTGGCAATATGCTCTGAATAATGACACTACATTCCTTGGTCATGATCACCATCTCATCTCCCTTTAAAGTCCTCTTCTTGGAAAGTAATTCCTTCATGAATATAACATAGAGAGGAATTTACTACAAGACTTCAGCAAAAGGAATATTGATTTGTAACTTTCTAAAGACTTCCAAGAACTTTGAAAACTACCTGTCCTTGATCTCCTTTTGAAGCTTCTAAGGATATGGCATCTTTGGCTTGTACTCTGGTACCTTAAGCAATGCTGGATATTTCTCAAGATCAACTGGAAAAAGGGTTATCCGGATGCCTTGGAGGGGCGTGTGCAACAACATCCTCAGTCTTCTCTGGAGCTTCTTTTTCAACCGGTCCCTCAATAACTTGTGCTTTCTCACATGTCACTGGTCCACTTACCAATGTGATAACCTTGTACTCCTCTCTTGGATTTGGAATTGTGTTGCTAGGAAGGGTATTTGTGGTCCTCTGATCAATCTCAGCAACCTTTGTGGCTATTTGACCCATCTGAACCTTTAAGTTCTTAAGTGATGCTCTGGTTTCCTGCATGAAACTAAGAGTACTCTTGGATACCTCTGCAACTGTAAATTCCAAGTCAAAAGATTTATGAGAATGAGAAAGTGCATATTGTTGTTGAAATCACTCTGATTGAAATTATTCTGATGGCCTAGATTGTTATTGAAGCTCTGGTGACTCTATGGTTGATTTTCCCATCCAAAATTTGGGTGATTCCTCCCTCCCCCCTCTCGAATAATAAGTCTTGGAAAAAGGATCATTATTGAGGAGTCTGGAGGAATTGCCCACATAATTAACCTGTTCAGAGAAAAATTGACCATAATTATAAGGCTCACCTTGAGGGAATCTGCCACTCATGTCATAGGAAGCTTCTTGGGTATTAATAGCTAAAACTTGTAGTCCACCCAAGTATTGAGTAATAGCATTTATCTGTTGAGATATGGCCTTATTCTGAGCAAGAATTGCATCTAAAGCGTCTAATTCCATGTCTCCTTTCTTCACAGAGGTCCTTTCAGAAGAATATAAATATTGGTTATTGGCAACCATCTCAATCAACTCAGTAGCCTCTTCAAGAGTCTTCATGTGAAGGGATCTGTCTGAGAATTATCTAGAGACATTTTGGCAGTCTCAGAGACTCCATTATAAAATATCTGCAACTGAATCTATTCTGAGAATATATCAGGAGGACACTTCCTGAGCACAACTTGTATCTCTTCCAGGCTTCATAGAGGGATTCACGTTCTCTCTGCCTGAAAGTCTGAATGTCCGTCCTCCGCTTAGTCAGCTTCTGAGGTAGAAAGAACTTGGCAAGAACCTATTAACCACCTTATCCTAGGTATCTGATAAACCCATATTTCATGAGTTCTTTTGTGCTTAATTTGAGTGATTTATACAATCCTTCACCTACTTATTCACATTAATTGCATGGTTTTACTTTCCCTTCCTTATTATGTCATATTGTGAAAAACATGTTTCCTAAGCTTTAAAAATTAATTATTTTAATTACCTTTATTTCCATTCGATGCCGTGATTAGTGTGTTGAAGTAGTTTCAGATTTTCTAAGGCAGAATGACTTAAAGGACGGAAAAGGAAACATACAAAAATGGAAGGAGAAGGCAAAACGGAGCTTTAAGGAAACTGGTATTCACGCGATCGCATGGACGACGCGATCGCGTGCCAGAAGCGAAGATGCAGCGACGCGGCCGCATGACTAACGCGATCGCGCGCCTTAAGCAGAACGCACATGACGCGGTCGCATGACTGACGCGACCACGTGGCAAGAAAAAGCTCCGAATGACGCGACCGCGTGACCCACGCGGACGCATGACAGAGACCACGTATCAGAATTTGCAGAAAACGCTCATAGAAATTTCTGAAGCCCTTTTTAGCCCAGATCCAAGTACAGACAGCATAGACCAGAGGTTATAAAGTGTGGGAATGCACCCATTCAAAGGGAGCTCGCATATATTTTACTTTTCAATGATTTAGATTTAGTTGAGAGGGAGATCTTCTCCTCTCTCTCTTTTAAGATTAGGATTTAGGATTTCTTCTTGCTTTAAGAGTGACTCTCAATCCAGGTTTTACGTTCCTTTGTTTTAGCTTCCTTTTACTTTTATTTATACCAGCACTTGAATTGATCAGTGAATTTATGAATTTCTTCCATGTTATAGATTGTTATCTGAATTAATAATATTTGAGGTATTTTCAGTTTATGATTGTTCTCTTTGATTTAAGTTATCATTGCTTCCCATCTAAGGATATTTTTATTATTCCAGCAATTTTACTTTTTCCCCTTTTGGTCCTGGTTAAGAATTCAGTAACTCAGTAGTTATTAAACTCAACATAATTGATAATCGTTATCTTGCTAATTGAGCTGAACTTAAGTAATCCCAACCTTTTCTTAGGAAATAAATAGGATTCAAAGGTCAATTTAATTAGTCTCTTGACTTTCCGTTGTCCTAGTACAGGTTGATCAAGTGGAGTTTAGATTCAACTTTCATTATAGTTGAGAGAAATAACTACGTTGGACCTCCAACTTCTCTTACCTTACCAAAAGTCTGCTTTACAGTATTTATTTATTTTAATTGCCATTTACTTTACTTGTCATTTAAATTACTTGCTTCTCATCTTCTAAACCCCTATTACAACCTTTATAGCCAATAATAAGAACATACTTCCTCGCAGTTCCTTGAGAAGACGACCCGAGGTTTGAATACTCGGTTAACAATTTTTAAAGGGGTTTGTTACTTGTGACACCCAACACGTTTGTATGAAAGGACTTTTGTTGGTTTAGAAGCTATACTTGCAACGAGGATTTATCCGCAAATTTCTAGACCACGCAAAAGTTCTCTCATCAAAATGGCGCCGTTGCCGGGGAACTGCTAACGTGTGCCTTATTATTGGTTATTGTAAATATTTTTCTTTTGCTTGTTTATTTATTTTTGTTTTTCCTTTTTATCTTTATTTGCTACTATGAACTCTCACCCCTCTCGCTTTGAGTTTGGTTCTAATATTGTTAAAGGAAATAGAAGTTACAGCAGGAATGTGTACCAAGGTCAGACCAATCAAGGATGGATGAAACCAAGAGGATCTAATCAACCCTTTTGGCAGCAACACCCTCCGAGATATCCTGGACAAAGACCATTCTACAGTGCATACCCAGCTGAAAGACATGGTGGACAACCTTGTAATTACCAACAAGCCCCACCCTGTGCATATAAACCATCCTTTTAACATAACCTCGAACCACTACACTCACAAGCTTCTCTTCACCATTCGCCACCATATGATCCTTCCTTACCCCAATACCAGTCCGATCGTTCCCAATCACCACCACTTTCCTTTGTATCATGTCCAAGTCCAGCAACCCGAGAAGCAGAGGATCGCCTAAAGGAAACAGTACATAAATTTCAAACAACCATTCAACAACTGGAGCAAGCGATAATTCAATGGGTTTCTAGGCGCTCAAATACACAAGGATTAGCCACAGCCCCATGTGGACAGCCCAATGAAGAGCAGAGCATGAAAGAATTGCCAGAAACTCCAGTGGACAAGACAGAGCATGAATTTGTACTAGAATAATTAGAAGAAGCTGTCATTGTTCAAGAAGAAGAGTTGGTTGAAGATCTAGGAGATGCTGAACTTCCATGGAAATCCAGAATTGAGGAAAACTCCGTCCAGGATGCTACAGTTGATGCTAAGGAGGATACTGTACAATCTCCAAGGCAAGTCGTTTATGAGGAATCAAACGGAATAATCCAACAAGCAAATTCCCTTGATGATGATAATCACAAGTCTAGCTCTCTTAGTGATGAACTTGCATCCGCAAGTGAATTCTCTAAGATAGAAGAATCTTCCCCAAGTGAATATGAAGATGATGCGGAGGTAGATTTCTCTCAACCTCCAATATATGACTCAATTGATGAGGAAGACATAGAAGACTTTGACCAGGACACAGATACAATTGAAGATCTTTACAAAGAAGTGGAGGAATTCACAGAAGAGCACAAGGAAACAGAACTTGCAGAACCACCAAAAACACCTATCCCAAGGCCATTACCACCTAATACAAGCTTCAAGTGGGTACAATCCTTAACTTATAATTTTACTTATTCACTTGAATATGGTTTGCTTGAAATAGATGGCCAGCTTAGAGCTCTCTGCGGCTTTAAGAGTAAGAGGGAAATGGCTCGTACTCAGAGCTGGTGCACAAGGTTCAATAAGGTTCCACGCTTCACCTCGAAGTACACGGGTTGGTATCATGCTCAATTGCATGGATCACGGAGAACGTTTAGTCACCACGGTGAGATTCTACCTTTTAAACCGCCCGGATGGAGACATGTAGATCAAGACGAAGGCGGATTTAAAAGCAAGGCTTGGAATCCTGGAGTTTATTCTGACATTTGTCATTCCGGGAGCCTAACAATATATTTGAAGCTGCTCGGAAGCTTTGCATGCCTAGTTTAAGACCCTGGAGGCTAGTGGCATTCCAAACACTGGTGGAGATTTTTAGACGAATTTAAACATAAGCCGCCATAACAGGATACTCCTCCAATGTCCAACTTAAGGACTTTAACTAAAAGTGCTAGGTGGGAGACAACCCACCATGGTATGGTCGCTTCTTTTTCAATTTATTTCTTGTTAATTGCTTTCATTTTTCCTTTTTCAATTTCAATTTATTAAACCTGGAATCATGCATCGCATTCATGTTAACCGTTGCATTCTGCATTTTTCATACATAAAAAAAAACAGGTGCACGACGCGACCGCATGGCCCATGCGATCGTGTCATATTGTGAGAAACACCACCCACGCGACCGCATGACCCACGCGGCCGCGTGGTATATATATATATATCGGCGTAAGGATCCAACGAACAGAAAGTTAGGCTGGAATCGTGCGGCCTTTGTGCGTTTCGCACAAATTGGCCCACGCGATCGCATGCCCCATGCGATCGCGTCACTTGCACAATACCAATCCCACGCGATCACGTGAGCGACGCGATTGCCTCGCATGGATTGCACATCACCCCAAAAGGAGACAGAGAGTTGCGCTAAAACGGCGCTGGAGTCGTGCGTTTAGCACGAATTCCAGCAACGCGATCGCGCGACCCACGCGATCGCGTCACCCTTCTTTCCCCCCTCTCATGCGATCGCGCGCCCCACGCGATCGCGTCACTCCCATTTTCACCCCAACCACGCGACCGCGTGCCCCACGCGGCCGCGTGGATTCGAAATTATAACCCCCCAGCCACGCGAACCCTATCAGTCGCGCAGCCCCCCACCCCCAACCCTCTTCTCCCTCTCTGCTTCTTCTTCCTCCAGCCACCACCCAGCACCACCGCGCCACCACCCAGACGCCACCGCCGTCCAGACATCGCTGCCGTAACCCCCTCCCCTCCCTTCTTCTCCCTTCTTCTTCTCTCCACCCCTCTCCACCACTGCCCTCCGCGACCACCGCCCACCACCGCCGGCCATCCAGCCGTGCCCCCCTCTCTCCGCCACCCACCCACAAACCCCCCTTCTTCTATCACTAACCCTAAACCCTCTCTCCGCCACTGCCCCCTCAGCCGCCACCGCGACGCCGTGCCCCGCCACCGCGCCAGACGCCGTCGCAGCCACCTTCTTCCCCGTTCCACCCCTCCCGCCTACCAGGTTCCGCAAAACGCAATCCCCTTTTATCCGTTCGTCGTTTTTCTGTAATTTTTTCCGTTTCTGTTCATCATTAGGATAGATAGATATGCATGCTGTAGTGGATTTTTAGGTTGTTAGGTAGCTTAGGCTGTGGTTAGTGGATCTAGGTCTGTTTACTTACACTGTTCTTGCTTATATTTTATCATAACTGCAATTCTGCTGTTCCTGTGACCTCGTTCATATGCTGTGATTTCTTGCAATTGCTGCTTGTTACTCTAAATTTTCCTGTTTCTATTCATTACTGGTAACTGCAGCAATTTTTTAATTCATATGAACTGCTATGATTGCTGTTTATTTTCCGGGACAATCCAATTTTAGCCGGAATGCTGCCCAAATCTTTTGTAAATTGTTTTCATTCATGTTTTAGTTTGGCATTTCTGATCTCTGTTTTACTCTACTTTACCCAAACCATTTCATGAATGCTATGGCAGACTTTTTTATCCTCTTTGATTTCCTGGTTCATAAACTGCATTTGTGATTCACTGATTCCAATCTTTGCTTTCTTTATTTCTATTCGAATCAATATCACCCTGTTTTCCTTGTTCGATTATGAGTACTTCTATTCTTACCTGTGAATCCTTGTTATATGGAATTTTTCTATGCCACTTACTTTAACCCGCACTTTACTAACTCACTAATTTTAATTTACTAATTTCTTTTTCAAATTCTAACCATACTAACCCTTTTAATCTCTTTTCTGATTATTTTCACTTTCCTCTAACTTTCTCACCATGGAATATTGATTATTTTTCCATTTAACATAAATTCAATCACATTTTATTTACTCATTTTTCTTATTCTATTTCTCCCTTGCCGCTTTGAGTTTCCTTTGTTTAATTGCCTATTTGCTTTCCTATTTTATCCATATCCTGGTTTTCTGTTTTTCAGGATGTCTGCCTCACAAAGGAAAGGAAAAGGCAAGGCTACTGGTAAGCGCAAGAGAGGAGATTCCTCCCAGTCCATCATTGCTCTAATACACAATTCTTCATGGCGGAAGAAGAACTTCACACAGTAGGAAAAAGCTGACCAGCTGCTCCCTGCGCATGATCCTATAAAATTTGCAAACCGGTACTGTGAGCTGAAGTACCCAGCTTTTGCAAACTCCAAAAATCTATACCTGGAGCGAACTCTAAAGATTCCAGAAGCACTCCAATAGTACACCACTGAGCAAATCAAGCAAAGGGGCTGGTTCTTTCTGAAAAGAACACTGACAGAGGTCAATTCATCTTGGGTATGGGAATTCTACTGCAACTACTATCTCACTACCCTAGATGCAGTGAACCTGAGAGGAAAATAAATTATGGTCACTGAGGAGGCCTTAGAGGACATTCTCCGGCTCCTAGCCAAGTCCGATCAGCCTGATGGTTATTCAAAGGCTGAGGAGGACATGCGTCAGATGCAGTTTGATTGGGATGCTGTAAAGGCACGGATAGCTCTCGACCCGACAGTCCCTTGGGAGATGGGTCAGGACACTACCATGCCTAGAGGGATCAAGAGAGCATACTTAAACGATGAGGCTCGGTTATGGCATCAGATCTTGAGTAATTATGTGATGCCGAGTACTCACGAGACGGAGATCCCGGCTGCTATGATCACCCTCCTTTGGTGTGTGCTGGAAGGTAAGGACCTTTATCTGCCACATTTCATTCGGCACTATATGGCCAGGGTCCACATTCGAGGCACCCTCCCTTTTCCATATCTCGTTACACAGCTTGGCCGTCGAGCTGATGTGTCATGGGAGGCTGCCGATGAGAGACCCCCAGTGGCGGATTGCAGGAAGATCATTCCGCACAGTCGGAACTTCTTAGCCCGGGGCCACAGACCACCACCATTCACTGCTACTGATGAGACAGCCCCACCGTCTACTTGACCCTCTTCCTCCACTGCTGCACCACCTACCCCTGCTACCACCACTGTACCTCCACCTGCTACAGAGCCCGTCTATCATCTGGTGCACCGCTTGTTTCGACGACTTGACCAGATGGAGCGTCGCAACAAGCGACGCTATGAGCACCTAAAGCTGATGATACGATCCGGCGACATCTCCTCCGAGCCTGACACACCATCCGAGGCATCTGAGGAGGAGGCGGATGCGCCCGAGGCAGAGACCTATCCCCAGGGAGAGGCAGCGCCGGCCACACCACAGGCAGCGGTCCCACATCAGATTGAGGCTGCGGATCTTGAGATCCCGATCCAGTCAGCACCTCCTCCATAGCAGCCAGACCCTCAGCCCACCACCACCACTGAGACTCCAGCTACCATCCCTCCCAGTGATGACACTCCTTCACACCTGGCTTGATTGAGCATCGGGGACGATGCTTCCTTTTAAGTGTGGGGAGGTCGCCATCTCTGGCGTTTATTTTGGTGAACCACTACATCTTTTTTCTTTTATTTTGGATATTTTTCTGTATTTTTCTTCTTACTGTTATTTTCTGAGTACTTATACATTGCTTTTATGTATTTTTACTCTATTTTCTGCATTTTGCATCTTTAGTTCATATTTTAGCCATTTAGTTTATTTTAGTTATTTAGTTTAGTTTGCAATTCTGATTTATTAGTGGATTAATTAGTATAGTTTACCCTTTTTTTTAGCATAAGATAGTATAGTTTAAATTGAAAAATATAAAAAGGAAGTAAGCTAGGAAATTGAACATATCAGATTTAAATCGATAAACCTTGTATATAGCATTACATGATGTAGTTAAGCTGACAACATTTCATCAAGGAGGAACATTAAAACTTTAAAAGCTACCCTAAATAATTTTTTTATGAGAATAATGGGAATTTTTAACTAAACCTGCATAACCTATATGAATGATATATGATGCTTGAGTTAGAGAACACACAGCCTGTGAGTCTTGAGCTTAATTGTATGGTTGCATTCAAACCATAATTTCATTTTTGTGTGTTTCATTTCTTTTTATTCTGATGTTCTTTCCTTTGCTTTAATCTATATGTCCAATTATAGAATATAGAGTAGATACATACCAAGAGAATGATTGAGGCCATCATTTGATTTTAGCTCACTTACCCCAAATTAGCTTACCTTTTACATCACCCTTGTTAGCCCCCTGAAGCCTTTTAAAACCCCTTTATTCTATTTAGCCAAATTACTAGCCTTAAGTAGAAAAATAAAAGAAAATCCCAAGTGAATCCTTGGTTAGCTTAAGATAGAAAATCATGAATAGAGTTAAATGTAGGAAACATTTTGGGAACATGAATGATAGAAACAAAAAGGTAGAGAAGTTAAAAGAAATAAAATAAATTTGGGAAGCATGCTCATGAGAAAATCAAAGTGATTTAATTGCCATGTGCCTTGAAAAAAAATTTAAAAAAATTTTTTTTTTCAGCATTTAATAAAAGGGGATACAAAAGAAATTCCCCAATGCAAAATAAAAGCAATGCACATGGAATAAAAAAATAAAATAAAAAGTGAAACATAAGCATGTAACAATAAGTGGGATAATATGGGAAAATAGGTAAAGAGATTTTGTTTTACTAAATATGTATGTTAGGTGAGATCTTAGTCTAATTAAGGATTCACATATTAGCTCACTTGACCCTATACATAAATCCTTACCTTTACCTTGACCACATTACAACCTCAATTAAAGACCCATGACTTTTTGGTATGACTATATTCTATAATTGTTGATTGGTTAGATGAAGAACAAAGCTATAGAAAGCAAGAATAAAAAGAAAAATAGAGTGAATAAACCCAATAAACACTGAGTGACTAGAGAGTAAACACAAAATCCAGTGAGGGTTCAATAACTCATCAACATATATCTATACTTAATTTACTAATTGTTTTGCAAGTTTGTAAAATGTTTTCTTTCCCATCTCATTTGCTAAAATGCTTTATTATTTAAGGGTTGGCTATATATATATACATGACTCCTTGAGAATGTAAATTAACTTGGCTACATGTAAGCTTTATATATGAGTGAATAAATTAGAGTTGCATGATGCATCATTCATTTAGGTAGTTGCATTTAAATTAGGTTGCATTGCATGACATTCCATCACTTTAACCTTAATTATTTACCTTGGATTTAGCATGAGGACATGCTAGTGTTTAAGTGTGGGGAGGTTGAAAAACCCATATTTCATGAGTTCTTTTGTGCTTAATTTGAGTGATTTATACAATCCTTCACCTACTTATTCACATTAATTGCATGGTTTTACTTTCCCTTCCTTATTATGTCATATTGTGAAAAACATGTTTCCTAAGCTTTAAAAATTAATTATTTTAATTACCTTTATTTCCATTCGATGCCGTGATTAGTGTGTTGAAGTAGTTTCAGATTTTCTAAGGCAGAATGACTTAAAGGACGGAAAAGGAAACATACAAAAATGGAAGGAGAAGGCAAAACAGAGCTTTAAGGAAACTGGTATTCACGCGATCGCATGGACGACGCGATCGCGTGCCAGAAGCGAAGATGCAGCGACGCGGCCGCATGACTGACGCGACCGCGCGCCTTAAGCAGAACGCACATGACGCGGTCGCATGACTGACGCGACCGCGTGGCAAGAAAAAGCTTCGAATGACGCGACCGCGTGACCCACGCGGACGCATGACAGAGACCACGTATCAGAATTTGCAGAAAACGCTCATAACAATTTCTGAAGCCCTTTTTAGCCCAGATCCAAGTACAGACAGCATAGACCAGATGTTATAAAGTGTGGGAATGCACCCATTCAAAGGGAGCTCGCATATATTTTACTTTTCAATGATTTAGATTTAGTTGAGAGGGAGATCTTCTCCTCTCTCTCTTTTAGGATTAGGATTTATGATTTCTTCTTGCTTTAAGAGTGACTCTCAATCCAGGTTTTACGTTCCTTTGTTTTAGCTTCCTTTTACTTTTATTTATTCCAGCACATGAATTGATCAGTGAATTTATGAATTTCTTCCATGTTATAGATTGTTATCTGAATTAATAATATTTGAGGTATTTTCAGTTTATGATTGTTCTCTTTGATTTAAGTTACCATTGCTTCCCATATAAGGATATTTTTATTATTCCAACAATTTTACTTTTTCCCCTTTTGGTCCTGGTTAAGAATTCAGTAACTCAACAGTTATTAAACTCAACATAATTGATAATTGTTATCTTGCTAATTGAGCTGAACTTAAGTAATCCCAACCTTTTCTTAGGAAATAAATAGGATTCGAAGGTCAATTTAATTAGTCTCTTGACTTTCCATTGCCCTAGTACAGGTTGATCAAGTGGAGTTTAGATTCAACTTTCATTATAGTTATGAGAAATAACTACGTTGGACCTCCAACTTCTCTTACCTTACCAAAAGTCTGCTTTACAGTATTTATTTATTTTAATTGCCATTTACTTTACTTGTCATTTAAATTACTTGCTTCTCATCTTCTAAACCCCTATTACAACCTTTATAGCCAATAATAAGAACATACTTCCTCGCAGTTCCTTGAGAAGACGACCCGAGGTTTGAATACTCGGTTAACAATTTTTAAAGGGGTTTGTTACTTGTGACACCCAACACATTTGTATGAAAGGACTTTTGTTGGTTTAGAAGCTATACTTGCAACGAGGATTTATCCGCAAATTTCTAGACCACGCAAAAGTTCTCTCATCAGTATCCAAGCTCTCATTGGCTTATGTGTCAAGCCACTTCTTAGCTTCGTCTCGTACAGCAAATGGGAAGAGAAGTAGCTTGTAGACGTCAGGATGAACTCCATTAGTCTTTACAGTATCACAAATCTGTAGAAAATTAGATATGAACAAGTTTGGGTCTTCCTGCGGGAGTTCGTGAAACTGGCAATTTTGTTGTACTAGAGAAATCAACTGAGACTTCAGCTCAAAGTTGTTAGCAGCCACAAGGGGGTACAACAATGCTATTTCCATAGAAATCAAGGCTAGGATCAGTGTATGAGCCAAGTGTTCCCCTTGGTTGTTCAGGCATATTAGGAGGATTAACAACATTGGCATTAACCGCATTGTTGTTATTAAGCTCCATAGTAGATTCTTCAACTTCCTTATCAAAGTTGTTCCTGAGGTTCTTAGTAGCTTTATAAGGTCTAGCCTGCTGTAAACACCTTTTCAAGATCTTCGCAATCTCAAGATTAAAGTCAAGAAGAGGTTCTTTGTTTCTGTTCCTACTCATAAACAAATAGAAAACAAAGAAAAGGTGAAAATCTCTATGTCAGAGTGCAGAGAATTCCTAGTGAGGTAACCTGTGTAAAAGAAATAAAATAAAATAACTAAATGAATTATATAGCAAATTCAAACAACTAATACAAAAAATGGAACACAAAATTTTGAATATAAATAAAAAAATATAACAAGGAAAAAAATAAAAAACTAAGGAGACACCAAACTTAAATTCAGAAATTACAAGAAAAATTTTAAACAAAATAACACTAAATTTTCAAAAAAAAATTAGAGAACAAGAACAAATAAAAACTAAAATTAAGAACGCCTAATCTAAGCAATCAAACAATGGTTAGTTGTCAATCACAGTCAATCCCTGGCAACAGTGCCAAAAACTTGGTGCAAAATTTAGAAAACCCACAAACTAACCGGCAAGTGCACCGGTTTGTACCAAGTAATACCTCAGGTGAGTGAGGGTCGATCCCACGAAGATTGATGGACCAAGCAACAATAGTTGAGTGATTCACTTAGTCAGACAAATAGAAAATAGTGTTACATGTTCAAAAGCATTAAGCAGAAATTCAGGAATTAAGAAAGCAAACCGTAGATTTGGTGTGAAAGATATATGAGAGAAACATTAAGGTTTCAGAGATATTTATTTTTCCGGATTAATGGTTCTTACCAAATACTTTAATCATGCAAGATTCAATTCATGGCAAACTTTAATTAATTAAACCCTAATTCCTTAGTGATTTAATATCCTCTAATATAATCAACCGCCAATTCCTTGGTCACTTGAATTAGATTAAAGGTTTAGATCCAATTCAAGTTTATTAGCCACATAAACCCTAATTATCCAAATATAAAATGATTATATATCACATATCATGTTAAGTCTAGGCAATTAGAGATTTAGGAGGAATTACTTTCAATCTATTATTCAAGTGAGTTAACTTTTTTAAGAATCAATAAGAATTCATGTAAAAAAAAGCTATCTTCCAATATACTAAAATTCATAAGATGAAGAACGAAAGCAATCCTTGAATATAAATCAGTGCATTGATTGAAAGTATAATTATAATAATATTAATTCATAGAATAAACAAAGCTCCTAACCTTAATAATGGAGGTTTAGTTGCTCATGGAGAAAATAAACCCTAGCAGAGAAAAAGTGTGTAAAGTGCGAAAGAGGAGAAGAAGAAATCCTAGGCCAAGATCTCTTTTTCTTTTATATCTAATCCTAATTAATGTAAAATATATTTTTCTAAAACTTAAAATATCTTTTCTTAATTAAAAATTAAATTCTAAACCTAATTAAATCAAACAGAATAAAAAAAGATCACACTGAAAACCTTCTTTTTCAGCATACTGGCGCCAAACTTGAGATTCTAGCATTTGGCACTATGTATGCAGCAAGTACGCACACTTTTCCACGTTTCTAGGACCAAACTTGAGATTCTGGCGTTTGGCGCCAACATGGAAGTGGAGAATTTGTGTTCTGGTGCCAAACTTCAGACTGGTGGCGTTTGGTGGCGTTTGGCATTGTAGTACTAGAGGCAAAGTATAGACTATTATATATCGTTAGAAAGCTCCGAAAGTTGGCTTTCCAGTGCCACTAAAATGGCATCAATTGGACCTTTGTAGCTCAAGTTATGCTTGTTGGAGTTTGTGGAGGTCAGAGTTGACAACATCCACAAATTCTCTTTGTATTTTGCCAAACTCGCTCGAATGCCACCTATAATAAATCAAATTGCAAAACAACTCAAACTAGAATTCATGGTGGCTTAAAACACCTAATTCTTGATTTAATTCAATGATTTCACATACAAATTCACTAATAAAAGATAAAAAGATGCTCACGCATCAGTTTTCCATGGTTCTACCAAAACCTTGGCCGAACATCTTAAATAAGTCGACTTCATTAGCTTTTTCTTCTTCTTTGGAGGTAGTTATCATCTGCTCCAATTTTACTTAAAGAGCTTCATTTTTTTCTTTAGCATTTTTTAATTATTCTTTTAGGTTTTCAACTTCATTTTAACATCTAGTTTTCCTTCTCTTTTTCATTTTCTTCAACTTGTCTAAAGTTGTTTTTAGTTATTCTTCAATCTCTTGATTTTTCTTCTTTATCTCATCCAGTTTTTCTTTTCTTCTCCTTCTTTTTGTGTTAATATTTTCCTATTCTACTAATATACACATCAACTTTGCTCCAATGACCTGCACATTCTATAACTTGGATATTCGGTTATCACATTTTCCATATATATGTTATAATATAGTTATTTTGATAATTTATCTGTAAGTATTGATTTACTCCAACTCAGCCCACCTTCTACTAGTTTGACATCAACTAGAAATTGTCTGAATTCATCTACCATAGCCGTGAAATGAAAATGTTCACACCATATGGATATTAGATCTTCATCTCCATCGTATCCATGTAGTTTTTTTTTATTGTTATATACGACTATCACATCATCTACTGTGACATGTGTCTTTCTCTTTTTTATCTACCATTTCAATTTTCTTTTTGTTTATGTTAATTAGCTTTTTTTGAGCATCTCCCTGGTTTACCTTGGCACCATTATCCTTCACCACCACACTTGGCGAGCTTTTTCTTTTGGCATTTCTCTTCTTGAAGAATGCCTTTAGGCTTGTTGGGTTCAGTTTGTGAGATTTCTCACTTGCAACACATTTCAACTATTACACAATTTTTTCCTCTCTATACCTATGTGGTCTTCTTTTGCTTCTCTATCTTTACATCTAGAATTTGATTCGGCTCACGTTATTAATATAGAGAAAAGTTTTCATGAAGGTATTCATCTAGATAAAATGGATATTTGTCCTCTATGCTTCTCACCTTAAAGAAAATTTCTTGGAAGTCTTAAATAACAACCTATAGAGAGAAAAAATTAATTGCTCATGATTTCTATTCAAGTTTATCGACACACCCCTTTAAACATCTTTGGTTTGAAACAACATAAAAAAATAGACCTAAGGAGGGTTTATGATGTATGAGCATTTTTAGTTGTTTTTTTTTAGTATTTCTTTCAATAAAATTAGTGAATTTCTTGTTATAATTGAGATTTTTAGTGCCTTAATTAATGTTTTCTGAAGTTGCTTTGAACCTTGATATGTGTAGGAAAATATTGAAAATGAGCGGGAACAAGGATGAAATAAAGCAAGCAAGAGGAACACTCAAGAGTAAGAGAAGGAGGAAGCAAACAGAGAGCTCTCTGGACCAAGAATGCAATAATGAAAGCTCCTGGATATATTGAGGAAAGCCATGCATTATATGCATAGAGTGGTGCATATAACGTACCAAAATTGTCCAACTCCATTGGCCAAACAAGGCCTATGCATTATACGCATAGCATTTGGCGTATATACGCTAAAATCTGACCTCTTCATACTCCAACGAGCATAACTTGAGTTAGGGAGGTCCAAATAAAGCTTAGCAGCGTTAGAAAGCTAACATCCAGTACTTTCCAATGATATACAATAGTCTATAGTCAATATACGTCTAAGACAGACTCTTCCTAGATTGAAGGAAGCCACGAACAAAGCCAAAGTGCACCATCCAGAGACCAATTTTTCCTTGTGTATATACGCCACTCCATGCGTATAACGCATAGCCCAAGCGGAGACCAAGAATCCCAAATTGAAGGCCTTGCGTATAATGCAAGAAGCATGCGTATAAGGCATGGCATTGGCACAACTCCCAAGACTTTGGATACTTCACAATCCTTTATAATCCTTCACTAATCTCTCCAACTTCAAGTGTTTTATTCGCCCAAGATTTAGTTTCAAGCCCATGATTTCAACTAAACCAGGCACTAAGTTTTTAATTTTAATTACAAGGAAGATCACTAGTTAATTAAGAGTCATTAAAAAAAGATTTTATTTGAATTAGAATTAATTCTACTTTGATTAATTTTGAATTCTGAAATTAGTTTTAGGGTTAGTATTTAAAGGAAAGGAGTCACACATGTTCTCTTCTCTCTTCTTTTGGCCATTTTTCGATTCAGAACCTTGGTTTTTCATTCTACCATGAGTAATTAATCTCCTCCGTCAAGGTTAGGAGCTATATTTATTTTGATGGATTAATATTATTGTTTTTCTATTAATGCATTGATGTTCTATTCAAGAAGTGAGTTTCGTTCTTCATCCTAAGGGTTAGAGTATATTGAAAAATAACTTTAATTTGAATTGAATTCCTCTATTATCTTGGAAGAGTTAATATTTGGAATTAAGCTAGAAACTCTTTCTCATGATTCTTTGAGTGTCCAAGACTAAATTTAATAAGTGACATAAAATAATTAGGGTTGGTTTTTAAAAATGTGTGGCTTTAAATTAGAAACTGTGCTTAAACTCTTTTCATAGTTAATTGATCAAGGAATTAATGGTTGTAAGAGGTACTGATTGTGTGAGGTCTAATTATTGTCAGAGTATTGGTGAGGCTTGAGTAGGTATATTGTGCTATAATGGTACTGAGTTGTGTTAGTGTGGGAACTGATTCATAATTCGAGATGGTGTTGTGATAGGTGGTGTGGGATTTGGTGATTGGGAAAGTAATGGTGTGGATGAGTTAGGTAGTAGTTGTTGTGTTGATGTTGGGGTATGCTGCTGTAATGGTTGATTTAAAGTCTTAGATAAGGCTAGCTATGGTAAGTGATTTTGTATAAGGTTTATGAGGACTATTGTCTTGAGGCTGAATATCATCTAATAGAAATTTGCCACTCTTGAATGGAAACTAATTTTCATCAAAAACTACATTCCTTATGATAACGGTTTTGCTATTTGTTGTCAAGCACTTGTACCCTTTTATGGACTGAGCTATATCTTGTGAAGACACAAGGAGATTACCTAAATTCAAGCTTATGTTTGTTATATGGCCTTAGATATGAAAAAAAAAGTAGCCAAATACTCTAAGACTAATGTAATCTGGCTTTCTTCCAAATAGCATCTCAGTGGATGACTTATTGTCTAGTATTGCAGTTGGTAATTGATTGATCAAATTAGCAACAGATGTTACTTAAAACCCCTCCCCAGAATTCGATTGGCATTCCAGCTCTAGCCAACATTCACCGCCCTTTCCAACTACATGTATGTGTTTTCATTCTGGATTCCCATTTTGCTGTTGCACATGAGGATATGAAAACCTATGAATAATCCCTTTAGCCTGTGAATTCTTAAACAAACTCACATATTCAGCAACATTATCATTTT
Organism: Arachis hypogaea; assembly: GCF_003086295.3. Classification (NCBI taxonomy): domain Eukaryota; kingdom Viridiplantae; phylum Streptophyta; class Magnoliopsida; order Fabales; family Fabaceae; genus Arachis; species Arachis hypogaea. The sequence goes on from NC_092054.1 coordinate 58,681,285, forward strand.
GCATCATCTTTATTTTAGTGTTTAGTTGTAATTTAACCATCTTTTAAAAAGCTTTAAACACTAATTTGACAAAATAGAAATTTCCATTAAAATCATGCATAGGGACAAGACTTTATATGTTAGAATACACAAGTTGTAGTGATGCAATATAAACAGAAGAAAAAACTGGGAAAGCTAATTAATGGAATCTTCTGATACAACAAGCTGCACACACTGATTTATTTTTAACAAACTGAATATTACAAGACTTAATTAAGAATAACAGATACTACATTATTTAAAGTTTGTGCTAATCTATGATGCCATAACAAGACTTGATCACCGCATAATATAGATTAGACATAGGCAGCTTTACTTATTGAAGGAGTGAAATTGACAAACGTGTATATCTCTCTTTTAATAATGTATGTGACTACTAATACCTTACTAAATTAGCTATAAAATTCACTACTAGAAAACTAGTTATTACAGACGGATATTTCCGACGGATTTTATCCCACGGAAATACAGACGAAATTTCAGAGGGATTTTTTGTCAGAAAACAAAAAAAATGAATTAACATAAATTACAGATGGAAAAGAGAATCCGTCGATAATTCTGTCAGAAAAATTATTTTTTTCATGGAAAATGGTTACAGACGGAAAATCTGTCTGTATTCCATCTGTAATTAAATAAACAAAAATGCTATGTTTTATTAAATTATTACAGACAGAAAATCCATCTGTAATTTAAAATTTTCCGTCGGAAAATTTTAATTTAAACCTAATTTCATCCCCACCCTATCGAGCCCCTTTCACACACACATACAAAACGAGTTGTTCCTCTCTCCTTCGACAAGCTTCTCCATCGAGCTTCTTCTCCTCCTTTCCTCACTCACAGCGCCACCGCCGTCACCCTAACCACCGCAACTACCTTCTCCTTCTTCTCTTCTCTTTTAAATATTAAACCAGTAGAACACAGCCTCTGTCTCTCTCTTTCTTTCTCGTTCGCAGAACAAATCAAGCTCAAGCTCCTGTTCTCTTCGTCTTATGTGAGCTCCAGCATGCCGCCACCTGTAGCAGCGTCTGTCCCCACCACTGCCGCACCTCTCTCTCTCCTTTTATCCCCACTCAGTTCTGGCTCGCATATCTTCTCAGCGCCGCAGCCATCATCTCCTCCAGTCAATGCTTCCAGGTTTTGGTTCAAAATTCTTTTAATTTCTATTAAGTTCAATTAATTTTGTTTAGTTAGTTTGATTTTAGTAATTAGTTTAGTTAGATTTGTTTTCTAATTAGTGGATTTTTAGGATTTGATTAGATAAGGTTTAGTTAGATTTGTTTTTTTCTGATTTTAGTAATTTGTTTGATTTAAAATTTGTTGTTGAAACTTTTTTTCTCATGATTTTTCAATTTTTGGTGTTTCCTTTCACTGCACTATCTTTTTTTCTTTTGCTGCTGCTTCTTGGTGATAGTGATCCTTCTAAGAAAACACGATTATAGATTTTTCTTTCCCTGGTCAGGTGAGTAATGGCATGGCAGGTTAAATTCAGGCTTTGAAAGTAAAAAATTGTGCTGGAATTATGGGTTATGAAACAAGGATCTCATCTTTTGATAGGTTGTTGGTATTGAAGGGCATAATCCTAGTGGGCATTGCTTAGTTGCATCTAAATTGGTAGATTCTATACCACCTACCTCTGTTGCTGATGATAAGGATTTGAATCCAGCAAAGAAGCTAGCTATTGATAAAAGTCAACCAATTGATATTACTTCTAAAAAGACAGAGTTGCCCATGGTATTTACTCTACTTGTTTCTTAGTCATTGGCTCTGTTATAAAATTATATTATGCACTAGGTTCCATTTTTGGTATTTTGGTAAAATTTTATAGATTTTTACTATAGTTTCTTTTTTAACAATGACAAATTACTAACATCTTAATTAGCCATGCCAAAGTATGGTTATAAGGCAGTCATGTGAAGCAAAACCTTGTAGCTGTTTATTTACTTGCATTTTGACGCATATTATAGATTTTAAAAGATCTCATCTTCTTTTTAAAAATAATTTTGTGATAATATGAAGAATATTTCTGTTAATAATTTGTATTATACACATGATCTTGGTGCTTAACAGATTATTGCAGCAGGCCCTTTTACAACAATAGACAATTTATTTTTTGAGCCCCTTGTAGAATTTAGTGGCGAGATACCGAATTCTTTAGGAGGCCTCAAGAACCTGAATTATTTGTAAGTTACTTATATTACAGATTCTAACTGTTCAAAGTATTGTGTTTGATACTTCTTTCTATTCGGACTTATGAAATTTGGTTTCTTACTCCATTTAATGTGTTCTTGTTGGTGCTAGGCAGTTGAATAATAACAGGCTTCAGGACTGTGTCCTCAGTCTTTAAGCAACATAGAAGGTTTAACACTTGTGTAGGTCTTTGTAACCTTGGCATTAATGTTATCTTTTCCTTATAAAACTAATGATTTCTAGGTATAAAATTGAATACTAACTGTGATGAATTGAAAAATATATGTAGAGACCTCTCCTACAATAATCTGAGTGGTTCCTTGCCAAGAATACCAGCAAGAACATTAAAGTAAGATCATTTAGCGTTTCTAGTTAAATGTTGACTTTAGCTCTTTTATTGATGCATGAATAGATAAATGATATTAGCTTATACCTTTCAGTTTAGTGCTTCAAACAAATCAAGAGCTTGATCATGATGAAAAGCTAAGTTTCTGACATCAGATGGGTTCACCTGTGGCCAATTCTCCACCTAGTAGGTTTCTAAGCTATTGAATATCCTTAATGATGTTGGTATCTCTAGCTACCACCGCTTTGATTTACACTATTGATTGTTATTATTATTACCTTTATTATTTAAGCTTTTTGTACTTATTATTTTCGACTCCTCTGTTTCGGACTCACTCATCACTATCATTGTTGATTACTAGTGTCTGTGTGTGCTTAATTAACAGATAGGGTGATAGTCGTCTACAGAGATCAGAGGATCATTGGTGCAAACTGCAAAGTGATAGATGGCGAGGTCATTTAAAAAGTGCATGATGCTTTGTTGTACCGGCAAGATTTCCTCGGTATGCTACTTAATTATTATTACTCTTAAAATCTTGAACACGTTCTATTTTTCAGCTTCCAAAATCATACTATCATATCATATATTAGCTTCTGCATAATATATACTAGTTGATTGAAACAATAGTCCTTCTTGTGCTTAATAATGCTCTTATAGTACAATACAACTAACTAGGGTAGATTTCAACTAGTTTGCCTCTATATGTATATATGCCTAATTTACAATACTAATTGAACCTCTAAATTAAACCCACTATTGATATAATAAAGTTCAATTATTATTAAACTAAATATGTAATTATTTATGTTAGTCAGTCCCAACATTAAACTAAGTATGCAAACCTAGCATTCTACGTGTGCATGCAATTTAAATTATTTTGTATTATTCAATATATAGTAGGATTTTCTTTCAATTTATCATTTTATTAATATTCACATGGAAAGGTTAGCTAATTGCTGTAATCAAGTTTCTAATTTCTCAAGATATCCACAAGGAAAATGACAGGTTAGGAAGATTAGAATATGCAATTCTGCTACGCATACTTATTATATGGTATATACTTCTGATTTTATGTTTACATACCAATACCATCAGGTTATTGATTTCACTTTACACATTTTGACGTATTAACTTGGTTCTAATCTAACTTTAGGTTGATATATGGGAGCAAAGGATAGTGTTTGGATCTCGGGCAAAGAACCTTAAAGATCTAATGCTTGCAGAAGAAGCACCTACACCATTGCAATTCAGCAAAAAGAGATCACGCTCTGGTTCTTTAAAAATTGTTAAAAGGGATTCTTGCTCCATCAAATTGGTAAGACTAAGCTCCACTCCTGCCTCTTCCAATTTTAAACTTAAATCATTCTATTGGTGATACGTCCCTCAAATTGGGTTGCAATATGCCTTAAATATCTCATCGTCATGATATTGTATTGAAGCCAGAAATTGTCCATAGGAGGTCCAGCAGAAAAAATAGTATCTGCATTTCATTCGGTGCTCACTGAACAATCCATTTAAGATGCAGAGATGAGTAAATCCAAGTCTGCTATTCAACACATGAAAAATATGGAAAGCGATGTTGACATTGCGTGCTCTATTGGTAAGCATACAGCAGAACAGAGTAGCACCTTTAGCATGGAAGTTGGGATTTTATTATTGACTTTTATAAATTGTTTTAGCAAAGGATCCTAAGCGAAAGCCTTTGTCAAAGGAGTTACAGAAGGAAGAGAATACCTTGAAACAGTGCGTAGAGAAGCTTAAATTAGTTGAAGCAAATAGAGTTGTACTTGTCTCTCATTTAAAAGAAGCTTTGCATGAGCAGGTAAATTTTGATGCTGTTCAATGTACTTGATAGTTTTCTTTATGATTCATGCAGTTTTGTTCCTAACTGCGTCTTGTTGCTGTTGCTTGTGGATACTTGTACCAAGAAGCGGACCTTGATTATCAAGGTTACCAGGAAGTTTCTGTACCTTTATTATTTTGTTGAAAGCTTGTTATTATCCCCTTTCTTTGAAATTCTTACTTTTGATAATTCTTTTCAGTATGATTTTACCTGTTGCTATGCAAGGCATCTATTCTTGAGTCATACTCTTGACCTTTTCAATCTTAAAGAGTTTTCCTCTTTTTTCCTCCTGGTTTAAATTTAGATAAGCTGTGTTCTTTGGAGTCCTGTTTTCTAATTTGAATTTTAATCTACACATGCCAACTGTTTCTCTTTGGTAGATTCTAATCATGAAATTTCCAAGTTATTGCAGAGAGCAGGCTTCTAGTACATCTAGCAAAGCAGTGTCTGGTGACATGTCCAGTGATGAAAAAAAATCAGGTATGCAGTATGAGCAGTAATTGCTTTTCTCCTTATTATTTATTTAATAGTATCAAATAACTGTGGTATTGAAATTAGTCAATATTTAAAATATCTTTTGCCCATTCTTTCAGAGACAGATTTCTACTAGAGCTTTAATGCCCCCTCCTCGCCCCTCAAACAAGAAGCTGTCAAGGTGTAAATATATCAACCATTTTAAAATATCCCCATTTTAAAATGGTGAATCTTATGATAACTATGAACATGGTTATGACAACACTTAAAAAGTATAGTTTTTAACTTGCCCTTCCAGTTTTTTTCCCTCTTTCCATCATGAATATTTTGTTTGATTCGCTTTTGTAATAGTATGAAACTGCATAAACTCTTTCAGTGTCATCGTCTTCATTAATGGTGCGAATGGAGCAAGTCAGAAGAGAACGAGCCACCAATGATGGCAGCATGCGTTCAAGTCTGCTACCCATCTCACTGTGTTGCTTTGGAAGCTTAGATGCAATCTCATAAGCTGACATGCCTAACGAACTCTCTGCCTTTGATATGATCTCAAACAAGTTCATATCAATAGCAGCGTTCAAGATTGCAGGAAACACCTAAGCAAATGCGAACGAAGCAGCTTTGGTGAAAGCATCATCGTACTCCTCCTTGGTGGTTGAACTCATCATATTCATATATGCTACCTACTTTAATTATTAGTCTTTAATTAACCAACTCTAATTTAGTGTATGTAGTAGTCAGTAGTCCCTCATCATATATATATATATATATATATATATATATATATATATCATGCTAAGAGATTTCTTATTCCATAAGATTTGACTACATGCTCTTTTAATTAAATATTTATTTGTGATGAATTATAGTTGATGTATCAACACACTTTAATGTATGATTGTTACCTAATATTATAATTGATGTATTAATACACTTTGTTTATGTTTTGAATTATATTAACTTGCTTGTTTATAGTACTTTTCTTTTAGTTTGATAATACGATGAATTTGTTTATTTTTTGAAATATTATAAATATTCGAATATAAATTAGATAAAAATTTGTATTAAATTTATATTTATTTTGTATGAAAACAAGTTTATTTTGCAATTAGAAAAATAAAAAAATTTTATTTTATCTTACTGACGGATTTACAGACGGATTTTCTGTCTGTAATCAGAACGTGAGATGATTTTCCAAAGTTCAAATTACAGACGGAAAATCCGTCTGTAATTACAGACGGAAAATCCATCGGAAAGTTCGTCGCCTTTGGAAAATGGATAGAAAATTTACAGAGGAAAAATCCGTCGGTAACTGGTAAAAATCCATCTGTAATTTTTCGACGGAAAAAAATCCGTCGGTAAATAATTTCCGACGGGGCTTTTACAGAGGGACAAAATCTGTCGATAATTTCGTCAGTAACCAAAAATCCGTCTGTAATAAAGACCAAATCCGTCTATAAATCTGTCTGTATTAATCAATTTTCTAGTTGTGATTCGTTTTTTTTTTGTTAGCAGGAAATAAAGGAACACAGAAAATAATAAATACAAAAATCTATTTGGTTATGAAAAAAATTATAAAAATAGATGATTTGTATACATGTTTTGGTTTTTTCAGCAGAAGCAAAACTAAGCCACATAAATATTTGCCTTACTACTTTTTCATACTATCACTACCAATTGCCAACTGCCAGAACTTTTTTCTATATATATTTTCGTTTTAAATATTCTAAAAAAATTTATAATTTCATCAAATTTTAATTAAATCTTTATAATTTTAAAATTTGTAATTATATTTTTATATTAAATAAAATTTTTCAATTAGGTCAGTTAATTTCAAACTTTTTAGAAAAATAAAGATTTCCTAGAACATTTGTTTTTGTCTTTAATATTACATGAATTATAGAATATTTTTAAAATAAATATTCTAGACTTATGACAAATAAAAATCTAACAACAAATTTTTGTCTAATATAGATACTTAAGTAAAAACGCTAAAACTATGAAAATTAATAAAATAATTAAACATTGAATTTTTCTGTATTTTTTGAAAGTAAACACAATCAAAATCAAACTAGAGATATAAATATTTATCTTATTACCACCTTATTTTTTTTATTATACCTTTTAATCCGATTAATCAATTAATTTATCGTAAATTTAAACTCTTTTAAAAATTATCATTAGTTAATAAATTATTATATATATAAAATTAAATTTAAAATTTTTAAAATTTACTTGAACGAACTAGTTAAATAACTACAAGATCTATCCATTCAAATTGGTTATTATCACGTAATATATATCACCACTATCAGCCACCAGTCAATGTTTTTATATTTTTTTATTTTTACATCTTGATTCACAACCAAATATAATAAAGAGTTTTTTTCTTTATTTTATGTTTCATCCAAACCTACTACAAAGAAATGAAATGCATTGTAATACTAACGTTATTATTATGATGGGAAGGAAGAAAAGTATAACAAAGTCATGACACTAACGTTAACGTTATTATTATTATTACTACCCAAAAAAAATAACAAAGTCATGACATGAAATGATGAGCAAGTATGTCGACATATATAATCCATGCTTGGTTAGTCAAAGTTCAAAGCTTCACTCATGGGAATCGGCTTCTCCACCAACCATCAACTAGAATTGTAGATTGACCACGTCATCACATTATCACACATTCAATCACTGAATTTAAAAAATTTAATGAGTAGAGACAACACTACAAAAGAGGCGGGAAATAGCGCCTGTTTTTTTCTTGATTCGCGGCGGTTTTAAACCGCCGCAAAATCAAGTGCCGGCGGTTAATAGAATCGCCATGGATATGGGTGCCGGGACTGGGTTTGGCGGCGGTTTTCACAAACCGCTGGTATAACCGCCGCCATATCAAAATTTTGCGGCACACAATATAAAACCGCCGCCAAATGACTCTGACACGGTTTACTTCTTATTTACTGGCGGTTTTCAAACCGCCGCAAGTTAGCACGATATGTCCAAATTTCCACAAGTTTAGCGGCGGTTTTAAAATGCCGCCAAATAGGACATTACTTTCACTCAATGTTACCGGCGGTTGCAAACCGCCGCCAGATCTAAAAGTTTCTATAATCTCTGAATCCAAACAGAGGCGGTTTAAAACCGCCGCCAATTTAAGAAAAAAAAAAGAAATTTCGGTCTTTCAAAAGAACCTGCCCAATTTTTTTACAGTATTATTGAATTATTTTTTTAATTCTTTTTATATTTATTATTATTTTAAGAGTGAGTATTTTCAACAAAAATAGAAGCTAAACTTGTAGCAAAAACAAAATTGACTATATAAGCAAAACAAAGTTATATATCCATCAAAATACGAAGTAAATAAATCTATTTCGTAGAGTTGCTCAGTCTAATTCAATAAAATGTTTGCTTCAATGCAAAATAACTCCAATCCTAATATTCTATTTTTACTCTATCATTCCACGAAACCCGTCCCTGCAGCGATTTCTGGGGGAAGCTCCTCACCCTGCCGTTGAAACAAATAAATCAGAGCGCTCTCCATCGCCTTCATCTTTTTCTTATCTGATGCTGCCTCATCCTCCATCGCCTTTCTCTTCAACTTCTCGCCTTCCAACTCTGCCTGCAGTTCAAGCAGCTTCCTCTGGGTCTCTTCTTGTTGGACTCCGTTGCCAGACGCATGTGAATTCGGACCGAAGAGTTGGCTAGGAGTTGGTCCAAAACCCACACCACGTACTCTACCCGGTTTCTCTTTTCCAAAAACCTGAGCAATGGAATCATTTTGAGACAACATTCTGGAAGACTCATCCTGTTGCTCAATCTCCTCAATTTTTTCCTATATACACAAATTAGCAATCTCCTCAACTAACTTATCAGGATAAAAAACACACAAATATAGCAGCAAAAAAATTTAGGATTACACATAACTCTCAGTCAATAAAAAATAAAAAGGCGAATGAAAACAAACATAATAAACAATCGAGAAATTAAAATTGATTTCTGATAGTAAATGAAATGTTTTAAAGATTAGCATCGATGATCATATTACATATAAACTCACAACATAAAGATGTGATAGTTTAGTTCAGCATACCATAGAAAGAATGAAGATATGCACTATGAACCAAAACCCAAAAAATTTAATGGAATTCTCCTAAACTAACTTGTGTTAACCTTTATCAATCAACAAGAGAGAAACTGAAGCATGTTTTCTTTCCCACAGCACCCTTTTCACACCTTTCTTTTCCCTTAAACTATACTATTATATAATAGTTTGCTTTTATTTTTCTTAGTCTCCAAGAAGAGGAGTAAGTAGCTGCATGGGAATCTCTATTATATCCAATATGTAAAGAGAAGCTAATAATACTGGATCAGAAAAGCACCAGTGGTTTCCGTAGGTTCTATGTAGAAAAATAGAAAGTGACTATAGTAATAAAAATTCTAGTAGATTAAAATAATATAGTCAATTAAATTATTATTTTATTTATTCAAGCAAGACTACTAATTAACTAAAGACCAGAATAATATATGGTGGTAGACTCCCGTGTCATCCACCAAACTCCTCACACACCCAGTCAAACATATCGGCTTTCAATATTGAAATTTAATAAGATCACCTTAATTATAAATATACTATAAGTACACTAGTTAATAAATCACACACAAATATTTTTGCCCCGAAGATATTTTTGGAAGCTTAGTTAGAGTTGGTAAACCATAATTAAGAAGTAGTACTTACACCAATTGCTCTTGCTTCATCATTGATATATGAGCCATCCTTTTTCTTGTGCACTTTGATCCACAGCTCTCCTCTACCGACTATCCTTCCTTGTTCTTCCGACTGTAACAACAAAGTTGAATGCATTAAAATTTTTCACAAAATCAATGAAAATTAAATCACAGAGATAGTTCAATAAGGATTTAAAACAAGTCAAGTACCTCTTCTTCTATCCGCCGTGCGAAGCTTTTCGAGCTGCCAGTGTGGGTATACTGTTGTTTTGATCGATTGACCACGTTTTTCTTGCACTTCCCCTATTGGTCCATCCGAGACAAAGGGAGATTAGAATCTGATAGAAAAGGACTCAATGCAACATAATTGGCATTATTGTGTAACAATGATACAGTATATTACCTTCGTCTCAGGTTCGGCGCGATAGTCAAGGAACCATCTCCAATGCTCTCGATCAATTCCCGGCGGGCGATTCTCAAGATTTTGTTCAGTTGTGAATGTTGGCTCATAAAAACGGTCATACAACCTCAGCCTTGTTTCCTTCCAAGACTTCCCCATACTTTTCAACATATTTTTCTTGATAATCCCTTCGCTGTCTTCATCAAAGTGAAAAATTTGCTGCACAGATAATAAATGTAATCAATAATTGTAAAAATACGCAGAGTTAGGTTACCCGGGATTTAAACTATTACCTTGACACATTCGTTATACACCTTGTCTTTCGTGGTAATCTGACACCAACTTTTTCTACAGATGGGAAATTTTCCATAATCAGATCCCAGCAGACCAAGCACGCCACTCAACAGTCCAGCTTCGTCCCCAATTGCTTGCTTTGCGTTGTTGAACCTGAGCACGATCTTCCTACCGTTAGGCCGTTCCATAGCCTCCCTCACGCTTAGTTTCGCCGGCTTGATTGTGCCGTCAGAATCTATAAGCCAAATATAACATTTACGTAGTACACAGCATGTGAGAAATTTAATATATAACATAATAATATCAACACAATACCTTGTTGTACGCCTAGAAAAGGAAGCATGATGGATCAGACCAGCATAAAACATGTTTAAATTGGTATAGAATTGCAGCACTTGAAACAAATTTAACAAAAACTGTTTGACTTTTATTGTAAAAAACTAAGTACAATGACAAATTTAAAATTAATTTTAAATGTGGGAGGCAAAAATTAAATTAGGGTAATAATTCAGAATTCTTTTAAAATATTTTGATAGGCTACATAATATATTTTAGGTAATTAAAGTATATGAAACAAGAGATAAAAAAAATACGCTGCCATCAATGGAGACGGTCAAATGTCATTGACTGTGTTAAATTGGAAAGCATTTTGAAATGATCGAATTAGAGTATATTGTAAGTTAATAATGGGTGGAGCCTAAGTCATGTTGATGAAAGAAAAAACAATTAAATACGATACCGATGGTCTTAACCGCCCAAAACTCTGTAGTCTTGCGTCCTCTGCGACTCTGAGCTCCAGAAGCATCATGGAGGTCGTCAACTTCTTCATCAACAAGAGTTTCCTCGTTTGCATTAGCGTCCAAGTTTAGATGGCCTGGCAGCGAGTTCTGGACACTGTTTGTGCTCATCTGTGGAGCAGGCCTTGGTTTACTTCGCGGGGGACGGAAAGGGCGTGAAGTAGCGGGGACACTATCACCACTTGTAGGGACACTATCACCACTGTTCGGGTGAATTTGAGAGCCATCATGGTGGGGGTCCGAAGTCGCAGTCGCTCCCGTTTGAGGTTGCTGAAATCCTGGTCCAAACTTTGATTTTTTCGTGAATCGACCTTTCCGGGCCATCTTAAACTCCTGACACCAACAAGCACACAAAAAGGAATACGAATAGTCATGGTCCATAGTTGTTATCTCAGATTCATAATCTCAAGCAGCTCATGAGATCCAATACTTGTTTTTTAATCCCTGTTAATTTTATTTCTATGTAATCGGCAGAATTACGAGGTTTCCAAAAATAGAAGAATTTTTAGCAACATGCTCCTATGACAATGCAGGTTCATGAACTATACCCCTGGGTCATCTATGAGCAAATTATATAGCCATGCATGTTGCCAGGTCCAGGTAAACTCATGCTTCAGTCAAAATAATCACACAAGAAATAATTAGAAGACGAACCCTTACCTGAGAAGAGAAGGCGGGATAGCAGTCCTTTGAAGTGGAAGAATTGCGATAGGCGAGAGAAGCAATAGGTTTCAGGCCTTCGTCAGGAGGGGGCTGATAAACCACTATTTTATGGTTTATCTTGTACTCAATTGAGTGGTTTTTATCTACTCTTTACCCACTTATTCATACTATTTGCATGGTTTTATATTTCCTTCCTAATTATGTGTTTTGATTGAAAACATGCTTCTTTAATCTTATATTTGCTTATTATTAATCATCTCTTATTACCATTAGATGCCTTGATATGTGTGTTAAGTGTTTTCAGATATTATAAGGCAGGAATGGCTTGGAGGATGAGAAGAAAGCATGCAAAAGTGGAAGGAATACAAGAAGTTGGAGAAATTGCTAAGCTGTCCAGCCTGACCTCTTCGCACTCAAACGGCTATAACTTTATCTACAGAGGTCCAAACGACACGGTTCCAGTTGCGTTGGAAAGATAACGTCCGGGGCTTCGATTTGATATATAATATGTTATAGTTTCCCTGACGCTAGGCGACGCGACCGCGTGATCTATGCGGCCGCGTCGCAGTGACGAAAATCCAGCGTGGCAAAATTCGAAACCAGCGAATTCTGGACTGTTTCTGACCCAATTTGCGGCCCAGAAAACACATATTAGAGACTATAAAGTGGGGACTGCATCCATTCATAAGAAGGCTCTCATAATTCACTTCTCATGATTTAGATTAGTTTTGAGAGAGGTTCTCTCCTCTCTCTCTTAGGATTTAGGACTTCTCTTAGTTTTAGGAGTGACTCTCAATCCCAAGTTCTTTATTTTTATATAATTTATGAACTCTTCCATGTTATATATAATTTTCTTAATTAATGTTATTTGAGGTATTTCAATTCATGACTGCTTTCTTTTATTTACATGATTACTGCTTCCCATCTGAGGATATTTTTATTCCAGTAGATTTACTCTTTTCCTTTTGGTTTTGGTTAAGAAATCAGTAACTCAAGAGTTATCCAATTCAACAGCATAATTGTTAATTGTTATCTTGCCAATTAAATTGATCTTTAATAATCCCAATCTTTTCTTAGGAATTAACTAGGATTCAAAGATCTAACTAATTAGTCACTTGACCTTCCCTTGTTATAGCAAAGGTTAACTAAGTGGAATTAAGATTCAACTTTCATTATTGTTGATAAGGATAACTAAATCTGGACTTCCAATTTCTCATACCTTGCCAAGAGTCTATTTTATTATTATTATTTTATTTTATTTGTCATATAACATATTCCCACCTTACTTCCTAAACCCCAATTTACAAACTCATAACCAATAATAAGAACATACCTCCCTGCAATTCCTTGAGAAGACGACCCGAGGTTTGAATACTCAGTTATCAATTTCAAAGGAGTTTGTTACTTGTGACAACCAAAACGTTTGTATAAAGGGATTTCTGTCGGTTTAGAGACTATATCTACAACGCGACTGTTTTTATGAACTTCTTTACTGGCAAAAATCCTAACGTCAGGGGCTTCGACGGCGGGAGACTCTGTGAGACACCGCTAGAGGTAGATTCAAATGGAGTCTCGCAAGGGAGAATAAGGATTTGGGCGTCGTTCCTTATTTCATCTCAAATTTGGCTTTAGCAATCTGTTAGCGTGGAAAATTGGGTTCCCACTCTTTTATAATAATAATAATAATAATAATAATAATAATAATAATAATAATAATAATAATAATAATAAAAGGATAATAATAAAAACAGCCATGTATAACAAAGGCATTTCCTTATTAATTCACACCTGCACACCGCCTTAAGTACAAGTATCGGGGAGTGTTAATGTATATATAATAGGAATGATAATATAGGAGTTTTTTATATCTGAACCAAAAATTAGTTGTCACATCTTTTTTAAGATATAATTTCCAGATAAATATAAATTATAGTGACCTCTATTACTATTAAAAAGGGGATATTATTCCCGTAAGGTGAATATATCAAAAATGTCTTCTTATTGTACCAATTAATATAGCATCCCTATCTAATAGTTCACCCATTCAAACTTGTATTACTGCATAACTATAAATACCATATTTCATACATAATTAGATAAATAAATTATCTGAAAATTAATATCATAATATTGACCAAAATATAAATACAAGGACTACCTAATTATCCAAATACGAGTAACTTTGACGAGCCATTGCTGCTAAGGCAAACCAAACCTCTATACCTATCTATCTATCTATCTATCTATCTATCTTTCTCCCTGTATTCCCCTGCTCTCTCTATGCATGTTTTGTTGTTGTTTTTGCATGTCTCATGAATTTTTTAGCTTCACCAACTTTGATATCAATCAAAGGAAAAAAGGGCAAAGAAGTTTGATTTGTATTGAAATGAAATTGAAACTGCCCTAGAATGCAGAAATCATAGAGAACAAGCCATAATTGTCACTGTTATATGATTCTAGACCGCAATCTAAGTGAAGTGAAATTTTGAGTACAAAATAAGCACTTCAATGGGTAAGCAACAACATCGAACCCTACCTACCAGACACAAAAATCATGAGTCCAAGTAGGCAACGAAGTTTACATAGATGAAATTACAACAACGTTTCAGCACCTTGTTCCAGCAGTGATCAACATCCAACATGCATGAGTCTCAGCTAGGCCTTTCATCGAACATCCAAGTCGCGTCACCAAGCTCCCTTGCAGTTCTTCAAGAATCATGCCCTCCTTCAGCTGGCACCTTCAAGAATGACATAAATGAAACCATGAAACAATTCTATAGGTTCTCATCGAAAACAAATTCACAATTTTCTTTCAATGCATACCCTTTCTTTGCATACAAAGACAACCCAAATGAAATCCCATTAGGTAAAATATAACAAAATAGAAATACCCAACAAGATGCTAGATGCTCAGGTAGATGCAGTCGCCCTTTGAAATTGCAAACTTAGTGTTCAATGATATTGAAAGTAGGGTTCCAAAAAAGGGGTGGCCTTCAGAGGGGGACATTAATGTCGCAGAAGCAACAGTGTAGGCTGCACCAACATACAATAGGAACTTATTTATGAGACAAATAGAAAATGAGGAAACACCATCGAACCCAAGGATGAGATTGGAGGCATATTTGGTTGCATTGTGCTATGAAGAGTTGAAGCCAGGTCCAGCTTCTAAGAGATGTTGCTATGGAGTCGGTAAACCCGATTATAACAAAAAGCTTATAATGTTGGCCTTTTTGCTTTTGCAACTACTTTTAATCCCTCCACTTCAATTTCTCTTACCTCCTCTACCACCCACAATAAGGCAAATCAACCTTGCTCCTTTCTAATTTTTTAAATACCCAGCCATAATATTTTTAGACTATCTTAGTTACGAAAACTATTATATCTTCTTTTCTCCATTTTTATAGAAATCAAAATTCATTGAAACAGGCAACACCACCAAAGAAATACCCAAACTTGGTCTACTGGCTATGGCTGTGTTTCTTTAGATCAATACTTTGTGGATTTGTCTAGAAGAATATTTTGATTCATATATATTGGTTGAAATGTTCATGAGGAATTTTTCTTTCGAAATGAGTGCATGTTATTTAGGCTAACTCCTGGATTTTATTGTTAACAGGGAAATATATATAGAAGCAGTAACAACTTAAAAAGAAAGAACTCAAAATCAACACTTTAAATTCCTTCAGATATTTACTTTTATTCTTCTTAAAATCTCCAAAATAGCCAAGTGCATTTAACACTCTAATCCTATTTTTTTTGTTTCTCTTTGTATTAACGTAAAAAATTGGCTAAAATGACAACAATAGATAAAGTTTGGGTATTTCAATATATTTATACGAAACCTGACAATGAGTATGTTAGATTTATATTGTCCATATAATTATTGAACAAAGAAAGTGTCAATTGTCGTGAGCAAGTTTAGTAAGTATATATCTGATAAGTATCACTAACATACTTATTAGCAATGAGTCATCCATACTCCATGATATTGTTACAGTGCATGTATAGTAAATTAACCAATGGCTAAAATCTTTAAAACAAGAACTACATAAAAAATTAAATATCAGACAGTGCCATGATAAATTAGTTATGAAAATATATTCTCCTTAATTAATATTGCATAGTTTTGTCACGGCTATCATATGCAACCGGCCTTGAAGTTCTTCACCTAAACCAAAGCTTTTCCCTTAAGGATTCAAGTATCTTGTTGCCCACATAGCTAAGTGCCACGCATTCTTCTTCTCGGGAGACATTCCACTATAAGGATCTTCATTCTCTTCGGGTGTTCTATTGAGGTCGTAGGACAGCATCGAAGCCTTTCGTCCAGCAGAATCTTTGCCCTCAGAGATATCGGAGGAGACAACATTCTCTCCTTCCAACGAATCTGGAACCACCTCCACCGGGTCTTCAGATTCCTTTTGTATATTGTCTCGAGACATTCCTGAGAGGTGCAACGTAGCCAAACAAGCCCGGATTAGGAGAAATTAGTGTGTGAATTGACTAATCAAAAGGCTTAACATTTAGAATCAATTGCTTCTTTAATCAGACAACATTGGATTATAATTAGTGAAGCCAAGGGGTGACCCCTACTTCAAATAAGCTGCAGATTGGGATTGAGACTATGCAACTCAACAAGGCCTAGCACCTTTAGAATTGATATAAAAACGATAAAATCTTATATGTACATGAAATTAGTTAGAGTGATGATATATATATATATATATATAAGTCTGAATTCATGTATGCGTTAATTAAATAATTCTTAATTAGATTTGTCAAGCTTATAGTGGATTAGACAGAAACAAATCATATAAACAGTACAAAATCCGAGTCTTTCTTACTATCCCATAGTCGCTCAAGGCCATGTGCTATGAGTTTGAATTCCTCCCATGCTGCAATATCTAGTTCAACGACAAGAGTGTTCTCATAGCGTGACTGCACAAAGAAGCATAACTCAAAATGTATAAGTACTGCAGCTAGAAAAAAAGATATTTCATTTTCTAAGTGTAAAACATTGAGCAGTAAGTAGAACATGAAACCCAAATTGAGCAGGCGCACATCATGCCAAGGCAAAGAAAAGTAAAACATGAATATTTACCTTCACCTCGTCAAGTATTTCCTGTGAGCACCACGTTTCCGTACTTGTTCTAAACTCAAACCCAAATTTAGCCCGGTATTTTCGGTCCCATTGAAGCATTTCCTAAAATTTTAGAATAAACACATTAATATGGTTTCTTTCCACGAATAAGAAAAGGGTTTAAAAAATGAAACTGGGCAGCAGCAAACAAACCCTCATCATTGAACCCGGTGCATGACTAATGGCTCGATAAACGTGACTCTGTCCAGAGAACGCATCCAACCATGATTGTATACAGGACTCTTTGAACCATAACTGCCTTGCAAAGGAGGTTGCGTGGTCCAACGAAGAGAATGGAGACGTATCTATCATCTTCTCTACGAACCAATGGCTTCTGGTAATGAGAAAGAAGTCTCTGCTCTCCAATTTCCCTGATAGTCCACCAAAAATAGAAAGAATGTACAAGAACAATATAAAAATGTGATTGTAAGAAGTCTTGAAGGAGAGATAACAACATTGTGAAGACCTAGTTAAATAAAAGAGCTTTATATGAGAGGATAAGTTTTAAAAAATCTCAAATAACTCTATAAAATCAACCTATTGTCTATTGATATGACTAAAATACAATCCAATATCTATCGTAGGTGAATCATGACAGTAGTATATATCCAGAACTCCCATGAATATGAGATACATGCATGATGGAGAACAATGTTTTAGGAATCAGCGGCCTCATCACAATCTTCAACCCTTCACTAGTGGACTCCTCTAAATCGCCGTCTCTTGTCAACCGCAGGCCTTCGACATCAAATTCAGGCAAGCTAGTTATACAGGACTGTGGATTAAGGTCGACCTCACAATATTCATATTCTTCGCCCATGTCAAACAAATCTCTTGGCTTCACATGGACTACTACACTCCATCCATTCTCAACCTCATCCGCCACATAGAACACAAGACGCACCTCAGATGCCAATATATACGGCTCATCGTCTTCTCGATCACCGGTGTGAATCGGAGTGGCAAAATTGACACAGGTGTGGCCCAAAACGTCTTGCCGGATGCCTCTGCCTGACGTGGTGTCTGCCCAAAGACACTTGAACAAGACTACAGTGAATTGACCGCTGTAATTTAGCTCGATGATGTCTACTAATTTCCCGTAATACGAGACCCCGCCAACAGCAACATTGGCATCCCGTTTACTTGCATAACTTCTAGTATCCGAAGTGACATAAACCCCGCTATTCTGTGTTTTCATCCCTTCCTCCCTCGACATGGTCCTAAATTTAAATCCATTGACATTGTAAGCCTGATAGCGTTTGGCCTGAGCAAGGGGACCGCAGGCGAGCCACTGCAACTCATTCGAATGATTGGTGCTTCCAAATGGGACCTGTCATTGAACCATTAGAGGCAAGAGGGCATCAAATGGTATTAGGATCCTGAGATATTAAAGATTACCTGATGCCTAAACCAATTGGAAAATCCTCTGTGCACAGCACTATCTACCTGAGACTGGGACCTTGTTTTACTTCGCAGTTTTTTCTTTGTCATGGCTCTGTACTCACTGTGCATACAAAAGGTTTGTTCAAGTTTAGTACTACCAATACCAAATTGGCTCACTGTATAATTTTAGAACTCAGTCTTTGTACTTACTCCAAGAATTTCTCTACAGCAATGCAATTGACCAGTACATGACGATGTGCTTGATGCTTTTCGGTTGCTGTTAGAGTAAAAAATGAAGCTGCCCTGACCGCCTTTCCAACATCTGGGAACATATTGGCAATCTCGCACGGCGGAGCATCGGTCAGCCGGTCGTCAACGCGTGTCGGTCGGTTGATCCTAGTCTCGACGTTATCTAGGTATCTCGAACAGAATGTGAGGATCTCCTCGGATAAGTAGCCTTCTGCAATCGATCCTTCCGGTTGTGCCCTGTTACGCACGTACTGCTTGAGACGACATAGGTACCTTTGAGAACATAACATAAATTACTAGATGACAGCTGTCCTAATAAAACAGGTCGAGTAACCTTAAGTAGATTAATACCTCTCAATTGGGTACATCCACCGGTAATGCACTGAGCCACCGAGACGTACCTCCTCGACCAAGTGCACCGTTAGATGAACCATAACTGTGAAGAAGGAAGGTAGAAATATCATCTCCATGTGGCACAAAGTATGGACCACATGATCCTGAAGGAGAGGAAGTTGTTGAGGATCTATGGATTTACTGCATATTAGTCGGAAAAAGGCTGATAACTCAGCCAAGACGGCGGACACTGGGGTGGGCAACACGTGTTTTGACGCAATTGGCAGTAGATGTTCCATTAGAATATGACAGTCATGACTCTTCAAGCCGAATAACTTGCGCTGTTTTAAATCAACACGACGAGAGATGTTACTAGAGTATCCGTTTGGAAAGACCACATTCTTGATTATCCTAAGAAAGACATCCTTCTCTAGATTCCGCAAGGTAAAGACTGCAGCGGGATACTTTCCACCTTCAAGTGGCCACATATCCTGCCGGATGCCCATCAACTGGAGATCTTTTCGAGCTTTTAGGTGGTCTTTGGACTTACCGCTCTCGTTCAACATGGTGAAAACAATGTTGTCGCATACATTCTTCTCTATGTGCTTCACGTCAAGGTTGTGACGTAATTCGTTGTTCTCCCAGTACGGCAGGTCAAAAAATACACTCCTTTTTTTCCAGGGAGACTCATCTTGCACCACGGTCTACTGTCCGCGCCTTCTTTTACCGCCCACCGCTTGCACCTTGCCTTGTGAGATGGGAACACCCTCCATTTGTCTCAGGACATCCTTACCAGTCAATTTGGTAGGTGGGGATCTATCCTCTACCTTGCCATCGAATCTACTCCGATCCTGTCTGTATCTGTGATCGCGATTCAAGGAGCGACGATGACCCATATAACACTATTTCTGACTGAAGGTGAGTCACATAGTCTCGTCATCTAAATTGCACGTGGGGCAAGCTCTCCCGCCATAAGTATTCCAGCTAGATAAATTGCCCAAGCCAGGAAAATCGTTGATAGTCCACATCAGTGCAGCTCGCATCTTGAATGTTTTCTTCTCACTGGCGTTGTATGTATCAACACGGGACCACAACTACTTCAGCTCATCGATCAGGGGCTGTAGGTAGACATCTATATCATTGCCAGGCATTTTAGGACTAGAAATAATCATAGAGAGAATGAAGTTGGTTTGTTTCATGCAAATCCATGGGGGTAGGTTGTATGGAATAAGAATCACTGGCCATATTGAGTACTTTGAACTGAGGTTTCCATAAGGATTGAAGGCATCGCTGGCCAGGGCTAAGCGAACATTGCGTGGATCGCGAGAAAATTCAGTATATCTCCTGTCAAATGCTTTCCAACCCTCACCGTCCCTGGGATGCCTCAAGGAACCGTCTGTGTTGGTTCCTCTCTTGTGCCACAACATGTCCACGAATGTCTTGCTGGACATGAATAATCGCTGTAACCGTGGAATCAGAGGAAAGTAACGGAGAATCTTCGCCGGCAGAGGTTTCCCATTCTTCTTGACAACGGCGTTGATCCTTAATAAAGAATTCTTCCGGGTCTTTTGCTTCCACCTGGATGCTCCACACCGTTTGCATTTAGACAGGTCTTGATCGGAGCCCTGATACAGCATGCAGTCATTTGGACATGCATCTATCTTCTTATACTCAATACCGAGCTTCCTTATGATCCTCTTGGCATCGTGCAACGTCTTCGGAATCCCTGCATGCTCAAAGGCATCACTCAGTAGCTCTAGAATCAAACCGAAAGCCTTGTCGCTCACTCCGCACATGCACTTGATATGGTACAGCCTCACCAAGAAAGACAGTTTCGAGAATTTTGAGCATCCCGGGTACAACTCCTGCTCGCCATCCTCCAGCAAGTCGTGAAAGGCACGAGCCTCGCAGCTAGGTTCGTCAGATAGGTACGGCAACCCCTCCGCAACATCTTCGACATGCCCATTCATCGAGTCTTCATCCTCATTCTGCAGTCCCGGCAAGTTGAATGCGTCGTGGACCATGTCACGCATTTGATCTCCTGAATTTACAATGGGTTCTAGTTCTTCCCTACCGCTGGATCTCTCGTCTACGATCCTCTCACCGTGATGTAACCAAAAGGTATAGTTAGGGGGAAAGGGTTTCATCAAAAGATGATCGTAGGCGTCTTCTCTAGTTTGGTAACACCGAAACCCACACAAAGGGCATGGACAATGTATCATCCCATCGGATGATGCATTGGCAAATGCAAAGTCAAGGAATCTATTTAGACCATCCCTATATTCTACACTCCCTCGTGGCTTTGTAATCCAGCTCTTATCAATGTCTAAATAAATGAAATAGCAGAAATAAATAACAAAATAGTAAAAAAATATAAAACTTATAAAAATAAGGGAAAAAATGGGGTGTGTGTCAAGAGAACCAATAACAATTTATCACAATTATGAGATGGGAGAGTACCATACGTAATAAACTCGACAATATATTACAAACAAAACCATGTAGGGAGCGACGGAATAACTCAAAACGGAAACAGAAATAAAATTTACTTGCATCCCAGATAACATGTAGCACACGAAAGATATTGGGGAGGAGGCTTACTCATTGCAAAATTCTGTACTTTCTAAAAAATTACTGGGTGAAAGATTTGCTGGTTCCAAGTCCAAAAAGTGAAAAGAAAATAAAAGCTTCCTTAAAAATTGAAAAAAGAAAATAGAAATGAAAGTTAGATTTAAAAAATAATGAAAAAAAAATATAACTAAACAGTCATGAAAAAAGAAAATAGCACTGAATTTTTTGAATTAGTATAAGCATAACAAATTGTCAACAGGCATCATGTATAGTGAAAAAATAAATTCAAGACTAATGTAATATACAAAGATTATATGCTGGAGTAGTGTTTGGAATTTAAAAGTCAAAAGTGGAGGTCAAAATGGATTTATCATGAAAAAGGAAATAGATTAGTTTATGATATGCTCTTGGTATTAACTGTTAATGCGAGAGATAGAAAGAGTAGAATTTTTGTTCTTTACTTGTTGAAAAGCTAAGCAATTGGTTTGGTTATGCCTATAAAATTATATATTAACTGAAACTACATGTGATCTAGTACTTGATTGATCATTGATCTTAATCATAAAGCAATGAAAATTATTGAATAAAATTGGTCACGGAAAATTAACTTATTATAAGATCTAAATCGTAACCTTAAATTATTGGCATAAAGTTATAATATTTGTTTAATTAACAAAAAATAATAGAATCTTCTTTACTAGCTAACAAAGAGTATTTAAAGATGGGTTCTTAATTAACTACTTATTTAAGAAAAGCCCCATTTTATGACTAACTTGAAAACAATAGTACAAGAATTAAAAAATGGTAAATGATGAGAGGAAAGAAAGGCACAAGTTGTGTGTGAAGCCCATGCATCATGTAGATGAGCATTTCAAACATGTGTCGTGACACAGATGTATATTATACTAACAGTATCTTCTATTCGCCAATTGAAAAGAAGAAAAAAGACACTGATAAAGCAGCTTGTTATATATAAGAGTTGGGACACTATCACTTTAGCCCTTTGACCCTTTTCCATCTGTTATTATATGCTTAGAGTTAACAGAGTAGCACTGTATAAACATGACACAAGTGCATTACTCTAAATTTGTCCTAAGCTATTTTAACCAATATGCAGCAAAATCCTATGTACCAATACATAATTAATAAAATAACAAATTCAGCTTCACAAAGTTTAATTTCACCTCTTCTAATGATATCAGCCAGCTTCTTAATAATATATTTTTACATCACAGACCACTAATGTTCAACACTTCTCATGCAGAAAACATTCATATAAAATAGCACCACCCAAAAAATCATGTCCACGATGTTGAAAACTGTGTGTGTGCATAAGTAAAAAACACCTTGAAATAGTTGTTATAAGATTACATTTAGTATTACATATAAAATAAATAGACAGCATAATAAATACCAAACAAAGTCAACATTAGATCACTTTTCATGCTAGTAAAAAATCAGCCAAGTTGAAGGTAAAAAACGAAGGCAATTTTAAGAAACACAGGAATAAAAAGAAAGGTTTTATCATAGTACTGATTTATAAGTGTTAACCAAATAGATTTTTATTGTAAGGTTTGAAAAAAAACCACTTTGTTAATGCAACAGAATAAAATTAGTTGCTGCTAGAATCCAATCTAGGTAAAACTATATCAAATGCATCTTTGTTGAAATGCCCTAGTAGTAGTAGATTTGGAAAACACATCTCAAGGTTCAAAAGGAATTTAAATGTTCTCACTTAAACTGAGATCAAACTGCAGAAGTAATATCACAGTTCATAAAAAAACTAACACCAATTAATTAAACGTTATAATCAAATAATCACAACTAAGTAACCAATTATTACTAAGTACTGAATTTACAAATACAAAAAAAAAATCAAACTACAGAAGAATCACATTATCACATTTGAGAAAACAAAAATAAGTAATTCTTTGGTAAACATAAACATTGCTAATTTTATTTGGCAATCCACCAACCCTCCATCGAATATATTAGCCCTGTATTTTTTTTTGTATTCCATGACTTAAAAAATTTTGCTATAAAACTCCACAAATAGAAATTCAGTATTTGTGAGAAACACACTAACAATTTAGTTAATACTTTGACCAACAAATCTAACTGAAAATCCTAATTTTCTGCAAGGAACAAGCATAATAGAATAGAGATAATGGGCCTGACAGCTGATTATTGGGATACCATTATGAGGATTTAAGCCATGGAAGGAAGATGCTATAACAATGATAATTATAGTAACAATAATGAAGCATATAACTGAGTTCAATTTAAATTTTGGCTTCATTTGCAATGAAACGGTAAACTGTATTAACCAAAAATGAAAAAGAAAGAGGAAACTTTCATGAAGGCAAAGAAATTGAGGTCAATTAAATAAATGATAAATTAAATTAAACAAGCAAGGTCTATACTAAGTCCATAGTAAAAAGTAAGTTATTAGGGGTAGACAACCATAGTAATATTAACAGATCAATTCATTCAGGCTGATCATACATAGATGTGCAGCTGTATGTATACTCTAATTAGATTAATCTTTTAACGTAGCTAATTAATCATACATAGAGTAATATGATAATTAATCATACTCAATTCTTGTTGATCATAGACAGAGTAATATGCTAACTCATCATACTCAATTGTTGCTAATCATACACAGAGTAATACACTAATTAATCATACTGAATTATCTATCTAGATAATCAACTCTCTATTGTTCAAATAGTTAAAGTAATGACAACAACAGATAAATGACTAGGCAGCTGAGCTTGCTCATAGTGGATCAAGTCACATGAATCAAATCCCTAACTCTAAACAGCAGCAATTAACCCCAACACATAGAAGATATAGACAAATTACTGTTCAAAAGTCTGAACCAAGAATGAAAACACGAAAAAGAGGTCAATATGGATGAACAAACCAGTGAAGGGGGAGATGCTCAACTTCAACCCCGGTGAGAGAAGCACTGATGGCAGCTGTACGGCTCAACGACCAACACGGAAGCGCAAGGTGGAGCAAAGGTCAGGGATTTTGCACACAATGGCTGAGAGAGTATGGTCTCAGGAATTGTGGATGACAGGCAATAGCTCGAAAATTTTAGGGGTTTCTGCAAAATTGGGGGATTCAATTAAAGGGTATAAGATGACAGGGGGGACTGGACACATTGAATTATGATGAAATCCTCACCTGGGTGGGTTCCTGCGCTGAAGTTCACGGCTCTGTTCTTGCTCTTGGTTGGCGCGCTGCTAAAAGAAACTCGCGGGTTTCTGCACAATTGGGGGGAAGAGATTATTGGTTGTGATATAAAAGGGGGAATTGAAACACTGAATTAAAACTCACCTAGCGGCGTTTATGGAAGTAGTCACCGGGAATATTGTGGCACAGGGGGTGGGTGTGTTTCGCGCCTCTGCTCTGCTTTGGTGCGCGCCAAGAATATAGGATCAGACGAGGATTGTTGATGTTATATATCCTGATTTAGCTGCGGTCTTCGCTGCCCAGCCACTATCCAAGAGCGTTTTGCGTCATTTATCCAGACCGCCGGTCATCTCTGCAGCTATCCATCTAATATGCGGCGATTTTGGCCACAGCCGCTGTTTCTCTGCCGTTACT
This sequence comes from Arachis hypogaea, assembly GCF_003086295.3. NCBI lineage: Eukaryota > Viridiplantae > Streptophyta > Magnoliopsida > Fabales > Fabaceae > Arachis > Arachis hypogaea. The sequence goes on from NC_092054.1 coordinate 58,706,347, forward strand.
CTCCGCTTCTGCGATAGTGCAAAATATATATAATATAATAATAATTTTTATAATTATATTATAATGTTATAAATAATAACAGATTTAAAAAATAATATCAGTAAAAATAAAATATATAATATAATAATAATTTTTATAATTATACTATAATATTATAAAATATAATTATTTTTTAAATTATTTAATTAATAAATTAAAATAATAAAATAATAATTTAAAATAATAATAAATAATTTAAAATTTTATTCTTTTAGATTCATATTTTAAAAAGGTTGAATAATTTTTTATTGTTAATAAAATCAAATGTTTCTCTTTCTATATATGTTATTAAGCAATCTAAAAATACATCTTCTATACGGTTACGAAATTGACTCTTTATATTATTTTGGTTTCATAACTGCTTCACATTTTCTCCAAGCTTGATTATGAGTGCTATTATGAATCCCAACATGAATTTGTAGTCTCTCACTTTTTTCTAGTTTAAAAAATCATTAGTTAGAAAAGTGTCACCATCTTTAGTCTCGGGCTTAATTTCATAAGATAACAACAAAGAAAAAAAAAACATCTTTTGATATACTATACTCTAACCAGTTGCTATAGTCATCAAACTAATTAGGATTAAATCTTCAAAAAGAAGAACTACAAGCAGTTTGTGAAAAATCATAAATCCTTGGTTGACAATGACTTTTTTGCAAATATGTGCATTTAACTTTATCTCTGTCATTCGGATGATAATTTGAGATCTTTGGTCGTTGTCCTAGATTTGCTATAAGACTCTCTACTTTGAATTCTAAAAATCTCCTTTTGTTAGAAGAGGTCGATGAATTATTTTGGGATCCAATCTCCAACGACGATATTCTTTTGAAATTTTTTCCATTACTAAAAGAATAAATTTATAAAGCTAAGTTCATTAATTAATAAAAATAATTTATAATTCCATACAAAATTAAAAGTACAATATATAATTTATAAACACAAAATATAAACCAAAAAATAAGAAAAATACACAATAATAAACATCAAATTAAGAATGTATATAATAAAATAAATCCAAAAATATAAATGTTGCACAATACAACTGCAGCGACAATAAGTCAGTAAGCCACTAAGGCACAAACCACTGAATCTCAAAAATGACTACTCCATAACATTATTACTCATCTTATAGCATCTTCCAATAACGAGATTCACTATAAAAATAATTCACAATTCGAATAAGGAAATTTATTGTAAAATTCAATTAATTTTCAGCAACAAAGTGCAATATCTTAATTCAATTATACATCAATATACACAAACATAAATCATCCAATAATCCAATTATTCAAGCAACATCAAATATTCAAATTCATAATTTCACATCAATTATTCAAATTTCAAACAGCATCAAACTCTAATTTCTTAATTGATAAAATCAATTCTTACTGAAAAATGGAGAGGCGAGACCGATAGAGAGTTACAGACGTAGAGGCAGAGAGCGACAGAGACGATGAAGTGGCAAAGCAGACGAACAGATAAAGTGGCAAGAGTGCAAGACTGCGAGAGACAATGATGGAGCAATGAGCCAGCGATGAACCAGACAATCAGCAACGAGCCAACAGGAGACAGTGAACGGAGAAACAAAGAGCAAGCGTGCAGGCGAGCATGCAGGGCAGGTTAAGAGACACCGAGATAGGGAGCCAGCGACAAGCAAGAAGCATCGATTACTCTGCGACAGTGATGTGGACTGCAAATAAATAAGAAGGTGGGTGGCGAGCTATGCATCGGTTATGTGAGGGGAGAAGGAGAACACAGACAAATTTGAGAAAGGGGAGAAGGAAAAGGGTGTTACGGGCTTTGGGATTTCAATTTTGGGGGTGGAGTCAAATTGTTTTTGGGAGTGGGGTTTAAGTTGGGGTCAAATTGTTTTTGGGATTTCAATTTTGGAGGTGGGCTCAAATTATTTTTGGGAGTGGAAGCACCTAATTTTTTTTACTAAGTGCTTCTTAGTAATTTGTCAAATTCAGTGCCCCATTCAACTATGAATACATCCATCCCTGAACACATTAATATTTATTAACATAAATAATCCAATTAATTAAATATGAGTTCAACCAAATTAAACAAGATAATATAACAAACGGAGAAATTATTAAAATAGTAATAAAAAAGAAAAAATAACTATTTCTGACTATAAAAGATTTAAACATTAACAAAATTGATCGATCATAAAATATTGGAACTAAAACTATGTTCATACAAGATAACTTTCGTTCGACAAAAATAATCAATTGTTGATAATTTCGTAAATACTCCTCTCCTTTTCTTTTCTTTCCTCATCTTCTTCCATAATCACCACCACTTCCATGTCAAAATCCACCATCTCCTCTTCCTCCATTACCACCATCACCATCATCACAATTTCATAGTCATCCTTCACCATTATCCTCCACCATTGTCGTCCATCACTGTAACCATTTTTCATATTCATCATCATCCTCTACTAGCACCACTACAAGAAAATAAAGCATTTGTAACAAAAAATTTTGTATTAAATTTAAAATTGCTACAAAAAATTATTTTTTTTAACAAAAATTAGTGATTGTTACAGAATAATAATGTTTTGTAACAACAATACAATTTGTTACAAAACGATCTAATATTTTATAATAGCCTGATTTTTTGTTACAAATTATGTTGGCTTTTATAACAAACTAGTGTTTTGTTACAAAATTTTATATTGTTTTAGTAACAAATGATGAAGTTGTTGCAAAAGTTCAAAATATTTTGTAATAAAATATCCATTGGTAAAAATTTGGTTTTTTGAATTTGAAAACCCTAAAGCCATCCCAGCCACCGAGAGTCACTACATCCGCGCCGCACAACCCCGTCCGCGACACAATCAGAGAAAAAGACTGGCAGAATGGTGCTTCAATAAAAGTATGAGAGTAAGTACTCCTGGTACTCTATAATTTATCTATGTCTAATGTAAGGCGGGATAAAGTTAGACAACCTCATGTTGGAAAAGATCCACAGATTTGGAATTGGGAGGCATATCTCCGATTGGAGAGTGAATCATTCACAATTTTTGTGGATAATTTACCTGGCAATATTTCGAAGAATGAATTGTTTCATATGTTCAAGTAGACAGGAAGGATAAATGACATCTATTTGGCACATAAGGAGAAGTATGGCCGGATCCGTCTGTTGCTTTTACCAGGTATACTACAAAAGGAGGTGCATTAAAGGCCATCAAGGAGATGAATGGAATGCGATTAAGGAACAAAGAGATCTTTGTGGGGGAGGCTAAGTACAGGAGGAGGATTGATGTCCGGGGAAAAACCACTACACACGATGAAGATGTCAGGGAGTCTCCTGATGGAAAACAAGAAAAAATCAAAGAAAAGAATATTGAGGTGAACGAGAAAGTGAGAGTTGTCTTGGAACACCATAGAAGTGAAGAACTAGGAATTCAGATGGAACTGTTAGAGGTGGGATGGGATGCGGTGGTAATGATGCCACATGGGCTATAGGAGGCAGAGCATGACAAGGATATAAAGGTATTTGCTGTTGAGGATTTGAATGAGTGGCATGAGGGTTTTTTGAAAACGCGAACGGATAATCCTTTGATATATCCGGCAGTTATGGTGAGTGTGGAATCTATGGGATCTCAAACAATTAGCAACGAAGCAATCTCGGAAAGAACAGAGACTTGGGAATACGGGGATAAACGGAAAGAAGGAGTTGATCTGGTGTTGAACAAAAGTTTATTTGGGGCTCAGTTGAAGCATATAAGGCCCAATATGTTAGTGGGGTGTGGCAGCAAAGTGGCTGTGTGGTGCGACGGAGAGTACGTCATTGTGCGTTTTAAAAGGGCCTCCTTGCTGGCTGCTGCGGGCGACGGTGACAAGAGGGGCATGGCTAGTCATGGAGTTCACGGGGTTGATGCCACAATGAACAGCGCCAACGAGGCAGATATGGAAGCAGTATGGAAGTCAGTGGCTAGTGGCAGAGGTGATAATGTCTGCGCTGAACTTGATGGCGTGGAGGGTAGGGAGGAGCGTGAAGCCCCTTATACACCCAACGAGCAGAATCAAGCTGGAAAAGAGATTAGCGGAGGTGCGGAGAATTGTTCGAACAACACAGCGGAAAAAAATATTCCACCAGGTGTAGTTAATGAGATCCACGCTAGTTTGGACGAGAGTGGTAAGCAGCATGTTGGCATACGTCTGATGAGGGGTGTGCAGTGCAAGATTTAGATTTAGAGGATGAGAATATAGTGGTGCAGAAAATTGGGTTGGATGATGAAAGGGCTATAATGAACTTTGATGCAGACGGTGAAACTAATCAAGATGAACACGGAGGAAGTTGGGATAAAGATATGGCTGAAAATAGGGTTACTTGAGATCTGGCTATCGAATCAGGAGCTGTTTTATATAACGAGAATGAGGACATTATGGCTATTCTCTAAGCTCAGAATGAAGTATTGGTACAAAAAAGAAGGCAAGCAAAACAGAAAGAGAAAGCAAGAAGGTGCCGCCCTAAAAACCGAAATAAGGTGTGTAATAAAGTTTTTAAATGATTTTAATTTGTGGAATATGAGGAGTTTAGGGGGTGTTGGAAATTGGAAAATGGTAAAAAAATTTAAGAGTAAAAATAATGTGAATATATTAGGATTGATAGAGACAAAGAAGGAAGTAATTTCTAAGTTTGATGTAGTGCAATTTTGGGGTAATGATGCGGTGAGTTTGGAATTTGTGGGATCGGAAGGTGCTTCTGGAGGTTTATTAATAATATGGGATGTTATGATATTTAGGTTGAGTAATTGTTACAAAGGGGAGAGATGGTTGTGTATAGAAGGGGAATTGACAAACAATAATTTTATATGTGCTGTTTGCTTGGTGTATGGTGCGGATACAAGAGAAGAGAAGCTTGCTGTGTGGGAAGAGTTGAGTTTTTTATCTGAAATATGTCAGGTTCCTCTTTGCTACATAGGTGTCTTCAATGAGGTTGTGCAGTTGGAAGAAAGAAAAGGTACTAGTGTGTTAACAGCTTTATCGAACTGGTGGATATAGAGCTGAATGATCGTAAGTTTACGTGGTTCAAGGGGTCAATCGTGCAGTCAAATGAATAGAATATTGGTGAGTTTGGTTTCATTGTTATCATTTGGAGCACTTGGTTGAAAAGGAATGATAGAATTTTCAGGAATCAAGAATCAGGTGTTGCAGGAATAGTTAACAGGTCGATTAAGAGTTACAAATAGTAGAGTGATATTTGGTCTTTTGGGTTGTTGATGGCTTTTGTCGAAGATGATTAGGAATTATTTTATTTTATCTGTTTAGTACTTTTCTGTTGAGACGTTGATGCTCCACCTTGTTGTGTTGAATTTTTTATTTCAAAAAAAAATATCCATTGGTTTCAAAAACTCTAATTATTTTGTAACAAAAACTTAATTTATCACAAAATTCAATATTGTTTGTAACAAGTTATTTGTTTGTTACAAAATTCAAAGACCTTTTATAACTAAAAAAAAAGTATTTCAAAGTGTTAAAATTTTTAAGAATGAAAAAAAATATGTTTATATAATTTTTTGCAGAATAATTTTATTTTTTTCAAAATTGTATTTTTTAAAATATTATTTGTATTAATTAAGTATAAAAACTAATGTTAAATTATCAATTTTTAAAAATTGTAGATATTATTTTATATTCTTTTAAAAAATTAATATATAGTTGTTACTAATCAAGTTTTCAATGCTCACTAAAAATTAATTTCTCAGATTTAAAAAAAAAATTTACTCTAAAACACAATGAAAAAATTAAAAGCAAAAAATAATGTAAAAATCCTAATTTCTAACCCTCGCTTTCACCAACCCTGTCCTGGCTAGTGTCTCGCACCTTTCCTTTTCCTTTCCCTTCCTCGTAGTGCCTATCTGTCTTCGTCGTCCTTCCTGGCAAGGCTCTACGCAGCAGCAGACCAGCAGCACATCGTCGTCCTCCACAACTCCACACAGGCCGCAACAACTCTCTGGAAATAGGGGAGCACGCTGTCGTTCTCGTAGCGTCTTTCTCTCTCTGCGTCTTCCTTGCACTTTGCCACTCTATCATCAACTCATCAAGAATTGAGCCTCTGAGTCAGGTGGGTTCTTCAATTTCTGATTCAGTCTCTTGCTACTTTTTGCTTCTAAATTTCTCTGTTCTTGCTATTGTTTTTTGCTTCTTGATTTTCTCTATTCTTGCTATTATTTGTTCTTCATTGCTATTGTTGTTTTTCACTGCTATTTATTTGTTGTTCTTGCTATTGTTTGTTATTCTTGATTTCTGTTCTTAATTTGTTGTTCTTCACTGTTGCTAATTTTTTTGTTATTGATTTTTAATTTGTTGTTCTTCACTGTTGGTTGCTGTTATTGTTATTTTTTTACTTTGTTAATTGTTATTGATTTTAATTTATTAGTTCTATTATTTTTTTATGCTTGATTTTATTTTTTTTATCTTTACTATTGTTCTGATGGCTGCTATTTTTTGTGTTTAATTTGTTGTTGATTCAGTAATTTATCGTTGTTTTATTTTTTGTTTTGATTCATTGATGTGCTGTTATTTACTGAGGTTTTTCTATAGTAATTTTGAAGTTTGATCACAGTATGAGTGACAACATTGGTTAAATTGAAGGTGGAACTGGTGGACATTTACATGGACTAGATACTGGTTTAGAATTTTGCAAGTTATGAAGCTCAATAACCGGGAGATGAATGTCACAAATTCAAATCAATAAGCGGGAGTTAAATCCCGGGTCATTCTCCCTTGGACTTGCAATTGAATGTACATCATTGGTTATGAAGTTTGGGATTTTAAATATGAATGCGAAAAGGTAAGGTTACTAGAAATTAAAGAGTATCCAACAATAAAATTGTAATAAGTAAAGGCAGTAAGCAAGTAAACAACTATCTAGTAAGCATGTGATTGAGATGGCAACAATTAAGAAGTAACTATGCTAGAAAGCAATGGAATTAAACTAGAAAGACTATGGGAATTGAATCAATAAAAGAGAGGATAATCAAATACTTAAAATGTCTTGGCTAGGGTTGAGAGTTTAGGCTTCCTATCCTTGTTATCAACCACAAACATGGCAATTATTAAGAGTTATTCCCACTTCGTCATTCCCTAACATCAGAGAAAAGTCAAATAGGCATAACTGATTTCAATCTACAAATCCTAATCAACTTACCAATCAAATTTGGTAAAGATTAGCGTTAGTGGAAACTAAATCAATTACTAACCCTAAATTACCAATCAATATTGGACATTGATAACTCAAGAATCCTTAATTACTCAACTCTAAGCCAAGAATTCAAAAATCTTCTTGTAACACCCTTACTATCAAAATGTCATGCTTCCAGTTGCGCTACTTTGATAGCAAGAATATTACAACGACTTCTATATACTTAATAATAGAATATGAGCTTTTGACTCCAAACCGTATCGCTATTTTATTTGAAAAAAATGGAAGATACTTTTTCTTGATCAAACATGCATATATATAACAAAATTCAATCACAATCCTCATACATATATACTTACATATAAACATACCAGACTTGGTATACACGTAACTTATAAATAGTATAAGCATACATATAATTACAACCCCTATCACTCTTACAAAATATAATAATAAAGGCGAGAGAAAACTATAATATATACAAATATATACAACACAATCAGATGCACAGAGGGAACTCCTTAAACTCTTCGTTCATCCTAAAAAGAAAAATATCTAGGGGTGAGAACATCGTCCTTGCTGGTTCTGAGTAGAGGATTTTTAAGAATTGCCATAAGAGGACACGTATAAGAAAATAATTGATTTCATCTGCAGTGATTATCGCTCGTCTTATGAATCTATTCAAAACATTAATAACTAATTATCCAAAAATTCAAAGTTCACTTCCAACAGTTGAAAGAATTTCAAAACTCAATCAATAAATCATATCATAATCAATTTCAGCCTCCAGCCCAACATATAATCAAATCTGGTTACGGCCTCCGGCCCAAATCAAATCAACTCGGCATCCGGCCCAAATCAAGTCAAAACACGGTCCCTAGCCCAACTCAAATCAAATCACCATCAATACTCAATCTCAACGCAGAATCAATTACTGGCATCAAATAGTACAAGGCAATACACTCAAAGAACAATTTCAGCCAGTACCACATCAGGAACAACCCTTAGCATCACCACCGCTAGCATAAGGGATCTCTCAGTTGTTCATGCATAGACAAAACAATACAAAGAATATATAAACAGAGAGCACAATTAAGGCAATTAGTTCAATTATCATATAGGTACAATTATGCAATTAGGCAAGCCAAATACAAGTTGCATACCTAAACAATACACATAAATACAGTATGATGCATGCCTGTCCTACTAGCCATGAGCTCACGTGTCGGTTAACTGCTAGAACCCGACACATCCAGTAGCTAACCAGATATTGACCTCTCTGTTGTTTACTCGCTATGTAAATAGTATAGCCTCGCAAGGTGAGTACCCTGTACACCTCGCCGACAGAGGAAACCTCATAAGGTTGAATTCCCTGCACACTTCGCAGAGTTAAGTGCTCTGTACACCTTGCTGGCAGAATAACCTGTATTTCTCGCAGGATGAGTGCCCTGTACACCTCTTAGGCATAATAACCTGTATCTTTTTCAAAACTCATTATTCTGTGAATGAGATAAAACCACCATCCTCGCCATATCAATCCAAAACTCATTTCAATCCAACATAGTCAAACATAACCAAAATTAGAATTAATAATACAGAATTGAACTGAAGAAAATCTTCGACCTTCTATTCAACTTTTCAGTGTGACACGCGAGGGAATCCTCAACCTCAAACTTGTTCACCGCAACAAGAGAGGGAATCCTCAACCTCATCTTTAATTCAGATCAATTTAATAAAACCCATTTTCACCAAACCAAAAATCTCAAATTAAACTGAATAATGCATTCTTCAATTCCGTTTGAAAATCCCCAAAAGCATAACTCTTATATTTGAAGTAATTGCATAAAGCCCACTTTTAACTTCATTCTCAAGTTCAATGATTTTTTGAGACCCAAAAATTATCTTTCTTCACCAATCAAATTCAAATACAGTAAAGTCACCAAAACTCCTCAAAAGATAATTCTTTAATCAAACTCAAAATATAAGTCTTTTCATATGAAATCGAACTCAAAACATAATTCCTTTCTAAAATAAATTAAAGTCAAAATGTAACAACTCAAATTTTTATGCCAACACGGTTTCAAACAATGTTATTTCAGCGATTAGTATTATTTCGGCGAGCCATTTTCGAACCTAGAAGTAAAATAAATAGTAATATAATTTTATATTATGTTATTTATTTATTTTTCTTGGTCTAATTATAATAGAGTTTAGATAGTAATATTATTATTATTATTATCAAACTCGATACTCGCCGATATAAATGATTATCAGTATTTCTTGATGAGCTTAGATTTACTAATGCTCCATCATATATCTTTTGCTATCAAGTTACTAATGTCATTTACATTACTAACTCGTAAATAATTACCCTTATATATATATATTAATACTTGTGTATTAATATATCTAGTTTCATAATTATTTGTTTGAGATATTTATAACCTGAACCATTGCCTCGGTTACACCGAAACTTGCCAAACCACCTTTACCAGTACTAAACCATCTTCCACTAAATATAATATTTTCTAACCCCTCATGAATCATCAGCTGAACCAAAGTAGAAGGAAAAGAAAAATTGGTAATATTATGACACCTAACCACCATTGCCTTGCAAAATCATCACCAAATATATTAAGCACCTTCTCTAATTCATTATTGTAATCACCGAACCTGCATTTTATTAAAACGGAGAGAGTGGCCAAATTGGATGGTAAAACAGTGAGTTCCTTTCATTTTCCTTCTTCGATTTCTTTTAATCCATAACTCCAATAAAAAATCTAATCTAATAAAAGTGTTTGTATCTTTCTCCTCTACATGTTAGTGTCACTTCTAATTAATAGAAGTTGATGGTGACATAGCTTTCCTTCCCCTCGAGTTAGGCCGATTGGAGTTCTAGAAGGCACAGACGATTTCTGACGTTCTCTTCTTCAGCAGCTCGGTCAAAAAGCTTATATGAAGTTTTCGTTGTTTTGATTTCATACAGAGATAGGGTTTCAATAAAAACTCACCGATTAAATTTATGTTGAATAAGTGAATGTTTTTTGTTGTGATTGATTATTGATGGAGTTTGATTGACTTTATATTGAATTTTATTGATATATTATTGTATGTGATTATGCTTGTGGTTCGATCATTTTGGTGCTGCCCAAACCGTGGTGATGAGACTATTTTGGGGCTGTCATTGTGTTAGTTTTTGAATAAAATTGGTGAGGTTTAATGGCCAAGAGATTATATTAAAATACGAAGAATCGGTGAGGTTTAGTGGAAACTTGCAAAGGTTATGTCACTGGAATGCCTTATCCGACTTGCGAGTTGGATTGCATCGGGTGCGGGTCAAAACCGACAAATGAGCTCATTACCTGCAATAGGACTAGATATGCATCATCCTTGCTGCGCATTTGCATTTTACTTGATAATGTGAATTTGTTTATAATTGTCTTCTTGTGTTTGTGCAATCCTTAATGGTATTCTGAATTGTTCTGATTGGCTTTTCCTCTGTGATTCTTATATATTTGGCTGTGAATTACTTGAACTGTTAAAATCCTGACATAACTAACTACCCTCGACCTTACTAAGAACCTTACCCCTTCTTTCCTCCCCTTCAGATGGAGACAGGAGTTCTGTTCTTTAAGATGGACCCTCCCTACATATATGAGGATCTTGTACAGCATAGGTTTTATGTAGTAGTTACAGAGATTAGGACCCGTATGTACATTCTGCGTGACCACCCTTCCGTCATCCGATTAACACTCTGCTATTTAACCCCGATACACCTTATGAGTTCCTGTTGCATTGGCTTCATCCTGATGCTCTGTTTAACCCGTTCCATGATGAACCTGTACCTCATCAACACCCTAATCAGCTTGAGGATCAGGTGGAACCTGAGCCTGAGCCTGAGCCTATGGAGGAGCATATACCAGAGCCTATACCGGAGGGGGGATATTCTTGTAGAGCAGATCTTAGTATCTTCATCTGAGCCATCATCTGAGGAGCTGCACACCACCTCCATTGGTGGAACAACGAGTGTGAACCAGAGTAGTAGTACTAGTGCCAGTATCCCTCCTAAGATTTTTGATATTTCTAATGAAGAGGACGAGGACCTTGAGGAGTATTCATATGTGATTTGTGATTTCTTCTGACGACGACAGTTGATTCTTGGAAGCTGAGGATGTGACTTTTGGTAGTTTTTTTTTGTGTTAGCCTAGCTTTTGTGTTTAGTCTTTCACTTTTGATTAGACTCACTGAGAGAGTAGAATGTATATAGTTAATTACGCTAGTTTTGGGCTCCAGCTTAGGGGCTTCCTATATGGACTAGGGCCTAGAGTGTTGATTATGTATATAGTAACAAGATGTGAAGGGTTGTACGCTAACTCATATCCTGTATGACAGTATATTTATATATGTATATGTAAATGAGTTAAACCCCAAAATGGTCCCTGAGATTGGCGTTTTGCACTAAAATCGTCCCTGAGATTCCAATTGCACCAATTACATCCCTGAGATTGAAAAAAATGCACCATAGTAGTCCTTGACCCGTTTTCCATTAACGACGTGATGACATGGCATGATGACGTGGACTGTAAGTGACACGTGTCACTTCATGATTTGGCCACGTGTAACGGTAGGGTGACGTGGTGACCAGTGACACGTGGCATGCTGATGTGGATAGTTGTGCCACGTGTCACAATGTTATTTGGCCACGTGTCCCGTTGTGCCACGTGTCGCAACAGTATTCGTCCACGTGTCATCCATTATGTCATCGTTGTATATGCACCAAATTAGTCCCTCACTTTGCATTAAGTGACTCATTTTAGTCCCTGAAATTGAATGTCGTGCACCAAACTAGTCCCTTCACCAATTTTTTCTCATTTTTTCTATAAATTCAAAATTCTCAATATTTTTTAATACATTAATTTCAATTCTATTTTTTCACACGTTCTTCAAATAAAAGTGTTTTTATAAAATATTTTTTCTCTTGCGAATACCCTAATCGCCGACTTGGAGTTGACGTGAAGGCTTTTCAAGCACCTTCACTACCATCTCCGACCTCTTTCATTACTTTTATAAAATAATTTTTTCTTTCGGATACCTCTAATAGCCGCCGTCTTGGAGTTGACGTGAAGGCATTTCAAGCTTCCCTCATTACCATCTCCGACCTCTTTCGTCTAGACTGCAGAGGTCAAAGGTGGTAGTGAGGGTGATTGAAGTGCCTTCAATCTAGCTCATTTATACATAACGAAAACGTGTATTTCATAAGAAAAAAATGTTTATTTTAATTATTAATTTCTTGTTAAAAACACGTTTTTTTATGAAAAAAATATGTCTAGTCAATCATATAATTATTTTTTTATAATAACATACTTATATATTACAAAATTTACCAATGTTAAATTATTAAAAAAATTATATAATTAAAACTAAAATCTTAAAATTTTTTATAAAAGCACTTGTATTTAAACGATATATGAAAAAATAGAATTGAAATTAGTGTATCCAAGATATTAAAATTTTAAATTTAAAAAAAATGAGAAAAAATAAGTGAAGGGACTAGTTTGGTGCACGACATTCAATTTCAGGGACTAAAATGAGTCACTTAATGCAAAGTGAGGGACTAATTTGGTGCATATACAACGATGGCATAATGGATGACACGTGGACGAATACTGTTGCGACACGTGGCACAACCGGACACGTGGCCAAATAACATTGCGAACGTGGCACAACTATCCACGTCAGTATGCCACGTGTCACTGGTCACCACATCATCCTACCATTACACGTGGCCAAATCATGAAGTGACACGTGTCACTTACAGTCCACGTCATCATGCCATGTCATCACGTCGTTAATGGAAAATGGGCCAGGGACTACGATGGTGCATTTTTTTCAATCTCAGGAACGTAATTGGTGTAATTGAAATCTCAGGGACGATTTTAGTGCAAAACGCCAATCTCAAGGACCATTTTGGGGTTTAACTCATATGTAAATAGTATGTATGATGTATATTATCTCTATCTCTGATGTTCGTTTTATTTTATCGAACTTAATTAATTTAGTTTTCCGAAAATTCGATTCGCGTGCTAATACAATCAAAGGCTTATTAATAAATTCTTAATTAATTTTTAGGAAAGCAAGTTTGTGACGCTTGATTTTTAGTATGATCAAGACGTACTGAAAATTCGGTGTTACACAAAACATGATTCTTTTCTTAATAAATCAAACTCAAAATAGTATAATTCCTTTCTTAAATAAGTAAAACTCAAAACTTAATTAATTCTTTTCATAATAAATCAAAGTCAAATAATATAATTCTTAAATTCAAATCTTTCTAAATAATCACTTCAAACAAAATCTCCAACTTTTATAAAAATTTTGACAGCATCTCCTCTACAATTCGGACTTTGCCATCCTTCAAGGGTCCCAACGAAACCAAACAAAATATCTCTCAATCATTCAAATCACTTCTAATAAACCATTATCACAACAATAACACTCAACTCAAGAAAATCAACAAAATCTAGAATCTAATCAACCAATCTCATCAATCCCAATTTCAAATCAACTTCAATAGCATCAATCAATAATTTAGAATTCTCAACCTTCTCAAACCAAACCATTCCCAAATATCAAACCATTTCCAATTTCATACCAATTTCTATGTCAAATCATGTTCAAATATCAAACCACTTCCAATTTCAACCATTTTCAATATCAATTCATTTTCAATAAATCATTTTCAATGTCGAATCATTTTCAAAACCAAATCAACTCCAAATCCAAGAAAATCACTTTTCATAATATTCAATCGAATCAACTTTCCAAATCAGATTTTACCAACAACAGCACACCAACCCAAGAAATCAATAATTAAATCAAGCAAATAATTTCATTCATCCAAAGCAACTGAGTTCAATCCATAAGACTTACATAATCACCAAAAACATATTTTTTGTATCAATATCGGTTTATAATAATTCTTGGAAATAAAATGAGTTTAAAAAAAGCGCCCATAATTGAATCGCGACTAAACTATGCGACAAAAACTAAGCATAGTCACAGAGGTACCAAAGCCAAGAAAATACACGTGGTGAATAATGCCAAACAAAAGTAAGAGTTCTAAATCACATGGTAGCTAAACATGTAATTGAGAATGCGATATAATCATAGAGGCATATCCATAAATAGTTAATGCAAGAATGAAGCAAGAGCACGGTCAAACAGTGTGAGAAGAACAAATTCAAACATTGACATCACTCACTAATTAACGAGTACAAGATTACTTTCAACCTGTGAAATCCGTTCTCAATATGACCCAAAATCTAAAAAGCATAATAAGTGGATATCATTGGGTTAGAGAGGAACAATTCAGTAGTCCTGCAGATTCAGACAAAAATCACAACAGTCACAAAATCAGAAATTTGGGTCACTTAAGGACAAATCAAATCCCCATCAATGCATAAAGAACAAGTATCATATGAGAACAAGCACTAATTCTTAAAGACATGATCAAAAATTATTTATAACCCCTTTGGGTCCTCTTAACAAACACTTGGTGTGCATCATCCTACGACACATAAAATGGCACAACTAAGAGTCTGTCGAAACCAAATTCACAATGTCAATCATCAAAGCAGCAAACAACAGTACAAATCAGAATAATCAATAGCAAAACAGTCCAAATAATCCACACAAACTGAAAAACGAATTCAATTCCAACTCCGAGACCATGAAAGCATAAGCAATTATGTACAAGGTACACTAATCCTAAGATGAACCTGATCAGAAATTAAAAACAAAAAATTAATCCAACCAACTAACTAACCAAAATTAACTAATGCGACAAGATTAATCAATGTGAACAGAAGTTAAAAACAAAAATGAAATTAAAACTTGGAACAGAGTAAGCAGAAATAGAACAGAAGAGATGAGGGAAGGGCAGCTGAGTAGAGTAGCTGCAATGGCCAACTAGGAGGTGGCGCCAGTAGCAGTGGCTCACCGAAAGTGAGCTGATAAAGAGGGTTGAGAGGTTGTAGAGGTGGAAAGAGGAGAAGAAGAGAAGAAGTAAGAGAATAAGTCTGCGAGTGATTAGGGCTCACATTCTTTTTTATACGAAAAAGGGGGGTCATGCATAGGCATCATCTAGGGGTGGCAAACGGGCCTTAATCCGCCGGGCCGGCCCGCGTAACCCGCCAAAATAGGCGGGTTGGGCTGGAAATTTGGGACCGCCGAAAGACAAAAGCCCGCCTAACCCAAACCGTTTAAACCGTGGGCTTTGGCGGGGCGGGGCGGGCTTCCCCGGCGGGCTGAAGTTTTTTTTTTTTTTTTTTTTTTGGGCTGAAGTGCAGGTGCTGAACCCATTTACCCATTTCCACCCCAGACCCAGAACCCATGAACCCACCCACCCGGCCAACCCCCTACCCGACCCGACCCCTATCGGCAATCCCCAACCCCAAACCCCAATTCCCCATTCGGCCATTCCTCATTTTTTCCCCAGCCAAACGGCCGAAACCCTAATGGCCTAATTTCGCCCTAACCTAATGAATCCCCAACGCTGAACGCCCCCAACCCCAAGAGCCAATTCCATATTTGCAGCTTCCTCACTCAGTCACTCCTCAGTCCTCAGTTCGTCGTCGACTCGTCGGCAATACTCAGTCGTCTCCAGTCTCCTCGACGGCTCTCAGCTCGGTTCCTGCGTTCCTGCGTCTCCAGTCTTCTCACTCGGTTCCTGCGTTCCTCACTCGCTTACCTCTCAGCTCGAACTTCAGAGTTGCGTCCTCGCCCCTGACGGTCGCTGAGTCGGATTCAGTTTTCTCACCGTCGATCTTCGGTCGTCGTGGCCACCGCTGCTTCTCCGTCTGGCCGTCGTCGCTGCTGCCTGCTGGTCTCGGTCCTGGGCTCCTGGGTGGCTGGGTCTTGTCCTCTGACTCTGCTGGTCTCGCTATCCGTCACGGCTGCTCCTCGCCTCCTCTGTGGCTCTGTCCTGGTCGGTGGTCCTCGCCTCCTCTGGTAAGTTTTCTGGCTTAGGGTTTGAGATTCATCAATTTAGGGTTGTTTGTTGTGTTTTGTGACTGCTGTTTGATATAGGTAAATTAGGGTTGATATTTGGTTGAGTTTTTAACTTTTGATGATGGTTGATAATGGTTGAGTTTTGCCTATTTGGTTAAATCTGATGCAGATTCAGAAATTGTTTCTTATATTTTGTGTTGTTTGATAATGGCTGAGTTTTGAATATGGTACATAATGGTTGATATTTTGTTTCCTGTTTTTTTGTGTTGTTTCATAATGGTTGAGTTTTGATTATGGTTGATATTTGGTTAAATCTGATTATGGTTGAGTTTTGACTTTTGATGATGGTTGATAATGGCTGAGTTTTGCCTATTTGGTTAAATCTGATGCGGATTCAGAAATTGTTTCCTGTTTTTTGTGTTGTTTGATAATGGTTGACTTTTGATTATGGTTGATATTTGGTTAAATCTGATTATGGTTGAGTTTTGATGATGGTTGATAATGGCTGAGTTTTGCCTATTTGGTTAAATCTGATGCGGATTCAGAAATTGTTTCCTGTTTTTTGTGTTGTTTGATAATGGTTGACTTTTGATTGTGGTTGATATTTGGTTTAAATCTGATTATGGTTGAAATCTGATTATGGTTAAATCTGATTATGGTTTTTGTATGGTTAAATCTGATTATGGTTGAAATCTGGTTAAATCTGATTATGGTTAAATCTGATTATGGTTTTTTTATGGTTTGCTAATGGTTGAAAATCCTAGTTCATATAAACAATTTTCATTTACTTTTATTTCAGGAAATATGAATTCTGAAACTGTGAGTAACCTTGTTACTACTGGAGTTGGTTCTGAGGCTGCTCCGGTCGAGGTTGATGAACCTAGTTCGAAAAGGCTGAGACCAGCAACCTCTGATGTTTGGAAATTTTTCAAAAAGCTCGGTCCAGATAAGGATGGAGTAGAACGTGCTGAGTGTAAAGGATGCAAGAAAGTGTTTAAAGCTGGAGGTAAGCGATATGGCACTTCTACTATAAAACGTCATCTTGATAGTTGTACTCAAATTAAGCATGAAGATATTGGTCAAACTATAGCAGAATTGCAACTTAAAATGGGTTCACTTAAGATTGATTCAGGAGTGGCTAGAGATATGTTTGCTGGGTATGTAGTTGCTGGGGATAAGCCTTTTAATATGGTTGATGATAGGAGATTTAGAAATTGGGTGAAGTATATTAGTCCAACTTTGAAACTTCCTTCTAGGAACACGGTTAAGGCTGACATAGTGAAAGTCCACAAGAGAGAAGCTGCGAAACTTAAAAAAATTTTAGTTTCCATTCCAAATAGAATTTGCTTAACATCTGATCTTTGGACTTCAAGTACCAATGAGGGGTTTATATGTTTGACTGCACATTTTGTTGATGAGAACTGGAAATTACAGAGTAAAATTCTCAATTTTTGTCATATGCCTCCTCCTCACACAGGATATGAATTGTCTTCTAAAATCTTTACGCTTTTGACTGAGTGGAAAGTTGATAAAAAGATTTTTTCCATTACTTTGGATAATGCTTCTTCTAATGATACTTGTGTTGAACATTTGAAAAGTACTTTGGATGTGCATGGTTCATTGTTGTGTGGTGGTGAATTCTTTCATGTTCGTTGCTCTGCTCATATTTTAAATCTTATTGTCCAAGATGGAATGAAAATATGTGGTGATGCAGTGTGTAAGATTAGAGAGGGTATTAAGTTTCTGAGAAAATCTGAAAGTAGAATGGTTAAGTTTAAAGAATGTTTTGAAGATATTGAGGGACTTGAGTATACGACTGCATTATGTTTAGATGTTCCTACTAGGTGGAATTCACTTTATGCAATGCTTGCAAGTGCTATTCCTTATAAGAAAGCTTTTGAATTGTATAAAGTAAAAGAAGCTGGGTTTAGGGAGTATTGTCCTTCATCAGATGAGTGGAGAAGAACTGAAAAGATATGTGATTTCTTGTTACCATTTTACGAAACTACCAAGTTGATGTCTGGAACTTTTTACCCAACATCCAACTTGTATTTTTTACAAGTTTGGCAAATCCAGCTGATTTTAATGAATAGTTTGAAGAATGATGAAGTGCTTATAAGGAACATGGGAGAAAAAATGATGATTAAGTTCAAGAAATATTGGGAAGAATACAGTGTTGTTCTTGCATTTGGGGCAGTTCTTGATCCTAGATTTAAACTCAACACTTTGGTTCATTGCTATAATGAGATTGATCCTATTAGTGTTAAAGACAAAGTGGAGCATGTGAAGAGTAAGTTATACAAGCTTTTTGAGGTTTATGACCAAAATTCCTCTACAACTGTGGAGAGTTCTTCCCAACTTTCAAGTAATTTTTCTCAGGCAATATCTTCTGCAATTGGAACTCAGCTTATTAAAATTGTTGGTGTAAGTATTTTTATCTACTTGATTATATGTATTTTTAATTTTTCATGCTTTTTGATTCATATATTGTTTGTAATGCAAAGGATTTGATGTCCCGTAATCAAGAAGCTGAAGTGAAAAGTGGAAAGAACCAACTGGATATTTATTTGAGTGAGGCAACATTATTTTGCAATGATGCAATCATTGATGTTTTGCAATGGTGGAAAGACAATCATCATCGTTTTCCAACACTATCACTAATGGCACGAGATTTGTTGAGCATTCCTATTACTACCGTGGCTTCAGAATCTGCATTTAGCATGGGTTCTCATGTTTTGAATAAGTATAGAAGTCGTTTGTTGTCAGATAATGTTGAAGCGGTGATTTGCACCAGAAATTGGATACGTGGATATGATGATTTTGGTATATTATATTTATGACATACATACTTGAGTGATTTTGAACATTATTATGTACTATTTTGCTAATATATTTATTTACTTTTTTCTAGAGGAAGATAAAGATCAGGAAGATATTGCAAAAGGAGAAGGCTATTCTTCAGGAGTTGGTTCCAATGATGTTATTGACTTATATGAAGATGAAGATGAAAATTAAGTGTATTGAATTAAGTTTAATTTGCTTTGAAGACTATTTATAATTATGTTTTTGGACTTTGGATTATATATTTATTTTGTCTATGGGACTATTTATAACTATGACTTGAGTATTTTGGATAATTGGATTATGTTTATTTACTTTGAAGACTATTTATATACTTTGAAGACTATTTATATTTAATATTTGTATTTATATTGATTTAAATTGAAGATATTAGATATGTTCTTATAAAAAAAATTAATTAGGTGGGTTTAGCCCGATTTATATTGATTTAAATAAAAGATATTAGATATGTTCTTATTAAAAAAAAAAAAAAACTAATTAGGCGGGCTTAGCCCGCCAGCCCGCCAGCCCGCCATTAGGCGGGGCGGGCTAGGATTTTGGGACCGCCAGAATAGGCGGGGCGGGGCGGGCCAGCCCGCCAGAGGGCGGGCTTCCGGCGGGGCGGGGCGGGACGGGGCGGGCTTCCCCGCCTGACACCCCTAGCATCATCTATGCATACGCATGACTTTAAAAACAAGGGCTCAAAACATTTGAAATTATGCATACGTGTAGTACTCACATGATTCTCGCATAAATCACTTTTGCTTCTGGTTTGGCATCATCGTATGCACAATATTTGTAAGGCCCAAATTTTTGTAAATTAAATAATTAGTTATTTATGAATTATTATGTTTGTTGAGATTTTATTTTTAAAAAAATTATTTTTAATAAAAATAATTAAATAAAATTTATTATTATTAAAGTTTAATTTAATCATAACTTATTCTATTAGTTTAAAGTATTTATTAAAGACTATTTTGATAAGTAAAAATTTAAATTAATTTTTATAATTGTTATTATTATTATTATTGTTATTATTTTTATCATAACACTACTCTAACTATATTTATATTATTATTATTATTATTATTAAAATTTAAAGAAAAGAGAAAAGAATTGGCCGAAGCCATTTGGGAAAAGGAAAGAAATGAAACATGTTTTCATAATATCATTTAGCCGAGCATATAAGAAAGAAAAGAGAGAGATATGTATCATGAAAACCAAATAACACTAGGTAATGACACTTAACCCTTTTTATTTCCCAAATCATACCCCATTAAGGCAAAAATGCCTTCTTCTATCTTCCATCCTTCATAACCGAATTGCATGCAAGAAAGAAAAGAGAGAAAGAGACCAAAAGCTCCTATTGAAGAACCGTGACCCTATTAAACTTTCTTTCCAGATTTCTTACGATCTGTAACTCTAATAAAAAATCCAATCCGGTAAAAGTGCTCGTATCTTCCTCTTCTGCACGTTGGCATTACTTTTGTCCGATAGAAGTTAATGGTGATGTAGCTTCTTTTCCTTTTGAGTTCGACCAATTGAAGTTTTACGAGGTACATACGATTTCTGACATTTTTTCTTCAGCCGCTCGATCAGAAAGTTTATCTTGTATATCTGTTGATTTGATTTCGCACGGAGGTAGGGTTTGGTAACTTTATAATAATTAAATATAAATTTGATAAGTAAATATTGATTTAGTTGATTATTGTTTGAGTTTGAATGAGTTTATGTTGAATTATTGTTGTTGCTTGTGATTTGTTGGTTTGGCTATGAGGAACAGCTTAGCTGTGGTTATTTTAATGATTTTGGGACTGTTATGATATGAAATTTTGAGTAAATTGATGAGATTCGGTAGTTGAAAGATTGAATGAAAAATCGCGAGAAATCGGTAATAGTAAAGCTTAAAAAAACTGACTTAAAACTCAAGCTAAAAACTTGAAGAATTTTGGAAATGAGATTTAGTTCTTTGATAAAGTTATAATCGGGGAATTAAGATTTATAGTTGAGAATGAAATAGTAATTTAATAAATAAAAATTGAAGTTAGTTTTGTAACTATATACGTTTTTGGGGTATTTTGGATAGTAATTAAGAAGTTCAGGTTATTTTATAAATTTAAAAATAAGTGAGGGTTCAAATATAATTTTATAAAATATTTCGGTTAAAAATAGAATATTAAAAAGTTTGTGATTTAGAAAGTAATTAATAAAAGTTTAAAAATAAGATTTTATAAACTAAGTTTTAAGAAAAGATATATATATATATATATATATATATATATTATTTATTTACTATTTAAAATATCTTATTAATATTATTGTTATTATTATTTTATTAAGAATATTATCTAGTAAAGATATCATTAATATTATTATATGTTAGAGGAGCAAATAGAGTGATCTCAAAAGCTTTAGACAACGCAGACTTAATTAAAGTACTTTATAATTCTTTTCCATAAGATACTTAGCGAAAGGCGAGGGAAGAATGTGAAGTTAAGTTATGATAAAGAATTAAAAGATTGAAGAAAAGAAGAAAGGAAAGAAAATAAAAGAAAAATAATAAAGAAACCTCTGCCACAGGAGAGCAGAGAGCAAAGATTAAAAGAATCTAAAGAACCTCTGCCACAGGAGAGCAGAGAGTACGAATAAAAGAAATGAAAGAAAGAACAAAACGAAAAGGAGATAAATAGAAGTATTGTTTGACATTGAGAACGAGCTGAGATGATTATGTACCTGCTAAAAACGAGCAGAGATACGGTGGTGAGTCACCGAGATTTGCTTTCAGAGATACATCGGCCAATTCAGGGGATGGTCGCACTTGTAAGACAAAGGTTGCTTACAGAAGTTATCGATACATATGTTCGCCAGAGAGAGCCTCACCTGTAAGACCAAGGTTGCTTACAGAGGTTATGTTTACATACATCGGCTCAAGAGAGTCACACTTGTAAGACAGAGGTTGCTTACAGAGGTTATAACACTGGAAACCAAAATTAGACAAAGGCTGCTGAGTTACGTTGGGAGCAGGTCGAAACCGACAGATGATCTCATTACCTGCACTAGGGATAGACATGCATCATACTTGTTTGCACATATTTGTTTGTGAGTGTGTTTTTTATGATTGTGGGTGTGCTAAATGATTGTTTGAATTCTGTATTCTATAATTGTTAAATTGGATTGTACTTTGTTGACTGTTGTTGCTGACCAAGTATATATGAAATGAATATAACTATACACCCCGACCCTACTAAGAACTCCCCAGTTCTTACCCCCTATCTCCACCCCTTTCAGCTACAGGTACGAAGACTTAGTGCGGAACTACAAGAGAAAATAGAAGATTCTGTTTACAAGTTGAGTTGTTAGATTTTATTTTCCCCTCGTCATTTATTCTTTTGGTTTTTAGAGGGGTTGGAATTGTATTTGGGGATCTTTGAGTAAGTCTATGTATATAATGCTACGTGGATATATATAATTTTGTGATTAAATGATTTAAAGTACCGACTCTTCATTTTCTTGGTTAAAGTTTCGGTTCATATTCGTAAGGGCTCAATATTAAATAAAGATAGTATATCATAAAAAGGTTTAGAGGTAAGTAGCGCTCAGACTTTTAGTACAATCATGAGGTACTAAAAGTTAGGGTACTACATTATGGTATCAGAGCAGTTCGTTCCTATTAGAGCCTTGGGAATGGACTGACTATGCTTCACTGCATACTCTGAGTGTCTATCATGCAATAGAACTTGACCTAGTGACAAGAGTTTGAGTTTTAGATGCATGACTGTCTATCGATTAATGTTGTTAGTCGACCGTTGCATTCTTCATGATATTAGGTCTGGCCAACTTAATACTGATGATTTGTGTATACGAGAACACTAGTGGATTATCATGGACGAAATAGAAGTAATAGGTAACGTAAATCGTGGGTTTCGGAAGCGTTAGCAGTTACGTCTCGGGATTGCTCGGTTACGTATCTTATTCCTCCATGGTTTGTCCTGAAATTTTGTCTGAGGTTCCTTTCTTAGAAAAGTTAAATTATTCTCCAATCCTGTTTCTTTTTCATATGCGTTTTTTTATTCGATCTTAACTGCATATGTTTACTCAAATTCCCTTAGCTATTCGTTTTTCTGAGATATCAAGCCTACCTTGTAACCTTTACTTTGCCATATGAAAATACATTGAGACTTTTTGCATCTTCCATAAGGTATTTAAAAAAATAATAATAATAAATAATAATAATAAAATAAAGTGTTGAAACTATGTAATATTTTACGTAATATGCTAATTTTTTAGGACAAAAATTTTTATAAGTGGGGTTGTGGTGCACGAAATTTAGAACTTCGCACATCTTAACCGGCAAGTGCACCAGATCATCCAAGTAATACCTCAGGTGAGTGAAGGTCGATCCCACGAGGATTGTCGGATTGAGCACGCAGTGGTTATCCTGCAGATCTTAGTCTGGTGAATAGAAAGTTGATTGTGTGTTGTTGAATGCGCATAAACAAAACAAGAAAGCAATAAAGAAATTGCAAAGAAACAATAGTGAGAAATCGGTTAAGGCTTTGGAGATGCTTTATCTTTCCGGATCAACTTCTCTTACTATCTATTCCAACAATGGATGATTCATTCCATGGCAAGCTATAAGTGATTAACGCCACGTTAATGGTCATTCAATCTGAATGAGGGTGAAGCTCTAGAAATTCAATCTCTAGTGATCCTACTCAAAATGCCATAGACAAGGTCAGATCTTACGGATCGGAGAATGAAGCTTTATGATTTTAGCTTATACCACAAAGGCCCTAATCGCCCTAGAACGTGGCTGAACAGATGTTGCCATGTCCCCAACGAGATTATGGATTAGCCATCTAAGAGATGTCACCTCAAGCTTGTAGTTCAATGCTATCCCTTCTGAGACTCGCAAGAGCTCATGTAGAACAAGGGGTCATACTTCCGTTCCACCCCGGATTCATAAAGATGAAGAACGAGAATGCATCTTAGAATTGAATCAAACATATCTTGAAATAGAAATAGTAATATTATTAACCCATAAGAATCAGCAGAGCTCCTAACCTTGACCTAGGAGGTTTAGTGACTCATGCTTTACAGAAAATGAAAGTAATAGAAGAAGATGAGGCAGAAGATCCTAAACATGGGTGATCTTCTCCTATATATACTAATCTACTAATAAAAAAGTACAGAAATATGATAGACTAGACTAAAGGTGCGAAAATCCACTCTTGGGCCCACTTTGACGAGAGTTTTAGGCTAAGATTGGCGTCTGGCTTGAGGAATGGGCATTGAATGCCCATTAGAGGGATGTCCATGCTGCCTTGTACTCCCTTGGTGGTGTTGAATGCCATGTTTGGGTGTTCAATACTGGGCTTGCTCCCTTTGGGGCGTTGAACGCTAGAAAAGGGGTGATTTGGGCGTTCAATGCCCAATATGGGCAGTCTTCGTCAAAGAAAACTATAGACCATTATATATTGGTGTAAAGCCCTGGAAGTTAGCTTTCCAACACCGTTGAGAGCATGTCATTTGGACCTCTGTAGCTCTAGAAACCTCGTTTTAATGCATGGAGGTCAGGATCTGACAGCATCTACACTCTGTTCTTTGCCTTTGAATCAGACTCTGCCAAAACTTGCCAATTTCAGCAAGAAATTACCTAAAATCATAACAAAAACACAACAACTCAAAGTAGAATCCAAAAAGTGAATTTTTCATTAAAACCTATTAAAATTAACTAAAACTCAATAAAACATAACTAAAAACACTAGGAAAACAATGCCAAAACCGTCTAAAATATCCACTCATTACAACACCAAAATTAAACTGTTGCTTCTCCTCAGGCAACCAAAAACAAAGTAGGACTAATGTAAGAGAAAAATACAATAATTCTCAGAGTTGTCAATGAAGCTTAGTTCCAATTAGATGAGTGGGGCTAGTAGCTTTTTACTTCTGAACAGTTTTAGCATCTCACTTTCCTTTGAAGCTTAGAAATGTTGGCATCCCTTGGAACTAGAATCCGGATGATATTATTGGTTCTCTTTTGTTGTTTTTTCTTGATTCTTGAACACAGCTTCTTTTTTAGCCTAGCCGTGACTCTAAGAGTTTTGTTTTTCCGTATTACCACCAGATACATAAACGCCACAGACAGTTAACTGGGGGAATCCTTTGGATTCTACTTTAGCTTTGCTTAAAGTCCCAAACAGTGGTGTCCAGAGTTCTTAGGCATACTCTTTTGCTTTGGATCATGACTTTAACTCTTCAGTCTGAAGCTTTTTACTTGACACCTTCACACCACAAGCATTTAGTTAGGGATAGCAGCTCATTTGAACTTTTTAGGCCAATTTTGGCCCTCCTAACCATTGATACTCAAAGTCTTGGACCCTTGCTCTTTTGTTTTTTCTTTTGAGCTTTTTGTTTTATTTTTTTGCTGCTTTTTCTTTCTTCAAGAACTAATATTTTGGATTTTTCAAATCACCAATAATATTTTTCTAAATTCATCATTCTTTCAAGAGCCAACATACTTAACTTCAACATCAAATATGCACAGTTAATTCATACATTCAGAAAGTAAATGCAAGGCCACCACATCAAAATAATTGGACTAATCTTAAGATATAACTCGAAATTTATATATCTCACTATTCTTTTTCAAATAAATTTTTCTTTTTATGCATGGTGATGGATACATAGGATAATTTATAGCCAAGAGACAATGTAAGGAAAGAACAAAGTACTAAAGATGATCATGCACTAGAAATAGAAAACAGACAATAAGATAAAGTACAGATGGAAAATAGAAATTAACATAAGCAAGGGAGTATTGGAACGTGGCCACCTTAGTGTTGGCGGCTACTATTTCCTCTAGTGAATCCAATGGAGCGTTTGAGCTCCTCTATGTCTTGCCCTTGCCTCAGTTGCTTCTCCCTCATAGTTCTTTGATCTTTTTTTATCTCATGAAGGATGGTGGCGTGCTCAGTGTGCTCCACCCTCAGTTACTCCATGTTTGAGCTCAGCTCCCCTATTGAGGTATTCAGTTGATCCCAATAGTCACGGGGAGGAAAGTACAACCCTTGAGGCATCTCAGGGATCTCTGGTGGAGGCGGCTGCACAGGCTCTTGTTGGGGTCCTTGTGCCGGCTCTCTGACATGCTCCATCCTTCTTTTCGTGATTGGCTTGTCTTCCTCAATGGGAATGTCTCCTTCTATGACAATTCCAGCTGAATTGCAGATGTGACATATGAGGTGAGGGAATGCTAGCCTTGCTTGGGTGGAGGGTTTGTTTGCTATCTTGTACAATTCTTGAGGTATCAGCTCATGTACTTCCACCTTATTCCCAAGCATGATACAGTGAATCATTATTGCTCGGTCCACGGTAACCTCAGATCGGTTACTCGTGGGGATGATGGAGTGTTCGATAAGCTCCAACCATCCTCTAGCTTCAGGCTTGAGGTCAAGCCTACCTAGTTGGTATGGCTTGCCGTGCGCATCCTTCCTCCATTGAGCTCCTTCTACACAAATGTCTGCAAGCACTTGGTCTAACCTTTGGTCGGTGTTGACCCTTCTAGTGTAAAAGTGTCAGTCTCCTAGCATTTGTAGTAGTTTGAGCGCCAACCTTATACTTTTCGGGCTGAAATCCAAGAGTTGCTCTCTCACTATGGTGCGCCAGTTCTTGGGCTGTAGGTTCACACTAGTATCAAGATTTTTGGTGACCCAAGCATTGACATAAAACTCTTGCACCATTAATATTCCAACCTTCGGGATAGGATTGGTTAGAACTTCCCAATCTCTTCTCCAGATTTTTTGTTGGATTTCTGGATACTCATTCTTTTTTAGCCTAAAAGGGACCTCAGGAATCACACTTTTGTGCTTCACCACATCATAGAAGTGGTCTTGGTGAGCCTTGGTAAGGAATTTCTCTGTCTTTCAAGGTTTGGAGGAGGAAGTGATGGCTTTTCCTTTTCTCTTTCTAGAGGATTCTCGGACTTTGGGTGCCATGAGTGTAAATGGAAAGCAAAAAGTAAAGCTTTTCCAACACCAAACTTAAGAGCTTTGCTCGTCCTCGAGCAAAATAATAACAGAAAAAGAGAGGAGTAGAAGAAGAAGAAATAGAAAGAGAGAGAGAGAGAGAGAGAGAGAGAGAGAGAGGAGAGGGAGGAGGCTTCGGCCTTGTGTGGGATAGTATGGAAGAAGGGAAGTGTGGAAGGTATAGAGTGTGAGAGGAAGGGGAGTGTGTAAGAGGTGTGTCTATGAAAGGTTGTATGAAGGGGTATTTATAGGGTTGGTAGGGTGTATGGTTCGGCTCTGGAGGGGAAAATGGGTGGGAAAAGTTTGAATTTGAAGTGGGTGGGGTTGGTGGGATTTATAATTGGTTTTATGAGGGTGTTGGAAAGAGTGTGTGTTGGGAAGTGGGAAAGTAGGGTGTGGGTTTCAAGGTTTAGAAAGGGTAGGAAAGAGAGTGTACAGTAGGTGGGGTAGGTGAAGATTCTGTGGGATCCATTGGCTGCTGAAGCTTTTTCAAGTCGAACTGCCTGCCCCCTTTAGGGCGTTGAACGCCCAGCCTTACTCCCTGGCTGGTGTTCTACGCCAGGCTTTGCTTCTTGATGGGCGTTGGACGCCCAGGGAACTCCCTGGCTGGCGTTCAACACCAATGCTTGCCCCCTTAAGGGCGTTGAACGCCCAGCCTTGCTCCCTGGCTGGCGTTCAATGCCAGGCTTATATCCCTTAGGGGCGTTAAACACTTAGCTTCCTCCTATTCCATGCCAGCAAAGGGGTCTCCCCTGGGTGTGCTATTTCCATCTCTGAATGTCTCTGTTCTAAGTACTGCATATGAACACACACATTAAAAATGCAAAGGGAAACTATAAATTAAACTAATGATATATTTAAAATGAAAAGAAATAAAAACAATAGTACTCTACTCATGGTTGGGTTGCCTCCCAACAAAGCGCTTCTTTACCGTCACTAGCTTGACGGACAGCTCTTTTACAAAGGTGAATAGGGACTCATATCTTCACCCCTTACTGTGAGTTTTCTTTCTGTGCTCTCATGGATGAGCTCTACATGTTCTAGAGACAGGATTTTATGCACAGTGTGTGGAATGACTGGATTTGTGGTGAAGACTATTCTCAAACCAGATAAGAGGCCTTCAGTGGGAATCTTCTTGTTCCTTCAACCTTTGGGTACCTTCTTCTTGGTACCTCCTTCCTTAGCAAATGATGGCTCCCCAACACCAAACTTAGATTTGGTGTCTGGGGGTTCTGTGCATCTCTGTACTGAGAGGGAAGGTTGGAATACCAAGTGCTGTACAATGGTACCTCCTTTAGAGGGAGATTGAGGATTGGTGATCTTGAATAGGATGCAATCCTCTCCTAGGTGCAGAACTAGCTCTCCCTTTTCCATATTTATGAAGGCCTTAGCAGTGGCTAGAAAAGACCTTCCTAGGATGATGGATTCATCTCTGTCCTCCCCTGTGTCCAAGATCACGAAATTTGCAGGGAGGTAAAAGTTTTCAACCTTCACCAGGACGTCCTCCACCATTCCATATGCCCTTTTTAGGGACTTATGTGTCATCTTTAGTGAGATCTTAGTAGGCTGGACCTCTAGAATCCCTAACTTCTTTATTACAGAGAGAGGCATGAGATTGATATTTGACCCAAGGTCGTATAATGAGTAACACCCAACTATCAAAATGTCACGCTTCCGGCTGCGCCACTCTGATAGCTCGGGTATTACGACGACTCTTATAATATTTAATACTAAAATACGAGCCTGTTTAAAACTTAAACCGAATTCTTCAAAAAACATACATTCATACTTACAATATAAGTTGCAATACTCACAGGAAATACGTATATATACACATATACATACATATTAATTTACAAGCATCTCATATCAAAATCCTATCCCTCTTACAAAACTTGCAAGGTCAAAGGCGAGGAAAACATAAATACTAAAATAATACAGAAATATCATCTAACAGAAAAGAAATAAGCTCTTCCGAACTTCGTCATCCGTAACCTGAAAAAGAAAAGACCTCTAGGGGAGTGAGAACATCATCCTCGATAGGGTTCTCACTATAGGGTTACAGAATTACTATAATAGGATATGTGGTGCACAAAATTGTGATCTCAATTGCACCAACATCTTAGTACGCACGATTGTAATCTCAATTATTCTTCACAACTCCGCACAACTAACCAGCAAGTGCACTGGGTCGTCCAAGTAATAAACCTTACGTGAGTAAGGGTCGATCCCACGGAGATTGTTGGCTTGAAGCAAGCTATGATCATCCTTGTAAATCTCAGTCAAGCAGATTCAAATGGTTATAAGGTTTTGATAATTAAAAGATAAATAAAATATAAAATAGGATAGAAATACTTATGTAATTCATAGGTAGAAATTTCAGATAAGCGTTTAGAGATGCTTTGTTGCTTCAGAACCTCTGCTTTCCTATTGTCTTCTTCCAACCATGCATTACCTCCTTCCATGGTAAGCTGTATGATCCTCTCGGATGAAAACAAATCCATCTGCTCTGTCACCATAGGGCTAATCATCTGTCGGTTCCCGCTAGCGTCGGAATAGGACTGTTGTCCTTTTGCACACTGTCACTTGTGCCCCACATTCGCAGGTTTGAAGCTCGTCACAGTCATCCCTTCCCATATCCTACTCGGAATACCACAGACAAGGTTTAGACTTTCTGGATCCCGGATCCTACTCGGAATACCACAGACAAGGTTTAGACTTTCCGGATCCCAGAAATACTGCCTTTACTCTAGCCTATACCATGAAGGTTCTAATCTTAGATTAGAAACCCAAGAGAATATACTCCAGATGTAATCCAATGACTACATTGAACATCATGTAGATCGCTTTGTGGTTGTCAGGCACGCGACCTTGGCTAAGCGAGTAACGAAGATTGGGTGATTGTCACGGGTCACCCCTTCATTTTGACTTAACTGAATTAAGTATGAGAGTATATCTTGGAGAAGAAGTAGGCATGAATTGGATAGAAAAAATACAGTAGTAATTGCATTAATTCATGAAGAACAGCAGAGCTCCACACCTTAATCTATGGGGTGAAGAAACTCCACTGTAGAAAATACATAAGTGAAAGATCTAGGCATGGCCGTGAGGCCGGCCTCCATTGTCTAAGGACTAAACTTTCAAAAGATAAAAGAAAGACTCTAAAATAAATCTCTAAAAGTAGTTTTTATACTAGACTAGTTACTAGGGTTTACAGAAAATGAGTAACTAAGTGCAGATAGTACAGAAATCCACTTCCGGGGCCCACTTGGTGTGTGCTTGGGCTGAGCATTGAAGCTTTTTCGTGCTTAGGCTGTTCCTGGAGTTAAAGCCAGCTTTGGTCCCAGTTTGGGCGTTTAACTCCAATTCTGGTGCCAATTTGGGCATTTTACGCCAAGATATTTTAGGCTAACTTTGAACGCCAGTTTGGGCCATCAAATCTCAAACAAAGTATGGACTATTATATATTGCTGGAAATCCCAGGATGTCTACTTTCTAACGCAATTAAGAGCGCGCCAATTAGGCTTCGATAGCTCCAAAAAATCCACTTCGAGTGCAGGGAGGTCAGAATCCAACAGCATCTGCAGTCCTTTTTCAGCCTCTGAATCAGATTTTTGCTCAGGTCCCTCAATTTCAGCTAGAAAATACCTGAAATCACAGAAAAACACACAAACTCATATTAAAGTCTAGAAATGTGATTTTTGAATAAAAACTAATAAAAATATAATAAAATGTAATTAAAACATGCTAAAAACTATGTAAAAACAATGCCAAAAAGGGTATAAATTATCCGCCCATCAATATGCGAGATAAAATCGTTACAGTGATTAATAACCGCCTTATGCATCTTTTCAAAAGCAAAGGTTTACTATAAAGAAAATCTGAAATCTTCTCTGAAAGAGGAAACTGTTCATTTCTTAAAACCATTTCCTTTACTTAAACAAAACCAGCTTCAACTCTATGATTAAATCTGAAGCATTTCAAACTTCTCAAAAATTGTTTTTGTCATGCAAAAATTCAGAATTCAAAGAGTACTTAAAACTTTATCCCAAAACATTGTAAAATGAGACTTGTCAGTAGACATTCAGGTTCTTTCAAAGTCACTGAAACTCTCCCAATTGAAACCCTTAAGTCAAATTCAAAGACATAAACTCTCTTCACATTTAAAACAGCCTTAAAACATAAGTTTCATCTAAATAACTTGCTCCCAAAAGAGATACAATACTTTTCTTAAGAAACAAGACTAAATCATAATTTTTTTCTAATAATTCATTTCAAAAGCATAAGTCATCCCTTTCTTAAATAATCCAAATAAAATAGTAGAAGTTTTTAACTCATAATTTTCCAAATAACATTTCAATAAAGTCTCGGATTCTATTGGAATTTCGACAGCACCTCCTTTAAAACATGGACTCTGCCACCCTTTCCGGGTCCCATCCAAACCATTCCACAACCCTCTTTAAAGGTTTCAAAACCAAATCAGCTCAAAATCCAACTGAATCCAAAGATACATTCCATTTTCATACTTCAAGAAAATCAAATCAAACTCAAGTCAATTTCCAACGAAGTAAACTTGATTTCTAAGCTTTAAAGAAGCGACTTTAAAGAAACACTTCAAAACTGTTTGTTTCACAAAACCAAATAATAATCAAATCAACCAAGCATTCATGTTCATCCAAAACAACCATCACATAAGACTTATACATAATATCCGTATATAATAATTCCAATTTACAAAATATGTTTTTCTGAAAAGGCCCCTACCTCGACAAATTGAAACCATAACCAAAAAACCTCTCAGAAAACTGACGAGGCGAAAAATTGCCAATTAAGAATTTATAATAAAAACAGCGTTGCAAGTACAGTTCTTAACTGACGGAAATTCTGCTTTTCAATTTAAAAGGAGTGTCACAAATTTAGAACAAAAATACTGGGAGTAGGAATCCCAGGTCGTCTCCCAACGAGTTGACAAAAGGGTGCTATTTTATTAGTCAGGAATTTTTCGAGAAATTTTAAGAGTTGGAGAATAGAAAAATAAATGATTGTAAATTAAAAGAGATTTATGTATTCAAAATAAAAAGCCTTGACCGGGAGAAGATTAATCGGAAGTTCTATCTTTGTTGGAATTCTCCTAAGTGTGATAATAAGAGGTTGTTGTTTTCACTTAGTTAACCCTTACCGAATAAAGAAAAGTCTAGTGATTGAGCTAACTCTTATTCACAAGTCCTACTCCTCTCCTTATGGAAGGATTAGCGTTCGTGACTAGAGGATTAGCCAATAACTTCCAATTAAAATCAACACTTGAGTTTTCCAACTAAAGGGTCTCCTTTTAATCAACTCCCAAGTCAAACTGGGAGTCTACTCCATTGACATGAATACAACGTTCACAGACATATAAGAAAAAGACATGATGAATTAAATAAAGTAATACTGTGAAAATTAATTAAAGGTAAAAATAGTTCTTTGCATTAATAAATCCCAAAATCATAAACATACGTATTTGAACAGGGTTAATGGGCAATAAAAGAGTAAAGGAATAAGGAAACAAACTAGAATAATGGAAACTTCAACGGAAGTAATGACTCTTCTCAATATCCAAATCAAAAGCATAAAATTCTAAAAACTATGAATGTGAAAAAACCTAGAGGAAGTAATAGAATTCTCTCTAAGATTCAAAACCAAAACTAAAACTCAAAAACTATGCAAATGAGAATGTGTGTTGAGTCTCCGTTTATCCCCTGGCTCTAGTCTGTGTTTCTGGGCAAAAAACTGGGTCCAAACTCAGCCCAAAATTGCCCCCAGTGTCTTTTGCATTTTCTGCACGTGGTGCATGTCACGCGTACGCGTCAGTCACGCGTACACGTCGCTGGTCATCTTCGCGTGCCATGTGTATGCGTCAGGTACACGCACGCGTTGACGTGCAAACTCCAATTCATGTGCACGCGTGAGCCATGCGTGCGCGTCGCTCCTTGCTGGTTATCTCCTTTATTTCTTGTGCTCCTTCCATTTTTGCAAGCTTCCTCTCCATCTTCTAAGCCATTCCTGCCCTATATAGCCTGAAAACACTTAGCTCACAGATCACGGCATCGAATGGTATAAAGGAGAATTAAAATACACAATTTAGAGGCTTAGGAAGCAAGTTTTCAACCATAGAACAAAATTGGGAAGGAATTGTAAACTCGTGCAAATTGTATGAATAAGTGTGCAAAGGCTTGATAAAAACCACTCAATTGAGCACAAGATAAACCATAAAATAGTGGTTTGTCAATTTTCCCACACTTAAATATTAGCATGTCCTCATGCTAAGCTCAAGGAGATAAAAGAATGAATGGGGGAAAGTAAGACTCGTGAGATGTAACCTATGTATGCAAATGCAACTATATACTAAGATGTTTCTATCTACTTGGTCAAAAGTAAATAAGTTCTCCAAGACGAACATAAATCAGATTCCACTAATTCATACCATACAATAAAAGACAAGTAAACTTGTAAGAAGGCAGCTCATGAAAGCAGGGAACATAGAATCAAGCATTGAACCCTCACTGGTAGTGTATACGCGCTCCAATCTCTCAAGTGTCTAGGGTCAATCACTCTACTCTTCTCTAGTCATGCTTTCTAAAAAATTTATTCTTCATCTAACCAATCAACAAAAATTTAGTACACCAATACAAACATCATGAGGTCTTTTCAAGGTTGTGATGGGGCTAAGGTAAGGGTGAGGGTATATGTATGGCCAAGTGAGCTATAATATAAATCTTTGACTAACCTAAACTCTCACCTAACACACACACACTCTATGTAATTCTAAAATCATACCTAGCTACCCAAAATTTCACTTTTGTATATCTCACATACTCATATACCAAATTTTCCTTAACTTATATATGCACTGATCTTTTATTAAACTTGACATTGGGGTAATTTTGTCCCCTATTTATTCATTTATTTATTTATATTATAATAAAATTGTTTTTTTTTTAACATGAAAGCAAAAATAACATATCAATGCATATGGTCTTTTTTCTGGTCTCACATGAGTGTGCACTCAAATTCCCAATATTCCAAAAAAGTAGAAACATAACACATTTCTTTTAACCCAAGTTCCCATAATTTCCCACACTTAATTGATACACAATCTCTATCTTAAGCTAACCAAAGATTCAATTGGGGTAATTAATTGTTTTTCCGCTTAAGGCTAGTGATGTGGTAAAATATAGAACAAAGGGGATTAAAAGGCTCAAAGTGGCAAACAAAGGTAATTGAAATGGTAGGCTATTTGGGATAAGTGAGCTAATAACAAATGATGGCCTCAACCATATGTATGCATGTAAATATACTAAACAATGGACATATAGAATGAAACAAAGCAAAGATTGCAATCATAGAGAAGAAAACACACAAGAATAAAATGTTATGGTTAAATGATGTAACCATATAATTAAGCTCAAATCTCACGGGTTGTGTGTTCTTAGCTATAATTCATGTTCCAAATTACAATCTTCGAACAAGTTTAACACAAAAATTTTTAATTTAAATTAGTGAAATATTATAAAAAGGGTCTTGAAAAGAAACTTAGCACTTTAACCAAGCAAAACAGACATGTAAACAATTATTATCATGTAATCTATCCTATCTAACAAAAGAAAAAGTCAAATGTTAGTGTTAAGAGAGAGAAAAGTTACCTCCGAAAGTCAAGGACTGACCTCCCCACACTTAAGGCTTGGCATGGTCCTCCGTGCCATTAGTAAGGAGTAAGGTAGGACTGGAAGCATCGCCTCCGCTGTCTGGTTTGCCATGGTTCCCTGTGCTACTGGATGAAGGGGAGTCCGGGGTGTCCTTCTGTTCTGGAGGTGGATGTGTGCCAACTATGAGTTCCTTCAGATAGTTATATCGGTGTTTGTTACGGCTCTCTATTTGCTCCATCCGCCGGTCTTGCCGGTCGAACCTCTCAAGGATCTGGAGGAACATCTGATGGGTGGATGGTGCTTGTGGTGTGGATGATGGTGGAGTGGAAAAAGGAGGAGTCTCCAAGGATGGGCCGGCAGGCTGGCTCGCAGAAGGAACTGGTGGCCTAATGTACTTCCCATGTGGGACATACTGGTCGGCTCTAAGGATCATGACCTTCATGTCTCTTGCCCGATAGGACACACCTGCGGTGGAGAGTAAATCTGAAACCAAGGTGGGGAAAGACAAGTTACCCGTAATCTGTACATGTCCCATTGCTTGCCGGATGTGTCGGGGCAGGTTGAGGGGTTGCTCTGTCAGGATGCACCAGATGAGGACGGCCATGTCCGATGTGAAGATAGACTCGTGAGTGCTCGGAAAGATATAGTGGGACATAATCTGTGTCCACACGCGAGCCTCCAAGGTAAGTGATTGGGCTGAGATGCTCTTGGGTTTTGACTGATGCGGCCCATAGATCCAGGTACTGCCAGGTTGGGCTATAACTCCAAGGACACTATCCTAGTTGAACTGATACATCTGGCGCTTAAGAAAGGCCTCTTGATATACATCCAATCCCTCTGGACTAGGTGGAAGATCCAGTGCTCGCTGTATGAAACTCTCAGAGACAAGGACTTGGTGCTGACGAACATAGATAGTCTGCAGGGTAGGCGAGTAGAAGTTGGAGTAGAATTCAACTACCCATGATAAGTTGGCCTCTCGTGGCTGCCTCCTCAGAAATCCCCACTGTCTCCTGTCGATGCGGGGCTCCACAAAATCAACAAAGTGTGTTGGAACAATGAGTAGATGCTCATTGTTGTAGTTCCTCGCGGCTAGAATGGGGAACATCTGTTCGCAGTAATGGTTGGTGAACCCTGTGGAGTCCCGTACGGGAAAGGCTTTCTCTGATTCATCAACTTTAATGATCCTCTTCACCCGCTTTGTTGGTGGCTTTACGCTTGTAGATGGAAGCGCTTTAGCCGGAGCTCTCTTGGTTCCTCTTATTGCTGGTGTCTTGTCAGCAGCTTTTTCTTTGCCTTTCTTGGTACCCATGCCTAAGGAAGAAAAAAAGAGGAAGACTGTGAAAGATATATATAACTAAAAACAGGAGGGAGGAATTCCAAGTGATAAGGAATGCCAAAGAAAAGATAAAAGCTTAAATACATGGTAGCTACAACATGTAGGTAAGACATAAATTAAGAGCAAAAAGGTAAGTCATAATCATTAGATGCAAGAGGGTAGTTGCATGCAAGTAATAAGCATGAGAAGCAGAACTCAAGCATCAAGAAGTAAGTGTACCAATTTAAAGAGAACTTATATGATGACAATTGTGAATGATAATCCCAAATACATGTGGAGTACAAGTGTTGTGAAAAAGTGGCATTCAAGTAAAAGAGTAAAACAAAATAGAGTTCAAGATGCCATAAGTGCTTTTTCACAAACACTTGGTGGGCAAGTTAAAGTAGGAATGAAAATAATATAATCCAAATGTATATGAGAGCCAAAATTAAATGTCAATTATCAAATCACTCCTCATAATATCCACAAGCTCAAGAATAATAAGGTAATACCCAAATAAAACTCCAATACCAACATAAGAATGCATGAAAAAGAAAGAAAAGAAAACCATAAATAATGAAGCTAAAAGAAAAATTGAGAAGAAAGAAAAGTAAGTAAATGCAATAAGTAAAAGAGAAAGAAAAGAGTAGAGTAGAGGGAGAAAAAGAAATCTGATGAGGAAGATGAAGAAGGGAAGAAGAAAGGAGTGGATAATAAGAAAGAATAAGGAAGAAAGGAGGAAGAAGATAGAAGAAATAAGTAGGATTGGAAAAGAATTAGGACTGGGGGAGGGGAGAATTGAAATCAGGCGGTGAATGGGTTTAATTGGGCGTCGCATGCAACGCGTACGTGTACAGCACGCGTACGCGTACACCTGATATGGGTTGTGCGAATGGCGCGAAGGCAGCCCCGTGCATGCACAACTCTCTGTTTGAAACGCACGAGAGCCAAAAATGCACACGACGCATGCGCGTCAGGGACGTGCACGCGTGGATGGCAATTATGGAAAAATGATGCGCACGTGTCAGAGACACGTACGTATGATGGGGCTTGTACTCCCAGCACAGTTCTAGCCCCACACCATCATAACTCGCTGGCCAAACACCATTTACGCCGATTTGTAGGGTCACGCGTAAGCGTCAGGGACATGCACGCGTGGACTAGTGAAATCGCAAGCGACGAGCACGCGTGGTCTTGCTTTTGCGCAAGGCACGTGTCCAGCACCAGTCCTGCCCAACTCTCTGTTCAATCCTGGGTGTTGCGTATTCACGCATGACGCGTACGCGTCAGTGAAGCTTGCGCGTCGCGCACCCCTTTTTTGTTTATGCAGAATGTAAAATGCAGAATGCAGATGAATATGCGAAAATTATGAATGACTACTGTGGAAAACAAAAGAAAATAAAACTAAGAATAAAAAGGAACGATCATACCATGGTGGGTTGTCTCCCACCTAGCACTTTGCTTTTACGTCTTTAAGTCGGACGGTTCGCAAGCTCAGTCTGCTTCTGTTGGTGGGTCCTCCAAGAGGAAGACCTCTAGCTCTTTATTGTCCTTCATCTTCTCACCATGATACAGCTTTAAGCGATGTCCATTGACCTTGATGAATTTGGAACTTGAAGGATGACTCAGATGGAAGACTCCGTATGGCTCTATCTTCTCTACTCTATAGGGACCTTCCCATCTTGATCTCAGTTTTCCTGGCATGAGTCTCAGCCTTGAGTTGTAAAGGAGAACTAGCTCCTCAGGTCTGAACTCTCTTCTCTTGATATGCTTGTCATGCACAGCCTTTACTTTCTCTTTGTATAATCTGGAGTTGTCATATGCTTCGAGTCGAAGGGTCTCCAGTTCTGCTAGTTGCAGCTTCCTTTCAGCACCAGCTTTCTCAAATCCCATGTTGTATTCCCTTACAGCCCAGAAAGCTTTGTGTACCACCTCCACTGGGAGGTAACAAGCCTTTCCGTATACGAGGTGGAAGGGACTCATCCCGATGAGTGTCTTGTATGCTGTCCGATAAGCCCAAAGCGCATCAACAAGTCTGGTGCTCCAGTCCTTCCTATGAGGCTTGACTATCTTCTCCAATATGCGCTTTATCTCTCTGTTAGACACCTTGGGTTGCCGTTTGGTCTGAGGATGATTGGCTGTTGATACCTTGTGAACGATACCATGTTTCTTAAGTAGGCCTGTTAATCTCCTGTTACAAAAGTGAGTGCCTTGATCACTCACAATTGCTCGTGATGATCCAAAGTGACAGATAATATGATTTCTAACAAAGGAGATAACAACATTAGCATCATCAGTACGGGTAGGAATTGCTTCCACCTATTTAGAAATATAATCTACAGCTAACAATATGTATAAGAAACCACTAGAGTTTGAGAATGGACCCATGAAGTTGGTGCACAAAATTGTGATCTCTGAAACGGCGCCAAAAACTTGGTACGCACAATCTTGATCTCAACTCTTTTTCACAACTCCATGCACACAACTAACCAGTAAGTGCACTGGGTCGTCCAAGTAATAAACCTTATGTGAGTAAGGGTTGATCCCACGGAGTTTTCGGCTTGAAGCAAGCTATGGTCATCCTTGTAAATCTCAATCAGGCAGATTCAAATGGTTATGAAGTTTTGAGAATTTAAAATATAAATAAAATATAAATTAAGATAGAAATACTTATGTAATTCATTGGTGGAACTTCAGATAAGCGTATAAAGATGCTTTGTTCCTTCTGAACCTCTGCTTTTCTACTGTCTTCATTCAATCATTCGTACTCCTTTCCAAGGCAAGCTGTATGTTGGGGGATCACCATAGTCAATGGCTACCGTCCGTCCTCTCAGTGAAAATGGTCCAAGTGCGCTGTCACCGCACGGCTAATCATCTGTCGGTTCTCACTCATGTTGGAATAGGATCCATTGATCCTTTTGCGTCTGTCACTACGCCCAACACTCGCGAGTTTGAAGCTCGTCACAGTCATCCCTTTCCGGATCCTACTCGAAATACCACAGACAAGGTTTAGACTTTCCGGATCTCAGGAATGGCCGCCAATAATTCTAGCCTATACCACGAAGACTCTGTTCGTGAACCAGGAATCCAAGAGATATACATTCAAGCTTGTTTTCATGTAGAACGGAAGTGTTTGTCAGGCACACGCTCATAAGTGAGAATGGTGATGAGTGTCAGTTGATCATCACATTCATCATGTTCTTGTGTGCGAATGAATATCTTAGAATAAGAATAAGCTTGAGTTGAATAGAAAAACAATAGTACTTTGCATTAATTATGGGGTGTAGAAACTCCACCGTTGAAAATACATAAGTGAAAGGTCTAGGCATGGCCGTGAGGCCAGCCACCAAACATGTACAATGATCTATGATAGCATAAAACTGATCAAAGATATAAAATAAATCACTAAAAGTAGTTTTTATACTAAACTAGTAGCTAGGGTTACAGAAAATAAGTAACTAAGTGCAGTTAGTGCAGAAATCCACTTTCGGGGCCCACTTGGTGTATGCTTGGGCTGAGCATTGAAGCTTTCACGTGTAGAGACTCTTCTTGGAGTTAAACGCCAGCTTTGGTGCCAGTTTGGGCGTTTAACTCCAGCTTGTAACTCAGTTCTGGAGTTTAACGCCAGAATATGGCATGAAGTTGGCGTTTAAACGCTAGTTTGTGTTGTCAAAACTTAGGCAAAGTGTGGACTATTATATATTGCTGGAAAGTCCAGGATGTCTACTTTCCAACGCAATTGAGAGCGCGTCAATTGGGTTTTTGTAGCTCTAGAAAATCTATTTCGAGTGCAGGGAGGTCAGAATCCAACAGCATCTGCAGTCCTTTCAGCCTCTAAATTAGATTTTTGCTCAGGTCCCTCAATTTCTGCCAGAAAATACCTGAAATCACAGAAAAACACACAAACTTATAGTAAAGTCTAGAAATGTGAATTTTTCTTGAAAACTAATAAAAATATACTAAAAAGTAGCTAGATCCTACTAAAAACTACCTAAAAACAATGCCAAAAAGCGTATAAATTATCCGCTCATCACAACACCAAGCTTAAATTGTTGCTTGTCCCCAAGCAACTGAAAATTAAATAGGATAAAAAGAAGAGAATATACTATAAATTTCAAAATATCAATGAAACTTAGCTCCAATTAGATGAGCGGGACTAGTAGCTTTTTGCCTCTGAACAGTTTTGGCATCTCACTTTATCCTTTGAAGTTCAGAATGATTGGCATCTATAGGAACTCAGAATTAGATAGTGTTATTGATTCTCCTAGTTCAGTATGTTGATTCTTGAACACAGCTACTTTTTGAGTCTTGGCCGTGGCCCTAAGCACTTTATTTTCCAGTATTACCACCAGATACATAAATGCCACAGACACATAACTGGGTGAACCTTTTCAGATTATTACTCAGCTTTGCTAGAGTCCTCAATTAGAGGTGTCCAGAGCTCTTAAGCACACTCTTTTTGCTTTGGACCACGACTTTAACTGCTCAGTCTCAAGCTTTTCACTTGACACCTTCACGCCACAAGGACATGGTTAGGGACAACTTGGTTTAGCCGCTTAGGCCAGGATTTTATTCCTTCGTGCCCTCCTATCCATTGATGCTCAAAGCTTTGGATCCTTTTTATTTTACCCTTGCCTTTTGGTTTAAAGGGCTATTGGCTTTTTTTGCTTGTGGTGCACGAAATTGTGATCATCAATGGTGCCAACAACTTGGTACGCACAATTGTAATCTCAACTCTTTGTCACAACTCCGCACAACTAACCAGCAAGTGGACTGGGTCGTCCAAGTAATAAACCTTAGATGAGTAAGGGTCGATCCCACGGAGATTGTCGGCTTGAAGCAAGCTATGGTCACCTTGTAAATCTCAGTCAGGCGGATTCAAATAGTTGTGGAGAATTGATAACTAAAATATGAATAAAACATAAAATAAGATAGAGATACTTATGTAATTCATTGGTAGGAATTTCAGATAAGCGTATAGAGATGCTTTGTTCCTTCTGAACCTCTGCTTTCCTATTGCCTTCATCCAATCATTCATACTCCTTTCCATGGCAAGCTTTATGTTGGGCATCACCATTGTCAATGGCTACTTCCCGTCCTCTCAGTGAAAATGGTCTAAATGCGCTGTCACCGCATGGCTAATCATCTGTCGGTTCTCGATCATGTTGGAATTGGATCCATTGATCCTTTTGCGTCTGTCACTACGCCCAACACTCGCGAGTTAGAAGCTCGTCACAGTCATCCCTTCCCAGATCCTACTCGGAATACCACAGACAAGGTTTAGACTTTCCGGATCTCAGGAATGGCCGCCAATAATTCTAGCTTATACCACGAAGGTTCTAATCTTAGATTAGAAACCCAAGAGATACACATTCAAGCTTGATTGCATGTAGAACGGAAGTGGTTGTCAGGCACGCGTTCATAGGTAAGAATGATGATGAGTGTCACGGATCATCATATTCTTAAGGTTGAAGAACGAGTGTATATCTTAGAGAAGAAATAGGCGTGAATTGAATAGAAAAACAACAGTACTTTGCATTAATTCATGAGGAACAGCAGAGCTCCACACCTTAATCTATGGTGTGTAGAAACTCCACCGTTGAAAATACATAAGAACAAAAGGGTCTAGGCATGGCCGAACGGCCAGCCTCCCAAAGATGAAAAGGTCTATGAAAGTATGATCAAGTGTGTAAAAAGTATATGAAAGTATCAAAATACAATAGCAAAAGGTCCTATTTATAGAAAACTAGTAGCCTAGGGTTACAGAAATAGGTAAATGATGCAGAATCCTTCTTTCGGGCCCACTTGTTGTGTGCTTGGGCTGAGCATTGAAGCTTTCACGTGTAGTGGCTTTTCTTGGAGTTAAACGCCAGCTTTTGTGCCAGTTTGGGCATTTAACACTAGCTTTTATGCCAGTTCTGGCGTTTTGACGCCAGAATTTCTATGCTAACTTGGAACGCCGGTTTGGGCTATCAAATATTGGGCAAAGTATGGACTATTATATATTGCTGGAAAGCCCAAGATGTCTAGTTTCCAACGCATTTGAGAATGCGCCAATTGAATTTCTATAGCTCCAGAAAATCTACTTCGAGTGCAGGGAGGTCAGAATCTAATAGCATCTGCAGTCCTTTTTCAGCCTCTGAATCAGATTTTTGCTCAGGTCCCTCAATTTCAGCCAGAAAATACCTGAAATCATAGAAAAAAACATAAACTCATAGTAAAGTCCAAAAATGTGATTTTTATTTAAAAACTAATAAAAATATAATAAAAACTAACTAAAATATACTAAAAACATACTAAAAACAATGCCAAAAAGCGTATAAATTATCCGCTCATCACAACACCAAACTTAAATTGTTGCTTGTCCCCAAGCAACGGAAAATCAAACAGGATAAAAAGAAGAGAACATACAATGAATTCCAAAAAC
Source organism: Arachis hypogaea (assembly GCF_003086295.3). Taxonomy (NCBI): domain Eukaryota; kingdom Viridiplantae; phylum Streptophyta; class Magnoliopsida; order Fabales; family Fabaceae; genus Arachis; species Arachis hypogaea. The sequence continues at coordinate 58,748,845 of NC_092054.1, forward strand.
ATCTATGATGATCAGTCTTAATTAGATGAGCGAGGCTTTTAGCTTTTTGCTTCCGAACAGTTTTGGCATCTCACTTTTTCCTTTGAAGTTCAGAATGATTGGCATCTATGGGAACTCAGAATTTCGATAGTGTTATTGATTCTCCTAGTTCAGTATGTTGATTCTTGAACACAGTTACTTTATGAGTCTTGGCCGTGACCCTAAGCATTTTGTTTTCCAGTATTACCACCGGATACATAAATGCCACAGACACATAATTGGGTGAACCTTTTCAGATTGTGACTCAACTTTGCTAGAGTCCCCAATTAGAGGTGTCCAGAGCTCTTAAGCACACTCTTTTTGTTTTGGACCACGACTTTAACCTCTCAGTCTCAAGTTTTCACTTGACACCTCCACGCCACAAGCACATGGTTAGGGACAGCTTGGTTTAGCCGCTTAGGCCAGGATTTTATTCTTGTGGGCCCTCCTATCCACTGATGCTCAAAGCCTTGGATCCTTTTTATTTTACCCTTGCCTTTTGGTTTAAAGAGCTATTGGCTTTTTCTGCTTGCTTTTTCTTTTTCTCTTTTCTCTCTTTTTTTTTTCGCCAAATTTTTTTTTATTATTTTTTTTCGCCAAATTTTTTTTATTATTTTTTTTCGCAAGCTTTTCACTACTTTTTCTTGCTTCAAGAAACATTTTTATGATTTTTCAGATTATCAAATAACATTTCTCCTTTTCCATCATTCTTTCAAGAGCCAACAATTTTAACATTCATAAACAACAGATTCAAAAATATGTACTGTTCAAGCATTCATTCAGAAAAATAAAAGTATTGCCACCACATCAAAATAATTAAACTGTTTTAAAATTCGAAATTCATGCACTTCTTTTTCTTTTTCAATTAAAAACATTTTTCATTTAAGAAAGGCGATGTATTCATTTTCATAGCTTTAAGGCATAGACACTTAGACACTAGTGATCATGTAATAAGACACAAACATAAATAAACATAAAGCATAAAAATTCGAAAAACAGAAAATAAAGAACAAGGGAATTAAAGAACGGGTCCACCTTAGTGATGGCGGCTTGTTCTTCCTCTTGAAGATCGTATGGAGTGCTTGAGCTCCTCAATGTCTCTTCCTTGCCTTTGTTGCTCCTCCCTCATGACTCTTTGGTCTTCTCTAATTTCATGGAGGAGGATGGAATGCTCTTGGTGCTCCACCCTTAGTTGTCCCATATTGGAACTTAATTTTCCTAGGGAGGTGTTGATTTGCTCCCAATAATTTTGTGGAGGAAAATGCATCCCTTGAGGCATTGACGTTGGGATTTTTACCAGTAAAGAGATTCATAGAAATAGTCGTGTTGTAGATATAGTCTCTAAACCGACAAAAATCCCTTCGTACAAACGTTTTGGGTGTCACAAGTAACAAACCCCTTTAAAAATTGTTAACCGAGTATTCAAACCTCGGGTCGTCTTCTCAAGGAACTGCGAGGAAGTATGTTCTTATTATTGACTATAGAGGTTGTAATCGGGGTTTAGAAGATGAGAGGCAAGTAATTTGAATGACAGGTAAAGTAAATGGCAATTAAAAATAAATAATTACTGTAAAGCAAACTTTTGGCAAGGTAAGAGAAGTTGGAGGTCCAACGTAGTTATCTCTCTCAACTATAATGAAAGTTGAATCTAAACTCCACTTGATCAACCTGTACCAGGGCAAGGAAAGTCAAGGGACTAATTAAATTGACCTTGAATCCTATTTATTTCCTAAGAAAAGGTTGGGATTACTTAAGTTCAGCTCAATTAGCAAGATAACGATTATCAATTATGTTGAGTTTAATAACTGTTGAGTTACTAAATTCTTAACCAGAACCAAAAGGGGAAAAAGTAAAATTGCTAGAATGATAAAAAATGTCCTTAGATGGGAAGCAATGGTAACTTAAATCAAAGAGAACAATCATAAACTGAAAATACCTCAATTATCATTAATTCAAATAATAGTCTGTAACATGGAAGAATTCTTAGATCAAATTATAATAATCAATTCAAATGTTGGAATAAATAAATAGAAGTAAAACTAAAATAAAAGAACATTAAACCTGGGATCCAGAGTTACTCTTAAAACAAGAAGAAATCCTAAATCCTAAAAGAGAGAGAGAAGATCTCCCTCTCAACTAAATCTAAATCATTGAAAGGTAAAATATGCGAGCTCCCTTTGAATGGGTGCATTCCCACACTTTATAACCTCTGGTCTATGCTGTCTGTACTTGGATCTGGGCCAAAAAGGGCTTCAGAATTCGCTGGGGGCGTATTCTGTAATTTCTGGTGCGTGGCCTCTGTCACGCGTCCGCGTGGGTCACGCGGTCGCGTCATTTGGAGCTTTCCTTGCCACGCGGTCGCGTCAGTAATGCGGCCGCGTCGCTGCTGATTCGTGCTTGGCACGCGATCGCGTCATCCATGCGATCGCGTGAATACCAGTTTCCTTCAAAGCTCCGTTTTGCTTTCTCCTTCCATTTTTGTATGTTTCCTTTTCCATCCTTTAAGTCATTCTGCCTTAGAAAATCTGAAACTACTCAACATACTGATCACGGCATCGAATGGAAATAAAGGTAATTAAAATAATTAATTTTTAAAGCTTAGGAAACATATTTTTCATTTACATCATATAATAAGGAAGGGAAAGTAAAATCATGTAATTAATGTGAATAAGTAGGTGAAGGATTGTATAAATCACTCAAATTAAGCACAAAAGAACTCATGAAATATGGGTTTATCAACCTCCCCACACTTAAACACTAGCATGTCCTCATGCTAAATCCAAGGTAAAATAATTAAGGTTGAAGTGATGGAATGTCATGCAATGTAACCTAATTTAAATGCAACTACCTAAATGAATGATGCATCATGCAACTCTAATTTATTCACTCATATATAAAGCTTACATGTAGCCAAGTTAATTTATATTCTCAAGGAGTCATGTATATATACATAGCCAACCCTTAAATAATAAAGCAATTTAGCAAATGAGATGGGAAAGAAAACATTTGTATAAACTTGCAAAACAATTAGTAAATTTGAGCACAGATATATGTTGATGAGTTATTGAACCCTCACTGGATTTTGTGTTTACTCTCTAGTCACTCAGTGTTTATTGGGTTTATTCACTCTATTTTTCTTTTTATTCTTACTTTCTATAGCTTTGTTCTTCATCTAACCAATCAACAATTATAGAATATAGTCATACCAAAAAGTCATGAGGTCTTTAATTGAGGTTGTAATGGGGCTAAGGTAAGGGTAATGATTTATGTATAGGGTTAAGTGAGCTAAATAAGTGAATCCTTAATTAGACTAAGATATCACCTAACATATATATTTAGTAAAATAAAATATTTTTTTACCTATTTTCCCATATTATCCCACTTATTGTTACATGCTCATGTTTCACTTTTTATTTTTATCCCATGTGCATTGTTTTTATTTTGCATTGGGAATTTCTTTTGTATCTCCTTTTATTTAGATGCTGAAAAATAACTTTTTTTTTCAATGCACATGGTAATTGAATCGCTTAGATTTTCTCATGAGCATGCTTCCCAAATTTTATTTTTATTCCTTTAAACTTTTCTACCATTTTGTTTCTATTACCCATGTTCCCAAAAAGTTTCCCACATTTAACTCTATTCATAATTTTCTATCTTAAGCTAACCAAGGATTCACTTGGGATTTTCCTTTGTTTTTCTGCTTAAGGCTAGTAATTTGGCTAAATAGAATAAAGTGGTTTTAAAAGGCTCAAGGGGGCTAACAAGGGTGATGTAAAAGGTAGGCTAATTTGGGGTAAGTGAGTTGAAATCAAATAATGGCCTCAATCATTCTCTTGGTATGTATCTATTCTATATTCTATAATTGGACATATAGATTAAAGCAAAGGAAAGAACATCAGAATAAAAAGAAATATAACACACATAAATGAAATTATGGTTTGAATGCAACCATACAATTTAAGCTCAAGACTCACAGGCTGTGTGTTCTCTAACTCAAGCATCATATATCATTTATATATTGTATGCAGGTTTAGTTAAAAATTCCCATTATTCTCATAAAAAAAATTATTTAGGGTGGCTTTTAAAGTTTTAATGTTCCTCCTTGATGAAATGTTATCAGCTTAACTACATCATGTTATGTTCAATTTCCTAGCTTACTTCCTTTTTAAGGTTTGTGGATTTAAATCTGTTATGTTCAATTTCCTAGCTTACTTCCTTTTTATATTTTTCAATTTTAAACTTATACTATCTTATGCTAAAAAGGGTAAGCTATACTAATTAATCTACTAATAAATAAGAATTGCAAACTAAACTAAATAACTAAAATAAACTAAATGGCTAAAGTATGAACTAAAGATGCAAAATGCAGAAAATAGAGTAAAAATACATAAAAGCAATGTATAAGTACTCAGAAAATAACAGTAAAAGGAAAAATACAGAAAAATATCCAAAATAAAAGAAAAAGTATGTAGTGGTTCACCAAAATAAACGCCAGAGATGGCGACCTCCCCACACTTAAAAGGAAGCATCGTCCTCGATGCTCAATCAAGCCGGGTGTGAAGGAGTGTCATCACTGGGAGGGATGGTAGCTGGAGTCTCAGTGATGGTGGTGGGCTGAGGGTCTAGCTGCTGTGGAGGAGGGGCTGACTGGATCAGGATCTCAAGATCCGCAGCCTCAATCTGATATGGGACCGCTGCCTGTGGTGCGACTGGTGCTGCCTCCTGGGGATGGGTCTCTGCCTCGGGCGCATCCACCTCCTCCTCAGATGCCTCGGATGGTGTGTCGGGCTCGGAGGGGATGTCGCCGGATCGTATCATCAGCTTTAGGTGCTCATAGCGCCGCTTGTTGCGACGCTCCATCTGGTCAAGTCGTCGGAACAAGCGGTGCTCCAGATGATAGACAGGCTCTGTGGCAGGTGGAGGTGCAGTGGTGGTAGCAGGGGTAGGTGGTACAGCAGTGGAGGAAGAGGGTCCAGTAGACTGTGGGGCTGACTCATCAGTAGCAGTGAATGGTGCTAGTCTGTGGCCCAGGGCTAAGAAGTTTCGGCTGTGCGGAATGATCTTCCTGCAATCCGCCGCTGGTGGTCTCTCATCGGCATCCTCCCATGGCACGTCAGCTCAACGGCCAAGCTGTGTAACTAGATATGGAAAGGGGAGGGTGCCTCGGACGTGGACCCTGGCCATATAATGCCGAATGAAACGTGGCAGATAAAGGTCCTTACCCTCCAGCACAAACCAAAGGAGGGTGATCATAGCAGCCGGGATCTCCGTCTCGTGAGTACTCGGCATCACATAATTACTCAAGATCTGATGCCATAACCGAGCCTCATCGTTCAAGTATGCTCTCTTGATCCCTCTAGGCATGGTAGTGTCCTGACCCATCTCCCAAGGGACTGTCGGGTTGAGAGCTATCCGTGCCTTTACGGCATCCCAATCAAACTTCATCTGGCGCATGTCCTCCTCAGCCTTTGAATAACCATCAGGCTGATCGGACTTGGCTAGGAGCCGGAGAATGTCCTCTAAGGCCTCCTCAGTGACCAGAATTTGTTTTCCTTTCAGGTTCACTGCATCTAGGGTGGTGAGGTAGTAGTTGCAGTAGAATTCCCGGACCCAAGATGAATTGACCTCTGTCAGTGTTCTCTCCAGAAAGAACCAGCCCCTTTGCTTAATTTGCTCAGTGGTGTACTGCTGGAGGGCTTCTAGAATCTTCAGAGTTCGTTCCAGGTATAGATTTCTGGAGTTTGCAAAAGCCGGATACTTCAACTCACAGTACCGGTTTGCAAATTTTATAAGATCAGTCGCAGGGAGCAGCTGGTCAGCTTTTTCCTGCTGTGTGAAGTTCTTCTCCCGCCATGAAGAATCATGCATTAGAGCAATGATGGACTGGGAGGAATCTCCTCTCTTGCGCTTGCCAGTAGCCTTGCCTTTTTCTTTCCTCTGTGAGGCAGACATCCTGAAAAACAGAAAACCAGGATATGCATAAAATAGGAAAGCAAATAGGCAATTAAACAAAGGAAACTCAAAGCTGCAAGGGAGAAATAAAATAAGGAAAATGAGTAAATGAAATGTGATTGAATTCATGTTAAATGGAAAAATAAACAATATGCCATGGGTAGAAAGTTAGAGGAAAGTGAAAATAATCAGAAAAAAGATTTAAAGGGTTAATATGGTTAGAATTTGAAAAAGAAATTAGTAAATTAAAATTAGTGAGTTAGTAAAGTGTAGGTTAAAGTAAGTGGCATAGAAAAATTCCACATAACAAGGATTCACAGGTAAGAATAGAAGTACTCATAATCGAACAAGGAAAACAGGGTGATGCTAATTCGAATAGAAATAAAGAAAGTAAAAATTAGAATCAGTGAATCACAAATGCAGTTTATGAACCAGGAAATCAAAGAGGATAAGAAAGTCTGCCATAGCATTCATGAAATGGTGTGGGTTAAGCAGAGTAAAACAGAGTTCAGAAATGCCAAACCAAAACATGAATGAAAACAATTTTTAAAAAATTTGGGCAGCATTCTGGCTAAAATTGGATTATCCCGGAAAATAAACAGCAATCATAGCAATTCATATGAATTTAAAAACTAGCTGCAGTTACCAGCAATGAATAGAAACAGAAAAATTTAGAGTAACAAGCAGCAAGTGCAGGAAATCATAGCATATGAACGAGGTCACAGGAACAGCAAAATTGCAGTTATGATAAAACATCAACAGGAACAGTGCAAGTAAACAGACCTAGATCCACTAACCACAGCCTAAGCTACCTAACAACCTAAAAATCCACTACAGAATGCATATCTATCTATCCTAATGATTAACAGAAACGGAAAAAAGTACAGAAAAAATGACGAACGGATAAAAGGGGGTTGCGTTTTGCGGAACCTGGTAGGCGAAAGGGGTGGAACAGGGAAGAAGGTGGCTGCGGCGGCGTCCGGCGCGGTGGCGGGGCACGGTGTCGCGGTGGTGGCTGGTGGGGCAGTGGCGGTGAGGGTTTCAAGTTAGTGATAGAAGAAGGGGGGGTGCAGGTGGGTGGCGGAGAGAGAGGGGGGGCGCGGCTGGGTGGCCGGCGGTGGGGGCGGTGGTCGCGGAGGCAGTGGTGGAGAGGGGAGGAGAGAGGAAGAAGGGAGAAGAAGGGAGGAAAGGGGGTTGCGACGGCGGCGTCCGGGGTGGCGGTAGCGTCTGGGTGGCCGGCGGTGGCGGCTGGGTGGTGGTTGGAGGGAGAGGGAGCAGAGAAGGAGAAGAGGGTTGGGGGTGGGGGGCTCGCGACTGATAGGGTTCGCGGGCTGGGGGGTTATATTGTCGAATCCACGCGGCCGCGTGGGGCACGCGGTCGCGTGGTTGGGGTGAAAATGTGAGTGACGCGATCGCGTGGGGCGCGCGATCGCATGAGAAGGGGGGAGGAAGGGTGACGCGATCGCGTGGGGTGCGCGATCGCGTCGCTGGAATTTGTGCTAAACGCACGACTCCAGCACCGTTTTAGCGCAACTCTTTGTCCCCTTTTGGGGTGATGTGCAATCCATGCGACGCGATCGCGTTGCTCACGCGGTCGCGTGGGATTGGTATTGTGGAAGTGACGCGGTCGCATGGGGCATGCGATCGCGTGGGCCAATTTCTGCGAAACGCACAAGGGCCGCACGATTCCAGCCTAACTTTCTGTTCGTTGGATCCTTATGCCGATATATATATCACGCGGCCGCGTGGGTCACGCGGTCACGTGGGTGGCGTTATCCGCGATATGGCGTGATCGCATGGGACATGCGGTCGCGTCGTGCATCCCTTTCTTCTTTTTTTTTTTAACTGAAAAATGCAGAATGCAATGATTAACATGAATGTTATGCATGATTCTAGGTTTAATAAATTAAAATGAAAAAGGAAAAATGGAAGCAATTAACAAGAAATAAATTGAAAAAGAAGCGACCATACCATGGTGGGTTGTCTCCCACCTAGCACTTTTAGTTAAAGTCCTTAAGTTGGACATTGGAGGGGTATCCTGTTATGGTGGCTTATGTTTAAATTCGTCCAAAAATCTCCACTAGTGCTTGGAATGCCAATAGCCTCCGGGGTCCCAAACTAAGCACGCAAAGCTTCCGAACAACTCTAAATATATTGTTAGGCTCCCGGGATGACAAATGTCAGAATAAACTCCAGGATTCCAAGCCTTGCTTTTAAATCCGCCTCCGTCTTGATCTACATGTCTCCATTCGGGCGGGTTAAAAAGTAGAATCTCACCTTGGTGACCAAACGTTTTCCGTGATCCATGTAATTGAGCATGATACCAATCCGTGTACTTCGAGGTGAAGCGTGGAACCTTATTGAACCTTGTGCACCAGCTCTGAGTACGAGCCATTTCCCTCTTACTCTTAAAGCCGCAGAGAGCTCTAAGCTGGCCATCTGTTTCAAGCAAACCATATTCAAGTGAATAAGTAAAGTTATAAGTTAAGGATTGTACCCACTTGAAGCTTGTATTAGGTGGTAATGGCCTTGGGATAGGTGTTTTTGGTGGTTCTGCAAGTTCCGTTTCCTTGTGCTCTTCTGTGAATTCCTCCACTTCTTTGCAAAGATCTTCAATTGTATCTGTGTCCTGGTCAAAGTCTTCTGTGTCTTTCTCATCACTTGAGTCATAGATTGGAGGTTGAGAGAAATCTACCTCTGCATCATCTTCATATTCACTTGGGGAAGATTCTTCTATCTCAGAGAATTCACTTGCGGATGCAAGTTCATCACTAAGAGAGCTAGACTTGTGACTATCATCATCAAAGGAATTTATTTCTTGGATTATTCCGTCTGATTCTTCATAAACGATTTACCTTGGAGAAATATCCTCCTTAGCATCAACTGTAGCATCCTGGATGGAGTTTTCCTCAATTCTGGATTCCCATGGAGGTTCAGCATCTCCTAGATCTTCAACCAACTCTTCTTCTTGAACAAAGACAGCTTCTTCTAATTGTTCCAGTACAAATTCATGCTTTGTCTTGTCCACTGGAGTTTCTGGCACTTCCTTCATGCTCTGCTCTTCATTGGGCTATCCACATGTAGCTGTGGTTGATCCTTGTATATTTGAGCACCCAGAAGCCCATTGAATCATCGCTTGCTCCAGTTGTTTAATGGTTGTTTGGAATTTAATTACTGTTTCCCTTAGGCGATCCTCTGCTTCTCGGGTTGCTAGACTTGGACATGCTACAAAGGAAAGTGGTGGTGATTGGGAGCGATTGGATTGGTATTGGGGTAAGGATGGATCATACGGTGGCGAATGGTGAAGAGAAGCTTGTGAGTGTGGTGGTTCAAGGTTATGTTGAAAGGGTGGTTTATATGTACGGGGTGGGGCTTGTTGGTAGTTACAAGGTTGTCCACCATGTCTTTCAGCTGGGTATGCATTGTGGAATGGTCTTTGTCCAGGATATCTCGGAGGGTGTTGCTGCCAAAAGGGTTGATTAGATCCTCTTGGTTCCATCCATCCTTGATTGGTCTGACCTTGATGCACATTCCTGCTGTAACTTCTATTTCCTTTAACAACATTAGAACCAAACTCAAAGCGAGAGGGGTGAGAGTTCATACTAGCAAATAAAGGTAAAAAGGGAAAACAAAAAATAAATAAACAAGCAAAAGAAAAATATTTACAATAACCAATAATAAGGCAAACGTTAGCAGTTCCCCGGCAACGGCGCCATTTTGACGTTGGGATTTTTACCAGTAAAGAGATTCATAGAAACAGTCGCGTTGTAGATATAGTCTCTAAACCGACAAAAATCCCTTCATACAAACGTTTTGGGTGTCACAAGTAACAAACCCCTTTAAAAATTGTTAACCGAGTATTCAAACCTCGGGTCGTCTTCTCAAGGAACTGCGAGGAAGTATGTTCTTATTATTGGCTATAGAGGTTGTAATCGGGGTTTAGAAGATGAGAGGCAAGTAATTTGAATGACAAGTAAAGTAAATGGCAATTAAAAATAAATAATTACTGTAAAGCAAACTTTTGGCAAGGTAAGAGAAGTTGGAGGTCCAACGTAGTTATCTCTCTCAACTATAATGAAAGTTGAATCTAAACTCCACTTGATCAACCTGTACCAAGGCAAGGAAAGTCAAGGGACTAATTAAATTGACCTTTGAATCCTATTTATTTCCTAAGAAAAGGTTGGGATTACTTAAGTTCAGCTCAATTAGCAAGATAACGATTATCAATTATGTTGAGTTTAATAACTGTTGAGTTACTAAATTCTTAACCAGAACCAAAAGGGGAAAAAGTAAAATTGCTAGAATGATAAAAAATGTCCTTAGATGGGAAGCAATGGTAACTTAAATCAAAGAGAACAATCATAAACTGAAAATACCTCAATTATCATTAATTCAAATAATAGTCTGTAACATGGAAGAATTCTTAGATCAAATTATAATAATCAATTCAAATGTTGGAATAAATAAATAGAAGTAAAACTAAAATAAAAGAACATTAAACCTGGGATCCAGAGTTACTCTTAAAACAAGAAGAAATCCTAAATCCTAAAAGAGAGAGAGAAGATCTCCCTCTCAACTAAATCTAAATCATTGGAAGGTAAAATATGCGAGCTCCCTTTGAATGGGTGCATTCCCACACTTTATAACCTCTGGTCTATGCTGTCTGTACTTGGATCTAGGCCAAAAAGAGCTTCAGAATTCGCTGGGGGCGTATTCTGTAATTTCTGGTATGTGGCCTCTGTCACACGTCCGCGTGGGTCACGCGGTCGCGTCATTTGGAGCTTTTCCTTGCCACGCGGTCGTGTCAGTCATGCGGCCGCGTCGCTGCTGATTCGTGCTTGGCACGTGATCGCGTCATCCATGCGATCGCGTGAATACCAGTTTCCTTCAAAGCTCCGTTTTGCTTTCTCCTTCCATTTTTGTATGTTTCCTTTTCCATCCTTTAAGTCATTCTGCCTTAGAAAATCTAAAACTACTCAACATACTGATCACGGCATCGAATGGAAATAAAGGTAATTAAAATAATTAATTTTTAAAGCTTAGGATACATGTTTTTCATTTACATCACATAATAAGGAAGGGAAAGTAAAATCATGTAATTAATGTGAATAAGTAGGTGAAGGATTGTATAAATCACTCAAATTAAGCACAAAAGAACTCATGAAATATGGGTTTATCAAGCATCTCAAGGATTTCATGATGAGGAATTTCCTCATGCTCTTGTCCATGAGTAGGATCTCTTGTTTGCTCCATCTTTTTCTTAGTGATGGGCTTGTCCTCATCAATGAGGATGTCTTCCTCTATGTCAATTCCAGCTGAATTTCAAAGGTGACAAATGAGATGAGGGAAGGCTAACCTTGACAAAGTAGAGGGGTCCGCCACCTTGTAGAGTTCTATGGATATAACCTCATAAAATTCTACTTCCTCTCCAATCATGATGCTATGGATCATGATAGCCCGGTCTATAGTAACTTCAGACTGATTGCTAGTGGGAATAATTGAGCATTGGATGAACTCCAACCATCCCCTAGCCACAGGCTTGAGGTCATGCCTTCTTAGTTGAACCGGCTTCGGCCACAACTTCATAGAAGTGGTCTTGATGGGCCTTTGAGATGAATCTCTCCATCTCCCATGACTCAGAGGTGGAAGCTTTTGCCTTCCCTTTCCTCTTTCTAGAGGTTTCTCCGGCCTTAGGTGCCATAAATGGTTATGGAAAAACAAAAAGCAACGCTTTTACCACACCAAACTTAAAAGGTTTGCTCGCCCTCGAGCAAAAGAAGAAAGAAGAGAGTAGAAGAAGAAAAAATAGAGGAGGTAGAGGGGGTTAGTATTTCGGCCAAGGGGGAGAAGTAGTGTTTAAGATGTGTGAAAAAGAAGGGGTGAAGAGTGGTTTATATAGGAGTGGAGAGGGGGACTTTGGTTCGGCCATGTATGGGTGGATTTGGGAGGGAAAGTGGTTTGAATTTGAATGGTGAGGTAGGTGGGGTTTATGATGGATGGATGTGGATTGGGGAAGGGTTTATGAAGAAGAGGGTAGGATTTGATATGTGAGGGTTTTTTATGGGAAAGAGGTATTGAGGTGATTGGTGAAGGATATTTGGGGAAGAGTATTATGAAAAGGTGTGAAGAAGAGAGAGAGTGAGTTGAGGTTGGTGGGGATCCTGTGGGGTCCACAGATCCTGAGGTGTCAAGGATTTCTCATCTCTGCACCAATTAGGCTTGCAAAACGCCCTTTGCTGCCAATCCTGGCGTTAAACGCCAGGTTGCTGCCCATTTCTGGCGTTTAACGCCAGCTTCTTGCCCTTTTCTGGCGTTAAACGCTAGTCTGGTGCCCATTTCTGACGCTAAATGCCCAGAATGGTGCCAGACTGGGCGTTTAATGCCCATTCTGCTGCCCTTACTGGCGTTTAAACTCCAGTAGGCTTCTCCTCCAGGGTGTGCTATTTTTCATTCTGTTTTTCAGTTTGTTTTTGCTTTTTCAATTGTTTTTGTGACTTCACATGATCATCAACCTATAGAAAACATAAAATAACAATGGAAAATAGAAATTAAACATAGATAAGTAAAATTGGGTTGCCTCCCAACAAGCGCTTCTTTAATGTCAGTAGCTTGACAGTGGGCTCTCATGGAGCCTCACAGATACTCAGTGCATGATGATGGCCTCTCAACACCAAACGTAGAGTTTGAATGTAGGGATTTTTTTTTTACTCTGCATTGAGAGAAGCATTTCACGCTTCCTCTCCATGGTTATAGAGGGAGATCCTTGAGCTTTAAACACAAGGGAGTCCTCATTCACTTGAAGGACCAATTCTCCTCTGTCAACATCAATCACAGCCTTTGCTGTGGCTAGGAACGGTCTGCCAAGGATGATGGATTCATCCATACACTTCCCAATGTCTAGGATTATGAAATCAGCAGGGATGTAGTGGTTTTCAACCTTTACCAAGACATCCTCTACAAGTCCATAAGCCTGTTTTCTTAAATTGTCTGCCATCTCTAGTGAGATTCTTGCAGCTTGTACCTCAAAGATCCCTAGCTTCTCCATTACAGAGAGAGGCATGAGGTTTATGCTTGACCCTAGGTCACACAAAGCCTTCTCAAAGGTCGTGGTGCATATGGTACAAGGTATTGAGAACTTTCCAGGATCCTGTCTCTTTAGAGGTAATTTCTGCCTAGTCAAGTCATCCAGTTCTTTGGTGAGCAGGGGGGGTTCATCCTCCCAAGTCTCATTACCAAATAACTTGGCATTTAACTTCATGATTGCTCCAAGGTACTTAGCAACTTGCTCTTTAGTAACATCTTCATCCTCTTCAGAGGAAGAATACTCATCAGAGCTCATGAATGGCAAAAGTAAATTCAATGGGATCTCTATGGTCTCAGTGTGAACATTAGATTCCCATGGTTCCTCATTAGGGAACTCCTTGGAGGCCAGTGGACGTCCATTGAGGTCTCCCTCAGTGAAGATCACTGCCTCTTTCTCCTCAGAGTGGTTCTGCTTAGAATTCTCTGTTTGTTGCTGAGAAGATGATGGAAAAGGTTTGCCATTGCTAAACCTATTTCTTCCACCATTATTGTTGTTGAAGCCTTGTTGAGGCCTCTTGTTGATCCTTCCATGAGTGGTTTGGATGATTTCTCTATGAAGGATTATAGGTGTTTCCATAGGGTTCTCTCATGTAATTCACCTCTTCCATTGCTGGGTTCTTAGGATCATAAGCTTCTTCTTCAGATGAAGCTTCTTTGGTACTGCCTGTTGCTGCTTGCATTCCAGACAGACTCTGAGAAATCATATTGACTTGCTGAGTCAATATTTTGTTCTGAGCCAATATAGCATTCAGAGTATCAATCTCAAGAACTCTTTTCTTCTGATTTGTCCCATTATTCACAGGATTCCTTTCAAAAGTGTACATGAATTAGTTATTTGCAGCCATTTCAATGAGTTCTTGAGCTTCTGCAGTCGTCTTTCTCAGATGAAGAGATCCTCCAGCAGAGCTGTCTAATGACATCTTGGACAGTTCAGACAGACCATCATAGAAGATACTTATGATGCTCCATTCTGAAAGCATGTCAGAAGAACACCTTCTGATCAGTTGCTTGTATCTTTCCCAAGCTTCATAGAGGGATTCACCTTCCTTCTGTTTAAAGGTTTAGACTTCCACTCTAAGCTTACTCAATTTTTGAGGTGGAAAGAACTTTGCCAAGAAGGCATTGACTAGCTTTTCCCAAGAGTTCAGGCTTTCTTTAGGTTGTGAATCCAACCATGTCCTAGCTCTGTCTCTTACAACAAAGGAAAAGAGCATAAGCTTGTAGACCTCGGGATCAACCCCATTGGTCTTGACAGTGTCACAGATTTTCAAGAATTCAGCTAAGAACTAATGAGGATCTTCCAATGGAAGTCCATGAAAATTGTAATTCTGTTGCATTAGAGAAACTAATTGAGGCTTAAGCTCAAAGTTGTTTGCTCCAATGGCAGGGATTGAGATGCTTCTCCCATAGAAGTCAGGAGTAGGTGCAGTAAAGTCACCAAGCACCTTCCTTGCATTGTTGACATTGTTATTGTTTTCGGCTGCCATGGCTTTTTCTTCTTTGAAAAGCTTTGTTAGGTCCTCTACAGAGAGTTGTAGTTTAGCTTCTCTTAGCTTTCTCTTCAAGGTCCTTTCAGGTTCAGGATCCGCCTCAACAAGAATGTCTTTGTCCTTGCTCCTGCTCATATGAAAAGAGAGGAGAAGAAAATATGGAATCTTCTATGTCATAGTATAGAGATTCCTTGAGGTGTCAGAGGAAAATAAAAATAGAAGGATGAGGTAGAGAAGAGAGAATTCGAACTTATCAAGAGAGATAGAGTTCGAATTGTACATTGAGGAGGAGCGTTAGTCATAAATAGAAGGATGTGAGAAGAGGAGAAAAATATTCGAAATTAAAGTAAAAAGATTTTTAAAAAAAATTAAAAGAAATTTTGACAATTTGGTAAATGATTTTTGAAAACTAAGATTGGGAAAGAAATTAAGTGATTTTTGAAAAAGATTTTGAAATTAGAAATCAAAAAGATATGATTGAAAATTAATTTTGAAAAAGATGTGATTGAAAAGATATGATTGAGAAGATATGATTGAGAATCAAATTAAAAGGAAAAATTTTTAAAATTAAAGTTGATTACTTGACTAACAGAAAATTAAAAGATGTGATTCTAGAATTAAAACTTTTGATCCTTTCTTAAATGGCAAGTAACAACTTGAAAATTTTGAATTAAGTCACTAATTGTAGCAAGGATTTTCGAAAATAGTAATAAATAGTAATTAAATCACTAGTGTCCTCCTGGCGTTAAACGCCCAGAATGGCATCCATTCTGGCGTTTAACGCCCAAAATGCTACCTTTTTGCGCGTTTAACGCCCAGCCAGGTACCCTGGCTGGCGTTTAAACGCCAGTTTTCCTTCTTCACTGGGCGTTTTGAACGCCCAGCTTTTTCTGTGTAATTCCTCTGCTGAATGTTGTGAATCTTCAATTCTCTGTGTTACTGACTTGAAAAGACACAATTTTAAAAATTTTTTAAATTTTTAATGATGAGAAACAATAAAAAATGCAATAAAGATCAAATAAACCATGCATGCAAGACACCAAACTTAGAAGTTTGTATACTAAGGACTATAACAATTTAAAAATGCATGTAAGAAACAACAAAAGACACAAAATAAGAGAAATCAAAGATCAGAGCAATGAAATCATCAAGAACAACTTGAAGATCAATGAAGAACATAATGCATATATTCGAAAAGAACACAAGAAGAATAAAGACATGCAATTGACACCATACTTAAAACTTAGACCCTAGACTCAAACAAGAAACATAAAATATTTTTGATTTTAAGATTTTATAAATTTTTTTATGATTTTTCAAAAATTATATGGAAAAGAAAATAAAGAGATTCAAAATTTTTAATAAGAATTCCAGGAATCATACAATGTTAGTCTAAAACTCCGGTCCAGGAATTAGACATGGCTTACTAGCCAGCCAAGCTTTTAGTGAAAGCTTCGGTCCAAAACACTAGACATGGCCAATGGCCAGCCAAGCTTTAGCAGATCATTACTCTCAACAGCAAAATTGATAGAAATCAATAAGCTCTAGTGATGATAAGTTGAAACCTCGGTCCAAAAGTTTAGACATGGTTTCACAACCAGCCAGACTTCAGCAAATCATCATGAAACTCTAGAATTCATTCTTAAAAACTCTGAAGAACAGAATAGAAATTTTTTTTGTATTTTTGGAAATTTTTTTCGAAAATAAAAAGTAAAAGGCTTAAATATAAAATAAAATTACCTAATCTAAGCAACAAGATGAACCGTCAGTTGTCCAAACTCGAACAATCCCCGGCAACGGCGCCAAAAACTTGGTGCACGAAATTGTGATCATCAATGGCGCCAACAACTTGGTACGCACAATTGTAATCTCAACTCTTTGGCACAACTCCACACAACTAACCAACAAGTGCACTGGGTCGTCCAAGTAATAAACCTTACGTGAGTAAGGGTCGATCCCACGGAGATTGTCGGCTTGAAGCAAGCTATGGTCACCTTGTAAATCTCAGTCAGGAGGATTCAAATGGTTATGGAGAATTGTTAACTAAAATATGAATAAAACATAAAATAAGATAGAGATACTTATGTAATTTATTGGTAGGAATTTCAGATAAGCGTATAGAGATGCTTTGTTCCTTCTGAACCTCTGCTTTCCTATTGCCTTCATCCAATCATTCATACTCCTTTCCATGGCAAGCTTTATGTTGGGCATCACCGTTGTCAATGGCTACTTCCCGTCCTCTCAGTGAAAATGGTCCAAATGCGCTGTCACCGCACGGCTAATCATCTGTCGGTTCTCGATCATGTTGGAATAGGATCCATTGATCCTTTTGCGTCTATCACTGCGCCCAACACTCGCGAGTTTGAAGCTCGTCACAGTCATCCCTTCCCAGATCCTACTCGGAATACCACAGACAAGGTTTAGACTTTCCGAATCTCAGGAATGGCCGCTAATAATTCTAGCCTATACCATGAAGGTTCTAATCTTAGATTAGAAACCCAAGAGATACACATTCAAGCTTGATTGCATGTAGAACGGAAGTGGTTGTCAGGCACGCGTTCATAGGTAAGAATGATGATGAGTGTCACGGATCATCATATTCTTAAGGTTGAAGAACGAGTGTATATCTTAGAGAAGAAATAGGCATGAATTGAATAGAAAAACAACAGTACTTTGCATTAATTCATGAGGAACAACAGAGCTCCACACCAATCTATGGTGTGTAGAAACTCCACCGTTGAAAATTCATAAGAACGAAAGGGTCCAGGCATGGCCGAATGGCCAGCCTCCCAAAGATGAAAAGGTCTATGAAAGTATGATCAAGTGTGTAAAAAGTATATGAAAGTATCAAAATACAATAGCAAAAGGTCCTATTTATAGAAAACTAGTAGCCTAGGGTTACAGAAATAGGTAAAAGATGCAGAATCCTTCTTCCGGGCCAACTTGGTGTGTGCTTGGGTTGAGCATTGAAGCTTTCACGTGTAGAGGCTTTTCTTGGAGTTAAACGCCAGCTTTTGTGCCAGTTTGGGCGTTTAACTCCAGCTTTTATGCCAGTTCTGACGTTTTGATGCCAGAATTTCTATGCTGACTTGTAACGCCAGTTTGTGCCATCAAATCTTGGGCAATGTATAAACTATTATATATTGCTGGAAAGCCCAGGATGTCTACTTTCCAACGCATTTAAGAGCGTGACAATTAGGTCTCTGTAGCTCCAGAAAATCTACTTAGAGTGCAGGGAGGTCAGAATCCAACAACATCTGCAGTCCTTTTTCAGCCTCTGAATCAGATTTTTGCTCAGGTCCCTCAATTTCAGCCATAAAATACCTGAAATCACAGAAAAAAACACAAACTCATAGTAACGTCCAGAAATGTGATTTTTATTTAAAAAATAATAAAATATAATAAAAACTAACTAAAATATACTAAAAACATACAAAAAATAATGCCAAAAAGCGTATAAATTATCCGCTCATCAGCTTGCTTTTTCTTTTTCTTTCTTTTTCTTTTATTTTTTTTTTTGCCATTTTTTTTCTACAAGCTTTGTGTTCACTGCTTTTTCTTGCTTCAAGAATCAATTTTATGATTTTTCAGATTATCAAATAACATTTCTCCTTTTTCTTTATTCTTTCAAGAGCCAACAATTTTAACATTCATAAACAACAAATTCAAAAATATGCATTGTTCAAGCATTCATTCAGAAAACAAAAAGTATTGCCACCGCATCAAAATAATTAAACTAATTTCAAGATAGAATTTGAAACCATGTACTTCTTGTTCTTTTGTAATTAAAACATTTTTCATTTAAGAAAAGTGATGGATTCATAGGACATTCATAGCTTTAAGGCATTGATACTAAGATACTATTGATCATGTAATAAAGACACAAATAAAACATAAAGCATAGTAAACGAAAAACATAAGTAGACAAGGAGATTAAGGAACGGGTCCACCTTAGTGAGGGTGGCGTCTTCTTCCTCTTGAAGAACCAATGGTGCTCTTGAGCTCCTCTATGTCTCTTCCATGCCTTTGTTGCTCCTCCCTCATAGCTCTTTGATCTTCTCTAATCTCATGGAGAATGATGGAGTGCTCTTGGTGCTCCACCCTTAGCTATCCCATGTTGGAACTTAATTCTCCTAGGGAGGTGTTAATTTGCTCCCAATAGTTTTGTGGAGGAAAGTGCATCCCTTGAGGCATCTCAGGGATTTCATGATGAGGAATTTCCTCATGCTCTGTTTGAGGTCCATGAGTGGGCTCTCTTGTTTGCTCCATCATTTTCTTAGTGATGGGCTTGTCCTCATCAATGAAGGTGTCTTCTTCTATGTCAATTCCTACTGAATTGCAGAGGTGACAGATGAGATGAGGGAAGGCTAACCTTGCCAAAGTGGAGGACTTGTCAGCCACCTTGTAGAGTTCTTGAGGTATAATCTCATGAACTTTCACTTTCTCCCCAATCATGATACTATGGATCATGATAGCCCGATCCACAGTTACTTCGGATCGGTTGCTAGTAGGAATGATGGAGCGTGGATGAACTCCAACCATCCTCTAGCCACAGGCTTAAGGTCCGGTCTTCTCAATTGCACCGGTTTAGGGGCGTGAATTTTCTTGCATCATTGGCAAGTTGAACTCCAACCTTACATTTTCCGGATTGAAATCTAAGTATTTCCCCCGAACCATTGTAAGCCAATTCTTTGGATTCAGGTTCATACTTTGATCATGGTTCATAGTGATCCATGTGTTTGCATAGAACTCTTAAACCATTAAGATCCCGACTTGTTAAATAGGATTGGAGAGAGCTTTCTATCCTCTTCTTCTAATCTCATGTCGGATCTCCGGATACTCACTCCTTTTGAGCTTGAAAGGGACCTCAGGGATCACCTTCTTCTTAGCCACAACTTCATAAAAGTGGTCTTGATGGACCTTTGAGATGAATCTCTCCATCTCCCATGACTCAAAGGTGGAAGCTTTTGCCTTTCCTTTCCTCTTTCTAGAGGTTTCTCCGGCCTTAGGTGCCATAAATGGTTATGGAAAAACAAAAAGCAATGCTTTTACCACACCAAACTTAGAGTGTTTGCTCGTCCTCGAGCAAAGAAGAGAGAATGAAGGAGAAGAAGAAGAAAATGGAGGAGATGGAGGGAGAGGGTGAATTCGGCCAAGGGTGTATAAGGTATGTGTGATGTGTGAAATTGAAGGAGTGATAAGGGGGGGGTAGGGTTAGGTTCGTGTATATGGGGTTAGGTTTGGGAGGAAAAAGAGTTTTGAATTTGAAGGTAGGTGGTGTTTTGGGGAAAAGTGAATGAAGTGATTGGTGAAGGGAATTTGGAAAAGAGGGTAAGATTTGATAGGTGAAGGGTATTTGGGGAAGAGTGTTGTGGAAAGGTGTGAAGAAAAGGGAAGAAGAGGTGGGGATCCTGTGAGGTCCACAGATCCTGAAGGGTCAATGACTTATCATACCTGCTCCATTTAGGCATGCAAAACACCCTTAGAGTGCAATTCTGGCGTTAAATGCCAGATTGCTGCTTGTTTCTGGCGTTTAACGCCAGCTTCTCTCCCTTTCTTGGCATTTAATGCCAACTTGGTGCTTTGTTCTGGCGTTAAACGCCATACTAGTACCTGTTTCTGGCGTTAAATGCCAGTCTGGTGCCCATTTCTGGCGTTAAACGCTCAGAATGGTGCCAGACTGGGCGTTTAACACCCGTTCTGCTACTCTTACTGGCATTTAAATGCCAGTAAGCTCTTCCTCCAGGGTGAGCTATTTTTAATGCTATTTTTCATTCTGTTTTTGATTTTTTAGTTGTTTTTGTGACTTCACATGATCATCAACCTAAAGAAAATAACAATGGAAAATAATAGATATAATTAGATAACATTGGGTTACCTCCCAATAAGCGCTTCTTTAATGTCAATAGCTTGACAGTGAGCTCTCATGGAGCCTCACAGATAATCAGAGCAGGGTTGGGGCCTCTCAACACCAAACTTAGAGTTTAGTTGTGGCCTCCCAACACCAAACTTAGAGTTTGGTTGTGGCCTCCCAACACCAAACTTAGAGTTTGAATGTGGGGGCTTTGTTTGACTCTGTATTGAGAGAAGCTTTTCATGCTTCCTCTCTATGGTTACAGAAGGAGAACCTTGAGTCTTGAATACAAGGTAGTCCTCATTCAACTGAAGGACCAACTCTCCTCTGTCAACATCAATCACAGCTTTTGCTGTGGCTAGGAAGGATCTGCCAAGGATGATGGATTCATCCTCATCCTTCCCAGTGTCTAGGATTATGAAATCAGCAGGGATGTAAAGGCCTTCAACCTTCACTAGCACGTCCTCTACTAGTCCATAAGCCTGTTTCATTGATTTGTCTGCCATCTCTAGTGAGATTCTTGCAGCTTGTACCTCAAAGATTCCCAGTTTCTCCATTACAGAGAGTGGCATGAGGTTTATCCCTGACCCCAGGTCACATAGAGCCTTCTCAAAGGTCATGGTGCTTATGGTACAAGGTATAAAGAATTTTTTGGGATCCGGTTTCTTATGAGGTAATGTCTGCCTCATTAATGCATTCAGTTCATTTGTGAATAAGGGGGGTTCATCCTCCCAAGTCTCAGTACCAAATAACTTGGCATTCAGCTTCATGATTGCTCCTAGATATTTAGCAACTTGCTCTTCAGTGATTTCTTCATCCTCTTCAGAGGAAGAATATTCATCAGAGCTCATGAATGGCAGAAGGAAGTTCAATGGAATCTCTATGGTCTCTGTATGAGCCTCAGATTCCTTTGGTTCCTCAAAGGAAAACTCCTTTCTGTCCAGAGGACGTCCCATGAGGCTTTCCTAACTGAGACTTACATCCTCCTCACTCTCTCCAGGTTCGGCCATGTTGGTCATGGTTATGGCCTTGCACTCTCTTTTGGAATTTTCTTCTGTATTGCTTAGGAGAGTACTGGGAGGAGTTTCAGTAATCTTCTTACTCAGCTGATCCACCTGTGCCTCCAAATTTCTAATGAAGGACCTTGTTTCATTCATGAAACTTAGTGTGGTCTTGGATAGATCAGAAACTATGGTTGCCAGGCCAAAATGGATCTGTTCAGAATTCTCTGTCTGTTGCTGAGAAGATGAAGGAAAAGGCTTGCTATTGCTAAACCTATTTCTTCCACCATTATTGTTGAAGACTTGTTGAGGCTTCTGTTGGTCCTTCCATGAGAAATTTGGATGATTTCTCCATGAAGGATTATAGGTGTTCCCATAGGATTCTCCCATGTAATTTACCTCTACCATTGCAGAGTTCTCAGGATCATAAGCTTCTTCTTCAGAAGATGCTTCTTTAGTACTGTTGGATGCAGCTTGCAATCCATTCAGACTCTGAGAAATCATATTGACTTGCTGAGTCAATATTTTGTTCTAAGCCAATATGGCATTCAGAGTGTCAATCTCAAGAACTCCTTTCTTCTGAGTTGTCCCATTATTCACAGGATTCCTTTCAGAAGTGTACATGAACTGGTTATTTGCAACCATTTCAATGAGTTCCTGAGCTTCTTCAGGCATCTTCTTCAGATGAAGAGATCCACCTGTAGAGTTGTCCAATGACATCTTGGACAGTTCAGACAGACCATCATAGAATATGCATATGATGCTCCATTCTGAAAGCATGCCAGAAGGACATCTTCTAATCAACTGCTTGTATCTTTCCCAAGCTTCATAGAGGGATTCGCCTTCCTTCTGTCTGAAGGTCTGGACTTCCACTCTAAGCTTACTCAATTTTTGAGGTGGAAAGAACTTTGCCAAGAAGGCATTGACCAGCTTTTCCCAAGAGTTCAGGCTGTCCTTAGGTTCTGAGTCCAACCATGTCCTAGCTCTGTCTCTTATAGCAAAAGGAAAAAGCATAAGTTTGTATATCTCAAGGTCAATCCCATGAGTCTTAATAGTGTCACAGATTTGCAAGAACTCAGCTAAAAACTGATGAGGATATTCCAATGGAAGCCCATAATACTTGCAATTCTGCTGCATTAGAGAAACTAATTGAGACTTAAGCTCAAAGTTGTTTGCTCCAATTGCAGGAATTGAGATGCTTCTTCCACATAAGTCAGAAGAGGGTGCAACGAAGTCACCAAGCATCTTCCTTGCATTGTTGGCATTGTTGTCATTTTCAGCTGCCATGTCTTTCTCTTCTTCAAAAATTTCTGTTAGGTCCTCTCCAGAGAGTTGTGCTTTAGCTTCTCTTAGCTTCCTCTTCAAAGTCCTTTCAGGTTCAGGATTAGCTTCAACAAGAATGCCTTTGTCCTTGTTCCTACTCATATGAAAGAGAAGAGAACAAGAAAGTATGGAATCCTCTATGTCATAGTATAAGGATTCCTTGAGGTGTCAGAGGAAAAGAAGAATAGAAGAATAAGGTAGAGAGGAGAATTAGAACTTATAGAGAGGGAATGAGTCCGAATTGCTAATGGAAGAGAAGTGTTAGTCTTAAATAGAAAAAGGCAAGGAGGAAGAAGAATTTTCCAAGACAAATTTTTAAATAAAACTAAAAATTTTAAAATAATTAAAAAGAATTTTGAAAAAGTGGATGATGGTTTTCAAAAATTAAAAGTGAGAAAGTGGTTAAGTGATTTTGAAAAAGATTTTGAAATTGGCAATCAAAAAGATATAATTGAAAATTATTTTGAAAAAGATGTGATTGAGAAGATATGATTGAGAAGATATGATTGAAAAACAATTTAAAAAGATTTGATTTTTAAAGTTAATGACTTGGCTAACAAGAAAATTAAAAGATATGATTCTAAAATTCAAATATTGAACCTTTCTTAACAAAGTAACAAACTTGAAATTTTTGAATCAAATCATTAATTGTAGCAAGGATTTTTGAAAATATTGAAAAAAATAATTTAAAAGATTTGATTTTGAAGAAGATATGATAAAAAAAAAAATATGATTTGGAAAAGATTTGATTTTGAAAAATTTTGAAGATTTGAAACAGATTTGAATTGAAAACAAAATCTCTCCTCCTGTGCCATCCTGGCGTTAAACGCCCAGAATGGTATCCATTCTGGCGTTTAACGCCCAAAATACTACCCTTTTGGGCGTTAAACGCCCAGCCAGGTACCTTGTCTGGCGTTTAAATGCCAGTTTTCCTTCTTCACTGGGCATTTTGAACGACCAGCTTTTTCTCTGTGATTCCTCTGCTGTATGTTCTGAATCTTCAATTCTCTGTATTATTGACTTGAAAAGACAAAATTTTGAAAAACTTTTTTTTGAATTTTTAATGATGAAAAACAACAAAATGAAACTAACCATGGAAGACTAAGATCAGATAAATAATGCATGCAAGACACCAAACTTAGAAATTTTCATATTAGAGACACTAACAAATTAAAAATTGCATATGAAAAACAACAAAAGATACAAAACAAGAGAACTTAAAGATCAGATCCAAGTAAATCATCAAGAACAACTTGAAGATTAATGAAGAACATAATGCATATATTCGAAAAATGCAAGAGAATTAAAAATATGCAGGACACCAAACTTAAAAACAGACACTAAACTCAAACAAGAAACACACATTATTTTTTATTTTTATGATTTTATTTATTATTTTTTTTTAATTTTTCAAAAATTAATTAGAGAAAGAGAAAATAAGGAATTCAAAATTTTTAATGAGAATTCCAAGAATCATGCAATGTTAGTCTAAAACTCCGGTCCAGGAATTAGACATGGCTTACCAGCCAGCCAAGCTTTCAGTGAAAGCTCCGGTCCAAAACACTTGACATGGCCAATGGCCAACCAAGCTCTAGCAGATCATTACATTCAACAGCAAGATTGATAGAAATCAACGAGCTCTTGTGATGATAAGTTGAAACCTCGGTCCAAAAGTTTAGACATGGTTTCACAACTAGCCAGACTTCAACAAATCATCATGAAACTCTAGAATTCATTCTTAAAAATTATGAAGACATAGAATAATTTATTTTTTTTGAAAATTTTTTGAAAATAAAAATAATAAAAACAAAAAGCTTAAAATTTAAATAAAATTACCTAATCTGAGCAACAAAATGAACCGTTAGTTGTCCAAACTCGAATAATCCCCGGTAACAGCACCAAAAACTTGGTGCACGAAATTGTGATCTCTGAAACGGCGCCAAAAACTTGGTATGCACAATCTTGATCTCAACTCTTTTTTACAACTCCGCACAAGTAACCAGCAAGTGCACTGGGTCATCCAAGTAATAAACCTTACGTGAGTAAGGGTCGATCCCACGGAGATTGTCGGCTTGAAGCAAGCTATGGTCATCCTTGTAAATCTCAGTCAAGCAGATTCAAATGGTTATGAAGTTTTGAGAATTTAAAATATAAATAAAATATAAATTAAGATAGAAATACTTATGTAATTCATTGGTAGAACTTCAGATAAGCGTATGAAGATGCTTTGTTCCTTCTGAACCTCTGCTTTCCTACTGTCTTCATTAAATCATTCGTACTCCTTTTCATGGCAAGCTGTATGTTGGGAGATCACCGTTGTCAATGGCTACTGTCTGTCCTCTCAGTGAAAATGGTCCAAGTGCACTGTCACCGCACGGCTAATCATCTGTCGGTTCTCACTCATGTTGGAATAGGATCCATTGATCCTTTTGCGTCTGTCACTACACCCAACACTCCCGAGTTTGAAGCTCGTCATAGTCATCCCTTCCCAGATCCTACTTGGAATACCACAGACAAGGTTTAAACTTTCTGAATCTCAGAAATGGCCGCCAATAATTCTAGCTTATACCACGATGACTCTGATCGTGAACCAGGAATCCAAGAGAAATGCATTCAAGCTTGTTTTCATGTAGAACGGAAGTGTTTGTCAGGTACGCGCTCATAAGTGAGAATGGTGATGAGTGTCACTTGATCATCACATTCATCATGTTCTTGTGTGTGAATGAATATCTTAGAATAAGAATAGGCTTGAGTTGAAAAGAAAAATAATAGTACTCTGCATTAATTCATGAGGAACAGCAGAGCTCCACACCTTAATATATGGGGTGTAGAAACTCCACCGTTGAAAATACATAAGTGAAAGGTCTAGGCATGGCAGTGAGGCCAGCCACCAAATGTGTACAATGATCTATGATAGCATAAAACTGATCAAGGATATAAAATAAATCACTAAAAGTAGTTTTTGTACTAAACTAGTAGCTAGGGTTACAGAAAATAAGTAACTAAGTGCAGATAGTACATAAATCCACTTTCGGGGCCCACTTGGTGTGTGCTTGGGCTGAGCATTGAAGCTTTCACGTGTAGAGACTCTTCTTGGAGTTAAACGCCAGATTTGGTGCTAGTTTGGGCGTTTAACTCCAGCTTGTAACTCAGTTCTGGCGTTTAACGCCAGAATAGGGCATGAAGTTGGCATTTAAACGCCAGTTTGCATCGTCAAAACTCGAGCAAAGTGTGGACTATTATATATTTCTGGAAAGCCCAGGATGTCTATTTTCCAACGCAATGAAGAGCGCACCAATTGGATTTCTGTAGCTCCAGAAAATTCATTTTGAGTGCAGGGAGATCAGAATCCAATAACATCTGCAGTCTTTTCAGCCTCTGAATCAGATTTTTGCTCAGGTCCCTCAATTTCAGCCAGAAAATAGCTAAAATAACAGAAATATACACAAACTCATAGTAAAGTCCAGAAATGTGAATTTTGCTTGAAAATTAATAAAAATATACTAAAAAGTAGCTAGATCCTACTAAAAACTACCTAAAAACAATGCCAAAAAGCGTATAAATTATCCACTCATCAGAAGTCAATGCCCCAAAGATAAAAAATTTCACAGAATAGCATGAGCTGTTGGGGCATCTCATCCCTCTTAGATATTGTACCAAACTTTTGGCATGAGAAACAAGATTTACAGAAGGCAGTAGCATCTTTAAAAAGAGTGGGCCACCAGAATCCACAGTCTAAAATTTTTCTTACTGTTCTTTGAGGGCCAAAATGTCCACCACTCTCAAAGGAGTGGCAGGCCTCTAAAATGGACTGGAATTCGGATTGAGGCACACACCTTCTAATTATCTGGTCAACACCATACCTCCATAAATATGGGTCATCCCATATATAATATTTGGAATCACTTTTCAGCTTGTCCTTTTGATGCTTAGTAAAATTGGGAGGGAAGGTATGACTAACTAGATAGTTAGCTATAGGAGCATACCAAGGAACTACTTCAGATATTGCGTGCAAGCTATCTAATGGAAAAGCATCATTGATAGGAGTAGAGTCATCCTTAATGTGCTCAAGGCGACTCAAATGGTCCACCACTAAATTTTGGGAACCACTCCTATCCTTAATTTCTAAATCAAATTCTTATAGCAACAATATCCAACATATTAACCTTGGTTTGGACACTTTTTTAGCTAATAAATATTTTAGAGCTGCATGGTCTGAGTACACTATCACTTTAGTACCAAGTAAATAGGCTTGGAATTTATCCAGAGCAAAAACAATAGCAAGAAGCTCTTTTTCAATGGTAGTATAATTAGACTGAGCAACGTCTAAGGTCTTAGAAGCATAAGCAATTATGAAAGGATCCTTACCTTCGCGCTGAGTTAGCGCCGCTTCTACTGCATAGTTGGAGGCGTCACACATAATCTCAAAAGGCTGGCTCCAGTCGGGTCCTCTCACAATCGGAGCTTAAGTCAAGGCGATCTTCAGCTTATCAATCGCATTCATGCAGTCCTCACTCGGCTCGAACTCAATATCTTTCTACAGCAGTCTGGATAAAGGCAATGCTACCTTACTGAAGTCCTTGATAAATCGCCGGTAGAAACCTGCATGACCAAGGAACGAACGGACTTCCCTCACGGAGGAGGGGTAAGGTAAACTAGAAATCACATCTACCTTTGCTGGATCTACAGAAATACCAGTATTAGAAACAACGTGTCCTAGAACAATACCTTGTTTTACCATAAAATGACATTTTTCAAAGTTTAACACAAGGTTTGAACTAACATACCTGTCTAATACTCTAGCTAAACAATCCAAGCAAAGGCTAAATGAATCATCATACACACTAAAGTCATCCATGAAAACTTCCATACAGTTCTCAATAAGATCTGAGAAAACACTCAACATGCACCTTTGAAAAGTAGCCGGTGCATTACATAAGCCAAAAGGCATCCTCTTGTATGCATATGTTCCAAAGGGACACGTAAAAGTAGTCTTCTCCTGATCTTCCAGAGCTATATGAATTTGAAAATAGCCAGTGTAACCATCTAAAAAGAAGTAGTGTGATTTACTTGATAGGCGATCAAGCATCTGATCGATAAAGGGCAGGGGATAGTGATCTTTGTGGGTTGCCTGGTTGAGGCACCTGTAATCAATGCACACCCTCCAGGAGTTCTGCACTCTAGTTATCAGGAGCTCTCCATGTTCAATATTTACTGTTGTGACTCCAGACTTCTTGGGCACCACTTGTACTGGGCTGACCCATTTGCTATCTGAGATGGGATAGATGATATCCGCTTCAAGCAATCTGGTCACTTCCTTCTTGACAACTTCTAAGATGGTGGGGTTCAGCCGCCTTTGAGGTTGACGGACAGGCCTTGCTCCCTCTTCTAAAAATATCTGGTGCTCACAAACTTGAGGGCTGATGCCTACTATATCTGCCAAGCTCTACCCAATTGCTTTCTTGTGTCTTCTCAGCACACTAAGCAACTGCTCCTCCTGTTGGGAAGTGAGTTCCCTTGCAATGATAACTGGGAGCTTCTGATGATCCTCAAGGTAAGCATACTTGAGGTGGGGTGGAAGGGCCTTTAACTTCATTTTCTGCTCATGGCTAGGCACTTGATCTTTTGGAGCTAGTGATGGTGGCAGTGTGTCGTCATCGTGTTCAGAGGGATTCCCCACACTTGCACCTTGCTCCATGTGCATCTCTTCTATTTCTTCTTGGTGAACTGCAACTACAATTTCATCTATGATGTCATACTGGAAGATGGAATGATCTTCCGGAGGATACTTCATAGCTTCATCCAAGTTGAAACTCACTGCTCTGCTATCTATCTCAAAGGAGTAAGTTCCTGAGAAAGCATCCCACTTGAACTTTGAAGTCTTCAGAAATGGCCTTCCAAAGAGGATGGATGATGGTCTTCCTGAGTCATTAGGGGGCATCTCCAAAATGTAGAAGTCAATAGGGAATGTGAGCCCCTTAATGCTCACTAGCACGTCCTCAGCACTTCCTACCACCGAGATTATACTTTTATCTGCCAAAACAAAACATGTTGCCGACCTTTTTAAGGAAGGGAGCCTCAAAACATCATATACAGATAATGGCATAATACTCACACACGCGCCTAAATCACACATACAGTCAGAAAATTTTACACCTTCTATAGTAATAGTAACCATGCATGGACCTGGATCACTACATTTTTCTGGTATATCACCCATTAAAGTAGAAATAGAGCTACCTAGAGGAATAGTTTCTAAATCCTGTATTTTATCTTTATTCATGCATAAATTTTTTAGAAACTTCGCATATTTAGGTACCTGGCGAATGGCATCAAAAAGTGGAATCGTTACCTCAACCTTTTTGAAGATCTCCACCATCTTGGGGTCTAGCTCCATCTACTTCCTAGACTTCCTAGCAAGGTGTGGAAATGGAATGGGAATGGCTTCTCTGGTAACTTCATCTTCTTTAGGTGTTCCATTCCCTGGTTAAGCTGCTTATTCTTCAACCATGTCCTGTACTTCCTCTTCTTCAACATCCTCTACCTCAGCAGTGTCCTCAACATGGATGTCATCCATTGAGCTTGGCTTCTCATGACTCCTCTCTTGCAGTGTGGTTCCGGACCTCAAAGTAATGGCATTGATTCCACCCTTAGGGTTGGGTAAAGGTTGAGAAGGAAGTGCACTGGAGCTTGAAGGTTGATTGTTGGGGGGTAGAAGGTGGTTCCAGCCGGGAGATGAGAGCTTGTAAAGTGGAGGTAAGACCAGTGATGCTAGAGGTAAGTGTATTCTGAAGGACTTTCTGTCTTTGTACAATAGAGTGAAGCATCTCATCATTTGTAGAAGAAGGGGGCTAAATAATCTGAGGGGCCTGCTGTTGGTTGTTCTGAGGCGCTTGGGATTACCTTTGGTGAGGTGCTCTGTAAGGTTGGTTTTGGTTCTGCTGCTGGTAAGGAGGATTCTACTGTCTGCTGTTGTTATTGTTCCACCTCTGATTCCCCCTGTTGTCTCTGCCTCCTCGGTTGTAGTTGTCCCTCCATCCTTGGTTGGAGTTATCTTGCCAACCTTGATTGTAGCTTCCACCTTGGTTATAATTGCCGCCTTATTGATAGTATCCTTGATTTAGACGGTCATAGAAATTGTGAGTAGCTGCCAAGGTGTTGTCTTCTTGTTGGAGCTACGGGCACTTATCAGTGTAATGAGTATAACAGGCACATATTTCGCACACTCTCTGAGGAACCAACTGTTGACATTGTTGTTGTGGGAGAGGTTAAGGTTGTTGTTGATTCAGCTGTAGCTACTTCAGTATGTTGGTCATCTCTCCCAGAGTCTATGTGAGAGCAGCAGTCTCACTACTAGAAGAAACTTCCGCAATAGCCTTGGGATGGTTGTTCCTGTGCCTGACATTTCGGGTAGATTCAGGTAGATCGGTGATCAGTTGCCATGCTTCTGTCGCCGTCTTGTACTTCTTCAGAGAACCATTACTTGTAGCATCTAATGTAGTCTTGTCCTGAGGCTTCATGCCTTGTGTAAAGTAGCTAATCAACACCAATTGGTCAATCTTGTGGTGGGAGCATGAATCTAGGAGATTCCTGAAGCGCTCCCAATATTCATATAGAGTTTCTGACTCGCCTTGGATAATGCAGGAAATTTCTTTCCTCAGTCTATCTGTAACTTCAGCTGGAAAGTATTTCTCCAGGAATTCCCTTCTGAGCAGATCCCAATTAGTAACACTGCTTCAGGTTGAGTGTAGAAACACTCCCTTGCCTTTTCCTCAAGAGAAAATGGGAAGGCATATAGCCAAATAGTAGTTTCATCTGCACCATGACGCCTAGTAGTTGAGCAGGCTGTCTGAAAATCTCTAAGGTGCTTGATAGGCTCTTGAGCAGGTAAGCCATGAAACTTGGGCAGTAAGTTGATTAGCGCAGTCTTCAGTTCAAAATCTGCAGCCAGATTTGGGTGACGCTGAAAGAACTGAAGATTGATGGTTTAGAATTCAGAATAAATTCTCGTTGCAAGTATAGTTTCTAAACCAAGCAATCAACCTTTCTTACAAACGTTTTGGTTGTCACAAGTAACAAACCCAATAAAATTTATAAACTGAAGTATTCAAACCTCAGGTCGTCTTCTCAAGGAATTGCAGGGAGGTGTTCTTATTATTAATTATGAAAAATAGTGTTTTGGGTTTTGAAAGGTTTAAACAAGGAAAACAAGTTGTAGGAATTAATAAATTAATATCTAATAAAACTCTTGGCAAGGGATAAAAATTCGGAAGTTCTATCCCAGTTGCTCTTATGAGAATTGAGTTTAACCCCACTTAGTTAACCTAAGGCAAAGGAAAGTCAAGTGGACTAATTAGTTAGATTCCCAAGTCCTAGCCAACTCCTAAGGAAAGACTAGAGTTAGTGGAATTCCAGTCAATTAGAGAAATTAATCAACAATCACGATAAGTTGATAAATCAAGAGCCTCCAGTTAATCAATCAAAGCCAAGAATATGAAAAGCTAAATAAGAATCATGAATATGAAATACCTCAATTTATACCAAATAAAGAAAATCCTAACATTAATGGTTCATAAGCCAATTTGGCAACACAAGTAATTAAATGAGAGCATTAAAATATCTGAGAGTAAAAGAAATATTGAACCTGGTGAAGAGTTGAAATCCTAAATCCTTTAAGAGGAATCCAAATCCTAAGACCTAAGAGAGAGGAGAGAACCTCACACTCTAGAAACTACATCTAAATTATGAAAAGTGAATGTATGATATGTTCTTCATGAATGGATTCATTCCCCCACTTTGTAACCTCTAATCTGTGCTTTCTGGACTTGGATTTGGGCCAAAAAGTGTTTTAGAAATCGCTGGGAGCATTTTCTGCAGTTTCTGGTGCGTGGCGTCTGTCACGTGTTTGCGTGGGTCATGCGGTCGCGTCATCTGGAGTTTTCCTTATCATGCGTTCGCGTCGGTCACGCGTACGCGTCATTTGCGTTCTGCTCAAGGCACGCGTTCGCGTTAGTCACGCATTCGCGTCAATGCCTTTTTGCGCTAAGCATGCGGTCACGTCGTCCATGCGTTCGCGTCGCTGCCAGTTTCTTCAAAAACTCCATTTTGTGCTTTCCATCCATTTTTGTATGTTTCCTTTCCATGCTTTAAATCATTCCTGCCTTAGGAGATCTGAAAATACTCAACACACAAATCACGACATCGAATGGTAATAAAAGGTAATTAAAATAATTATTTTTAAAGCATAGGAAACATGTTTTTCACATATATCACATAATAAGGAAGGGAAAAGTAAAACCATGCAATTTCACATGAATAAGTGGGTGAAGGGTTGAGTAAATCACTTAAATTAAGCACAAAATATATCATAAAATATGGGTTTATCAGATGCGCTTGATACGGTTGCAGTGTAAAGTCTGGAGCTCCTGCTTCCTGGAGAGTAATCCTTCTGGGCTCCGCCATATTACCTGCACGTAAATCAACAAAATCAGTAGGAGAGGGGCTTGTTTCTTCCTCAGATGGCGCTTTAGATTCGCCCTCAAATGAGATTGGTGAATTGGTAAGAACCACTTCACCACCCTTAGAGGCTAACCGACGTCGAGCTCGCCTAATACATGAAATAGTTCTTTCAATTTCAGGATCAAACGCGGCTAAGCTCGAATCAGGTAGTGAATGCGTCATTCAATGAAAGAAACATACAGCTCATGGTAATAAAATAAAATAAAATATGCAAAAATTAAAAATATGTACACCAACCAATAATTTAGCACACAATTGCAACTCCCCGGCAACGGCGCCAAAAATTGACGAGGCGGAAAATTGCCAATTAAGAATTTATAATAAGAACGGCGTTGCAAGTACAGTTCTTAATTGACAGAAATTCCGCTTATCAATGTGAAAGGAGTGTCACAAATTTAGAATAAAAATACTGGGAGTAGGAATCCTAGGTCGTCTCCCAACGAGTTGACAAAAGGGTGCTATTTTATTAGTCAGGAATTTTTTGAGAAATTTTAAGAGTTGGAGAACAAAAAAATAAATGATTGTAAATTAAAGCAATGTAAATTAAAAGAGATTTATGTATTTAAAATAAAAAGCCTTGACTGGGAGAAGATTAATCGGAAGTTCTATCCTTGTTGGAATTATCCCAAGTGTGATAATAAGACGTTGTTGTTTTCACTTAGTTAACCCTTACCGAATAAAGGAAAGTCAAGTGATTGAGCTAACTCTTATTCACAAGTCCTAATCCTCTCCTTATGGAAGGATTAGCATTAGTGACTAGAGAATTAGCCAACAACTTCCAATTAAAACCAACACTTGAGTATTCCAACTCAAGGGTCTCCTTTTAATCAACTCCCAAGTCAAGTTGGGAGTCTACTCCATTGACATAAATACAATGTTCACAGACATATAAGAAGAAGACATGATGAATTAAATAAAGTAATACTGTGAAAATTAATTAAAGGTAAACATAGTTCTTTGCATTAATAAATCCCAAAATCATAACCATACGTATCTGAACAGGGTTAATGGGCAATAAAAGAGTAAAGGAATAAGGAAACAAACTAGAATAATGGAAACTTCAACGGAGGTAATGAATCTTCTCAATATCCAAATCAAAAGCATAAAACTCTAAAAACTATGAATGTGAAGAAACCTAGAGGAAGTAATAGAATTCTCTCTAAGATTCAAAACCAAAACTAAAACTCAAAAACTATGCGAATGAGAATGTGTGTTGAGTCTCCGCTTGTCCCCTGGCTCTAGTCTGTGTTTCTGGGCCAAAAACTAGGTCCAAACTCAGCCCAAAATCGCCCCCAGCGTCTTCTGCGTTTTCTGCACGTGGCGCATGTCACGCGTACGCTTCAGTCATGGGTACGCATCGCTGGTCATCTTCGCGTGCCATTCGTACGTGTCAGGTACGCGCACGTGTTGACGTGCAAACTCCAATTCACGCGCACGTGATGAGCGGATAATTTATACCCTTTTTGGCATTGTTTTTAGGCAGATTTTAGTATATTTTAGTTATTTTTTATTATATTTTTATTAGTTTTTATTCAAAAATCACATTTTTGGGCTTTACTATGAGTTTGTGTGTTTTTCTGTAATTTCAGATATTTTCTTGCTGAAATTGAGGGACCTGAGCAAACATCTGATTCAAAGGCTGAGAAAGGACTGCAGATGCTATTGGATTCTAACCCTCTTGCACTCGAAATGGATTTTCTGGAGCTACAGAAGCCCAATCGGCGCGCTCTTAATTGCGTTGGAAAGTAGACATCTTGGGGTTTTCAGCAATATATAATAGTCTATAATTTGCCCGAGTTTTAATGGCCCAAACTGGCGTTAAAAGCCAGCCAAAAACTTTCTGGCGTAAAATGCCAGAACTGGCATACTTTTCGGCGTTAAACGCCCATTTTGGCACCCAGGGTGGCATTTAACTCCAATATGAGGCATATGCACGTGGAAGCTTGAAAGCTCAGCCCAAACACTCACCAAGTGGGCCCCAGAAGTGGAATTCTGCACTATCTACACCTAGTTACTCATTTTCTGTAACCCTAAGTTACTAGTTTAGTATAAAAACTACTTTTAGAGATTCATTTAGCAACTCATGACATTTTTTACATTCCATATTATATCTTTGACGGCATGAGTCTCTAAACCCCATAGGTGGGGGTGAAGAGATCTGCTGTGTTTCAATGGATTAATGCAATTACTACTGTTTTCTATTCAATCACGCTTGATTCTATTCTAAGATACTCACTCGTACTTCAATCTAGAGAAGATGATGATTCGTGACACTCATCATTATCCTCAATTCTATGAACGCATACCTGACAACCACTCCCATTCTATCTGAGCTCAACGTAGTCATTGGGCGACAGCTTGAGTGCGTATTTCTTGGGTCTCTTATTCACGGACCGAGTCTGTGAGATCAGAACCTTCGTGGTATAGGCTAGAACCAATTGGTAGCATTCTTGGGATCCGGAAAGTCTAAACCTTGTCTGTGGTATTCCGAGTAAGATCTGGGAAGGGATGACTGTAACGAGCTTCAAACCTGCGAATGTTGGGCGCAGTGACAGTGTGCAAAAGGACAAGGGTCCTATTCCGACGCTAGTGGGAACCGACAGCTGATTAGCCGTGCGGTAGCTGTACATGGTATTTTTCATATGAGACGAGAAATCCGACAGTTGATTAGCCGTGCATAGATTGTACATGGTATTTTTTATCCGAGACGATCATAAAGCTTGCCATTGAAGGAAGCTATGCGTGTTTAGAGAAGAAGACAGTAGGAAAGCAGAGATTCAGACGACATAGCATCTTCGAAACCTCAGGCTGTTTCTCATTACTGAATTACAAGTACCATTTATTTCATGTTATTTACCTTTCATAAACAAAACCATTTTTATCATTAATATCCTGACTAAGATTTACAAGATAACCATAGCTTGCTTCAAGCCGGCAATCTCCGTGGGATCGACCCTTACTCACGTAAGGTATTACTTGGATGACCCAGTGCACTTGCTGGTTAGTTGTGCGGAGTTGTGAAAAGTGTTATCACAATTTCGTGCACCAAGTTTTTGGCGCCGTTGCCGGGGATTGTTCGAGTTTGGACAACTGACGGTTCATCTTGTTGCTCAGATTAGGAAGAATTTACCTTTTTGGTTGGTCTATAGTCACTAAATTTGAGTCTTTTATTTTCTTTTCAAAAATCTTTCAAAAAGTTTTATTTTTCTTCATTAATCTGTTATTTGTCTTTGAGTCTTTTATTATTGTTCTTGATAAAATTTTTAAAATCCTTGTTTTATTTTTCTAAATTTCTTTACGAAATATTTAATAAATAAATAAAAACCAATAACCTCATAATTTAGTCTTCTGTCTGAGTTTAGTTTCATGTTTTAAGTTTGGTGTCAATTGCATGCCTTTATTTTTCTTTCAATTTTTCGAATTACATGTTCTTAGTTCTTTCTTGATCTTCAAGTTGTTCTTATTTATTTTTCTTGTTTGATCTTTAGTTTTTCTTGTTTTGTGTCTTTCCTTGTTTTTCTTGTGCATTTCCGAATTATTAGTGTCCAAAGTATAAAAATTTTTAAGTTTGGTGTTCTTTGTTTTTATTTTCTTAAAGATTTCCATCTTGATCTTCAAAGTGTTCTTGGTGTTCATCTTGACATTCAAAGTTTTCTTGTTTGTTTTCTTTGTTTTGATCTAAAAATTTTAAATTTGGTGTCATTTTATTATTTTTCTCTTTTCTCATTAAATTCAAAAAATATCTTTTCTCTTTATTTTAATTGAATTTTCGAAATTTACATAAAAAAATTCAGATTTTTATTTAAATTTTTTTTATCTTATCTTATCTTAGTTTTAAAATTTCAAAATTCAAATCTTTTTCAAAAAATCATATCTTTTTCAAAATTCTATCTTATCTTATTTCAAATTCAAATTTCAAATTTCAATTAAATTCCAAAATTCAAATTCAAATTTCAAAATTTAAATTTAAAATTTTAAAAATCAAACCTTTTCAAAATTTAAAACTTTTTTCAAATCCTTATCTTATATTGTTGACTATTTCAAAATTCAAAATTCAAAATTTAATTTTCAAATTTAAAATTTAAATTTTAAAACTTTTTAATTTAAAAACCTATCTTCTCTTAAATTCCTTATCTTCTCTTTCCTAACTTATCTTATCTTTTGTAATCTCAAATCCTATAATCAAATCTTTTTCAAATCTTTTCTTTTATTTATTTTCCTAAAAGTATCTTTAATTTTAAGACATATCTTTTTCAAAACTTCCTAACCACTTTCTCTCTCTTCATTTTTCGAAAATCCTCACCCAAAAATTTTCAAATTTTTTTAATTAATTAATTAATTTAGTTTTCTAATTTCATTTATTTCTTTTTCTTTTTTTTATTTATTTTCAAAATTTGCATCATTTTATTTACTTTATTTTTAATTTCGTTAAATTCAAAAAAAAAGGGGGAATAAAATTTTTATTCACAATCCACATCATCTCCCTTTCTCCATCATGGACCTAAGTGGAAATGAACAGTTCATAAGGACTCCGGGGTCATATGCTAACCCCACTACTGCCTCATATGGGAGTAGTATCTGTGTACCCTCCATCAGAGCCAACAGTTTTGAGCTAAATCCTCAGCTCATTATCATGGTGCAGTAAAATTGCCAGTATTCTGGTCTTCCACAGGAAGAACCTACTGAGTTTCTGGCACAGTTCTTACAAATTGCTGACACAGTACGTGATAAGAAAGTAGATCAGGATGTCTACAGATTGTTAGTGTTTCCATTTACTGTAAAAGATCAAGCTAAGAGGTGGCTGAATAACCAACCCACAACAAGCATAAGAACATGGAAACAGTTATCAGACAAATTCCTAAATCAATATTTCCCTCCAAAAAGGATGACACAGCTAAGGCTGGACATCCAAGGCTTTAAACAAGAGGATAATGAATCTCTTTATAATGCCTGGGAGAGGTACAGAGAGATGCTAAGAAAATGCCCCTCTGAAATGTTTTCAGAATGGGTGTAGTTAGACATCTTCTACTATGGGCTTACAAAAAGGCCCAGATGTCTCTAGACCACTCAGCTGGTGGATCTATACATATGAGAAAGACAATTAAAGAGGCTCAAGAGCTCATTGATATAGTTGCCAAAAATCAGCACCTGTACTCAAGTGGTGATACCTCTGTGAAAGAAGAGGCTGAGGCAGCATCCACTGAACTTAGTCCTCCAGAACAAATTACTGAACTCAATCAGCAACTATTTTCTATAACAAAATAGTTAGCAGAATTTAAAGAGATGCTACAAGAAACCAAAGATGCTAACCAGAATATGGAAAAATAACTGAATCAGACAAGACAGCAGTTATCTAAACAGATAACAGAAGAATGCCAAGCTGTTCATTTAAGGAGTGGAAAGACATTGAATGTCTCAACTCAAAACAGCAGGAAGCCAAGAAAGGAACATCTGATAGAGGATGACCAAACCACTGTCCAAAATCCCTCTGAGGATAATAAGAGCCCAGAGAGGAATGATTCTGGCGTTCAAACGCTAGAAAAGGGTCAGAAGTTGGCGTTAAACGCCCAATGGATGGCCAATTCTGGCGTTCAAACGCCAGAAAAGGGTGGCAATCTGGAGTTAAACGCCCAAAAAACACCCAATTCTGGCGTTCAAACGCCAATGGGGGATCAGACACCTGCAAGTGGTGATAACAACCCCCTTAGGCAAGCTTCTCTAACCACTTCTATAGGAAATAAACCTGCAGCAAGTAATGTTGAAGAATATAAGGCCAAGATGCCTTATCCTCAGAAACTCTACCAAGCAAAACAGGATAAAAAATTTGCCCGCTTTGCAGACTATCTCAGGACTCTTGAAATAAAGATTCCGTTTACAGAGGCAGTTGAGCAAATACCCTCATATGCTAAGTTCATGAAAGAGATCTTAAGTCATAAGAAGGATTGGAGAGAAACTGAAAAAGTTTTCCTCATTGAAGAATGCAGTGCAGTCATTCTGAAAAGCTTAGCAGAGAAGCTTAAAGATCCCAGAAGCTTTATGATACCATGCACATTAGAGGGTGTTTGTACCAAGACAACTCTATGTGATCTTGGGGCAAGTATCAACCTAATACCTGCATCCACTATCAAAAAGCTTGGTTTGAATGATGAGGTTAAACCAACCCGGATATGCCTCCAACTTGCTGATGGCTCCATTAAGATTCCATCAGGCATAATTGATGACATGATTGTCAAGGTTGGGCCATTTGCCTTTCCCACTGACTTTGTAATACTAGAAATGGAGGAGCACAGGAGTGCAACTCTCATTCTAGGAAGACCTTTCTTAGCAACTGGACGAACCCTCATTGACGTCCAAAAAGGGGAGATAACCCTGAGAGTCAATGAGGATGAGTTTAAGTTGAATGCTGTCAAAGCTATGCAGCATCCAGACACATCAAAAGACTGCATAAGCACTGATATTATTGACTCCCTGGTGGAAGAGGTCAATATGACTGAGAGTCTCGAATCAGAGCTAGAGGACATTTTTAAAGATGTTCAGCCTGATTTGGAGGAACCAGAGAAAACAGAAGAACCTCTGAAAACTCCTCAGGAAGAGGAGAAGCCTCCTAAACCCGAGCTCAAACCACTATCACCATCCCTGAAATATGCATTTCTGGGAGAAGATGACACTTTTCCTGTGATCATCAGCTCTACTTTAGAACCACAGGAAGAGAAAGCATTAATTCAGGTGCTAAGGACACACAAGACAGCTCTTGGGTGGTCCATAAGTGATCTTAAGGGCATTAGCCCGGCCAGATGCATGCATAAGATCCTATTGGAGGATGATGCTAAGCCAGTGGTTCAACCACAGAGGCAGCTGAATCCAGCCATGAAGAAGGTGGTGTAAGAAGAGGTCACTAAGCTACTAGAGGCTTGGATTATTTATCCTATTTTTTGATAGCCCCTGGGTGAGCCCTGTCCAAGTTGTCCCCAAGAAGGGAGGCATGACAGTGGTTCATAATGAAAAAAATGAACTGGTTCCTACAAGAACAGTTACAGGGTGGCGTATGTGTATTGACTACAGAAGACTCAATACAGCCACCAGAAAGGATCATTTTCCTTTACCATTCACAGACCAGATGCTAGAGAGACTATCAGGTCATGAATACTACTGCTTTTTGGATGGCTATTCAGGTTACAACCAAATTGCAGTAGATCCTCAGGACCAAGAGAAAACAGCATTCACATGTCCTTCTGGAGTATTTGCCTATAGAAGGATGCCATTTGGTCGGTGCAATGCACCTGTAACCTTTCAGAGGTGCATGCTCTCTATCTTATGTGATATGGTAGAGAAATTTCTGGAAGTCTTCATGGATGACTTCTCAGTATTTCGAGACTCATTCAGCTCCTGTCTTGACCATCTAGCACTTGTTCTGAAAAGGTGCCAAGAGACTAACCTGGTTTTAAACTGGGAAAAATGTCACTTTATGGTGACTGAAAGAATTGTCCTTCGGCACAAAATTTCAAACAAGGGGATAGAGGTAGATCAAGCTAAGGTAGAGGTAATTGAAAAATTACCACCACCTGCCAATGTTAAGGAAATTAGAAGCTTTCTGGGACATGCAGGATTCTATAGGAGGTTTATAAAGGATTTTTCAAAAATTGCAAAACCTATGAGCAATCTGCTAGCTGCTGACACACCATTTATCTATTACACAGAGTGTCTGCAGGCATTTGAGACTCTGAAAGCTAAGCTGGTCACAGCACCAGTCATTTCTACACCAGAATGGACATTACCATTTGAACTAATGTGTGATGTCAATGACCATGCCATTGGTGCAGTATTGGGACAGAGGCATGACAAGCTTCTTCATGTCATTTATTATGCTAGCCGTGTTTTAAAGGATGCGCAGAAGAATTACACAACCACAGAAAAGGAGTTTCTTGCAGTCGTTTATGCCATTGACAAGTTCAGGTCTTATTTAGTAGGATCAAAAGTGATTGTGTACACTGACCATGCTGCTCTAAAATATCTCATCACAAAGCAGGATTCAAAACCCAGACTCATAAGATGGGTGTTGCTTCTGCAAGATTTTGATATAGAGATAAGAGACAGAAAAGGGACAGAAAACCAAGTAGCAGATCACCTGTCCTGGATAGAACCAGTAGCAGGAGCGTCCCTCCCTCCTACTGAGATCTCTAAAACCTTTCCGGATGAGCAACTCTTTGCCATTCAAGAAGTACCATGGTTTGTAGACATTGCAAACTATAAAGCTGTGAGATTCATACCCAAGGAGTACAGTAAGCAGTAAACAAAAGAATTGGTTACTGATGCAAAGTACTACTTGTGGGATGAACCATATCTCTTTAAGAGGTGTGCAGATGAAATGATCTGTAGATGCGTGCCTAGAGAAGAGGCATAGAAAATCTTATGGCATTGCCATGGATCACAATATGGAGGATATTTTGGAGGTGAGCGAACAGCCACAAAGGTTCTCCAATGTGGCTTCTACTGGCCTACTCTTTATAAAGACTCCCGAGAGTTTGTACGTAACTGTGACAGTTGCCAGAGAGCTGGTAATCTGGCTCACAATTATGCCATGCTTCAGCAAGGGATCTTAGAGATTGAGTTGTTTGATGTATGGGTATTGACTTCATAAGGCCTTTCCCACCATCATACTCAAACACTTATATTCTTGTGGCAGTAGACTATGTATCTAAATGGGTAGAGGCAATTGCAACACCCACTAATGATACTAAGACAGTGATGAAGTTCCTCCAGAAGCATATCTTCAGCAGGTTCGGTGTCCCTAGGATACTGATCAGTGATGGAGGCACTCATTTCTGCAATAAACAGCTCGACTCTGCTCCGGTCCGATATGGAATTAACCATAAAGTGGCCACTCCATATCATCCACAGACAAATGGCCAGGCTAAAGTCTCAAATAGAGAACTAAAACGAATCCTGGAACAGACTGTAAGTACCCGTAGAAGGGATTAGGCAAGAAGTCTGGATGATGCTCTGTGGGCATACAGCACCGCATTCAAGACTCCTAAAGGGACCTCTCCATACCAGCTTGTGTATGGAAAAGCCTGTCATCTGCCAGTGGAACTGGAACACAAGGCCTACTAGGCAACCAGGTTCCTAAACCTTGATGCTAAGGTAGCTGGAGAGAAAAGATTACTCCAGTTGAATGAGCTGGAGGAGTTTAGACTAAATGCTTTCGAAAATGCTAAAATTTACAAGGAGAAAGCAAAAAGGTGGCATGACAGAAAGCTGTCATCTAGAGTCTTTAAGCCAGGACAGAAGGTTCTGCTATTTAACTCTAGGCTCATATTGTTCCCTAGGAAATTAAAATTCCGGTGGAAGGGACCATATGTGATTACAAGTGTGTCACCATATGGATATGTAGAGCTTCAGGATATTGACTCAGACAAAAAGTTCATTGTTAATGGACAGATAGTCAAACATTATCTTGAAGGCAATATTGAGCAAGAGTGCTCAAAGCTGAGACTAAATTAAAAGCTCAGTAAAAAGTCCAGCTAAAGACAGTAAAGAAGCACTTGCTGGGAGGCAACCCAGCCATTATAAAAAATTAGATGTTTATAACAATTATAAGTCTATTTAATTTTGTTATTCATGTTGGCTAAAGCATTTCAGTGAATAAGTTAGGGAAATGAAGGTTCAGAATATAAAGCAGAGGAATCACAGAGAAAAAGGGCTCACTGGCATTAAAATGCCAGTAAAGAGGCATTTTGGGCGTTAAACGCCAGAATGGCTATCATTCTGGGCGTTCAAAAAAACGCCCATTAAAGAAGGATTCCTGGCATTTAATGCCAGC
The DNA here is from genome assembly GCF_003086295.3 of Arachis hypogaea. NCBI lineage: Eukaryota > Viridiplantae > Streptophyta > Magnoliopsida > Fabales > Fabaceae > Arachis > Arachis hypogaea. The sequence continues at coordinate 58,790,905 of NC_092054.1, forward strand.
CAGGGTATCTGGCTGGGCATTAAACGGCCAAAGAGGCAGTCAAGTGGGCGTTAAATGCCAGAATGGATAGCATTCTGGGCGTTTAACGCCAGGATGACACAAGGGAGGTAGTTTTGTTTCCAATTCAATTTTTTCAATTTTTCATGTTTTCATTCATAATTTTTTGCATCAAACATATTTTAAACGTTCATTTTTCAATTTCTATTTTCAAAAATTAATAATCTTTCCAACTCTTTTTAATTCTTTTTCAATTCTTTTCAAATCCTTCCAAAACATTTTCAAAACTTACATATCTTTTCAAATTCTTTTCAACTCTTTTTAGTTTTTCTTGCATAAAGTAATAAGTTTTCAAAATTAATTGCATCATTCTTCTTCTACTCCCTTCTATCTTCTTTTGCTCGAGAACGAGCAAACCTTGTAAGTTTGGTGTGAAAAAAGCTTTGCTTTTTGTTTTTCCATAACCATTAATGACACCTAAGGCCGGAGAAACCTCTAGGAAGAGGAAAGGGAAAGTAGTTGCTTCCAACTCCGAGTCATGGGAGATGGAGAGATTCATCTCAAAAGCCTATCACTAGAAAGAGGATGGAGCAAACAAGAGAGCCCACTCATGGACCTCAACAAGAGCCATGAGGGAAGAGCAACAAAGGCAAGGAAGAGATATTGAGGAGCTAAAGCACTCCATAAGATCTTCAAGAGGAAGAACTAGCCGCCATCACTAAGGTGGACCCATTCTTTAATTTCCTTGTTCTTATTTTTCTGTTTTTCTCGATTTATATGCTTTATATTTTGTCTATGTTTGTGTCTTCGTTATATGATCATTAGTGTTTAGTATCTATGTCTTAAAGCTATGAATGTTCCATGAATCTTTTGCCTTAATTGAAAAATGTTTTCTGAAAAAGAAAAAGAAGCACATGAATTTTGAATTCTATCTTGAAAATAGTTTAATTATTTTGATGTGGTGGCAATACTTTTTATTTTCTGAATGAATACTTGAACAGTGCATATTTTTTATAGTGAAGTTTATGAATGTTAAGATTGTTGGCCCTTGAAAGAATAATGAAAAAAGAGAAATGTTATTGATAATCTGAAAAATTATAAAATTGATTCTTGAAGCAAGAAAAAGCAGTGAAAAACAAAAGCTTGCGGAAAAAATGGCGAAAAAAAGTAAAAAAAAAAAAGAAAAAGAAAAAGCAAGCAGAAAAAGCCAATAACCCTTTATACCAAAAGGCAAGGGTAAAAAGGATCCAAGGCTTTGAGCATTAATGGATAGGAGGGCCCAAAGGAATAAAATCCTGGCCTAAGTGGCTAAACCAAGCTGTCCCTAACCATGTGCTTGTGGCGTGAAGGTGTCAAGTGAAAAACTTGAGACTGAGCGGTTAAAGTCGTGGTCCAAAGCAAAAAGAGTGTGCTTAAGAGCTCTGGGCACCTCTAACTGGGAACTCTAACAAAGCTGAGTCACAATCTCAAAAGGTTCACCTAGTTATGTGTCTGTGGCATTTATGTATCCGGTGGTAATACTGGAAAACAAAATGCTTAGGGTGACGGCCAAGACTCATAAAGTAGATGTGTTCAAGAATCAACATACTGAACTAGGAGAATCAATAACACTATCTGAATTCTGAGTTCCTATGGATGCCAATCATTCTGAACTTCAAAGGATAAAGTGAGATGCCAAAACTGTTCAGACGCAAAAAGCGACTAGTCCCACTCATCTAATTGAAGCTAATATTCATTGATGTTTTTGGAATTTATTGTATATTCTCTTCTTTTTATCCTATTTTGTTTTTAGTTGCTTGGGGACAAGCAACAATTTAAGTTTGGTGTTGTGATGAGCGGATAATTTATACCCTTTTTGGCATTGTTTTTAGGTAGTTTTTAGTATATTTTAGTTACTTTTTATTATATTTTTATTAGTTTTTATTCAAAAATCACATTTCTGGGCTTTACTATGAGTTTGTGTGTTTTTTTGTAATTTCAGGTATTTTCTGGCTGAAATTGAGGGAGATGAGCAAAAATCTGATTCAGAGGCTGAGAAAGGACTGTAGATGCTGTTGGATTATAACCCTCTTGCACTCAAAATGGATTTTCTGGAGCTACAGAAGCCCAATCGGCGCGCTCTCAATTGCGTTGGAAAGTAGACATCTTGGGGTTTCCAGCAATATATAATAGTTCATAATTTGCCCGAGTTTTGATGGCCCAAACTGGCGTTAAAAGCCAGCCAAAAACTTTCTAGCGTAAAACGCAAGAACTGGCATACTTTTCGGCGTTAAACGCCCATTTTGGCTCCCAGGTTGGCGTTTAACTCCAATATGAGGCATATGCACGTGGAAGCTTGAAAGCTCAACCCAAACACTCACCAAGTGGGCCCCGAAAAGTGGAATTCTGCACTATCTACACCTAGTTACTCATTTTCTGTAACCCTAAGTTACTAGTTTAGTATAAAAACTACTTTTAGAGATTCATTTAGCAACTCATGACATTTTTTACATTCCATATTGTATCTTTGACGGCATCAGTCTCTAAACCCCATTGGTGGGGTGAGAAGATTTGCTGTGTTTCAATGGATTAATACAATTACTACTATTTTCTATTCAATCACGCTTGATTCTATTCTAAGATATTCATTCGTACTTCAATCTGGAGAAGATGATGATTCGTGACACTAATCATTATCCTCAATTCTATGAACGCGTACCTGACAACCACTCCCATTCTATCTGAGCTCAACGTAGTCATTGGGCGACAGCTTGAGTGCGTATCTTTTGGGTCTCCGATTCACGGACCGAGTCTGTGAGATCAGAACCTTCGTGGTATAGGCTAAAACCAATTGGCAGCATTTCTGTGATCCGGAAAGTCTAAAGCTTGTCTGTGGTATTCCGAGAAGGATCTGGGAAGGGATGACTGTGACGAGCTTCAAACCTGCGAATGTTGGGCGCAGTGACAGTGTGCAAAAGGACAAGGGTCCTATCCCGACGCTAGTGGGAACCGACAGATGATTAGCCGTGCGGTAGCTGTACATGGTATTTTTCATCCGAGACGAGAAATCCGACAGTTGATTAGCCGCGTAGAGATCGTACCTGGTATTTTTCATCCGAGAGGATCATAAAGCTTGCCATTGAAGGAAGCCATGCGTGTTTGGAGAAGAAGACAGTAGGAAAGCAGAAATTCAGACGACAAAGCATCTCCGGAACCTCAGCCTGTTTCTCATTACTGAATTACAAGTACCATTTATTTCATGTTATTTACTTTTTATAAACAAAACCATTTTTATCATTAATATCCTGACTAAGATTTACAAGATAACCATAGCTTGCTTCAAGCCGGTAATCTCCGTGGGATCGACCCTTACTTACGTAAGGTATTACTTGGACGACCCAGTGCACTTGCTGGTTAGTTGTGCGGAGTTGTGAAAAGTGTTATCACAATTTCGTGCACCAGCACGTGTGAGCCATGCGTGCGCGTCGCTCCTTGCTGGTTATCTCCTTTATTTCTTGTGCTCCTTCCATTTTCGCAAGCTTCCTCTCCATTCTCTAAGCCATTCCTGTCCTATATAGCCTGAAAACACTTAGCACACAGATCACAGAATCGAATGGTATAAAGGAGAATTAAAATACACAATTTAGAGGCTTAGGAAGCAAGTTTTAAACCATAGAACAAAATTGGGAAGGAATTGTAAACTCATGCAAATTGTATGAATAAGTGTGCAAAGGCTTGATAAAAACCACTTAATTGAACACAAGATAAACCATAAAATAGTGGTTTGTCAAAAGCCTTTTGTCTCGACCCAAAATCAACGGCAGCTTCAAAGCACAGACCCACACACTTTCGCAGCAGCATAAACAGCTCTAAATCACAACAAGCAACATCGTTTACTAAATCCTAAGAACATTAATATCGTAAAGGCTTTAATACACGTACAGAACACTAACGCGGGGATTTTCGAAACATAAATACCTACTTAAATGACAAAACGAGGCAGCTACAAACTCCGAGCACAGAATGCAAGCACGAATACACAACCCTATGACGGACAATGCCGCAACGCCTCAGCATAAGTTTACAGAGCAGCAAAAAAGGCTTTTCAACTCAGAAATGCTTACCAATACAAAGGACTCGGCAGCTGTTTTTGGCGACAGAGGCGGTGGAGGCAAGGTGCGGTGACACCCAGTGGCTCTTCCTCCCTCCACGCGACCCAGGCGGCGGCTGCAGCAACATTTAGTGACTACAGTATTTCCAGAATTCAAAAAGGACCAAAGATAATAACAAGACCCTTACCGGCAGTGGTTTTCTGGTGATGCAGCGGCATTCTGCGATGGTAGAAGCGGTATAGTAGCTCAAAATGCAAGCAGCAGCGGCGGCCTGAACCCTTTTCTGACAGCGGTTTGGCTTACCATCATCAGCAACTGTGAGCTCAGATGGTGGTACGGGCGAGCCCTAGCGTCGGTGACCACCACGGTGACAGCAGCGATAGCAGCAACGCCGCTTTTCTTTCTGGCTGTTGGTGCACGAAATTACAATCACACTTTTGCAACTCCGCACAACTAACCAGCAAGTGCACTGGGTCGTCCAAGTAATACCTTACGTGAGTAAGGGTTGATCCCACGGAGATTGTCGGCTTGAAGCAAGCTATGGCTATCTTGTAACTCTTAGTCAGGATATCAATAATTCTCAAATTTAGTTGTAAAAAGTAAAAGAACATGAAATAAATACTTGTTAAGCAGTAATGGAGAAGGTTTAGACTTTCCGAATCTCAGGAATGGCCGCCAATAATTCTAGCCTATACCACGAAAGTTCTAATCTTAGATTAGAAACCCAAGAGATATGCACTCAAGCTATTGCATGTAGAATGGAGGTGGTTGTCAGGCACGCGTTCATAGGTAAGAATAATGATGAGTGTCACGGATCATCACATTCATCAGGTTGAAGTGCGAGTGAATATTTTAGAATAGAAACAAGCGTGAGAGAATGGAAAACAGTAGTAATTGCATTAATTCATCGAGACATAGCAGAACTCCTCTCCCCCAACCATGGGGTTTAGAGACTCATGCCGTCAGAAATACAGTATGAAACGTGTAAAGTGTCATGAGGTACAAGATGAATCACTAAAAGTAGCTTTTATAATAAAACTGGTGACCTAGGGTTACAGAAAATGAGTAAGCTAGAGTAGTTAGTGTAAAATTCCACTTTCGGGGCCCACTTGGTGTGTGCTTGGGCTGAACATTGAAGCTTTCACGTGTAGAGACCTTTCTTGGAGTTAAACCAGCTTTTGTGCCAGTTTGGGCGTTTAACTCCAGCTTTCATGCCAGTTCTGGTGTTTTGATGCCAGAATTTCTATGCTGATTTGGAACGCCGGTTTGGGCCACCAAATCTTGAGAAAAGTATGGACTATTATATATTGCTGGAAAGCCCAGGATGTCTACTTTCCAATGCAATTAAGAGCGCACCAATTGAGCTTCTGTAGCTCTAGAAAATCCACTTCGAGTGCAGGGAGGTTGGAATCCAACAGCATCTGCAGTCCTTTTTCAGCCTCTGAATCAGATTTTTGCTCAGATCCCTCAATTTCAGCTAGAAAATACCTAAAATCACAGAAAAACACAAAAAATCATAGTAAATTCTAGAAATGTGATTTTTATTTAAAAACTAATCAAAAAATAATAAAAACTAACTAAAATATACTAAAAACATACTAAAAACAATGCCAAAAAGCGTATAAATTATCCGCTCATCACAACACCAAACTTAAATTGTTACTTGTCCCCAAGCAACTAAAAATCAAATAGGATAAAAAGAAGAGAATATACAATGAATTCCAAAAAATCTATGAAGATCAGTCTTAATTAGATGAGCGGGGCTATTAGCTTTTTGCTTCTGAACAGTTTTGGCATCTCACTTTTTCCTTTGAAGTTCAGAATAATTGGCATCTATAGGAACTCAGAATTCAGATAGTATTATTGATTCTCCTAGTACAGTATGTTGATTCTTGAACACAGTTACTTTATGAGTCTTGGCCGTGACCCTAAGCATTTTGTTTTCTAGTATTACCACCAGATACATAAATCCCATAGACCCATAACTGGGTGAACCTTTTCAGATTGTGACTCAACTTTGCTAAAGTCCCCAATTAGAGGTGTCCAGAGCTCTTAAGCACACTCTTTTTCCTTTGGACCACGACTTTAACCGCTCAGCCTCAAGTTTTTACTTGACACCTTCATGCCACAAGCACATGGTTAGGGACAGCTTGGTTTAGTTGCTTAGGCCAGGATTTTATTCCTTTAGGCCCTCCTATCCACTGATGCTCAAAGCCTTGGATCCTTTTTATTTTTCCCTTGCCTTTTGGTTTAAAGGGCTATTGGCTTTTTCTGCTTGCTTTTTCTTTTTCTTTCTCTTTTTCTTATTTTTTTTCACAAGCTTTTCACTGCTTTTTCTTGCTTCAAGAATCAATTATATGATTTTTCAGATTATCAATAACATTTCTCCTTTTTCCATTATTCTTTCAAGACCAAACAATTTTAACATTCAAGGACAACAAATTAAAAAATATGCACTATTCAAGCATTCATTCAGAAAAACAAAAGTATTGCCACCACATCAAAATAATTAATCTGTTTTAAAATTTGAAATTCATGTACTTTTTATTCTTTTGCAATTAAAAACACTTTTTATTTAAGAAAGGTGATGGATTCATAGCTTTAAGACATAAACTTTAAATTTTATTAATCATGGAAGGAAAATAAGACTCAAAAATAAATATAAGAGCAAACCAATAATAATAGAAGAAAAAAATTAAAAACAGAAAAATAAATGACTCTTAGAATAGATTCCTAATAATAGAGGTTATCACAGAGTTAGGGCTCAACAACCTTGATTTTGAGTAGTGGATGCTCCTTCAGTCTGTGGGGTGTTTGGTCCTTCAAGGGAGAGCTTCTGGCGCTTCAGCTCCTGTAGCTCACGCCTCTGCTTCTCCTGTTCCTTCAGCAGCTTGCAGAGCATGCAGTTTTGATTCTGCTGTTCTTCCTTAAGTTGATCCACAGCTTCTTGCAGCTTAGTGACAGATGCTTCTAGGCGGGTCCAGTAGTCAATTTCAGGGATTTCTGGGAGGAACTCCTGTGCCCTCTCTTTGATGGAGTTGTCTTGCACTTGTTGTCCTTCCATTGACTTCTTGGTGATTGGGTGTTCGATTGGAATGAATTCATCTACTCCCATCCTCACCCCAGCATCTTTACATAGCAGAGAAATTAAGCTTGGGTATGCCATTTTGGCTTCAGTGGAGTTCTTGTTTGCAATTGTGTAAATCTCACAAGAAATTAGATGATGAATCTCCACTTCGTTTCCCAGCATAATACAATGAATCATCACTGCTCTTTTGACAGTGACCTCAGAGCGGTTGCTAGTGGGTAGTATGGAGCGCCCAATGAAGTCCAACCAGCCTCTTGCAACTGGTTTGAGATCTCCTCTCTTGAGTTGGTTTAGGACACCTTTTGAATTGGTTATCCACTTAGTTCCAGGGAGACATATGTCCTCTAGAACTTGGTCCAACCCTTTATCCTCTCTTACCATTCTCCTATTAAAGGATTCTGGATCATCTTGTAGTTGAGGCAGTTTGACAACCTCTCTTATTTTGTCCAGATGGAAGTAAATAATCCTCCCTCTGACCATGGTTCAGTAGGTATAAAAGGCGGTTCCAGTTATTCTCTGCTTATCTGTCAGCCACAGATTTGAATAGAATTCCTGAACCATATTTCTTCCAACCTTTGTTTCAGGATTAGCTAGAATTTCCCATTCTCTATTTCGAATTTGCTCTTGGATCTCCAGATATTTGTCTTCTTTCAGATTGAATTTAACTTCCAGGATCATTGATCTTAGACCCCATTATTTTATGGTAATAGTCTGCAGGTTCTTTGGTGAAGAACCTCTCTTGATTCCAAAGACTCTTTGGAGTATTCTCTTTCTTGCCTCTTGAATTGGTTTGTTTTCCCTTAGGAGCCATGATCTTGATGAGTCTTAGCTCAGTGATCACGGAAAAACACACCAAACTTAGAGGTTTGTTTGCCCTCAAGCAAAAGAAAGGAAAGGGGAGAGAGAGGAGGAGATTCAAATTCGAATGGTGGAGAGGAGGGGATGGCCGAATGTGTATTTATAAGTGGAGGGGAGGGATTTCGAAAATTTTGAAAAAGATATGTCATAAAGATATGATTGGTGGAAGAAAATAGAATCATGATATGAAAAAGATGAAATTTTTAATTGAAAAAGATATAAAGAGGTTAAATCTGAAAATTTGTTTATGCATCTAAGAAATAAGAGATGATATGATGAGTTTGAAAAGATTTGGAAAGAAATTGAAAAGATACTTGAGTTTTTGAAGAAGATTTGGGAAAGATTTAAAGGTAATTTGAAAAGAGATTTAGAAAATTGTTGAATTTTTGAAAATTGAGGGTGAATGATGAAAGTTTGAAAAATGTTTATGCAGTAAATTATGAGTCAAAACATGAAAATTTGAAAAATTTTGAAGTGGAAAACAAAATCCTCTCCCCCTGTCTTTCTGGCGTTAAATGCCCAGAATGGTATCCATTCTGGAGTTTAACACCCATAAGTTGGCCATTGTGGGCGTTTAACGCCCAGCCAGGAACCCTAGCTGGCGTTAAACGCCAGAAATCCTTTGTTACTGGGCATTTTTTTGGACACCCAGGATGCTGCAATTCTGGCGTTAAACGCCCAGAATGGTACCCATTCTGGCGTTTAACGCCCAGAATGGTACCTTTACTGGCGTTAAACGCCCAAAATGCTCCTTACTGGCGTTTTCTTGCCAGTGAGCTCCTTTTCTCTGCTTTTTGCGCTGAATCTTTCTGTAACTCTGTGAATTCCTTCAATTTTGATGATTAATCTTGAAGAGAATTTATATTAAACTTCTCTAAGTATTAAGTAAAACAAATAACCTGCTAATGGCTGGGTTGCCTCCCAGCAAGCGCTTCTTTGTTGTCTTTAGCTGGACCTTGACTGAGCTTTATTCAAGCCTCAGTTTTGAGCATTCTTGCTCAAAATTGCTTTCAAGATAATGTTTGATTCTCTGTCTATTAACAATGAACTTTTTGTCAGAGTCAATATCCTAAAGCTCAACATATCCATATGGTGACACACTTGTAATCACATATGGTCCCCTCCACCGGGATTTCAATTTCCCGGGGAATAATCTGAGCCTAGAGTTAAACAACAGAACCTTCTGTCCTGGTTCAAAGACTCTAGATGACAGTTTCTTGTCATGCCACCTTTTTGCTTTCTCCTTATAAATTTTTGCATTTTCAAAGGCATTGAGTCTGAATTCCTCTAGCTCATTCAGCTGGAGCAATCTTTTCTCTCCAGCTAACTTAGCATCCAGGTTTAGGAATCTGGTTGCCCAGTAGGCTTTATGTTCCAGTTCCACGGGCAGATGACAGGCCTTACCATACACAAGCTGGTATGGAGAGGTTCCTATAGGAGTCTTGAATGCTGTTCTGTATGCCCACAGAGCATCATCCAAGCTTTTTGCCCAATCCTTTCTACGGGCAATTACAGTCCGTTCCAGGATTCTTTTTAGTTCTTTATTAGAGACTTCAGCCTTCCCATTTGTCTGTGGATGATATGGAGTTGCTACTTTGTGGCTAATTCTATATCGGATCATAGCAGAGTAAAGATGTTTATTGCAGAAATGAGTGCCCCCGTCACTGATTAGTACTCTGGGGACGCCAAATCCGTTGAAGATATATTTCTGGAGGAATTTCAGTATGGTCTTAGTATCATTAGTGGGTGTGGCAATAGCTTCTACCCATTTAGATGCATAGTCTACTGCCACCAGAATGTAAGTGTTTGAGTATGATGGTGGGAAGGGACCCATGAATTCAATACCCCATACATCAAACAACTCAATCTCTAAGATCTCTTGTTGAGGCATAGCATAACCATGAGGCAAGTTACCAGCTCTTTGGCAACTATCACAGTTATGCACAAACTCTCGGGCATCTCTATAGAGAGTAGGCCAATAGAAGCCACATTAGAGGACCTTAGTGGCTGTTCGCTCACCTCCGAAATGTCCTCCATACTGTGATCCATGGCAGTGCCATAGGATCTTCTGTGCCTCTTCTCTGGGTATGCATCTGCGGATCATTCCATCTGCACATCTCTTAAAGAGATATGGTTCATCCCATAAGTAGTACTTTGCATCAGAAATTAGTTTTTTCGTTTGTACTCTGCTGTACTCTTTGGGTATGAACCTCAGAGCTTTATAATTCACAATGTCTGCAAACCATGGTGCTTCCTGAATGTCAAAGAGTTGCTCATCCGGAAAGGTTTCAGAGATCTCAGTAGGAGGGAGGGATGCCCCTGCTACTGGTTCTATCTGGGACAGGTGATTAGCTACCTGGTTCTCTGTCCCTTTTCTGTCTCTTATTTCTATATCAAACTCTTGCAGAAGTAACACCCATCTTATCAGCCTAGGTTTTGAATCCTGCTTTGTGAGTAGGTATTTAAGAGCAGCATGGTCAATATACACAATCACTTTTGAACCTACTAAATAGGATCTAAACTTGTCAATGGCATAAACCACTGCAAGTAACTCTTTTTCTGTGGTTGTGTAATTCTTCTGTGCATCATTTAAAACACGGCTAGCATAGTAAATGACGTGCAGAAGCTTGTTATGCCTCTGTCCCAACACCGCACCAATGGCATGGTCACTGGCATCACATATTAGTTCGAATGGTAATGTCCAATCTAGTGCAGAGATGACTGGTGCTGTGACCAGCTTAGCTTTTAGGGTTTCAAACGCCTATAGGCACTCTGTGTCAAACACAAATGGCGTATCAGTAGCTAGTTGATTGCTCAGAGGTTTTGCAATTTTTGAAAAATCCTTTATAAACCTCCTGTAGAATCCAGCATGTCCTAGAAAGCTTCTGATTGCCTTTACATTGGCAGGTGGTGGTAATTTTTCAATTACCTCTACCTTAGCTTGATCTACCTCTATTCCTTTGTTCGAAATTTTATGCCCAAGAACAATTTCTTCAGTCACCATAAAGTGACATTTTTCCTAGTTTAAAACCAGGTTAGTCTCTTGGCACCTTTTCAGAACAAGTGATAGATGATCAAGACAGGAGCTGAATGAGTCTCCAAATACTGAGAAGTCATCCATGAAGACTTCCAGAAATTTTCCACCATATCAGAGAAAATAGAGAGCATGCATCTCTGAAAGGTTGCCAGTGCATTGCACAAACCAAAACGCATCCTTCTGTATGCAAATACTCCAGATGGACATGTGAATGCTATTTTCTCTTGATCCTGAGGATCTACTGCAATTTGGTTGTAGCCTGAACAGCCATCCAAAAAGTAGTAATAGTTATGACCTGCTAGTCTCTCTAGCATTTGGTCTATGAATGGTAAAGGAAAATGATCCTTTCTGGTGGCTGTATTGAGCCTTCTGTAGTCAATACACATACGCTACCCTGTAACTGTTCTTGTAGGAACCAGTTCATTCTTTTCAATATGAACCACTGTCATGCCTCCCTTTTTGGGTACAACTTGGACAGGGCTTACCCAGGGGCTATCAGAAATAGGATAAATAATTCCAGCCTCTAGTAACTTAGTGACCTCTTTCTGCACCACCTCCTGCATGGCTGGATTTAGCCACCTCTGTGGTTGTACCACTGGCTTAGCATCATCCTCCAATAGAATCTTGTGCATGCATCTTGCTGGGCTAATGCCCTTAAGATCACTTATGGACCACCCAAGAGCTGTCTTGTGTGTCCTTAGCACTTGAATTAGTGCTTTCTCTTCCTGTGGATTTAAAGCAGAGCTTACGATCACTGGAAAAGTGTCACCCTCTCCCAGAAATACATATTTCAGGGATGGTGGTAGTGGTTTGAACTCGGGTTTAGGAGGTTTCTCCTCTTCCTGAGGAATTTTCAGAGGTTCTTTTATTTCCTCTGATTCCTCCAGATCAGGCTGAACATCTTTAAAGATGTCCTCTAGCTCTGATTCAAGACTTTTAGTCATATTGATCTCTTCCACCAAAGAGCCAATAATATCAGTGCTTATGCAGTCATTTGATGTGTCTGGATGCTGTATAGCTTTGACAGCATTTAACTTGAACTCATCTTCATTGACTCTCAGGGTCACTTCCCCTTTTTGTACATCAATAAGAGTTCGTCCAGTTGTTAGGAAAGGTCTTCCTAGAATGAGAGTTGCACTCTTGTGCTCCTCCATTTCCAGCACTACAAAGTCAGTGGGAAAGGCAAATGGCCCAACCTTGATAATCATGTCCTAAATTATGCCTGATGGATATTTAATGGAGCCATCAGCAAGTTGAAGACATATCCAGGTTGGTTTGACTTCTTCAGTCAAGCCAAGTTTTCTGATAGTGGATGCAGGTATTAGATTGATACTTTCCCCAAGGTCACATAGAGCTGTCTTGGTACAAGTACCGTCTAATGTGCACGGTATCATAAAGCTTCCTGGATCTTGAAGCTTCTCTGGTAAGCTTTTCAGAATGACTGCACTGCATTCTTCAGTGAGAAACACCTTTTCAGTTTCTCTCCAATCCTTCTTATGACTTAAGATCTCTTTCATGAACTTAGCATAAGAGGGTATTTGCTCAAGTGCCTCTGTAAACGGGATCTTTATCTCAAGAGTCCTGAGATAGTCTGCAAAGCGGGCAAATTGTTTATCTTGTTCCGCTTGGCAGAGTTTCTGAGGATAAGGCATCTTGGCTTTATATTCTTCAACCTTAGTTACTGCAGGTTTATTCCCTACAGAGGTGGTTGGAGAAGCCTTCTTAGAGGGGTTACTATCAGCACTTGCAGGTGTCTGATCCCTCATTGACGTTTGAATGCCAGAATTGGGTGCTGGATGGGCGTTTAACACCAGCTTCCCACCCTTTTCTGGCATTTGAACGCCAAAACTGGGCAAGGAATGGCGTTCAACGCCAACTTTTCTCCCTTTTCTGGCGTTTGAACGCCAGAAGTTGGCATCCACTGGGCGTTTGACGCCAAGTTTTCACCCTTTTCTGGCGTTTGAATGCCAGAATTATTCCTCTCTGGGCTCTTGCTGTCCTCAGAGGGATTTTGGCCAGTGGTTTGGTCATCCTCTGTCAGTTCTTCCTTTCTTGGCTTTCTGCTACTTTGAGCTGATTTATTTAATGTCTTTCTGCTCCTTAGTTGAATAGCTTGGCATTCTTCTGTTATCTGTTTAGAGAGCTACTGTCTTGTCTGAGTCAATTGTGCTTCCATATTATTGTTAGCATTTTTAGTGTCTTGGAGCATCTCTTTAAATTCTGCTAATTATTTTGTCATAAGGAGTAATTGTTGATTAAGCTCTATAATCTATTCTTGAGGATTAGGGTCAGTTGTTACTGCCCTAGCTTTTTCCTTTATGGAGGGCTCACTGCTAGAGTACAAATGTTGATTTCTAGCAACCGTATCTATAAGTTCTTGAGCCTCTTCAATCGTCTTCCTCATGTGTATAGATCCACCAGCTGAGTGGTCTAAAGACATCTGAGCTTTTTCTGTAAGCCCATAGTATAATATGTCAAACTGTACCCACTCTGAAAATATTTCAGAGGGGCATTTCCTTAGCATCCTCTGTACCTCTCCCAGGCATTATAAAGGAATTCATGATCCTCTTGTTTAAAGCCTTGGATGTTCAGCCTTAGCTGTGTCATCCTTTTTGGAGGGTAAAATTGATTCAGAAATTTGTCTGATAACTGTCTCCATATTTTTATGCTTGCTGTGGGTTGGTTATTTAACCACCTCTTAGCTTGATCTTTTACAGCAAATGGAAACAGTAATAATCTGTAGATATCCTGATCCACTTCTTTATCACGTACTGTGTCAGCAATTTGTAAGAACTGTGCCAGAAACTCAGTAGGTTCTTCCTGTGGAAGACCGGAATACTGGCAATTTTGCTGCACCATGATAATGAGCTGAGGATTTAGCTCAAAATTGCTTGCTTTGATGGGAGGTATACAGATGCTACTCCCATATGCAGCTGTAATAGGGTTAGCATATGACCCCAGAGTCCTTCTGGACTGCTCATTTCCACTTAGGTCCATGATGGAGAAAGGGAGATGATGTGGATTGCAATTAAATTATATTTTTAAATTTTTTTATTTCATTTAAAAGTAACCAAAAAAAATAAAACAAAATAAATAGCAGATAAAATAAAACTTTCGAAGATTAGAAGAAAATAAAAGCAAATTGAAAACTAAATTAATTAATTAATTAAAAAGATTTTGAAGAAAATGCTTAGTCAATTTCGAAATATGAAAGAGAAAAGTAGTTAAGTGATTTTTTGAAAAAGATTTTGAAATTAGCAATAAAAAAGATATGATTGAAAATTATTTTGAAAAAGGTATGATTGAGAAGATATGATTGCAAATTATAAAAAAAATATGATTGAAGAAATTAAAAAGATTTGATTTTTGGAAAAGATTTGGAAAGATCAATTTTTGAAATTAGAATTTTGACTTGACTAAAAAAAATAAGATTTTGAAAATCCTTGACTAATTTAATGCAAAATTTCGAAATTTATGAGTAAAATAAGGAAAAGATATTTTTTTAATTTTTGAATTTTAATGAGGAAAGAGAAAAACAACAAAATGACACTAAACTTAGAAATTTTAGATCAAAACAAAGAGAACAAACAAGAAAACTTTGAATGTCAAGATGAATACCAAGAACACTATGAAGATCAAGATGAACACCAAGAACAAATTTTTGAAAAACTTTTAAGTAAATAAAAGCACAAGGGACACCAAACTTAAAATTTTTAGAAAATCAAACACAAATTTTCAAAAATTTAAAGGAAAACACAAGGAGACACCAAACTTAGAATTTTTAAAGATCAAGAAAGAACTAAGAACATGCAAATTTGAAAAATTGAAAGAAAATAAAAGCATGCAATTGACACCAAACATAAAATATGAAACTAAACTCGAATAAAAGACTCAAATTTAGTGACTCTAAACCAACAAACATAAATTATTCCTAATCTAAGCAACAAGATAAACCGTCAGTTGTCCAAACTCGAACAATCCCCGGCAACGGCGCCTAAAACTTGGTGCACGAAATTACAATCAAACTTTTGCAACTCCGCACAACTAACCAGCAAGTGCACTGGGTTGTCCAAGTAATACCTTACGTGAGTAAGGGTCGATCCCACGGAGATTGTCGGCTTGAAGCAAGCTATGGCTATCTTGTAACTCTTAGTCAGGATATCAATAATTCTCAGATTTAGTTGTAAAAAGTAAAAGAACATGAAATAAATACTTGTTAAGCAGTAATAGAGAACAGATTGAGGTTTTGGAGATGCTCTATCTTCTGAATCTCTGCTTTCCCATAGTCTTCTTCTTCACACACGCAAGGCTCCTTCCATGGCAAGCTGTATGTTGGTGGATCACCATTGTCAATGGCTACCATCCGTCCTCTCAGTGAAAATGGTCCAAATGCGCTGTCACGGCACGACTAATCATCTGTCGGTTCTCACTCATGCTGGAATAGGATCCATTGATCCTTTTGCGTCTGTCACTACGCCCAGCACTCGTGAGTTTGAAGCTCGTCACAGTCATCCCTTTCCAGATCCTACTCGGAATACCACAGACAAGATTTAGACTTTCCGGATCTCAGGAATGGCCGCCAATAATTCTAGCCTATACCACGAAGGTTCTAATCTTAGATTAGAAACCCAAGAGATATGCACTCAAACTATTGCAGGTAGAACGGAGGTGGTTGTCAGGCATGCGTTTATAGGTGAGAATAATGATGAGTTTCACGGATCATCACATTCATCAGGTTGAAGTGCGAGTGAATATCTTAGAATAGAAACAAGCGTGATAGAATGGAAAACAGTAGTAATTGCATTAATTCATCGAGACACAGCAGAGCTCCTCAACCCCAACCATGGGGTTTAGAGACTCATGCCATCAGAAATACAGTATGAAACGTGTAAAGTGTCATGAGGTACAAGATGAATCACTAAAAGTAGCTTTTATAATAAAACTGGTGACCTAGGGTTATAGAAAATGAGTAAGCTAGAGTAGTTAGTGTAAAATTCCACTTCCAGGGCCCACTTGGTATGTGTTGGGCTGAGCATTGAAGCTTTCATGTGTAGAGACCTTTCTTGGAGTTAAACGCCAGCTTTTGTGCCAGTTTGGGCGTTTAACTCCAGTTTTCATGCCAGTTCTGGCATTTTGACGCCAGAATTTCTATGCTTACTTGGAACGGCGGTTTAGGCCATCAAATCTCGGGCAAAGTATGGACTATTATATATTGCTGAAAAGCCCAGGATGTCTACCTTCCAACACAATTGAGAGCGCGCCAATAGGGCTTTTGTAGCTCCAGAAAACCACTTCAAGTGCAGGGAGGTCAGAATCCAACAGCATCTGCAGTCCTTTTTCAGCCTCTGAATCAGATTTTTGATCAGGTCCCTCAATTTCAGCCAAAAAATACCTGAAATCACAGAAAAATACACAAACTCCTAGTAAAGTCCAGAAATGTGATTATTATTTAAAAACTAATGAAAACATAATAAAAACTAACTAAAATATACTAAAAACATACTAAAAACAATGCCAAAAAGCGTATAAATTATCCGCTCATCAGCTGTCGCGTCCTCTCTGCGAGCCCCTGTCACTCTTCGGATTCTTCTCAGGTGACGGCGGCGTCTTCCATTAATGGCGTCAGGGCACGACGGCGACGCCAGGTTGAGACAGAACGGTGATGGCGAAGGCTTTTCCTTCCTCGCGTGTTTCCCATCTGTTCACAAACCTCCAGTGGCGGCGACGATGAAGACCTCGACGGTGGTGACAAAGCGGGCTCCGACGGTGCACGTTCTCCTTCCTCCTCCTCTCTTCAATCGCGTTGCTCCCTCTCTCTGCAGTGACAATGCGTGTGGCAGTTCAATGGTAGACCGGCAGCAAGGCGTGGCTCCATGGGTGGTGATGCATGCGACGACGGCGGCGGCGAGGCAGCAGATGCGACCGACTATGGCAGCAGCACCCTCCTCCCCCCTGGCCGGCGCGCTCTTCTCCCTTCTTTCCCCATTTATGCGTTTGGGTGTTGTCTGTGAGTGAAAGGGTGAAAGGGAAACAGCGTAGGGTGCGGCTGCTGAGATGAAAGGGATTAGGGTTTTCCCAATTTGAGAATTAGGGTTTAGGTAAAATTAGGTTTAAAGGTAATTTTTTAATTTCAAATAAAATTAGGGATAATGTAGTAATTAGAAATAAATTTTAATGCAACAATAATAATGTATAAAAATACTATTTATTCATCAATTTCACAGATTATTTTCCATAAAATGTTCAAATCCAATAATTAGAGATAATATAATTAATTTCTTTATTTTCTAAAATAGTAGTATTAATATTTTAAAATATCAATTATTTAGTCCAAATCATATAAAATTCTTATTATTTTATAACTACTAACACTATAATTTAAATATAGAAAATAACTCAATAATTATGAAATTAAGTAAAATCTTCATTTTAATTATCAAAACTTGATTTAATTATCCTCAATGAAATAATTTCTGAAAATAAAATCTCTAATAATAATTAAATTTGAAATCAGCTCATAATAAGATTTTTGAAAAGTTCTGGGTGTTACATTCTACCCAATTTATAAAAATTTTCGTCCTCGAAAATTGATACAAAACGAAATAGATTTCATAACAGTTCACTCTTGAACACATTTAAGGAAAAAGCAAAAATATCTCAACATATAAGCATATATACGGTTTTCAAATACTTGGATTGTCGTATGCATAAATATACAAAGGTTGGAGTGTGATTGCAAAGCAAGCGTTACAAGATAGGCTCAATGCAAAAGATGACATGGTTTAAACATGTGATAGTAAAGCGAGGCATCGAAGGCGATAAAACGGGATGGGGGTTAAAACGACGTTCTTAACTTCCGCACACTAATCTCGTACAAACCTCAAAGCTTCGACTTCCCAGCTCTATCAATCACTTTACCACACCATAACCGGTCACAAGTCTAACACCCGCAAACTCTTTCACAAAGAACAAAACTCCCACAACTCCTCATAACGTTACACACTTATCGATCCAACTCCTCACATCCACGAACAGCATTCTAAAGAGGCTAACATTTCGTTTGCTATGCCTAACGGTCATGTGTGACTCTAAAACAATCCTCGAGTCTATTCAGAAGAGTACTAAACCGTAGAGAAGGACAAGCGACAAGGACTAAACCTGCAAGAACTTGAAAGGATTGTTGGGATCACAAGCAATCAAGGGTATACAAGAAATGAAGAGTGCCATGAAGAAAAATCACTTTGAAAACCTCAAAATAACCTCGAATCACAGAAGTCTGATAAGGACGATAAAAGAGAAGGTAGTGCAGTAGTGATGAGCGGATAATTTATACGCTTTTTGGCATTGTTTTTAGTATATTTTTAGTATATTTTAGTTAGTTTTTAATTTGTTTTTATTAGTTTTTAAATAAAAATCACATTTCTGGACTTTACTATGAGTTTTTGTATTTTTCTGTAATTTCAGGTATTTTCTGGCTGAAATTGAGGGACCTGAGCAAAAATCTGATTCAGAGGTTGAAAAAGGACTGCAGATGCTATTGGATTCTGACCTCCCTGCACTCAAAGTGGATTTTTTGGAGCTGTAGAAGTGCAATTGGCGTGCTCTCAATTGCATTGTAAAGTAGACATCTTGGGCTTTCCCGCAATATATAATAGTCTATACTTTGATCGAGATTTGATGGCCCAAACCGGTGTTCCAAGTTAGCATAAAAATTCTGGCGTCAAAACGCCAGAACTGGCATAAAAGCTGGAGTTAAACGCCCAAACTGGCACAAAAGCTGGCGTTTAACTCCAAGAAAAGTCTCTACACGTGAAAGCTTCAATGCTCAACCCAAGCACACACCAAGTGGGCCCGGAAGTGGATTCTGCATCATTTACTCAATTCTGTAAACCCTAGGCTACTAGTTTTCTATAAATAGGACCTTTTGCTATTGTATTTAGACATCTCATGACACTTCACACGTTTCATATTGTATTCTCTACGACATGAGTCTCTAGACTCCATGGTTGGGGGTGAGGAGCTCTGCTGTGTCTCGATGATTAATACAATTACTACTGTTTTCCATTCTATCACGCTTGTTTTTATTCTAAGATATTCACTCGCACTTCAACCTGATGAATGTGATGATCCATGACACTCATCATTATTCTCACCTACGAACGCGTGCCTGACAACCACCTCCGTTCTATCTGCAATAGCTTGAGTTCATATCTCTTGGGTTTCTAATCTAAGATTAGAACCTTCGTGGTATAGGCTAGAATTATTAGCGGCCATTCCTGAGATCCAGAAAGTCTAAACCTTGTCTATGGTATTCTGAGTAGGATCTGGGAAGGGATGACTGTGACGAGCTTCAAACTCACGAATGCTGGGCGTAGTGACAGATGCAAAAGGATCAATGGATCTTATACCAATACGAGTGAGAACCGACAGATGACTAGCCGTGCGGTGATAGCGCATTTGGACCATTTTCACTGAGAGGACGGATGGTAGGCATTGACAACGGTGATCCACCAACATACAGCTTGCTATGGATGGAGCCTTGCGTGTGTAAGAAGAAGACAGTAGGGAAGAAGAGATTCAGAAGACAGAGCATCTCCAAAACCTCAACCTATTCTCCATTACTGCATAACAAGTATTTATTTCATGTTCTTTTACTTTTTACAATTAAAACTAAGAATCATTACTGATATCCTGACTAAGAATTACAAGATAACCATAGCTTGCTTCAAGCCGACAATCTCCGTAGGATCGACCCTTACTCACGTAAGGTATTACTTGGACGGCCCAGTGCACTTGCTGGTTAGTTGTGCGGAATTGCAAAAGTGTGATTGTAATTTCGTGCACCAAGTTTTTGGCGCTGTTGCCGGGGATTGTTCGAGTTTGGACAACTGACAGTTTATTTTTTTTGCTTAGATTAGGAATAATTTATTTTTGTTGGTTTAGAGTCACTAAATTTGAGTCTTTTATTTGAGTTTAGTTTCATATTTTAAGTTTGGTGTCAATTGCGTGCTTTTATTTTCTTTCAATTTTTCGAATTTGCATGTTCTTAGTTCTTTCTTGATTTTTGAAAATTTTAAGTTTGGTGTCTTCTTTGTGTTTTCCTTTAAATTTTCGAAAATTTGTGTTTGATTTTCTAAAAATTTTAAGTTTGGTGTCCCTTGTGCTTTTATTTACTTAAAAATTTTTCAAAAAATTTGTTTTTGGTGTTCATTTTGATCTTCAAAGTGTTCTTGGTGTTCATCTTGACATTCAAAATTTTCTTGTTTATTCTCTTTGTTTTGATCTAAAATTTCTAAGTTTAGTGTAATATTGTTGTTTTTCTCTTTCCTCATTAAAATTCAAAAAAATCAAAAAATATATTTTCCTTATTTTACTCATAAATTTCGAAATTTTGCATTAAATTAGTCAAAGGTTTTCAAAATCATATCTTTTTTTTAGTCAAGTCAAAATTCTAATTTCAAAAATTGATCTTTTCAAATCTTTTTCAAAAATCAAATCTTTTTTTCTTCAATCATATCTTTTCAATCATATCTTTTTTTTTAAATTGCAATCATATCTTCTCAATCATTTCTTTCTCAAAATAATTTTCAATCATATCTTTTTTATTGCTAATTTCAAAATCTTTTTAATTAATTAATTAATTTAGTTATCAATTTGCTTTGATTTTATTTTCTTCTAATTTTCGAAACTTTTATTTTATCTTTCATTTTTTGCTTTATTTTATTCGGTTACTTTTAGTTAAATAAAATAAAAAAAATTAAAAATATAATTTATTTGTAATTCATATCAATTTCTTTTTCTCCATCATGGACATAAGTGGAAATGAACAGTCCAGAAGGACTCTGGGGTCATATGCTAACCCCATTACAGCTGCATATGGGAGTAGCATCTGTATACCTCCCATCAAAGCAAGCAGTTTTGAGCTAAATCCTCAACTCATTATCATGGTGCAGCAAAATTACCAGTATTCCGGTCTTCCACAGGAAGAACCTACTGAGTTTCTGGCACAGTTCTTACAAATTGCTGACACAGTACGTGATAAAGAAGTGGATCAAGATGTCTACAGATTATTACTGTTTCCATTTGCTGTAAAAGATCAAGCTAAGAGGTGGTTAAATAATCAACCCACAGCAAGCAAAAAAACATGGAGACAATTATCAGACAAATTCCTGAATCAATTTTATCCTCCAAAAAGGATGACACAGCTGAGGCTGGACATCCAAGGCTTTAAACAAGAGGATCATGAATCCCATTATAATGCCTAGGAGAGGTACAGAGGGATGCTAAAGAAATGCCCCTCTAAAATGTTTTCAGAGTGGGTACAGTTAGACATCTTCTACTATGGGCTTACAGAAAGGGCTCAAATGTCTCTAGATCACTCGGCTGGTGGATCTATACACATGAGAAAGACAATTGAAGAGGCTCAAGAACTCATAGATACTGTTGCTAGAAATCAACATCTGTACTCAAGCAGTGAGTCCTCCATAAAAGAAGAGGCTAGGGCAGTAACTACTAATCCTAATCCTCAAGAACAGATCATTGAACTTAATCAACAATTGCTCCTTATGACAAAACAATTAGCAGAATTTAAAGAGATGCTCCAAGGCACTAAAAATGCTAACAAGAATATGGAAGCACAATTGAATCAGACAAGACAGCAGCTATCTAAACAGATAACAGAAGAATGCCAAGCTGTTCAACTAAGGAGCAGGAAGACATTGAATAATTCAGCTCAAATTAGCAGAAATCCAAGAAGGGAACAACTGACAGAGGATGACCAAACCACTGTCCAAAATCCCTCTGAGGACAGAGAGAGCCCAGAGAGGAATAATTCTGGCATTCAAATGCCAGAAAAGGGTGAAAAATTGGCGTCAAACGCCTAGTGGATGCCCACTTCTGGCGTTCAAACGCCAGAAAAGGGACAAAAGTTGGTGTTGAACACCCATTCCTTGCCCAGTTCTGGCGTTCAAACGCCAGAAAAGGGTGGGAAGCTGGCGTTAAACGCCCATCCAGCACCCAATCCTGGCGTTCAAACGCCAATGAGGGATCAGACACCTGCAAGTGCTGATAGTAACCCCTCTAAGAAGGCTTCTCCAACCACCTCTGTAGGGAATAAACCTGCAGCAACTAAGGTTGAAGAATATAAAGCCAAGATGCCTTATCCTCAGAAACTCTGCCAAGCGGAACAGGATAAACAATTTGTCCGCTTTGCAGACTATCTCAGGACTCTTGAGATAAAGATCCCGTTTGCAGAGGCCTGGAGCAAATACCCTCTTATGCTAAGTTCATGAAAGAGATCTTAAGTCATAAGAAAGATTGGAGAGAAACTGAAAAAGTTTTTCTCACTGAAGAATGCAGTGCATTCATTCTAAAAAGCTTACCAGAGAAGCTTAAAGATCCAGGAAGCTTTATGATACCGTGCACATTAGAGGGTACTTGTACCAAGACAGCTCTATGTGACCTTGGGGCAAGTATCAATCTAATCCTTGCATCCACTATCAGAAAGCTTGGCTTGACTGAAGAGGTCAAACCAACCCGGATATGTCTTCAACTTGCTGATGGCTCTATTAAATACCCATCAGGCATAATTGAGGACATGATTATCAAGGTTGGGCCATTTGCCTTTTCCACTGACTTTGTAGTGCTGGAAATGGAGGAGCACAAGAGTGCAACTCTCATTCTAGGAAGACCCTTCCTAGCAACTGGACGAACTCTCATTGATGTTCAAAAAGGGGAAGTGACCCAAAGAGTCAATGAGGATGAGTTCAAGTTAAATGTTGTCAAAGCTATGCAGCACCCAGACACATCAAATGACTGCATGAGCGTGGATATTATTGACTCCTTGGTGGAAGAGATCAATATGACTGAGAGTCTAGAATCAGAGCTAGAGGACATCTTTAAAGATGTTCAGCACGATCTGGAGAAACCAGAGAAAATAGCAGAACCTCTAAAAATTCCTCAGGAAGAGGATAAGCCTCCTAAAACCGAGCTCAAACCACTACCACCATCCCTGAAATATGCATTTCTGGGAGAAGGTGACACTTTTTCGGTGAACATAAGCTCTACTTTGAATCCACAAGAAGAGAAAGCACTAATTCAAGTGCTAAGGACACACAAGACAGCTCTTGGGTGGTCCATAAATGATCTTAAGGGTATTAGTTCAGCAAGATGCATGCACAAAATCCTATTGGAGGATGATGCTAAGCCAGTGGTTCAACCACAGAGGCGGCTAAATCCAGCCATGAAGGAGGTGGTGCAGAAAGAGGTCACTAAGTTACTAGAGGCTGGGATTATTTATCCTATTTCTGATAGCCCCTGGGTAAGCCCTGTCCACGTTGTCCCCAAGAAGGGAGGCATGACAGTGGTTCATAATGAAAAGAATGAACTGGTTCCTACAAGAACAGTTATAGGGTGGCATATGTGTATTGACTACAGAAGGCTCAATACAGCCGCCAGAAAGGATCATTTTCCTTTACCATTCATAGACCAGATGCTAGAGAGACTAGCAGGTCATGAATACTACTGATTTTTGGATGGCTATTCAGGTTACAACCAAATTGTAGTAGATCTTCAGGACTAAGAGAAAACAGCATTCACATGTCCTTATGGAGTGTTTGCCTACAGAAGGATGCCTTTTGGTCTGTGCAATGCACCTGCAACCTTTCAGAGGTGCATGCTCTCTATCTTCTCCGATATGGTAGAGAAATTTCTGGAAGTCTTCATGGATGACTTTTCGGTATTTGGAGACTCATTCAGCTCCTGTCTTAACCATTTAGCACTTGTTCTGAAAAGATGCCAAGAGACCAACCTAGTTTTAAACTGGGAAAAATGTCACTTTATGGTGACTGAAGGAATTGTCCTTGGGCATAAAATTTCAAACAAGGGAATAAAGGTGGATCAAGCTAAAGTGGAAGTAATTAAAAAATTACCGCCACCTGCCAATGTTAAGGCAATCAGAAGCTTTCTAGGGTATGCAGGATTCTATAGGAGGTTTATAAAGGATTTTTCAAAAGTTGCAAAACCTCTGAGCAATCTGCTAGCTGCTGACATGCCATTTGTGTTTGACACAGAGTGTTTGCAGGTGTTTGAAACCCTGAAAGCTAAGCTGGTCACAGCACCAGTTATTTCTGCACCAAACTGGACATTACCATTCGAACTAATGTGTGATGTCAATGACCATGCCATTGGTGCAGTGCTGGGACAGAGGCATAACAAGCTTCTGTACGTCATTTACTATGCCAGCCGTGTTCTAAATGACGCACAAAAAAACTACACAACCACAGAAAAAGAGTTGCTTGCAGTTGTTTATGCTATTGACAAGTTTAGATCCTATTTAGTAGGTTCAAAAGTGATTGTGTATACTGACCATGCTGCTCTTAAATATCTACTCACAAAGTAGGATTATTCCAAACCCAGGCTCATAAGATGGGTATTGCTTCTGTAAGAGTTTGATATAGAAATAAGAGACAAAAAAGGGACAGAGAACCAGGTAGCTGATCACCTGTCCCGGATAGAACCAGTAGCAGGGGTGTCCCTCCCTCCTACTGAGATCTTTGAGACCTTTCTGGATGAGCAACTCTTCACCATTCAGGAAGCACCATGGTTTGCAGACATTGCCAATTATAAAGCTGTGAGGTTCATACCCAAGGAGTACAGTAGGGTGCAAACAAAAAAACTAATTTCTGATGCAAAGTACTACTTATGGGATGAACCATATCTCTTTAAGAGATGTGAAGACGGAATGATCCGCAGATGCGTACCTAGAGAGGAGGCACAGAAGATCCTATGGCATTGCCATGGATCACAGTATGGAGGACATTTTGGAGGTAAGCGAACAGCCACTAAGATCCTCCAATGTGGGTTCTACTGGCCTACTCTACATAGAGATGCCCGAGAGTTTGTGCGTAACTGTGACAGTTGCCAAAAAGCTGGTAACTTACCTCATGGATATGCCATGCCTCAACAAGGGATATTAGAGATTGAGTTATTTGATGTATGGGGTATTGACTTCATGGGTCCTTTCCCACCATCATACTCAAACACTTACATTCTGGTGGTAGTAGACTACGTATCTAAATGGGTAGAAGCAATTGCCACACCCACTAATGATACTAAGACAGATCTGAAGTTTCTCTAGAAATATATCTTCAGCAGATTTGGTGTTCCCAGAGTACTCATCAGTGACGGGGGCACTCATTTCTGCAATAAACAGCTTTACTCTGCTATGGTCTGATATGGAATTAGCCATAAAGTAGCAACTCCATATCATCAACAGACAAATGGGCAGGCTGAAGTCTCTAATAGAGAACTAAAAAGAATCCTAGAACGGACTGTAATTGCTCGTAGAAAGAATTGGGCAAAAAGCTTGGATGATGCTATGTGGGCATACAGAACAGCATTCAAGACTCCTATAGGATCATCTCCATACCAGCTTGTGTATGGCAAGGCCTGTCATCTGCCCGTGGAACTGGAACATAAGGCCTACTGGGCAACCAGATTCCTAAACCTGGATGCTAAGTTAGCTGGAGAGAAAAGATTGCTCCAACTAAATGAGCTAGAGGAATTCAGACTCAGTGCTTTTGAAAATGCAAAAATTTATAAGGAAAAGGCCAAAAGGTGGCATGACAAGAAATTGTCATCTAGAGTCTTTGAACCAGGATAGAAGGTTCTGCTGTTTAATTCTAGGCTTAGATTATTCCCCGGGAAATTGAAATCCCGGTGGAGGGGACCATATGTGTTACCATATGGATATATTGAGCTTCAGGATATTGACTTTGACAAAAAGTTCATTGTTAATGGATAGAGAATCAAACACTACCTTGAAAGCAATTTTGAGCAAGAATGCTCAAAACTGAGACTAGAATAAAGCTCAGTCAAGGTCCAGCTGAAGACAATAAAGAAGCGCTTACTGGGAGGCAACCTAGCCCTTAGCAAGTTATTTGTTTTAATTAATACTTATAGAAGTTTGATATAAATTTTCTTCAAGATTAATCATCAAATTGTAGGAATTGATAGAGTTACAGAAGGATTCAGTGTAAAAACCAGAGAAAAGGAGCTCATTGGCAAGAAAACGCCAGTAAGGGGTATTTTGGGCGTTAAACGCCAGAATGGGTGCCATTCTGGGCGTTTAACGCCAAAAAATATCCCATTTTGGGTGTTAAATGCCATAATGGGTGCCATTCTGGGCGTTTAACGCCATACTTGCAGTATCCTGGGTGTTCAGAAAAACGCCCAGTGACAAAGGAGTTTCTGGCGTTTAACGCCAGCCAGGGTACTTGGCTGGGCGTTAAACGCCCACAATGGCCAATATATGGGCGTTAAACGCCAGAATAGATACCATTCTGGGCGTTTAACGCCAGAAAGGCAGGGGGAGAGGATTTTGCTTTCCACTTCAAAATTTTTTAAATTTTCATGTTTTGACTTATAATTTTCTGCATAAACATATTACAAATTTTCATCATTCACCTTCAAATTTTAAAAAATTCAACAATTTTCTAAATCCCTTTTCAAATTTCTTTCAAATCTTTTCCAAATCTTCTTCAAAAACTCAATTATCTTCTCAATTTCTTTCCAAATCTTTTCCAACTCATCATATTATCTTTTAATTCTTAGATACATCAAAAAATTTTCAGATTTAACTCTTTTATATCTTTTCCATTTAAAAATCTGATCTTTTTCATATCATGATTCTATTTTTTTTTCTTTCACCAATCATATCTTTATATCATATCTTTTTTCAAATTTTTGAAATCCCTCCCCTCCACTTATAAATACACATTCGGCCATCCCCACCTCTCCACCATTCGAATTTCTCTCTCCTCCAATCTCTCTTTTTTCCTTTCTTTTGCTTGAGGGGAAGCAAACCTCTAAGTTTGGTGTGTTTTTCCGTGATCACTGAGCTAAGACTCATTAAGATCATGGCTCCTAAGGGAAAACAAACCAATTCAAGAGGCAAGAAAGAGAATACTCCAAAGAGTCTTTGGAATCAAGAGAGGTTCTTAACCAAAGAACATGCAGACCATTACCACAAAATAATGGGTCTGAGGTCAGTGATCCCGGAAGTTAAATTTGATCTGAAAGAAGACGAATATTCGAAGATCCAAGAGCAAATTCGAAACAGAGGATGGGAAATTCTAGCTAATCCTGAGACAAAGGTTAGAAGAAACATGGTTCAGGAATTCTACTCAAATTTGTGGCTGACAGATAAGCAGAGAATCACTGAAACCGCCTTTCATACCTACAGAACTCTGGTCAAAGTGAGGATTATTTACTTCCACCTGGACAAAATAAGAGAGGTCTTCAAACTGCCTCAACTACAAGATGATCCAGAATCCTTTAATAGGAGAATGGTGAGAGTAGATAAGGGGTTAGACCAAGTTCTAGAGGACATATGCCTCTCTGGAACTAAGTGGATAACCAATTCAAAAGGTGTCCTAAACCAACTCAAGAGAGGAGATCTCAAACTAGTCGCAAGAGGCTGGTTGGACTTTATTGGGCATTCTATACTGCCCACTAGTAATCGCTCTGAGGTCACTGTCAAAAGAGCAGTGATGATTCATTGTATTATGCTGGGAAACGAAGTGGAGATTCATCATCGGATTTTTTGTGAGATTTACACAATTGCAAACAAGAACTCCACTAAAGCCAAACTGGCATACCCAAGCTTAATTTCTCTACTATGTAAAGATGCTGGGGTGAGAATGGGAGTAGATGAATTCATCCCAATCGAACACCCAATCACCAAGAAGTCAATGGGAGGACAACAAGTGCAAGATAACTCCATCAAAAGGAGGGCGCAGGAGTTCCTCCCAGAAATCCCTGAAATTGACTACTGGACCCGCCTAGAAGCATCTGTCACCAAGCTGCAAGAAGCTGTGGATCAACTTAAGGAAGAACAGCAGAATCAAAATTGCATGCTCTGCAAGCTGCTTAAGGAACAGGAGAAGCAGGAGCGTGAGCTACAGGAGCTGAAGCGCCAGAAGCTCTCCCTTGTAGGACCAAACACCCCCTGCGATTATATTTATTTTTGAGTCTTATTTTTATTCCATGATTAATAAAAGTTAAAGTTTATGTCTTAAAGCTATGAATGTCCTATGAATCCATCAACTTTCTTAAATAAAAAGTGTTTTTAATTGCAAAAAGAAAAAGAAGTACATGAATTTTGAATTTTAAAACAGATTAATTATTTTGATGTGGTGGCAATACTTTTTGTTTTTCTGAATGAATGCTTGAACAATGCATATTTTTGAACTTGTTGTTCATGAATGTTAAAATTGTTGGCTCTTGAAAGAATGATGAAAAAGGAGAAATGTTATTGATAATCTGAAAAATCATAAAAATGATTCTTGAAGCAAGAAAAAGTAGTGAAAAGCTTACAGAAAAAAATATATGCGAAAAAAAAAGAAAAAAGAGAGATGAAAAAGAAAAAAAAAAGAGAAAGAAAAAGCAAGCAGAAAAAGCCAATAGCCCTTTAAACCAAAAGGAAAGGGTAAAATAAAAAGGATCCAAGGCTTTGAGCATCAGTGGATAGGAGGGCCCACAGGAATAAAATCCTGGCCTAAGCGGCTAAACCAAGCTGTCCCTAACCATGTGCTTGTGGCGTAAAGGTGCCAAGTGAAAACTTGAGACTGAGCGGTTAAAGTCGTGGTCTAAAGCAAAAAGAGTGTGCTTAAGAGCTCTGGACACCTCTAGTTGGGGACTCTAGCAAAGCTGAGTCACAATCTGAAATGGTTCACCAAGTTATGTGTGTGTGGCATTTATGTATCCGGTGGTAATACTGGAAAACAAAATGCTTAGGGTCATGGCCAAGACTCCTAAAGTAACTGTGTTCAAGAATCAACATACTGAACTAGGAGAATCAATAACACTATCTAAATTCTGAGTTCCTATAGATGCCAATCATTCTAAACTTCAAAGGATAAAGTGAGATGCCAAAACTGTTTAGAAGCAAAAAGCTAATAGCCCCGCTCATCTAATTAAGACTGATCTTCATAGATATTTTTGGCATTCATTGTATTTTCTCTTCTTTTTATCCTATTTGATTTTCAGTTGCTTGGGGACAAGCAACAATTTAAGTTTGGTGTTGTGATGAGCGGATAATTTATACGCTTTTTGGCATTGTTTTTAGTATGTTTTTAGTATATTTTAGTTAATTTTTATTATGTTTTTATTAGATTTTAAATAAAAATCACATTTCTGGACTTTACTATGAGTTTGTGTGTTTTTCTGTGATTTCAGGTATTTTCTGGCTAAAATTGAGGGACCTGAGCAAAAATCTGATTCAGAGGCTGAAAAAGAACTGCAGATGTTGTTGGATTCTGACCTCCCTGCACTCGAAGTGGATTTTCTGGAGCATTAGAAGCCCAATTGGCACGCTTTTAATTGCATTGGAAAGTAGACATCCTGGGCTTTCCAGCAATATATAATAGTTCATACTTTGCCCGAGATTTGATGGCCCAAACTGGCGTTCCAAGTCAGCATAAAAATTTTGGCGTCAAAACGCCAGAATTGGCATAAAAGCTGGAGTTAAACGCCCAAACTGGCACAAAAGCTGGCATTTAACTCCAAGAAAAGTCTCTACACGTGAAAGCTTCAATGCTCAACCCAAGCACACACCAAGTGGGCCCGGAAGTAGATTCTGCATCATTTACTCAATTCTGTAAACCCTAGGCTACTAGTTTTCTATAAATAGGACCTTTTGCTATTGTATTTAGACATCTCATGACACTTCACACGTTTCATATTGTATTCTCTACGGCATGAGTCTCTAAACTCCATGGTTAGGGGTGAGGAGCTCTGCTGTGTCTCGATGAATTAATATAATTACTACTATTTTCCATTCTATCACGCTTGTTTCTATTCTAAGATATTCACTCGCACTTCAACCTGATGAATGTGATGCTCTGTGACACTCATCATTATTCTCACCTATGAACACGTGCCTGACAACCACCTCCGTTCTATCTGTAATAGCTTGAGTGCATATCTCTTGGGTTTCTAATCTAAGATTAGAACCTTCGTGGTATAGGCTAGAATTATTGGCGGCTATTCCTGAGATCCGAAAAGTCTAAAGCTTGTCTGTGGTATTCCGAGTAGGATTTGGGAAGGGATGACTGTGACGAGCTTCAAACTCACGAATGCTGGGCGTAGTGACAGACGCAAAAGGATCAATGGATCCTATTCCAACATGAGTGAAAACCGACAGATGATTAGTCGTGCGGTGACATCGCATTTGGACCATTTTCACTGAGAGGAAGGATGGTAGCTGGTACGCGAAATCGTGATTACACTTTAATTATGTAAAATTCATTGCTCTTTCTTTCCCTGGAAATGGCGCCAAAAACATGATGCCAAGACCATGGTTCACAACTCCGTGTAACTAACCAGCAAGTGCACTGGGTCGTCCAAGTAATACCTTACGTGAGTAAGGGTCGAATCCCATGGAGATTGTTGGTATGAAGCAAGCTATGGTCACCTTGCAAATCTCAGTCAGGTAGATATAAATTGATAATGGTGTTTTCGAATAATAATTAATAGAATAGGGATAGAGGTACTTATGTAAATCATTGGTAGGAATTTCAGATGAGCGAATGGAGATGCTTTTCGTTCCTCTGAACCTCTGCTTTCCTGCTATCTTCATCCAATCAGTCTTACTCCTTTCCATGGCTGGCTTTATGCAAGGGCATCACCGTTGTCAGTGGCTACATCCCCTCCTCTCAGTGAAAAATATGCTCACATGCTCTGTCACAGCACGACTAATCATCTGTCGGTTCTCGATCATGCTGGAATAGGATTCACCCTCCTTTTGCGTCTGTCACTAACGCCCAGCACTCGCGAGTTTGAAGCTCGTCACAGTCATTCAATCATTGAATCCTACTCAGAATGCCACAGACAAGGTTTAGACTTTCTGGATTCTCTTGAATGCCGCCATCATTCTAGCTTATGCCACGAAGATTCCGGTTAAGAGATCTAAGAGATATTCATTCTAGCTTATTTCATGTAGAACGGAAGTGTTTGTCAGGCACGTGTTCATAGGGGAGAATGGTGATGAGCGTCACACATAATCATCACCTTCATCACGTTCTTGGGTGCGAATGGATATCTTAGAAGTGAAATAAGATGAATTGAATAGAAAACAGTAGTACTTTGCATTAATCTTTGAGGAACAGCAGAGCTCCACACTTTAATCTATGGAGTGTAGAAACTCTACTGTTAAAAATACATAAGTGAAAGGTCCAGGCATGGCCGAATGGCCAGCCCCTCTGATCTAAGTACTAGGCATCCAAAGATGATCAAAAGATTCAAAGATGGTTCAAAAGATGTCTAATACAATAGTGAAAGGTCCTATTTATAATAAACTAGCTACTAGGGTTTACATGAGTAAGTAATTGATACATAAATCCACTTCCGGGGCCCACTTGGTGTGTGCTTGGGCTGAGCTTAAGTGTTGCACGTGTAGAGGTCCTTCTTGGAGTTGAACGCCAGTTTTTGTGCCAGTTTGGGCGTTCAACTCTGGTTTTGGCTCCTTTTCTGGCGCTGGACGCCAGATTTGGGCAGAAAGCTGGCGTTGAACGCCAGTTTACATCGTCTATTCTTAGCCAAAGTATAGACTATTATATATTGCTGGAAAGCCCTGGATGTCTACGTTCCAACGCAATTGGAAGCGCGCCAGTTGGAGTTCTGTAGCTCCATAAAATCCACTTTGAGTGCAGGGAGGTCAGAATCCAACAGCATCAGCAGTCCTTCTTCAACCTCTGAATCTGATTTCTGCTCAAGTCCCTCAATTTCAGCCAGAAAATACCTGAAATCATAGAAAAACACACAAACTCATAGTAAAGTCTAGAAATGTGAATTTAACATAATAACTAATGAAAACATCCCTAAAAGTAACTAGATCCTACTAAAAACATACTAAAAACCATGTCAAAAAGCGTATAAATTATCCGCTCATGAGTAGCCATTGACAACGGTGATCCACCAACATACAGCTTGCCATGGAAGGAGCCTTGCGTGTGTGAAGAAGAAGACAGTAGGGAAGCAGAGATTGAGAAGACAGAGCATCTCCAAAACCTCAACCTATTCTCCATTACTGCATAACAAGTATTTATTTCATGTTCTTTTACTTTTTACAATTAAAACTAAGAATCATTACTGATATCCTGACTAAGAATTACAAGATAACCATAGCTTGCTTCAAGCCGACAATCTCCGTGGGATCGACCCTTACTCACGTAAGGTATTACTTGGACGACCTAGTGCACTTGCTGGTTAGTTGTGCGAAATTGCAAAAGTGTGATTGTAATTTCGTGCACCAAGTAGTTTGGACAAAATCAAGCTGAGTCAAGAAGTATATGGTTTACAAAAGAAGAATGTCTAAAGCCAAAAACAAAGCTTACAAGACTCAAGAGTAAGATTAAATACTTTCGAATGCATTGCTCATGAAGAGTGAAAAACCTTTCAAAAACTATTTCACATTTTCAAAGAAAAGGTGCGCAACATGCACTTTGTAAAAGAGTAACAAAGGTATAAATGTGGCATTACTTTAATATAATTTTATGTTGAAGTAGATTATGTAGAGTTTTAAAACAAAATGAACACGGGTTTGACGAAGAGTAAAAATATTCCCTCAAATATTTCAGAAAGATAGTGAGGTGCACAACTTAACCAAAAGTAATTCATAGAACTCGGAAGAAAATCAAATGCTTGATCAAAATTTCTCAAAGTTCATATTCAAACAAGCGTGTATAAAAATTATAGCAAGGATGAAAGAGAAAGTTAAACTCTATTTAGAAAAGAAAATCTGAGGTAAAATTTGCTTATAAGTTGGTACAGGAATAAGTAGTGCGTTACAAAACGGACATGTTTCTACTAAATAAGGAAGCTTTTCAAAACTTCATTTAAAATAGTGCGTGCCAACTTTAAAACAACTTCGTCAAAATTGAAGAATGGTTTTAATTACAATCAAGAAACAGAAAAATTGGACATACAATAACCTTAAAGAGGAATCAAAACGTCTTTATAAAGTTCCAAAGCAAAACTCCGAGAGTATACTTGAAATCACCACCTCACAAGAACATTCAAGAAGATTAGGACGTACTAAAAGGGAATCAAGTCATCAATAGCAATTCTCGAGAAAGAATCTTTGACTAAGAACTCCGGCAAAACAATGAGAGGATAAACGATGCACGAAATTGAAACAAATCAAGCTGACTCATATAAGGATGAGGTTCACAAGAGAAGAGAAGCTGGGATTGATGATAGTGCTCATAAGAGGTAGAAGAATGATTAAAAACAGAATCAAGTATGACATTCATAGAGATAAAAAGCTAAAAAAAAGAACAAGTGCGTTCATAAGAAGGAAAGATATGAGTCCAACATTTTCAAAGGAACAACAATGGCATAAACAATGTAGTATACTAAACCAATCTCAAATAAAAAATAAATTAGGTGAAGTTTATCAAACAAAATCAATTGGAATAAAAGCGAAAAGTCCTTTCTTTCCAAAATTTTGAAAAATACCCAAATACATAATTAAATAAAGATATGCATTGGAGCTATAGTAAAGTTATTAGAAAGTCAAATTGTATTTAAAATAAGTGTAGTTCCGTAAACCAGTAAAAGTACGGGCGAGGTATTAGAAATAAATAGTTGTTAAACTGTATAAGGAATTTTCAAAGTTTTATATAGATAAGTGTATATCGAATCAACAACAATTTTATAAAAATTTTAAAATTGGTTGCAATTACTGTCAAATAAAAGAAAAACTGAATCACAATTTCTTTAAGAATGGACTCGGAATAAGGACTAAAAAGGCACATCGCATCAAGACGAGTTCAAGGTTATATCAAAGAATACATGAATCAAGAAGAAGAATTTAAACAGAGAAAGATACATACAACAAGGATTTCAAGCAAGCATATGCAATTAGGATCAAACAAGAATGCATATGAATAGAGGAATAGGGTTGAAAAATCAAACTATCTTTCAAAAGGATTAGCAAACAATAACTTCAAGTTAGGCTATGAAAGAACAAGTCGACTCGAACAGAATTCAAGACACATAACTGAATAACCTCGAGAAATAGTTTCTACGTTCCTAAGACCCACTAATCGCGTTACCTATTACTCGTATATCGTCTATGACAATCCATTAGTGCTCCCATATACATAATTCACTAGTATTAAGCCAGCCAAACTTAATACCAAGAATTATGCAATGCAAGACTAACAGCGTTAATCAATAAACCATCATGTGCATAAAGCCCTACTTCTCGTCATTCGACAAGATTATTGCACGACAAACACTCAGAGCATGCAATTGAAGTATAGTCAGTCCATTCCTTAGGCTCTACAGGAAAGACTGCTCTGATACCATAATGTAACACCCCAACTATCAAAATGTCACGCTTCCGGCTGCGCCACTCTGATAGCTCGGGTATGACGACGACTCTTATAATATTTAATACTAAAATACGAGCCTATTTAAAACTTAAACCGAATTCTTCAAAAACATACATTCATATTTACAATATAAGTTGCAATACTCACAGGAATACGTATATATATACATATACATACATATTAATTTACAAGCATCTCATATCAAAATCCTATCCCTCTTACAAAACTTGCAAAGTCAAAGGCGAGGGAAACATAAATACTAAAACAATACAGAAATATTGTCTAACAGAAAAGAAGTAAGCTTTTCCGAACTTCGTTGTTCGTAACCTGAAAAAGAAAAGACCTATAGGAAAGTGAGAACATCATCCTCGAAAGGGTTCTCACTATAGGGTTGCAAAATTACTATAATAGGATACGCGAGATAAAATCGTTACAGTGATTAATAATCGCCTTATGCATCTTTTCAAAAGCAAAGGTTTACAATAAAGAAAATCTGAAATCTTCTCTAAAAGAGGAAACTGTTCATTTCGTAAAAATTCAAAAGCCTTTCAAAAGATTGATCTATGCTGAACTAGATTAGTTTTTCATACTTTTCTAAACCAGAAACATCAACCAAACATGGCCTTCGGCCTACCTCATGATCAATCACGGTCCTAGGCCCAAACAGTCTAAACAATAACCAATCACCACGGTCCAACAGAATCCCAGTTGCAAACACAAGTAGGAAAGTTCAAGCACAAACAAACAATTACTTCAAGTAGAACAATTAGTAGTTAACCACAATTAATCACAAAGGAAAACCAAGTACAATATGCACACCCAAACAATGTCACATAGATGCATATGATAAATGCCTGCCCTAATGGTTGATGAGTCTCATCTGTCAATTATAAAGCCAACCCGACAAGTCCTGGTAGCTAACCATTGAACTGTCCCTCTGTCGTGCATCCCCAACTCGAGTTATTCACAATCATAATCATAATTCACATCTAACACCTTCACTGTGTATATTCACGGGGGCGAGCTCATCTGGAACTTTCACAGTGTTCGGCCACACTTACGACATAGGGTCAGCAGAGTATCGAGTCTCAACCTGGAGCATGTGGTGGCTAGCCACTGCTTTCACCCAGGGAAACTCGTATCTCAGATAATTGGAAGTGCAACAATCACTTTATCAATTCAATAACCATTCATATTCATACTCAGCCATCCGGCTCATAACATATTCCACAATCAGCCATAATTCATTGTCATATACAGCCATTCCGGCTTATAACATAATAACACTTCCACCATCCAACATTATCAAACTCATAAAGTCACTATTCAAGCTATAAGTCACTTTTTCCCAATTTACTTTACTTTGAAATCAAAAATCAATTCTTTTTGGCCTTGGCTTGACAATTCCCATTCCTCAAATCATTTCAGGCTCATAAGCCACTTTTACTCAAAACAGGTTCCCTTTTTAAAACAAAGCCACCCTCGGCATTCTCTTTCCAAAACTTCCAAAAAAAAAAAACCATGGCAATTAAAGATCTCTTCTGAAATATTCAAAATCATCCATCCAAAAACAAGATTTTGTAACAAAAGTTCCTTGGCAGAGTCTCAAGTCTTTAGGGGAGAATAACATAACTCATTTCCTCAAGTTCGCTTAAAATCTTTAAAACCTTGGCTTCCTGATTTGAGTAATAAAAATAGAATCTAAGCCAAACCAAGTCATGTAATCAATTACTCCTTTCAAAACCATTTCTTTTACTTAAACAAAATCAGCTTCAACTCCATGATTAAATCTAAAGCGTTTCAAACTGCTTAAAAATTGTTTTTGTCTTACAAAAATTCAGAATTCAAAGAGTACATAAATTTTTTTCCCAAAATATTGTAAAATGAGACTTGTCAATAGACATTCAGGTTTTTTCAAAGTCACTGAAACTCCCCCAATTGAAACCCTCAAGTCAAATTCAAAGACATAAACCCTCTTCACATTTAAAATAGCCTTAAAACATAAGTTTCATCTAAATAACTTGCTCCCAAAAGAGATACAATACTTTTCTTAAGAAACAAGACTAAATCATAATTTCTTTTTTAATAATTCATTTCAAAAGCATAAGTCATCCCTTTTCTTAACTATTCAAAATAAAATAGTAGAAGTCTTTAACTCATAATTTTCCAAATAACATTTCAATAAAGTCTCGGATTCTATCAGAATTTCAGCAGCACCTCCCCTAAAACATGGACTCTGCCACCCTTTCCGAGTCCCATCCAAACTATTCCACAACCCTCTTTAAAGGGTCCGAAACCAAATCAGCTCAAAATCCAACTGAATCCAAAGATACATTCCATTTTCATATTTCAAGAAAACCAAATCAAACTCAAGTCAATTTCCAAAGAAGTAAACTTGATTTCAAAGCTTTAAAGAAGTGACTTTAAAGAAACACTTCAAAACTGTCTGTTTCACAAAACCAAATAATAATCAAATCAACCAAGCATTCATGTTCGTCCAAAACAACCATCACATAAGACTTATACAATCACTCAAGTATACATTTTTACCACATAATATCCGTATATAATAATTCCAATTTGTAAAATATGTTTTTCTGAAAAGGCCTCTACCTCGATAAATTGAAACCATAACCCAAAAGCCTCTTAGAAAGCCTTTCGTCTCGACCCAAAATCAACAGCAGCTTCAAAGCAAGGCCCCACACACTTTCGCAGCAGCATAAACATCTCTAAATCACAACAAGCAACCTCATTTACTAAATCCAAAGAACCTTAATATCGTAAAAGCTTTAATACACGTATAGAACACTAACGTGGGGATTTTCGAAACATAAATACCTACTGAAATGACAAAACGAGGCAGCTGCAAACTCCGAGCATGAAATGCACGCATGAATACACAACCCTATGACGGACAATGCCGCAACGCCTCAGTATAAGTTTACAGAGCAACGACAAAAGGCCTTTCGACTAAAAAATGCTTACCAATACAGAGGACTCGGCAGCTGTTTCCGGTGATAGAGGTGGCGGAGGCAAGGTGCGGCGACATCTAGTGGCTCTTCATCCCTCCACGCGACCAAGGCGGCAGCTGCAGCAACATTCAGTGACTACAGTATTTCCAAAATTCAAAAAGGACCAAAGATAATAACAAAACCCTTACCGGCAGTGGTTTTTCGGCGACGCAGCAGCATTCTTCGATGGTAGATGCAGTGTAGCAGCTCAAAACGCAAGCAGCAGCAGCGGCCTGAACCCTTTTTCTAACGGCGGTTTGGCTTACCATCATCAGCAGTAGTGAGCTCAGATGGTGGTAGTGGCGAGCTGGTGCACGAAATTGCGATCATCAACAATGGCGCCAAAGACTTGGTGCTCTCAAACGTGAATCACACTTTGTCACAACTTCTCACAACTAACCAGCAAGTGCACTGGGTCGTCCAAGTAATAAACCTTACATGAGTAAGGGTCGATCCCACGGAGATTGTCGGCTTGAAGCAAGCTATGGTCACCTTGTAAATCTCAGTCAGGCGAGTTCAGATGGTTATAGAGAATTGATAATTAAAACATAATTAAAATATAAACTAGGATAGAGATACTTATGTAATTCATTGGTGAAAATTTCAGATAAGCGTATAGAGATGCTTTCGTTCCTCCTGAACCTCTGCTTTCCTGCTGTCTTCATCCAATCATTCATACTCCTTTCCATGGCAAGCTGTATGTCGGGCATCACCGTTGTCAATGGCTACATCCCGTCCTCTCAGTGAAAATGGTCCAATGCGCTATCACTGAATGGCTAATCATCTGTCGATTCTCGATCATATTGGAATAGGATTCAGTGATCCTTTTGCGTCTGTCACTACGCCCAGCACTCGCGAGTTTGAAGCTCGTCACAGCCACCCCTTCCCAGATCTTACTCGGAATACCACAGACAAGGTTTAGACTTTCCGGATCTCAGGAATGGCCGTTCATAGATTCTAACTTATACCACAAAGATTCTAATATCTCGGACTCGGTCCCCTGTATTAGATACCTAAGAGATACTCATTCTATCTCATCTTCATGTAGAATGGAAGTGGTTGTCAGGCACGCGTTCATAGGTGAGAATGGTGATGAGCGTCACATAATCATCACATTCATCATGTTCTTGGGTGCGAATGAATATCTTAGAATAGGAATAAGCTTGAATTGAATAGAAAAACAATAGTACTTTGCATTAATTCATGAGGAACAGCAGAGCTCCACACCTTAATCTTTGGTGTGTAGAAACTCTACCATTGAAAATACATAAGTGATAATGGTCCAGGCATGGCCGAATGGCTAGCCCCCATAAAGGTCAAAGATAGCATAAAACTGATCAAAATATGATAGATTCTAAATACAATAATAAAAAGTTCTATTTATACTAAACTAGTTACTAGGGTTTACAGAAATGAGTAAATGATGCAGAAATCCACTTCCGGGGCCCACTTGGTGTGTGCTTGGGCTGAGCATTGAAGCTTTCACGTGTAGAGGTCTTCCTTGGAGTTAAACGCCAGTTTGTAACCTGTTTCTGGCGTTTAACTCTACTTTTCAACCTGTTTCTGGCGTTTAACTCCAGAATAGGGCAGAGAGCTGGCGTTGAACGCCAGTTTGCGTCACCTAAACTCAGGAAAAGTATGGACTATTATATATTGCTGGAAAGCCCTGGATGTCTACTTTCCAACGCAATTGAGAGCGAACCATTTGGATTTCTGTAGCTTCAGAAAATCCACTTTGAGTACAGGGAGGTCAGAATCCAACAGCATCTGCAGTCCTTTGTCAACCTCTGAATCAGATTTTTGCTCAAGTCCCTCAATTTCAGCCAGAAATTACCTGAAATCACAGAAAAACACACAAAATCATAGTAAAGTCCAGAATTGTGATTTTTAATTAAAAACTAATAAAAATATACTAAAAACTAACTAAATTATACTAAAAACTATGTAAAAACAATGCCAAAAAGCGTATAAATTATCCGCTCATCACGAGCCCTAGAGTCGGCGACCACCACGGTGACAGTAGCGATGGCAGCAACACTTCTTTTCTCTCTGGCTATCGTGTCCTCTCTGTGAGCTCCTCTCACACTTCGGATTCTTCTCAAGCGACGGCGGCGTCCTCCATTAATGTCGTCAAGGCACGACGGTGATGCCAGGTTGAGACGGAACGGTGATGGCGAAGGCTCCTCCTTCCTCGCGTGTCTCCTCTCTGTTCACAAACCTCCCGTGGCAGCGACGATGAAGACCTCGACGGCGGTGATGAAGCAGGCTCCGACGGCACACGGTCTCCTTCCTCCTCCTCTCTTCAATCGCGTTGCTCCCTCTCTCCACAGTGACAACGCGTGTGGCAGTTCAATGGCAAACCGGCAGCAAGGTGCGGCTCCAGGGGTGGCAATGCATGCGATGACGGCTTAGCCAAAAATTCCTTGCCAGATTCTCCATTCAGAAGGACAAAGCCAAACACACCCCGAGCTTATTAGGGATCAAGCAAGGAGAGCGGGAAAGTCTTCGCAATTACATGGAAAGATTCAACAAAGCATGTCTGGACATACAAATTCTACCAACAGAAGCAACCATCATGGGTCTCATCAATGGCCTAAGAGAAGGACCCTTTAGCCACTCCATATCAAAAAGGCATCCGACATCCCTGAACGAGGTACATGAGCGAGCAGAAAAGTACATTAACATGGAGGAAAACTCACGACTAGGAGAGACCTCCAAATCTGGATTCTCCTACCCATCCAGGGACAAGGACAAAGAGTCCAAGAAGAAATAAGATCAACCCAGTGGGAAGCCGAGAAAATACCACAACTACATCCCTCTTCGGGTGTCCCTTGTAGATGTTTACCGAGAAATATGCAACACTGAGAAGATCCCTCCACCTCGTCCAATCAAAAGCAAAAAAGGAGGGGGAAATCGGATAGAGTACTATGAGTACCATCGAATTTACGGACATCCCACTAATGAATGCTTCGACCAGAAGAATATCATAGAGAAATTGGCAAGAGAAGGTCGACTAGATCGGTACTTAGCTAACAAGACGGATGAACCAAGAAAAAGAAGGAGGGATGAAGAGGTCAGACGAACTGAACGACCACCTCACACCCTGAGAGACATGTCCACATGATAAATAGAGCATTCGCAGGAGGAGGAATCTCTAAATCTTCTCGCAAAAGACACCTTAAAGAAGTATATCATGTCGGGGAAGGAGAGAGGTCAACCGACCTCCCCACAATTACCTTTACTAAAGAAGATGCAACAGGTGTCATCCCGGGACACGATGATCCCATGGTCATTACTATCATATTGGCCAACGCTAATCTTCACAGGACACTAGTAGACCAAGGAAGCTCTGCGGACATCTTGTTCAAATCCGCCTTCGACAAACTGGGCTTACAAGAAAAAGAGCTCTGAGCCTATCCGAATAGCTTATTCAGGTTGGGAGATACTCCAATCCAACCACTTGGATATATCTCACTACATACAAACTTTGGAAAGGGAACCCGGTCAAGGACATTCAATATAGACTACATAGTAGTCGACGTGAGCTCAGCCTACAATGCCTTAATAGGTCGGACAACATTAAACCAGCTCGCAGCAGTAGTTTCAACTCCACATCTATGTATGAAGTTCCCAACTCCGGAAGGGATCGCTATGATAAAAGGAGACCAAAAAATTGTGTGACACTGTTACAATGAATGTCTGAACCTCAAAGGCAACTCTAAAGGAGAGGAAGTCAACACCATTGAACTCGGGAGAGTTTGAGCTCGCGAAGAATCCCGCCCACAACCTGAAAGTGAGACTGAAGAGGTCCAAATCGGTGATGCTCAGAATAAAATGACAAATATGGGGGGAACCTTGAAAAGAGACCTGAAGGAGTCTCTGATACAATTCCTAATAGAGAATGCCGATCTCTTTGCATGGAAGGCCGCAGACATGCCCGGCATAGATCCCAACCTAATGTGCCACAAACTGGCGGTATACCCAGGATCTCGGCCAATGCAGCAGAAGCGTAGGAAGCTCAGACCAGAAAAGTCCCAAGCTGTGGAAGAGCAGGTACAAGCCTTACTGGAGGTAGGATTCATAAGAGAAGTCAAATACCCACTATGGCTAGCCAATGTTGTCTTGGGAAAGAAGTCAAATGGGAAGTGGCGGATGTGCACTGACTACACCGACCTCAATAAAGCTTGCCCAAAAGATCCCTACCCACTACCAAGTATAGACGCTCTAGTGGATGCATCTTTGGGATACAAGTACCTCAACTTCATGGATGCTTATTCCGGATACAACCAAATCCCGATGTATCCACCCGACCAAGAAAAGACCTCGTTCTTAACTCCCAAAGCAAATTACTGCTACATCGTCATGCCGTTCGGACTCAAGAACGCTAGAGCTACCTACCAAAGATTAATGAATAAAGTCTTCACAGAACACATCGGGAAACTGATGGAGGTCTACGTCGACGATATGCTGGTAAAAACAAAAAGTGAGGAATCCTTGTTGACCAATGATGAGAGAACTTTTGCGTGGTCTAGAAAATTGTAGATAAATCCTCGTTGCAAGTATAGTTTCTAAACCTTCAAAAGTCCTTTCATACAAATGTTTTGGGTGTCAGAGGTAACAAACCCCTTTTAAAAATTGTTAACCGAGTATTCAAACCTCGGGTCATCTTCTCAAGGAACTGTGGTGCGCAGAAATTGTGATTACACTTTAATTATATAAAATTCATCGCTCTTTCTTTCCCTGGTAATGGCGCCAAAAACATGATGCCAATACCATGGTTCACAACTTCGCACAACTAACCAGCAAGTGCACTGGGTCGTCCAAGTAATACCTTACGTGAGTAAGGGTCGAATCCCACGGAGATTGTTGGTATGAAGTAAGCTATGGTCATCTTATAAATCTCAGTCAGGCGGATATAAAATAGTGATGGAGTTTTCGAAATTAAATAATAAAAGAGGGATAGAAATACTTATGTAATTCATTGGTGAGAATTTCAGATAAGCGAATAGAGATGCTTTCTTTCCTCTGAACCTCTGCTTTCCTGCTATCTTCATCCAATCAGTCTTACTTCTTTCCATGGCTGGCTTTATGTAATGCATCACCATTGTCAATGGCTACTTTCGGTCTTCTCTCGGGAAAATGATCCAAATGCCCTGTCACTACACGGCTAATCGTCTGGAGGCATCACCCTTGTCAATGGTTTACATCCTATCCTCTCAGTGAAAATGGTCAACGCACCCTGTCACAGCACGGCTATTCATCTGTCGGTTCTCGATCATGCTGGAATAGGATTTACTATCCTTTTGCGTTCTGTCGCTACGCCCAGCAATCGCGAGTTTGAAGCTCGTCACAGTCATTCAATCATTGAATCCTACCCGGAATACCACAGACAAGGTTTAGACCTTCCGAATTCTCTTGAATGCCGCCATCATTCTAGCTTACACCACGAAGATTCTGATTAAGAGATCTAAGAGATACTCATTCAGTCGAAGGTATAACGGAAGTGGTTGTCAGGCACGCGTTCATAGGGAATGATGATGATTGTCACGTTCATCACATTCAGGTTGAAGAGCGAATGAATATCTTAGAAGCGAAGTAAGATGAATTAAATAGAAAACAGTAGTACTTTGCATTAATCTTTGAGGAACAGCAGAGCTCCACACCTTAATCTATGGAGTGTAGAAACTCTACCGTTAAAAATACATAAGTGAAAGGTCCAGGCATGGCCGAATGGCCAGCCCCTCTGATCTAACAACCAGGCGTCCAAAGATGTCTAATACAATAGTAAAAGGTCATATTTATAATAAACTAGTCACTAGGGTTTACAGAAATAAGTAATTGATGCATAAATCCACTTCCGGGGCCCACTTGGTGTGTGCTTGGGCTGAGCTTGAGTGTTGCACGTGTAGAGGTCCTTCTTGGAGTTGAACGCCAGTATTTGTGCCAGTTTGGGCGCTGGACGCCAGAATTGGGCAGAGAGCTGGCGTTGAACGCCAGTTTGCG
This sequence comes from Arachis hypogaea, assembly GCF_003086295.3. NCBI lineage: Eukaryota > Viridiplantae > Streptophyta > Magnoliopsida > Fabales > Fabaceae > Arachis > Arachis hypogaea. Next base: position 58,834,389 of record NC_092054.1, read on the forward strand.
TCATCTATTCTTGGCCAAAGTATGGACTATTATATATTGCTGGAAAGCCCTGGATGTCTACTTTCCAACGCAATCAGAAGCGCGCCATTTTGAGTTCTGTAGCTCCAGAAAATCCACTTTGAGTGCAGGGAGGTCAGAATCCAACAGCATCAGCAGTCCTTCTTCAACCTCTGAATCTGATTTTTGCTCAAGTCCCTCAATTTCAGTCAGAAAATACCTGAAATCACAGAAAAACACACAAACTCATAGTAAAGTCCAGAAATGTGAATTTAACATAAAAACTAATGAAAACATCCCTAAAAGTAACTAGATCCTACTAAAAACATACTAAACACAATGCCAAAAAGCGTATAAATTATCCGCTCATCACAACACCAAACTTAAATTGTTGCTTGTCCCCAAGCAACTGAAAATCAAATAGGATAAAAAGAAGAGAATATACTATAAATTCCAAACTATCAATGAAACATAGCTCCAATCAGATGAGCAGGACTTGTAGCTTTTTGCCTCTTGAATAGTTTTGGCATCTCACTTTATCCATTGAGGTTCAGAATGATTGGCATCTATAGGAACTCAGAGTTCGGATAGTGTTATTGATTCTCCTAGTTCAGTATGATGATTCTTGAACACAGCTATTTTATGAGTCTTGGCCGTGGCCCTAAGCACTTTGTTTTCCAGTATTACCACCGGATACATAAATGCCACAGACACATAATTGGGTGAACCTTTTCAGATTGTGACTCAGCTTTGCTAAAGTCCCCAATTAGAGGTGTCCAGGGTTCTTAAGCACACTCTTTTTTTGCTTTGGACCTTGACTTTAACCGCTCAGTCTCAAGTTTTCACTTGACACCTACACGCCACAAGCACATGGTTAGGGACAGCTTGGTTTAGCCGCTTAGGCCAGGATTTTATTCCTTTAGGCCCTCCTATCCACTGATGCTCAAAGCCTTGGAATCCTTTTTATTTGCCCTTGCCTTTTGGTTTTAAGGGTTATTGGCTTTTTGCTCTTGCCTCTTGGTTTTAAGAGCTTTGGCTTTTTCTGCTTGCTTTTTCTTTTTCTTTCTATTTTTTTTCGCCCATTTTTTTCTCTGCAAGCTTTGTTCTTTGCTGCTTTTTCTTGCTTCAAGAATCATTTTTATGATTTTTCAGATTATCAAATAACATGTCTCCTTGTCATCATTCTTTCAAGAGCCAACATATTTAACATTCTTAAACAACAACTTCAAAAGACATATGCACTGTTCAAGCATACATTCAGAAAACAAGGAGCATTGTCACCACATCAATATAACTAAGCTAAGTTCAAGGATAAATTCAAAACTCATGTACTTCTTGTTCTTTTGAATTAAAACATTTTTCATTCAAGAGAGGTGATGAATTCATAGGACATTCATAACTTTAAGACAAAGTTACTAACTACTAATGATCATGTAATGAAGACACAAACATAGATAAGCACATAACATAGAAAACGAAAAACAGAAGAAATAAGAACAAGAAATGAATCCACCTTAGTGATGGTGGCGTTTCCTTCTTGAGGAACCAAAGATGTCCTTGAGCTCTTCTATGTCTCTTCCTTGTCTTTGTTGCTCCTCCCTCATTGCTTTTTGATCTTCTCTTATTTCATGAAGGATGATGGAGTGCTCTTGATGTTTCACCCTTAATTGTCCTATGTTGGAACTTAATTCTCCTAGGGAGGTATTGATTTGCTCCTAATATTTATGTGGAGGGAAGTGCATCCCCTGAGGTATCTCAGGGATCTCTTGATTTGCAGCCACATGTTCTACCACTGAGCTATAGACCCTTGAGATGAATCTTTCTATCTCCCATGACTCGGAGGTGGAAGCCTTTGTCTTCTCTTCCCCTCTTTTAGAGGTTTAGGTGCCATCAATGGTAATGGAAAAACAAAAAGCTTATGCTTTTACCATACCAAACTTAGAATGTTGCTCGCCCTCGAGCAAAAGAAGAAGGAATAGAAGAAGAAGAAGAAGATATGGAGGAGATGGAGGGATGTGTGTATGGATGTGAGTGGTGAATGGAAAACAGAAGGGATGGTCCTGAATGGAGAGAGAGAGGGTGAGGTGGGTAGGGATCCTGTGGGATTCACAGATCCTGAGATGATCCTGTGGTGTCCACAAATCTTGAGGTGATCCTGTGGTGTCCACAGATCTGGAGGTGTCAAGGATTTACATCCCTGCACTCATTAGGCATGTAAAATGCCCTTGCACACAACTCTGGGCGTTCAGCGCCAGGTTGGTGCCCATTTTGGGCATTCAACGCCCATTTGTTGCCATTTCTGGCGTTGAATGCCAGAACCATGCTTGTTCTGGGCGTTTAGCGCCAGGATGCTGCCCATTTTGGGCGTTCAGCGCCAGCTCCTCTCCAGGGTGCAATTCTAGCGTTCAGCGCCCAGATGATGCCCATTTTGGGCGTTCAGCGCCCAGATACTACCCATTTTGGGCGTTCAGCACCAGAACCATGCTCTGTTCTGGCGTTGAACGCCAGGCAGATGCTTCCTCCAGGGTGTGATTTTTCTTCTGCTGTTTTTGATTCCGTTTTCAATTTTTATATTTATTTTGTGACTCCACATGATCATGAACCTATAAAGACATATAACCAAGAAAAATATAGTTAGATAAAAATTGGGTTGCCTCCTAACAAGCGCTTCTTTAATGTCAATAGCTTGACAGTGGGCTCTCATGGAGCCTCACAGATGTGTAGAGCTTTGTTGAGACCTCCCAACACCAAACTTAGAGTTTGGATATGGGGGTTTGACACCAAACTTAGAGTTTGGTTGTGGCCTCCCAACACCAAACTTAGAGTTTGACTGTGGGGGCTTTGGTTGACTCTGCTTTGAGAGAAGCTTTTTCTGCTTCCTCTCCATGGATGCAGAGAGAGATCCTTGAGTTGTAAACACAAGGTTGTCTTTATTTAATTGAAGGATCAATTCTCCTCTGTCCACATCAATCACAGCTCTTGCTGTGGCTAGGAAAGGTCTTCCTAGGATGATGGATTCATCCTCTTCCTTCCCAGTATCTAAGACTATGAAATCAGCAGGGATGTAAAGGCCTTCAACCTTTACTAACACGTCCTCTACTTGTCCATAAGCCTGTTTTCTTGAATTGTCTGCCATCTCTAATGAGATTTTAGCAGCTTGCACCTCGTAGATTCCCAGTTTCTCTATTACAGAGAGGGGCATGAGGTTTATCCCTGAACCAAGGTCACACAGAGCCTTAAAGATCATGGTGCCTATGATACAAGGTATTATGAACTTTCCAGGATCCTGTCTCTTCTGAGGCAATGTCAGTTGATCCAGATCACTTAGTTCATTGGTGAACAAGGGAGGTTCATATTCCCAAGTTTCAATGCCAAATAATTTGGCATTCAGCTTCATGATTGCACCAAGGAACTTGGCAGCTTGCTCTTCAGTAACATCCTCATTCTCTTCAGAAGAGGAATACTCATCAGAGCTCATGAAGGGCATAAGGAGGTTCAATGGAATCTCTATGGTCTCTAGATGAGCCTTAGAGTCCTTTGGTTCCTCAGAGGAAAGCTTCCTTATTAATCACTGAACGTCCCAGGAGGTCTTCCTCCTTGGGATTCACATCCTCTCCTTCCCTTGCAGGTTCGGCCATGGTGCTTATGTCAATGGCCTTGCACTCCCCTTTTGGGTTCTCTTCTGTATTGCTTGGGAGAGTACTAGGAGGGATTTCAGTGATCCTCTTACTCAGCTGGCCCACTTGTGCTTCCAAATTTCTAATGGAAGACCTTGTTTCATTCATGAAACTTACAGTGGCCTTGGACAGATCAGAGACTAAGTTTGCCAAATTAGAGGTATTTTGTTCAGAATTCTCTGTCTGTTGCTGAGTGGATGATGGAAAAGGCTTGCTATTGCTAAACCTGTTTCTTCCACCATTATTAAAGCCTTGTTGAGGCCTTTGATCCTTCCATGAGAGATTTGGATGATTTCTCCATGATGGATTATAGGTGTTTCCATAAGGTTCACCCATGTAATTTACCTCTGCTATTGCAGGGTTTTCAGGATCATAAGCTTCTTCTTCAGAAGATGCCTCTTGAGTACTGTTGGATGCAGCTTGCATTCCATTCAGACTCTGAGAAATCATATTGACTTGCTGAGTCAATATTTTGTTCTGAGCCAATATGGCATTCAGAGTATCAACTTCAAGAACTCCCTTCTTCATAGGCGTCCCATTACTCACAGGATTCCTCTCAGAAGTGTACATAAACTGGTTATTGGCAACCATGTCGATGAGTTCTTGAGCTTCTGTAGGCGTTTTCTTTAGGTGAATGGATCCACCTGCAGAAGTGTCCAATGACATCTTTGATAGCTTAGATAAACCATCATAGAATATATCCAGGATGGTCCATTCTGAAAGCATGTCAGAAGGACACTTTTTGGTCAACTATTTGTATCTTTCCCAAGCTTCATAGAGGGATTCACCATCTTTTTGTTTGAAGGTTTGAACATCCACTCTAAGCTTGCTCAGCTTTTGAGGAGGAAAGAACTTGGCTAAGAAAGCCGTGACCAGCTTATCCCAAGAGTTCAGGCTGTCTTTGGGTTGAGAGTCCAACCACACTCTAGCTCTGTCTCTTACAGCAAAAGGGAAAAGCATGAGCCTGTAGACTTCAGGATCTACTCCATTAGTCTTAACAGTATCACATATCTGCGAGAATTCAGTTAAGAACTGAAAAGGATCTTCAGATGGAAGTCTATGAAACTTGCAGTTCTGCTGCATCAGAGAAACTAATTGAGGTTTCAGCTCAAAGTTGTTTGCTCCAATGGCAGGAATGGAGATGCTTCTTCCATGTAAATTAGAATTTGGTGCAGTAAAGTCACCAAGCATTCTCCTTGCATTGTTGTTGGGTTCGGCTACCATCTCCTTTACTTGTTCGAAATTTTCAATCAAGTTGTCTCTGGATTGTTGTAATTTAGCTTCTCTTAATTTCCTCTTCAGAGTCTTTTCAGGTTCTGGATCAGCTTCAACAAGAATGCCTTTTTCTCTGTCCCTGCTCATAAGAAAGAGGAGAGAAAAAGAAAAGAAGAGGAATCCTCTATGTCACAGTAAAGAGGTTCCTTATTGTTAGTAGAAGAAAAGAAGAAGAGAAAAATCTGAACTCATAAAAAGAGAGAGAGGGTTCGGATTTTTAGTGGGTGAGGGAGAGATGTTAGTAGATGAATAAATAAATAGAATAAGATGAGAGAGGGGAAATTTCGAAAATAATTTTTGAAAAAGAGTTAGTGATTTTTGAAAATAGTTTTTGAAAAAGGTTAGTAGTTTTTTTTTTCGAAAATTCAAAATAAAAATAAAATAATTAGTTAATTAAAAAGAAATTTTTGAAAAAGGGGGAAGATATTTTCGAAAATAGAGAGAGAGTTAGTTAGGTGGTTTTGAAAAAGGTAAGAAACAAACAAAAAGTTAGTTAGTTAGTTGAAACAAATTTTGAAAAGATAAGAAGTTAGGAAGTTAGAAAAGATATTTTGAAATCAAATTTTTGAAAAAGATAAGATAAGAAGATATTTTTGAAAAGATATTATTGAAATTAGTTTTTGAAAAAGATTTGATTTTTAAAATCACAATTAATGACTTGATTCACAAGAAATCACAAGATATGATTCTAAAACTTAAAGTTTGAATCTTTCTTAACAAGCAAGTAACAAACTTGAAATTTTTGAATCAAAACATTAATTGTTATTATTATTTTCGAAAATTTGATGTAAAATTAAGAAAAAGATTTTTGAAAAATATTTTTGAAATTTTCGAAAATAACTAAGAAAAATGAAAAAGATTTGATTTTTGAAAAAGATTTTGAAAAAGATAGGATTTTTAAAATGAAAATTTGATTTGACTCATAAAAACAACTTGATTTTAAAAATTTTTGAAAAAGTCAAATCTAATTTTTGAATTTATGAGAGAGAAAAAAAAAGGGAAAGATATTTTTTTATTTTTGAATTTTTATGATGAGAGAGAAAAACAAGAAAAATGATGCAATGCATGAAAGTTATGGATCAAAACAATGAATGCATGCAAGAATGCTATGAATGTCAAGATGAACACCAAGAACACTATGAAGATCATGATGAACATCAAGAACACATATTTGAAAAATTTTTTATGCAAAGAAAACATGCAAGACACCAAACTTAGAATTCTTTAATGCTTAGACACAAAGAATTCAAGAATGCATATGAAAAACAAGAAAAGACACAAAACATGCAAATGCAAAGATCAAATAAGAAGACTTACCCAAGAACAACTTGAAGATCATGAAGAACACTATGAATGCATGAGAGTTTTCGAAAAATGCAAGATGCACATGCAATTGACACCAAACTTATAACATGACACATGACTCAAACAAGAAACACAAAAAATATTTTTGATTTTTATGATTTTCTAATTTTTTTGGATTTTTATTTTATGTTTTTCGAAAATTATTTAGAAAAGAGAAAAATAAGGATTCAAAATTTTTAATATGAATTCCAGGAATCTTATGCTCTAAAGCTCCAATCAAAGGGTCAGGCATGGCTTAATAGCCAGCCAAGCTTTAGTATGTAACTCAGACATGACACGTCTAACATGCCCTATAGTCGTATTAGACATGGCTTTACAGCCAGCCATGCTTCATGAAACACTAGAATTCATTCTTTAAAAATTCTGAAGAAAATTACATTTTTGAAAACACATTTTTTTTTCGAAAAACAAAAGAAAAATTTTTGAAAGATTTTTGAAAAATTTTTGAAAACAAAACAAAAAGAAAGTTACCTAATCTGAGCAACAGGATGAACCGTTAGTTGTCCAAACTCAAACAATCCCCGGCAACGGCGTCAAAAACTTGGTGCGCAGAAATTGTGATTACACTTTAATTATGTAAAATTCATCGCTCTTTCTTTCCCTGGTAATGCCGCCAAAAACATGATGCCAATACCATGGTTCACAACTTCTTACAACTAACCAGCAAGTGCACTGGGTCGTCCAAGTAATACCTTACGTGAGTAAGGGTCGAATCCCACAGAGATTGTTGGTATGAAGCAAGCTATGGTCACCTTGTAAATCTCAGTCAGGCGGATATAAAATAGTGATGGAGTTTTCGAAATTAAATAATAAAAGAGGGATAGAAATACTTATGTAATTCATTGGTGAGAATTTCAGATAAGCGAATAGAGATGCTTTCGTTCCTCTGAACCTCTGCTTTCCTGCTATCTTCATCCAATCAGTCTTACTCCTTTCCATGGCTGGCTTTATGTAATGCATCACCATTGTCAATGGCTACTTTCGGTCTTCTCTCGGGAAAATGATCCAAATGCCCTGTCACGGCACGGCTAATCGTCTGGAGGCATCACCCTTGTCAATGGTTTACATCCTATCCTTTCAGTGAAAATGGTCAACGCACCCTGTCACGGCACGGCTATTCATCTGTCGGTTCTCGATCATGCTGGAATAGGATTTACTATCCTTTTGCGTTCTGTCACTACGCCCAGCAATCGCGAGTTTGAAGCTCGTCACAGTCATTCAATAATTGAATCCTACTCGGAATACCACAGACAAGGTTTAGACCTTCCGGATTCTCTTGAATGCCGCCATCATTCTAGCTTACACCACGAAGATTCTGATTAAGAGATCTAAGAGATACTCATTCAGTCGAAGGTAGAACGGAAGTGGTTGTCAGGCACGCGTTCATAGGGAATGATGATGATTGTCACGTTCATCACATTCAGGTTGAAGAGCGAATGAATATCATAGAAGCGAAATAAGATGAATTGAATAGAAAATAGTAGTACTTTGCATTAATCTTTGAGGAACAGCATAGCTCCACACCTTAATCTATGGAGTGTAGAAACTCTATCGTTAAAAATACATAAGTGAAAGGTCCAGGCATAGCCGAATGGCCAGCCCCTCTGATCTAAGAACCAGGCGTCCAAAGATGTCTAATACAATAGTAAAAGGTCCTATTTATAATAAACTAGTCACTAGGGTTTACAGAAATAAGTAATTGATGCATAAATCCACTTCCAGGGCCCACTTGGTGTGTGCTTGGGCTGAGCTTGAGTGTTGCACGTGTAGAGGTCCTTCTTGGAGTTGAACGCCAGTATTTGTGCCAGTTTGGGCGTTCAACTCTGGTTTTGGATCCTTTTCTGGCGCTGGACGCCAGAATTGGGCAGAGAGCTGGCGTTGAACGCCAGTTGGCGTCATCTATTCTTAGCCAAAGTGTGGACTATTATATATTGATGGAAAGCCCTGGATGTCTACTTTCCAACGAAATTGGAAGCGCGCCATTTCGAGTTCTGTAGCTCTAGAAAATCCACTTTGAGTGCAGGGAGGTCAGAATCCAACAGCATCAGCAGTCCTTCTTCAACCTCTGAATCTGATTTTTGCTCAAGTCCCTCAATTTCAGTCAGAAAATACCTGAAATCACAGAAAAACACACAAACTCATAGTAAAGTCCAGAAATGTGAATTTAACATAAAAACTAATGAAAACATCGCTAAAAGTAACTAGATCCTACTAAAAACATACTAAACACAATGCCAAAAAGCGTATAAATTATCCGCTCATCAAACTGCAAGGAAGTATGTTCTTATTATTGGCTATAAAGGTTGTAATTGGGGTTTAGAAGGTGAGAAGCAAGTGATTTGAATGACAAGTAGAGTAAATGGCAATTAAAATAAATAAATACTATAAAGCAAACTTCTAGCAAGGTAAGAGAAATTGGAAGTCCAACTTAGTTATCTCTCTCAACAATAATGAAAGTTGAATCTAAATTCCACTTAGTTAACCTTTACTAAAGTAAAGGAAAGTCAAGGGACTAATTAGTTTGACCTTCGAATCCTTTTTATTTCCTAAGAAAAAGTTGGGGTTATTGAAGTTCAGTTCAATTAGCAAGATAACGATTATCAATTATGCTGAGTTTAATAATGTTGAGTTACTGATTTCTTAACCAAGACCAAAAGGGAAAAAGTAAATTGTTGGAATAAAAATATCCTTAGATAGAAAGCAATGATAACACAAATTAAGGAGAAAGCAATCAATAACTAAAATACCTCAAATAATCATTAATTCAAATCATAACATGGGAAGGATTCATAAGTCAAGTTGGCAACATTTATAGGTAAGAATAAAAGCATTGAAGTAAATATTAAACCTGGATCGAGAGTCACTCTTACAAACTAAGAGAAGTCCTAAATCCTAATCCTAATCCTAAGAGAGAGAGAGGAGAGAACCTCTCTCAAACTAAATCTAAATCATGGAAAGTGAAAATTGGCGAGCTCTCTCTGAATGGATGCGTTTCCCCACTTTGTAACCTCTGGTCTATGCCTTCTGCACTTGGATTTGGGCCAAAAAGGGCTTCAGAATTCGCTATGAGCGTTTTCTACAATTTCTGGTGTGTGGCCTCTGTCACGCGTCCGCGTGGGTCACGCGGTCGCGTCATTCAGAGCATTTCTTTGCCACGGGGTCGCGTCAGTCATGCAACCGCGTCATGTGCGTTTTGCTTAAGGCGCGTGGTCGCGTCAGTCATGCGGCCGCGTCGCTGCTGATTCGCACTTGGCACGCGATCACTTCGTCCATGCAATCGCGTGGATGCCAGTTTCTTCAGAAGCTCCGTTTTGTGCTTTCTTTCCATTTTTGTATGTTTCCTTTTCCATCCTTTAAGTCATTCTGCCTTAGAAAATCTGAAACTACTCAACACACTAATCACGGCATCGAATGGAAATAAAGGTAATTAAAATAATTAATATTAAAGCTTAAGAAACATGTTTTTCACATACATCACATAATAAGGAAGGGAAAGTAAAACCATGCAATTAATATGAATAAGTGGGTGAAGGATTGAATAAATCACTCAAACTAAGCACAAAATAACTCATGAAATATGGGTTTATCAACCTCCCCACACTTAAACAATAGCATGTCCTCATGCTAAATCCAAGGTAAAGAATAAGGTAAGGTTAAAGTGGTGGAATGTTATGCAATGCAACTTATTCTAAATGCATCTACCTAATTTGATGGGCAGTAAGGCTAATTTGATGATGTTCTCGAAAGTGATAAGATCCAAACGTAAGAACTCCTGGTGGCTATGGATTTAGAGATTGCAAAAAAAAAAAAAAAAAAAAAGAGTTAAGACCCCAGATCCAAAAATTTGAGTGATAGTTTAGTGATAATGTTTATGTTCTTTCTGAACCAAAGGAGGGCAATGATATCAGATTTTATGAAAATATGTCTAAACTCTTCCGTTCTCTTTCTAGACGACTTTCTTTTTCTTCTCCGTCTTCCTCCTCCACCTCTCCAATCCATTCTTCCTCCAATCCCCTTACTGAGAAAGTGGCTAGGCCTGATGAACTTTCTCCCAAACACAATATCTTTGAAGAAGAAGTTTGCTTCGAAGATATCAATCAAGCCATTGATAACTGGGAGATACCCAAAATCCCCCAAGATGAGCTTTATGTCCCTGACGACAACAAAAGAAAATCAGACTATATCATCAAGACCGCTGAGAATAATATTCCTCTGGGACCAGATTCTGGTGAGGAATTCCATCTCTTAACCAAAGCATCTGTCAGAGAACATGCCCGTCACTACAGATATCTTCACATAGGATGTGTCCAGGTTGCAGTCAAACCTCTCATCAGAGAAGGCTTGAATGCTTCCATCCTTATGTGTCTTAGAGATATTAGACACAATGATTTCCAAGACTCCCTTATCGGAACAGTTGAAACAAGTCTCGGACATGGTCCAGTTTATTTCAACTGTTTTCCAAACAAAACAGTCAGCCTGTTAGATACCAACATCCTTGATTCTCTCTTCCTAAACATCCGAATTCATGGTCTTAACATGAAGGAAGGATCCATTCCAGCCGCTTTAATCTATAGGATTCAATACAAGGTCATGAACACCTGTAATTCTAGGGTCCTTCTTAAATCCCAAGATCGTGAAACTACTTTGTTTGTCACCGATATGACAAAGGCCAACGTCATGATTCCGAGGCTCATAAGGTGGGATGAAATTGATCTCCCCCAGTCATGGTCTATTGATAGAGCTATCCCTACACAACCTAGACAAGCACCTCTCCTAAGAGAAATAAAACAGGATGAATCCGGGAAAGTAGAAATTTTCTTCGATAGAAGAAACTCTTTTTCCTCCAGATCAGAAGCAGGGACATCTAATGATTTTGCTTCAGCAAGAAGGTCTTTTTCTGTAACTTCTCAATCTCAGTTTTCAAAATTTTCAAAACCCGTACATTCTGAAATCAATATTTCGGGATTACAAAATAATTCAAATATTTCCCAACCAGTTTATCAAACCGATGATAAGCATTCAGATGATGATATTGAGATAGAATCTTCCATTCAATCTCCAACATACTCATCTATGCATGGTGCTCAATATTCTTCTGTGAATAATGCCCAATGAGTAGCACAGAATTTATTATAGATAGGGAAGCATTACGTAAAAACCTTGAATCTGAGGAATATGACCTCCATAGAGAATGGTATTTACGTACGCACACAGCTACTCAAATTGCATCATTCAAAGAAAAATATTACAGTTTTCTAAAAGAGGTTGAGATGCATATTCCTTTCTTTGAATGGTTTCATGCTTATTCCATCAAAAACAATCTGGTTTATCCTTTCAAAAACAAAGAAAACTTGCTTTCAGCAAATGTTATTTCAACTTGGAAAGTTAAAGATGGGAATTTAGTTAGATCTGAGTTTCCTCCAAAAGGACCTTTTGTTATTTCAAGCACAGAAGGACATAACCCTGTTATGGCTTCTCCTTTTAAAACAAAAAATATTGATGAAGCTGTCGCCCCAAAAGATATTAAAAACCTTATTGAACAATCTAATTACACCAATAGGTTTTTACAATGTCTGGGTGACAACCTTTCATCTTTGGGATCTACTTTTTCTTTCAAAAATGCTTCTAACGCCACTACTTCTAAAAGTATTGAAAAACCCCTTTTTAAACCTTTTAAAATGAGTAGTAAAGCGAAGCAAAATCTTAAAACTTCCATTTTAAAACAACAATCCGGTGATTCAGAAGTTATTCAAAAAATTGACCAACTTTTAAACCGTTTCTCTACCGCCCCTGAAACTCCAAACTCTGGTGAGTCTACTTCTCGTATTCAAACACGCTCATCCAAAGCCGTTAATGCCCTTTGTCATGAGTCTAACGACTCCTCCTCCGAAGAAAGTGATGGTTCCTACAAATCATCCCTCAAAATCAGCCCTATTTTGACAAACTCCCTAACCAAGTGGAAAGGTTTAACCAAATCCTCTACGTACGGTTACAATCGTGTTTCCGCTCCCGACCTAGCCCTCGAAGAAAGAGAACTAGGTTTTGTCAGCTTCAATGCCAATAATATCTATGAATGGAACATAGATGGTAAAACTGAATATAACATCATGAGTATGCTTCAGCATATGACTATGGTAGGCACAGCCTATCAAGCTGCCCATGAAACTTCTGAAGAAGCAATAGCCAATGTTATTGTTTCTGGTTTCAGTGGCCAACTCAAAGGATGGTGGGATAACTACCTTTCGGATAACCAAAAACACTCAATCTTCTCTGCCATAAAAGTCAATGATCAGAACGAACCGATCATTGGTGATGATGGGGAACCCATCCCCGATGCTGTTAATACCCTAATATTTACCATAGCAAGCCATTTCATTGGTGATCCATCTCTCTGGAAAGATCGTTCGGCTGAACTACTTTCCAATCTCAGATGCAAAACTTTGTCTGATTTCCGGTGGTATAAAGACACCTTTCTTACCAGGGTTTACACCAGAGAAGATAGTCAACAACCTTTTTGGAAAGAAAAGTTCCTTGCTGGACTCCCAAAATCTCTTGGAGATAAAGTAAGGGACAAAATACGTAGCTTAACCCCGGATGGGATAATACCCTATGACGAGTTAAGTTATGGTCAGCTAGTTTCTTTTATCCAGAAGGTTGCTCTAAAGATTTGTCAAGATGACAAAATCCAAAGACAACTTGCTCGAGAAAAAACCCAAAATCGTATTGATCTGGGAACTTTCTGTGAACAATTCGGTCTTCCTGCTTGTCATCCAAAAAAATCCAAAAGACCATCCAATCGAAAAGTTTTTATTAAACCTAATCCTGAAAAGAATTTCAGAAGGTCTAGAAGAGGTTTTCAAAACCCTAAAAATGAAAAGAATTTCCAAAAAAATTTTCAAAATAACCCACAAAAGAACCCCATTATTTGCTATACATGTAAGAAACCTGGACATATTAGCAAATACTGCCGGTTAAAAAGAAAGATTAATAATCTAAACCTTGATCCTCTGATTGAGGAACAGATTAATAATCTGATGTTAGAAAGTTCAGAAAATGATTCTGACCAAGAATCTTCGGATGATATCAATAACATCGAATTAGATGACATTGAATCATCCTCAGATTCAGATGTCAAGCAAATTGGTGTTTTATCCAAAGATCAAGATCTCCTATTTGATGCTATTGAGGCTATTGACAATCCTGAACAAAAGAAAGACTTTCTTTTGAAACTAAAAAAATCTCTACAAAAGGAGAAAAAACCCAAAAATCTGGTCCTTAGCAATAAATATGATGTTAAACCTATTTTCAAAAAATTAGAAAAACAAGTTATTCGTCCCATAACTATTCAGGACCTCCAATCTGAGGTCAACAATCTCAAAAGAGAAATCCAGGAAATTAGGAGACATCAAGACAATCATCAACTTATTCTCTCCCAATTAATGCAAGTGGGAGAATCTGGTGATGAACTTGATCAAACAGAGTGTTCTAAGGAACAAGAAAATAAAATCTCTGACGACAACGAGGGAAAAAAAATTCTGAGAATAATCAATGTATTCTCTTTTATGAAGCATCGTGTTCATATCCGAATTGTCGTTAAAGATTTTGTTTTTGACACCATTGCACTCTTTGACTCAGGTGCAGATTCAAACTGTATTAAGGAAGGTTTGGTCCCCACAAAATATTTCGAAAAAACTACTGAACGCCTTAGCTCAATAACAGGAGAAAGGCTAAGTGTCAATTTCAAACTAACAGATGTTTTTATTGAAAAGGGTAATATCAGGATTCCCACTGAATTTATTATTGCAAAAGATATCAAAAATGATGTGGTCTTGGGGACACCTTTCATAATCCTTTTGTTTCCTTATCTGGCAGACTTTCCAGGGCATACCTCTTTTGTTCAGGGACAAGTAACCTTCTTTGAGTTCCTGGATTCACCAAAACAAAAATCTTTAAATCTAATTGAATCCAAGACTAGACAGATTTGTTTCTTAAAAGAAGAAATCTCTTTTAAAACCCTTGAATCTCAACTCTCCCAACCAAAGATTCAGAACAAAATTAAAAATCTTTTGAACCAAATTGAGAAGTCTATTTGTTCAGATTTGCCTCATGCTTTCTGGAATAGGAAAGAACACGTCGTTGATCTTCCTTATGAAAAGAATTTCAAAGAATCAAAAATCCCTACAAAAGCCCGCCCAATTCAAATGAATGAGCAGCTTTTGCAGCATTGTCAAAAGGAAATAAAAGATCTTTTGGATAAAGGATTAATTCGTCCTAGCAAAAGTCCTTGGTCTTGCTCTGCTTTTTATGTTAATAAGCAAGCTGAAATAGAACGAGGAACCCCTAGGCTTGTCATCAATTACAAACCTCTGAATGAAGCCTTGCAATGGATTCGTTATCCTATCCCAAACAAAAAAGATTTGCTTAGTAGGTTAAATTCTGCAAACATTTTCTCAAAATTTGATATGAAATCCGGTTTTTGGCAGATTCAAATCACCGAATCAGACCGATACAAAACAGCATTTACAGTTCCATTTGGACAGTATGAATGGAATGTAATGCCTTTTGGTCTGAAAAATGCCCCATCTGAATTTCAAAAAATTATGAATGATATTTTCAATCCATATTCAGATTTTGCAATCGTTTACATTGATGATGTTCTAATTTTTTCCCAAACTTTACATGAACATTTCAAGCATGTTAAAACTTTCATGTACATCATCCAAAAAAACGGTCTTGCTGTCTCCAAGTCAAAAATTGTTCTCTTTCAAACAAAAATCCGTTTTCTTGGTCATATAATCTTCCAAGGCACTATAACTCCAATTGAAAGATCAATTTTGTTTGCAGTAAAGTTTCCAGATTATATCCTTGATAAACCTCAGCTCCAGAGGTTCCTAGGTTGTCTCAATTATGTTTCGGATTTCATCCCAAATCTTAACAACCTCATTAAACATCTCCATGATAGGCTTAAGAAAAATCCTCCACCTTGGACAGAAAAACATTCTGATATTATCAGGTTCCTTAAAACCAAAGTCCGCAATCTTCCTTGTCTTTACTTACCGGTTCCTCATGCATTCAAAATAGTGGAAACAGATGCATCAGATTTAGGATATGGCGGTATCCTAAAACAAAAACTGCATGATAAAGATTGTATCATTGCATTTACATCCAAACATTGGAATAGTACTCAACAAAAATATTCCACTATCAAAAAAGAAATTTTAGCTATTGTTTTATGCATCACAAAATTTCAATCTGACTTACTCAACCAAAAATTTTTAGTCCGAGTTGATTGTAAATCAGCTAAAGATGTTTTACAAAATGATGTTAAAAATCTTGCATCAAAACAAGTTTTTGCCAGATGGCAAGCTATTTTAAGCGTCTTTGATTTTGATATTGAGCATATCAAGGGCAACTCAAACTCTCTCCCTGACTTTCTCACACGTGAATATTTGCAGGGAGATAAACAGAAAGAAGATGCCTAAAAAGGCAACCTTAGCCTCAGCATGAGGCAGAGGCATTCGCCTAGCCCTACCAGGGCCAATCAGAAGATCTGGGTCTAGTACCCCAACAGAGTCATCTACCCAACAACCTACTCAACAATCTGGGTCATTTACCCAACATCTCACCCAAACCCAACAAGCTGGGCCATCTACACAACAAACCACCCAAAAATCTTTTGAACCACAAAACAACCAAGCCAAACAATCCAAAGCAGACTATGCCATCCCAATCGAAACCCTCCTAGCCTTACAGGACCAGGGTCTCACTAAACTCAACAAAAAATCTTGGGCCGACCTTTGCAGTGAATCCGATGAAGAAATTGACCTATCACAATTAATATCTCAGGTAGCCAATCGAAGAACAGTCATCCAAATAGGAAAACAAAAGTCTGTCGTCTCGACACCCCAAACATCCTCAACCACTACCAAAACTCAAAAAACCCAAACCAATTACATATCTACAAACAAAACCGCAAATATTATCCACATAGAGCCTGAATTCTGGGATAATTCTCCAAACAAAGTCATCCCAAAGATTTTCCCTACTGGATTCCACTTCAGACCCTTAGCACCTAATAAAACTCGCCATTTCTACGAATTCATCTTAATAGATACTGACTCAGTATCTATTAAACATTACAAGGATAAAACCAATCCCGAATTTATAACCCATTCAACCATTCAAATTCTCAAAATTTTATCCCCAAAGCAATTTGGGAATAACCTAAACAAAATTCAAAAATTTTCTCAAAATTATGACCCAATAGGTTTTAATTATTGGGATTACATGGAAGCCTGGACTAAAGTATTTTGGTTTCAAAATACTCAGTTCAGACATTCATGGTTAATTTATTTTAAAAGAAAAATCAATTATGTTTTTCCAAATTGGTTCTATCAATGGTGGGACTTCTTTGGACCAATCCAAGAAATTTTACCCTCACCAACAGATGAAGGGTATAAACTTTTTCAATCAAACTTTAACAATCAGGAAACATGTGTTCCTGTAATGTAAAAATTTTTCTCAACATTTTCATTGGCATGGGTATTCTCATGGCAATACAAGTATGCAAAACCAAACCACCCCAAATCATTTCCAATCCTTCAAAGGCATGGTTATGTCAAATGGTGGTCTCAATTTGATGCTTCAATGGCCTACCCAGAGAAGGTCAGAGAATGGTTCAAATCCAATCCTGAAAGTCAAAAGATTTCAGATCCAGAAACTGCCCTGTTCCTCAATTAAAAAGCCCAAATTGCTGCAGCCCTTGCAGGAGCTCAATCGAAAGAAACTCTAGCAAAACATCTCCAGCAAATCATGCAGATGATTGAAGAAGACAAAAATCACAAGGATGATCCCACTTCCTCAGCAGAATCCTCAAGCAGTTATAATCAGAATGAAGATGACTGCTTTGGAATCGATCTAGGAGAGGATTAGTCTTTAATCTTCAAAATCCATGTAATCAAAAAATCCATTGTTAACCTGTATTGTAGAAATAGTACCGGTAATATGCACCTGTACTGTAGAAACAGTAGAATATCCAATTATAAAAGGAAGCCTTGCATTCATTGAGAGGCACCCTTCAGTTTAGATATCATAGAGAGAAGTTAGAGAGAGAGACTCTGAGAGTTCCCTTGTAAGCTCTCCAGCTCTTCTTCTTCCCTCTCCTTTATTTCAATCATTCAATAAAACTTTCAATCAGTTCTTTATTTTCGAGTCTTCATATTTTTACATTTCTACAGCTGCATATGTGTGCGGACTACCGCCACATCTAACTTCATATTTATTTTCCTGCTCTTGCATCTATCATAAGCATATGCGTGCGGACTACCGCCGCATCTAACTTCATATTTACTTTCCTGTTCTTGCATCTATCATACTGCAACCTCTTTAACCTTGTCTACTCCCTCTTCCCCTTTCCCTCCTTGATCCACTTCGGGACATCTATATATATATAGCCAACCCTTAAATAATAAAGCATTTTAGCAAATGAGATGGGAAATAAAAATATTGTACAAACTTGCAAAACAATTAGTAAATTAAGCACAGATATATGTTGATGAGTTATTGAACCCTCACTGGATTTTGTGTTTACCCTCTAGTCACTCAGTGTTTATTGGGTTTATTCACTCTATTTTTCTTTTTATTCTTACTTTCTATAACTTTGTTCTTCATCTAACCAATCAACAATTATAGAGTACAGTCATACCAAAAGTCATGAGGTCTTTAATTAAGGTTGTAATGGGGCCAAGGTAAAGGTAAGGATATATGTATAAGGCTAAGTGAGCTAATAAGTGAATCCTCAATTAGACTAAGATCTCACCTAACATACATATTTAGTAGAATAAGCTTCTTTACCAATTTTTCCATATTATCCCACTTGTTGTCACATGCTCATGTTTCAATTTTTGTTTTTATCCCATGTGCATTGCTTTTATTTTGCATTGGGGAATTCTTTTGTATTCCCTTTTATTAAATGCTGAAAAATAACTTCTTTTTTTTTTAATGCACATGGTAATTGATCACTTTGATTTCTCATGAGCATGCTTCCCAAATTTTCTGAATTATTTTATTTCTTTCAACTTTTCTACCTTTTGTTTCTATCATCCATGTTCCCAATAGGTTTCCCACATTTTAATCTATTCATAATTTTCTATCTTAAGCTAACCAAGGATTCAACTTGGAAATTTATTTTGTTTTTCTGCTTAAGGCTAGTAGTGTGGCTAAATAGAATAAAAGGGATTTTTAAAGGCTCAAGGGGGCTAACAAGGGTAATGTGAAAGGTAGGTTATTTTGGGGTAAGTGAGCTAAAATCAAATGATGGCCTTAATCATTCTTTTGGCATGTATCTATATTCTATAATTGGACATATAGATTAAAGCAAAGTAAAGAACATCAGAATAAAAAGAAGCGAAACACACAGGAATGAAATTATGGTTTGAATGCAACCATACAATTAAGCTCAATACTCACAGGCTGTGTATTCTCTAACTCAAGCATCATATATCATTCATATATGTTATGCAGGTTTAGTTAAAAATTCCCATTATTCTCATAAAAAATTATTTAGGGTAGCCTTTAAAGTTTTAATGTTTCTCCTTGATGAAATGTTGTCAACTTAACTATATGATGTAATGCTATATATACAAGGTTTATGGATTTAAATCTGTTATGTTCAATTTCTTAGCTTACTTCCTTTTTATATTTTTCAATTTAACTATGCTATCTTATGATAAAAAGGGTAAACTATACTAATTAATCCACTAATAAGTCAGAATTGCAAACTAAACTAAATAACTAAAAATGAAAAAATGCAAAAATAGAGTAAAAATACATAAAAGCAGCAATGTATAAGTACTCAGAAAAAAAAGAAAGAAAAATATAGAAAAATATCCAAAATAAAAGAAAAAAAGAGATGTAGTGGTTCACCAAAATAAAACGCCAGAGATGGCGACCTCCCCACACTTAAAATGAAGCATCGTCCCTGATGCTCAGTCAGGCCGGGTGTGAAGGGGTGTCATCACTGGTAGGGATGGTAGCTGGAGGCTCTGTGGTGGTGGTGGGCTGAAGGTTTGGCTACTGTAGAGGCGGTGCTGACTAGATCGGGATCTCCGGATCTGCAGCCTCTATCTGATGCGTAACCTCCTGATGCGGGGCAGCCTGCTCTCTGGCTGCACGCTGATGGGTCTCCTCCTGGAAATGAGTCTCCTCCTCGTGCTCATCCTCCTCCGCCTCTGATGGCTCAGATGGTGTGTCGGGCTCAGAGGGGATGTCACCACCCTGTCGGATCATCAGCTTCAGATGCGAATAGTGTCGCTGGCTGCAACGCTCCAATCTCTCATATCGGCGCCGGTTACAGTGCTCCATCTGATCAAGCTGTTGGAATAGGCGGTGCACGAGGCGGTATACGGGCTCAGAGGCAGGTGGAGGTACAGTGGTAGCAGCAGGGGCAGGAGTGGCAGCTGTGGATGAAGAGGGTCCAGTAGACGGTGGGGCTGTCTCATCAGTAGCAGTGAAGGGTGGTGGTCTGTAGCCCAAGGCTAGGAAGTTTCTGCTGTGAGGAATGATCTTCCTGCAGTCCACCGCTGGTGGTCTCTCATCGGCATCCTCCCATGGCACGTCAGCTCGACGGCCTAGCTGTGTAACCAAATACGGGAAAGGGAGGGTGCCTCGGACGTTGACCCTGGCCATATAATGCCGGATAAAGCGTGGTAGATAAAGGTCCTTACCCTCCAGCACACACCATAGGAGAGTGATCATAGCAGCTGGGATCTCCGTCTCATGAGTACTCGGCATGACATAATTGCTCAAGATTTGGTGCCATAACCGAGCCTCATCATTTAAGTACGCCCTCTTGATCCCTCTAGGCATGGTGGTGTCCTGACCCATCTCCCAAGGAACAGTCGGGTCGAGAGCTATCCTTGCCTTTACAGCATCCCAATCAAACTGCATCAGGCGCATGTCCTCCTCAACCTTTGAATAACCATCAGGCTGATCGGACTTGGCTGGGAGCTGGAGAATGTCCTCGATGGCCTCCTCAGTGACCAGAATTTATTTTCCTCTCAGGTGTACGACATCTAGGGTGGTGAGGTAGTAGTTGCAGTAGAATTCCCGGACCCAAGATGCGTTGACCTCTGTCAGTATTCTCTCCAGAAAGAACCAACCCCTTTGCTTGATTTGCTCAGTGGTGTACTGCTGGAGTGCTTCTGGAATCTTCAGAGTTCTCTCCAAGTATAGATTCCTGGAGTTTGCGAAATCCGGGTACTTCAGCTCACAGTACCGGTTTGCAAATTTTATTGGATCAGTTGCAGGGAGCAGCTGGTCAGCTTTTTCCTGCTGTGTAAAGTTCTTCTCCCGCCATGAGAAATCATGCATGAGGGCAATGATGGATTGGGAGGAATCTCCTCTCTTGCGCTTGCCAGTAGCCTTGCCTTTTCCTTTCCTCTGTGAGGCAGACATCCTGAAAAATAGAAAACCAGGATATGGATAAAAATAGGGAAGCAAATAGGCAATTTAAACAAAGAAAAATCAAAGCGGCAAAGGAGAATTAGAATCAAGTAAATGAGTCAAGTAAATGTGCATTAAGGATTCTTTAGTAGTTTAAAATTTGGAAAGGAAGAATTGACAATCCAGAATGTATCAGAATTTCAAGTTAAATAGAAAAAAAATCATTAAGGGGGTCGGTGGCGGCGGCAATGGTGGCTAGGTGGTGGTTGAGAGAAGAGGAGGAAGAGAGGGAGAAGAGGGCTGGGGGGCTGCACGACTGATAGGGTTCGCGTGGCTGGGGAGGGTTATATTTTCAAATCCACGCGGTCGCGTGGGGGATGCGGTCGCGTGGTGGGGGTGAAAATGGGGGTAACGCGATCGGGTAAGTCGCGCGATCGCGTGAGAGGGGTAGGAGAGGGGGTGACGCGATCGCGTGGGTCGCGCGATCGCGTCGCTGGACATTGTGCTAAACTCACGACTCCAGCACTGTTTTAGCACAACTCTCTGTCTCCTTCTAGGGTGATGTGCAATCCATGCGACGCGATCGCGTCGCTCACGCGGTCGCGTGGGATTGGTACTGTGCAAGTGACGCAATCGCATGGGGCATGCGATCGCGTGGGCCAAATTGTGCAAAACGCACAAGGGCCGCACGATTCCATCCTAACTCTCTGGACGTTGGATTTTTGACGCCGATCTCTACGGCACGCGGCCGCGTGGATGACGCGGTCGCGTAGATAGTATATTCGCAATATGACGCGATCGCATGGGGCATGCGGTCGCGTCGTGCATCTTTTTTTTTTTTTTTTTTTGAATTCAGGATGCAATGCTTAATGTGAATGCTATGCATGATTCCAGGTTTAATAAAAATAAAATTCAAAACTAAATAAAATTAAAATTGCAAAAGGAACGATCATACCATGGTGGGTTGTCTCCCACCTAGCACTTTTAGTTAAAGTCCTTAAGTTGGACATCGGAGGAGCCTCTTGCTATGGCAGCTTATGTTTAAATTCGTCCAAAAATCTCCACCTGTGCTTGGAATGCCAAGAGCCTCCGGGGTCCCATACTAGGCATGTAAAACTTCTGAGCAGCTTCAGACAAATTTTCAGACTCCCGGGGTGACGAATGTTAGAATAGATTCCAGGATCCCAAGCTTTGCTATTAAATCCGCCTCCGTCTCGATCTATATGCTTCCATCCGGGCGGTTTAAAAAGTAGAATCTCACCATGGTGACCAAACATTCTCCGTGATCCATGCAATGGAGCATGATACCAATCCGTGTACTTCGAGGTGAAGCGTGGAACCTTATTGAACCTTGTGCACCAACTCTGAGTACGAGCCATTTCCCTCTTACTCTTAAAGCCGCAAAGAGCTCTAAGCTGGCCATCTGTTTCAAGCAAACCATATTCAAGTGAATAAGTAAAGTTAAAGGTTAAGGATTGTACCCACTTGAAGCTTGTATTAGGTGGCAATGGCCTTGGGGTAGGTGTTTCTGGTGGTTCTGTAAGTTCTTCTCCCTTGGGTTCTTCTGTGAATTTCTCCACTTCCTTGCAAGAGTCTTCCGATATAGTATCACCCTGGTCAAAGTCTTCTATGTCTTCCTCATCACTCGAGTCATAGATTGGAGGTTGAGAGAAATCTACCTCTGCATCATCTTCGTATTCATCTGCGGAAGATTCTTCAATCTCAGAGAATTCACTTGCGGATGCAAGTTCATTACTAAGAGAATTTGACTTGTGACTATCATCATCAAGGGAATTTGTGTCCTGGGTTATTCCGTCTGATTCTTCATAAACAACTTGCCTTGGAGATTGTACAATATCCTCCTTAACATCAACTGTAGCGTCCTTGACGGAGTTCTCCTCAGTTCTGGATTCCCATGGAGATTCAGCATCTCCTAGATCTTCAACCAACTCTTCTTCTTGAACAATGACAGCTTCTTCTACTTGTTCTAGTACGAATTCGTTCTCTGTCTTATCCACTGGAGTTTCTGGTATTTCCTTCATGCTATGCTCTTCGTTAGACTATTCACATGGGGCTGTGGCTGATCCTTGTGTATTTGAGCGTCTAGAAACCCATTGAATTACTACTTGCTCCAGTTGTCGAATGGTTGTTTGAAATTTATTTATTGTTTCCTTTAGGCGAACCTCTGCTTCTCGGGTTGTCGGACTTGGGCATGATACATAGGAAAGTGGTGGTGATTGGGAGTGATTGGATTGGTACTGGGGTAAGGAAGGATCATATGGTGGCGAATGGTGAAGAGAAGCTCGTGAGTGTGATGGTTCGAAAGTATAGTTTCTAAACCTTCAAAAGTCCTTTCATACAAAGGTTTTGGGTGTCAGAAGTAACAAACCCCTTTTAAAAATTGTTAACCGAGTATTCAAACCTCGGGTCATCTTCTCAAGGAACTGCAAGGAAGTATGTTCTTATTATTGGCTATAAAGGTTGTAATAGGGGTTTAGAAGGTGAGAAGCAAGTGATTTGAATGACAAGTAGAGTAAATGGCAATTAAAATAAATAAATACTGTAAAGCAAACTTCTGGCAAGGTAAAAGAAATTGGAAGTCCAACTTAGTTATCTCTCTCAACAATAATGAAAGTTGAATCTAAATTCCACTTAGTTAACCTTTACTAAAGTAAAGGAAAGTCAAGGGACTAATTAGTTTGACCTTCGAATCCTTTTTATTTCCTAAGAAAAAGTTGGGGTTATTGAAGTTCAGTTCAATTAGCAAGATAATGATTATCAATTATGCTGAGTTTAATAATGTTAAGTTACTGATTTCTTAACCAAGACCAAAAGGGAAAAAGTAAAATTGTTGGAATAAAAATATCCTTAGATAGAAAGCAATGATAACACAAATTAAGGAGAAAGCAATCAATAACTGAAATACCTCAAATAATCATTAATTCAAATCATAACATGGGAAGGATTCATAAGTCAAGTTGGCAACATTTATAGGTACGAATAAAAGCATTGAAGTAAATATTAAACCTGGATCGAGAGTCACTCTTACAAACTAAGAGAAGTCCTAAATCCTAATCCTAATCCTAAGAGAGAGAGGAGAGAACCTCTCTCAAACTAAATCTAAATCATGGAAAGTGAAAATTGGCGAGCTCTCTCTGAATGGATGCGTTCCCCCACTTTGTAACCTCTGGTCTATGCCTTCTGGACTTGGATTTGGGCCAAAAAGGGCTTCAGAATTCGCTATGAGCGTTTTCTACAATTTCTGGTACGTGGCCTCTGTCACGCGTCCGCGTGGGTCACGCAGTCGCATCATTCGGAGCATTTCTTTGCCACGGGGTCGCGTCAGTCATGCGACCGCGTCATGTGCGTTCTGCTTAAGGCGCACGGTCGCGTCAGTCATGCGGCCGCGTCGCTGCTGATTCGCGCTTGGCACGCGATCGCTTCGTCCATGCGATCGCGTGGATGCCAGTTTCTTCAGAAGCTCCGTTTTGTGCTTTCCTTCCATTTTTGTATGTTTCCTTTTCCATCCTTTAAGTCATTCTGCCTTAGAAAATCTGAAACTACTCAACACACTAATCACGGCATCAAATGGAAATAAATGTAATTAAAATAATTAATATTAAAGCTTAGGAAACATGTTTTTCACATACATCACATAATAAGGAAGGGAAAGTAAAACCATGCAATTAATATGAATAAGTGGGTGAAGGATTGAATAAATCACTCAAACTAAGCACAAAATAACTCATGAAATATGGGTTTATCAACCAACCTCACAAAAGTGTTCGACACCATCAGAAAGCATGGTATGTGGCTTAACCCAGCAAAATGTACCTTCACAGTAGAAGCCGGCAAATTCCTGGGCTTCATGCTCACACAGAGAGGAATTGAGGCAAACCCAGATAAATGCCAGGCTATACTCAGCTTGAAAAGTCCGACCTGTGTTAAAGAAGTACAACAGCTCAACGGAAGACTGGCAGCTCTGTCCAGGTTCTTAGCCGGTTCGGCCATAAGATCGCTCCCCTTTTACGCGACATTAAGAAAGGAAAAAAGGTTTGAGTGGACCAAAGAGCGCGAAAAAGCCTTTCAAGATTTCAAAAGTTTCTTGGGACAACCACCCATTCTTACCCGACCACGGGAAGGAGAAGCACTCATACTATACCTGACAGTAGGAAATCGGGCAATAGCTTCAGCACTAGTTAGAAAAGATGAAAGCAGGCAACAACCCATCTACTTCATCAGCAAAGCCCTACAAGGGGCCAAGCTAAACTATGAAAAAATAGAAAAGTTTGCCTACGCTCTCATAATCACTTCCTGACGACTTTGCCCATACTTTCAAGCACACACTATTAAGGTTCAGACCAGCCAGCCCATAAAAAGTATTGTACAGAAGACAGACTTAGCTGGAAGAATACTACAGTAGGCAGTCGAGTTGTCCAAAGTCGATTTGCAATCTGAAGCTCGAACCGCCATCAAATCACAGTATCTGGCTGACTTCATCGCCAAGTACACAGATACCTCGAGAACTCCCATAAAGTGGAATCTCTACGTGGACGGATCGTCAAACAAAGCCGGGAGTGGGGCAGGTGTGATAACAGAAAGTGATCAGGAAACCCAAATTGAGCTATCACTAAGTTTGAATTCCCTGCTTCAAATAATCAAGCCGAGTACGAAGCATTACTGGTTGGTTTGAGGCTGGCTAAGGAGGTAGGAGTTCAAAAGCTCACCATCTTCAGTGATTCTCAAATAGTTACCTCACAAATAGAAGGGAAGTACCAAGCTAAAGACCCCACCATGAAGAAATATCTGGACAAGACTAGAGAACAGCTCAGATAACTCGGGGAATATGAAATCCAACACATACCTCGGGAACAGAACGCTCGAGCTGATGCACTCTCAAAACTAGCCAGCACCAAACCAGGGGGCAATAATAGAAGCCTCATCCAGGAAACACTGCAAAGCCCATCAATTTTAGAGGAAGAAAAGGTCTTAGCCATATCAGGTCAGGATCAGGCGTGGATGACCCCCACAATCAAATACCTCAAAACAGAAACACTCCCCGCAGACAAGAAAGAGGCAAAGCATCTAATACGAGAAGCACAGTACTACACCATGGTGGGCGACATCTTATACAGGAGAGGGTTCTCAACACCCCTCCTAAAATGTGTACCGACCTCCAATACAAAAGAGGTCCTGGAAGAAGTACACAGTGTTATGTGTGGTAACCACTTGGTGGCACGAGCTCTTTCCAAAAAGGTACTCCGAGCTAGATTCTTTTGGCCGACCTTGTAAAAAGAAGCAATAGAGTTCGTCAAGACATGTTCACCATGTCAAAAGAATGTTAACTTCCACATCACCCCACCAGAAGAGCTCATCAGTGTAACGTCACCCTGGCCGTTCGCAAAATGGGGACTAGACCTCCTCGGACCCTTTCCCCAAGGATCGGGACAAGTCAAATTCCTCATTGTAGGGGTGGACTATTTTACAAAATGGATTAAGGCAGAACCCCTAGCCAATGCCACTGCTCAACAAAGTCGTAAATTTCTATATAGGAATATTATTACAAGGTTTGGAGTCCCTTACTCCATCACCACAGACAATGGCACTCAATTTACTGATACATGTTTCAGAAACTTGGTGACCGACTTAAAAATAAAGTACCAATTCACATCCGTAGAACACCCACAAGCTAATTGACAAGCAGAAGCTGCCAACAAAGTCATACTAGCAGGGTTGAAGCGAAGACTACAAAGTGCAAAGGAAGCTTGGGCCGAAGAGCTCCCACAAGTCCTATGGGCATATCGAACAACTCCACACTCCACCACAGGAGAATCACCTTTCTGACTTGCTTACAAAATGGAGGCAATAATCCCAGTAGAGATAGAGGAAGGATCCCCCAGAATAATCCTCTACAATGAAAATACCAATTCCCAAACTCAGAGGGAAGAGCTCGACCTACTTCCAGAAGTCCGAGAAAGAGCTCGGATTAAAGAGGAAGCGCTAAAGCATCGAATGGCCTCAAGGTATAATCAGAGAGTAGTCCAGCGAAGCTTCGCCAACAATGATCTCATCTTAATCTGAAATGACATCGAAGCAGGTCGATCAGGAGAAGGAAAGCTAGTAGCTAACTGGAAAGGACCTTACTACAAAGTGTCCGACATGGAAGGGCGAGAGCTACCAAGGTTATTGCATGCATGTAACCTGAGAAGGTACTATAGTTAGAAAGTGATAAAAATCTTAGGTCTAGGTGCACTCTTTTTCCTGGAAAGGTTTTTTAATGAGGCGCCAAGCCAAGATCTACAAAATTGCCCGATTGAGAAGAGTAAGCACTTATATGTATATACTCTCGTCTATTTTATATTTTCTACCTGAACAAAGCTTTTCAGATTCCATAAAAAGGTTATCTACTAAGACGTATTAATCTGAGTGCAAGAATTCACCATCCGAATACGATAAGATCAGCAAGATGAAAACCAAATTCATCGCCCGATCACGACAAAGTTGGCAAGATGAGAACCAAACTCATCGCCCGATTACAAGGAAATTGGCAAGGTGAAAGAAAAAAAACAGACTAATGCAGGAAGTTATAAAAAGCAATCCATAAAAAGTGGCCTGACGTGGTCTTACTAAAAATTGATTACTAAAAATAATTTAAGAAGTACCGACACAGAAGTCGGACAAGGCAATCAACAAAAGTTATAAAAAGCAATCCATAAAAATTGGCCTAACGAGGTCTTACTAAAAATGGATTACTAAAAATAACTTAAGAAGGACCGACAAAAGAGAAGTCGGACCAAGCCAACCAACGCAGAAAGTTATAAAAAGTAATCCATAAAAAGTGGCCTGACGAGGTCTTACTAAAAATGGATTACTAAAAATAACTTAAGAGGATTCGACAAGAAGAAGTTGGACCCAACCCATCAACACAAAAAGTTATAAAAATTAATCCATAGAAAGAGGCTTGGCGAGGTCCGAGCAAAAATGGATTACTAAAAATAACTTGAGAATTCAACAAGAAGAAGTCGAACCAAACCCATCAGCGCAAAAAGTTATAAAAAGTAAATCCATAGAAAGAGGCCTGGCAAGGTCTGAGTAAAAATGGATTACTGAAAATAACTCAAAAGAGTTCAACAAGAGAAGCCGACCAAAGAAAATGGTATCTCAAACCAAGAAAGTCGACCATCCAAAGCATGTGCTAAAAGAAACGCATCCCTGTCCAAAAAGCCATAACGAAACAACAAGTCTATCGAAATTGTTCAAAGACTAACTAAAAGGGTTCTTTCAAAACACTAAAAAGTTGTTGAGCAAGTTAGTCCCAAGGGTCATCTCGCCCAACTAGAGGACAGATAAAAGATCTAATCAAAAAGAGGTCGGACAAGCAGAGTACCAACACTCTATAAAGATCTACAAAAGTTACAAAGTTTGCAAAAGAAATAATCAGCAATCACTAAAAGACTCAGAAGGCAACATGAAAGAGAGCTTCAAGAGTTCAAAAGCATTTTTTTATCTATTAGGTTGCATAGAAGCAACTAACAGTCAAAGGAACCAAGTTATAATTAAAGAATACAAAAACTAGAGTTCAAAAGCCCACAAGTCGGGCTGTGGAGATAAAAACACATAAATCATAAGGGGTGCAAGCTTTCCCCAGTAGCAGCATCAGTGGCAGAAGAAGGAGGAATGATATTCACAGGGACGGCGTCCACGGTCCCATCATCACGGTTAAAAATTTCACAATCCGGATCAGGCTGGCAAGGGTCGATCTCAGCAGAAGGATTTGAAGAAGCCGTGGCAGCAGAAGCTTTGGCTGACGGGACAGGAAGAGGCTCGTCATCTTCATCATCTGGAACAGGCACTATCTTGCCCTCCTCTAGTATGTTGTCCAGACTAAAGAGAATCAGGTCGAGTTCAAGAGCAAGAATTCGGACCTGTGCCTTTAAATTTTCATACGCACCTATCACGTTATCTACCAGATGGCTCTGAAGATCGGCGTAATCCACAAGAGCATTTTCAAGCCTCCTCCTCAGCTCCAACACCTCGGCATAAGTGCGGGTGTAACTCTCCTTATACTTTTTTGCCATCTACTCTGCCAAATTTGTAGCTGCCTCAGCCCTGATGGCCTTCGACTTCTCCTTCTCCAAATCCAACTCCAGCTTAATAACCCTGGCATCAAGCTCATCCTTCAGACTTTTGATCCTATCAAATTCTGACTTTGCGTCCTCCAAAAACTCCTTAGTTGCATGAACTAGGAAACCCTAGATAGTTCGAGACAAAGCTGCACCCATATGGGCCATCCGAATGCTACCACTAGTAATAAAATTCAAATAACGAAGAATGGACACATCGTCCATAGGAAGTCAACCAAAGTGGGCAATCTGATTATCAACAAACCCCACCGCAACAAAATCTGGGGCATCCAAGTCAAAAGGCTCAACAGTTTTTTGTTTTTTAGGAGGAGGGCCAGCAGTAGGAGAAGAGGCAGCGCCAGTAGATGGTCGAGCTGGGTCAGAAGGAATAATTCGGACCTGAGGGGTTGGAATAACCTTCCTCGGTCCAGAAGCACTTGATACCGGTTTCTTTGGAGGAACCTGAGAAGACTCACCCTCTGCAGTCTTGGCCGAGATGTTGGAGGCAGCTGTCACTTTCTTAGCCCGACGATAGGCCTTCATGGAATCTACAGACTTCACCATCTTTTAAATAGGAAAACAAATTTATAATTAAGAAGGGGATAGATTGGCAAATAAACAAACAAACAGAGAAAAGCCACAAATCAAGTCGACAACTACTCAATTCAGTCTGAAGAAGAGAAGGGTCTCCTAAAAACTTCTTTGTGTCAAGATGGGAAGGCTCTCCACAAATTTCCTCCAACACATTCACAAAGGCCTGCTCGACCTCATCAAGACTCTCCCAGGAATACCTTGCTACTATTACATTCTTCTGCCAGCACAAAGGGAAATTAGGCTCATCATTTTCATCCAAAAAGAAGGGCCGAGCTCCCTCAATAGCTCAGACCTTGAAATGATAGTTTTTAAAGTCCCTAAAGGACTCGTCATACATAGAGAAAACTTTTTTCCTTGAGCGGATCGGAAAGAAACCCAGGAAGCTTTCTTCTTAATGGCCCCAGGCTTCGTCAACATAAAAAGATAAAGAAAAAGAGTTTGGGTAGGTCAGATATCCAGTTCCTAACACAACAACTGAAAGATTTTTATAAAACCCCAAGAGTTCGGGTGGAGTTGAGAAGGAGCCACATTACAAGACCACAACAACTCGGTCTCAAAAGGGGTAAAAGGAATGATAATATTCAACTGACTAAAGAAATAGTCATAAGCATAGAAGAAGGGATGTTCTCCCTGAACCAAAGAGGGAAAACTAACTCTCTCCTCAGGATCGGGCGACACTAGCTCATAATTCTTCTCTTGATCCTTATCACTACAAATCCTATGGTGCCTCCTAAGTCGCACACAATACTCATAATCAGCAACTGTGACACACATCAACACAACAGAGTCCAGCCAGTCAGACATGCCTTCCGAGATCTTGGTAGACATTTCAACAACGTTCTTGCGAAGAGACATGGGTCAACTATTCCTACAGAAAGAAAAAAGAAAAATGGGGTTACTACCAAACATCCCGGACAGATAAGGAAACAACTTGGATGATAATATATGATCACCAAGAATCAGAAACAGCAGTAAAAGGGAAACCCTAGGATTCACACTAGAGTCCAGGGGCACCCTTTGGAGGCAATAACAAGACAAGAACCAGGAAAAAGGAAATCGACAACCTACCCCCTAAACATCTCGCAAACAAGAATCGACACTCCACGAAGAAAAAATCATCATCACCAGCAAAAAGCATCAAAAGTCACAACTTTCCCTACTGATAGTTCATCAATCAAAAGGTTGTTAAGCTAAAAACAAAAGCCAAGACAACGATACAAGAACAGCAACGAAAACCCTAAACAAGAAGGCGCACATTCTTCGCAAAAAAAGCGAGCAACAAAGACATAATCTTTTCATAGAAGAATCAAAGTTTTTCAAAAAGCAAAAGCAAGATACAAAGTCAAAACCTTACATCAAAAGCATGCATAGTTGTCGAAAACGAAAAGAGATGGAGAAAGAAAATACCACACCTGAGGAAAAAGAAGAAAGCAACAACCGTTTCAAAGATGGTCGAGAAGATCAGGAAGAGACGACGATAGGCGCACGCCAAATAAACTTCTTCGAAAAGAGATGTGAAAACAGAAGGGTGCAAAAGGAGTGAAACGTCGTGAGCAAGAGAAGAGCGAAAAGAAAGGAGAAGAAAAACTGAAAAAGGGCTTAAAAATTTCAAAATGAAATGAAAAGAGGGAAATGGCAAAAGGAGTTAATGAGCATTTAAATCCTCGCACGTTTCCAAGAAAAGTGCAACGCGCGCTACAAAGAAAACGCTTCGCATTCAAAAGAAGCCCAGCAGGAGTTGTATAAAAAGCAAAATGCTCGAGCTCGAGTTCTCCCAAAGAGTCGAAATCTGAAGACACGACCCTGAAAAAGTAAAAGATCGAGCTCAAGCAGGGGCACTGTTCATACCCTGGGTCGAGCTATCCGACCTAGGGAGATTGAAGACAAAGTAACCGACTTCTTCAGGTCAGGACCCCCGACCTCTTCTCTAAAAGAGTTCGGCCAAATCAACATGAGGTTCCCGAACAGGCCCAAAAGAAGGGACACAGCCCAATCTAAAGGCAGTTAAAGCCTAGAAAGATAAGGGCGGTTCCCCAGAAGATAAAGATGACCTCACTTAAAGATAAAAGATAAGATAACTAACTTATCTTATCTAGAAAGGTCACTCCGCACTACTATAAATACACTGGAGCACCCAGGTATAACTCATACTCTGATTCTACTAAAAAACCTGCTTAAAGCCCATGCTAACATAAGCATCGGAGTCTCTTGCAGATACCACCCCCCTCCGATGATCAAGGATCAGTAGCACCATCAAGTCCAACAAGTTGGACATGTCAGCTCCGGCCACCACCGCAGATCTCGTTCGAGATCGACCTACAGTTTCAGGTAACCCTCGGAACAGTTAGTGTGAGTAACTTCATATGTAATTTCCTGACTCGAAGATGTTAGTGACACCAACGTGGTCACTAACGTCCCAAAATCCCTTGAATCCACGTTACTCCTGGCGTTAGTGGCACTAACGTGGCCACTAACGCCACACCTTTCCTAAGCCCACGTTAATGGTGGCGTTAGTGGCACTAATATGGCCACTAATGCTACTCAATCTTCACCATCACTGGCGTTAATGGCATTAACGCCACCACTAACGCCACAAGCTGCCTCATTCCATGTTAGTTGCACTAACTTGGCCACTAACGTGGCTCTTCTCCTGCTTCTTCTTGCCTGAAATTAACCAAACAATTTGCATCAAAGCCTTGCTCTAATCACAAGATAATGCCTCATTTATTGCATCCATTAATCCTTGCATTATTCTCATGAAAATGTTTAGAATTCACAATGTTTGATTGAATCAAGACATGAATGCATAACTCATCCAAATACTTGCTTATTGCCTAAGAAAATGCATGAAACTATCCTAAAACATACTCAAAATGGCTTGCAAAACTAGCCAAGATACCCTGGCATCACAACACCAAACTTAAATCTTACTTGTTCCCAAGCAAGTGATAGAACATAAGCAAATGAATGAAAATACAGAGAGATATGAGTCCTTATTAAGAGAATTATAACCCTAGTTCATAGAGTTTCATGCATGACAACTTAGGTTCATATCTTTGCTGGTTTCTAGGCTATAATATGCTCTTAAATACTCACTCTATTGCCTTCTATGAGATTCTTATTCTTGATCCTTAACTTAGCTTTGTTTTTGTTTTCTTTATCTTTTTAGAAGCTTATTACTTTATTTAGCTAAGTGCTCTGTGTTAAGGTAACTCTATATGATAAGCTTTCAGCCAACACTCCCGAACCAGTTGGTTCAAGGTGCTAGGTGTTGAAACACTCCTGAGAACTTACTTACTCAAGCCTCTCCTCAACACATACACACCACAGGCACATGGCTTGTTATTCATTCCCTGAGACGTTGGTGCCCATCACCTCTTTGGGTTACAAAATATTTTGTGACAAGGTTGCTCTTGATAGTGGACTTTCAGTTGATAATCCTGGGTTAGTTAACCCAAGTTATCAAGTGATGAAGCACTCCTCAGAACCTAATCATCCAAGCATATCCTTGCACAAAGACACCACAGACATATATCTCAGGATTCAAACTATTGGTGCCTAGCTTTATTGCTTGCTCTTTTCTCTCTTTTGCATTTTCTTTTTCTTTCCAGGATATTTTTATTCATCTAAGTCTCATAGAGTGCATATTAAGCGCATATTTCAAGAGATATTCTAACTTTCAACCTTATTGATGAACCAACTTAGTTAGCAAATACCACCACAAACACTAGGACTTAATTCTACAAACTTTGGACTTCACTCGTCTTTTTCACAATATTTTCTTACATTTTCTTTTATTGAAGCTCAAGGACACGACATACAGTAAGATATGATGCAGTGGCCTAAACTTTTTAAAGCTAGCAAGCCAAAATACATAAGAGAAACTAAATGATGCAACTGACTTAAAGACTGAAGGGACATTGATCAACAACAGTACAAGTGCACTTTCAATTGACAACTTTAATCAAGAAACAATACAACTTCTTGGTGCCCTCTTGTTTCCTCTTTGTCGTCACCACCTTTAGCTCTTGTATCCTTCTTTTCCTCCTTAAATGATGATGCATATTCCTTCCAAAAAGCTTGACTGTTCTTCCTACAAAGGTATTGAAAGTTGCTTGCTTCCCAAGCACTTCAGTGGTTAGCATTCATGTATGTTTGTAAGCTTTTGAACTTACCTTGGTGTGTGAACACCAAACTTAGTTCATTACCTACTTCTTGATACAATGAGTTACATGCAATGTGCCACCATATGCTTTTTATCTTTTTGAGAAAACAACTTAAGAGAATTTCACAAATTAAATGGCTTCTGTGATTGTTTAGGATTAGTGATTTCTCATGTTAATTGAAGGATTGTAGTGTGTTCATGTGAAATTCATGGTGGAATACCAAACTTAATATCATACATTCATCTTTGAATTATTAACTCATGGAACAATCTCCTTTTGGCATCACAACACCAAACTTAATTCCTTGCAATGCACAGAAGGTTAACTTGACCTTTTATTAGACAAAGAAAAGAATCATAAAGAAGGTTTATCTCTGGTTGGGTTGCCTCTCAATAAACGCTTCTTTAACGTCACTAGCTTGACGGTTGTTATCTTGTTAGGGAGGATGATAATCATAATATATCAGATCCTCCCCTCTCAAAGTGAATTTGTCTCCACTTCCTTCCTTGCAGATCTCTACATGCTCCAATGAGAGGACTTTGTTGATTGTGTACACTGAGGTAATTGATATGGTGTCACAGGAAAATGAGGTGGTATTAGTGGTTGGTGGATCGATATCACTCTGTCCCCTGGAGAGAAGCCCTCTGTAGGGATTTTCTTATTTTTCCACCCTCTTGGCACCTTCTTTTCAAACCCCTTCTCTCCTTCAAGTGGTGATTCAGTGATTTTTGTGTCAGGAGGGTCCTCGCTGATAATTCCTTTTGAATCTTGTGGTTCTAGCTCCTCCCTGGATCTTTTGGATTGTTGTACCACTTGTATTTCTTATTTTTCCACCAAAGATGCCTTCAGAGGCTGCTTGTGGTTCATTGCTTGCTTCCTCCAAATTTGCTTCCTTATGGTCATCCTCCAAGCCTCTATTTTCTTGTTCTGAATCATGTGATGGTTTGAAGACGTGAAAGGTCAGTTGTCCGTCATGTATTCTCAACATCTATGAGTGCTTTGGCTGTAGCTTAGAATGGTCTTCCCAGAATGATTGGATGAAAATAACTTTCTTCCATCTCAAGAATAACAAAGTCTATAGGGAGGAAGTACCTCCCTACCTTCACCAGCACATTTTCTACCACTCTTAGTACTTGTTTCTGGGTTTTGTCAGCCAATTAAAGGATTATGTTTGTGGATTTCAACTCATTGATTTACAGCTTCCTCATGAGAGATAAGGGCATTAAGTTTATACTCGCTCCAAGATCACAAAACCCTCTGTCAATAATTGTATCCCCTATAGCACAAGGGACATGAAAACTCCCTGGGTCCTTCTTCTTTATAGGTAAATCCTTCTGGATAAGGGTACTACACTCTTTTGTCATCACTACTGTCTGTCCACCCTTCAAGGGGTTATTCTTGGTTAGCAACTCTATCATGAATTTGATATACGAAGGCATTTATTGGAGGGCTTCAATGAAGGGAATGTTGACATGGAGAGATTTAAATGTGTCTAGAAATCTAGAATACTTTTTCTCCTTGTAGCCACCCTTGAGTCTTTGAGGAAATGGTGCTTTTGGCACATAAGGTTTCAAGACTTCCTTCTCCATTGGATCCTCCTTCTGTGCAAGGTTATTCCCTTGTTTTGGCTCTTCTAAATTCTGCCTTGGGGGCCTTTGGTTGTGCTCTGTTGGCTTGATAGCTTCTTCCTCCAAGATCTCTTCACTCCTTAGAGTGATTGCATTACATTCCCCCCATCTCACATTCTTTGTTTCTCGTCTTGAATTCTTCTCAGTGTCACTTGGGAAGCTGTCTGTTGGTTTAGAAATTTGCTGAGAAAGATATCCTACTTGGGATTCAAGCTTCTTGATAATAGCTCCCTAGTTTTGCATATTGGATCTTACTTCCTCCTTGAATGCCTTGTTGTCCTTAGACTCCTTACAAAGTTCTTCAAGCAAAGCTTCAATCCGGGAGATTCTATCCTCAAATGATAATTGATGGTAGGTTGGAAAATGGAGGTTGAGGATGGCTATTTTGTGCTTGATATGGAGGCTGGAAGGAAGTGGTATGTGGGGCTTGATATGGTCTTTGGTTGGGGTGTTGGTAAGTAGAATTATTGTAATGGTTGGATTTTTTAGGCCTCTGGTCTTGGGTTTGGCTTTGTTGGCTTTCCCACACAAAGTTTGAGTGGTTCTTCTAACCAGGATTGTAAGTTTTGGAGTGTGGATCATAGGGTTGTCTTGATGAGTTTTCAACATAATTGGCTTGTTCCCAATCACATCCTTCCTCTGTGTTCACCCCCTCTTGAGCTGATGGTTGAGTATTGACTACTGGAACCTGATTTATCTCCATCTGTTTGGTGAGATCTTCCAATTACTTAGTAATCAACTTGTTCTGAGCTAGCAATGCATCCATATGACTCAGCTCCATCACTCTTCTTTTAGTGCTCCGGTCTAAGGCATAGAAGTACTCATTATTAGCCACTATTTCAATGATATCTATGGCCTCTTCTATGGTCTTTTTGGTATTGAGAGAGCCTCCTGAAGAATGGTCCAGGGCCTTCTTTGCTTCTTTAGAAAGACCTTCATAGAAAATGTGCAGCTGCACCCATTAGTTGAACATATCAGGGGGACATCTTCTTGTTAGCTCCTTATATCTTTCCCAGGCTTCTTATAAGGTTTCTCCATCTAGCTGTCTGAAGATTTGCACCTCCGTTCTCAACTTGATTATCCTTTGCGGAGGGTAAAACTTTGTTAGAAACTTGTTGACAACATCCTCCCAGGTGGTAAGACTCTCCTTAGGAAAGGATTCAAGCTACTTAGATGCTTTGTCTCTAAGAGAAAAAGGGAACAAGAGCAGTCTATAGGTGTCAGGATGAACACCATTGGCTTTCACAGTGTCACAGATTCTCAGGAATGTAGTTTGATGTTGGTTGGGATCTTCTTGGGCACTTCCTCCAAATGAACAATTGTTTTGAACCAGGGTGATGAGCTGAGGTTTTAGCTCAAAGTTATTGGCATGAATGGTTGGTTTTAGAATGCTACTTCCACAATTTCCTGGGTTTGGGTTGATGAAAGAGCCTAAAACTCTTCTCTCCTGCCCAACATGATTACTAGCACCCTCTCCAACATGTTTGTGTACTTCTTCCTCCATGGTAACGTCTAGATCTTCTTCCACCTCTTCCTCACCAGCTATTCCTTTACCTCTTGCTTCCCTCCTTACTCTAAGGAAGGTCCTCTCAGGTTCAGTATCAAAAGAGGTTGAAGCTCTTCTTCTTCTACTTGTCATACACACAGCAAAACAAGCAAAATAAAATAAGTGGAGGAATCACTATTGTTAAGAATTGTGGTTAGAGTGATTGGTACAATTTGTCAAACAGTTAGTGGATTAAAGTGCAAGTATGTAAACAAACAATGAAAAGTAATTAAAATTGTTGAAAATGTAAGTAAACCAACTGAAATGAAACTAAACAACAAAAGAAAAGAAAGACGTTCAATCTAGTTATCCTCTGATTTAATCATTGTCAATGCAAAATCAATCCCCGGCAACAGCGCCATAAACTTGATACGGAAAATTTATATCTCAACAAATTTCCTTCGGCAAGTATATCGAATTTGTCGTCAAGTAAAAACTCACAGTAGAGTGAGGTCGAATTCCATAGGGATTGATTGGTTGAGAAACTTTAATCAGAGGAATGGTCTAGTTGAACTAAATATAATTTAATTGAGATTTTCAGAAATTTAAATGGCGGGAAACATAAATAGCAAGAAATGTAAATGACGGAAAGGTAAATAGCTGAATGTAAATTGCAGAAAGTAAATTATAGAAAGTAAATTACAGGAAATTAGATGAGAATGGGGGTGATGAACATTAAAGTAAATAGAATATAGAGAATGGGAAAATAAGAATAGGGAAGCTCATTGGGTTCAGGAGATGTTGCATTCTCCGGATCAAGTTCATTCTTATCTCTTCCTTAATCCATGCAACTTATTGATCTCTTGGAAATCTTAGGTGATTGAATCCCAATTCCTTGGCAATTCAATCTCTCTAAACTTGAACAATTGCCCAATTCTTTGATCTAATTGCTCATGGGAAGAGATGAAGTATGATCACTGATTATACCTCATGTTTTTCTATATCAAAGAATCGGGAGGATTATATGTCACTATATCTGTCCAACCCCCAATCTAGTCCAACATGAAAAAGCGTTTCTAGCATGATTTCCTCATTCCTCTTCCAAGGTTCCGAGGAAATCCAAGTATGAACAATTTCTCTTTTGAGAAAACTGCTCAATTGGATGAAGATCGAAAGCTTTCAAGCAAATCAAAGGGAATGAATAGAAGAAGAATAATAAGAACTATGATTGATCCATTGAATTACAACACAGCTCCCTCCCCCAATGAAGTGGAGTTTAGTTGATCATGGCTCTAGGAAATGAAATTGAAAATGTAAAGTGCATCTTGAAACAAAAAACTAATTTCAGAGAAGAGTAATTTAGTGTTTACAATCCTGGATTCCCTCCAGGTTCCAATCTCCCCTTTCTAGTTCAAAAACTACTGCTATATATACCACTTCTCTGATCCTTAGTTGAGTCTTCAAGTCTCTGGATGTGGGCCCTTGGCCTTAGTTGAAGCAGTTAACAAACTCATTGGGCTTTGCTCAGCAGTCACGTTAGTCACGTTAGTCACGTTAGTTAGGCCGTTAGTGTGAGTAACGTCATGTGTAATTTCCTGGCTCGAAGACGTTAGTGATACCAACGTGATAAACCCCATTATTAGGGTTTATCTTGTGCTTAATTTAGGGGGATTTTACCAACTTTTCTCACATTTATTCAATGAAATGGCATGGTTTCATGATTTTCTCCTAAATTGTGCTTAAGAGTGAAAACATACTTTTTAGGCCTTTAATTTGCTAATTTTAATTCACCTTTCATTCCACTAGATGCCTTGATGTGTTTGTTAGTAAATTCAGGTTGAAAAGGCTAGGAATGGATCAAAGGAGTGAAGATAAAAGCATGCAAAATGGAGAATTCATGGAAAAACAAGGATTTGGAGTGCATACATCGACGCGCACGCGTGACAGACGCGTACGCGTGGATATGAAGTCGCATGGCGACGCGTACGCGTGACATGACGCGTACGCGTGGGAAGTAAAATGCCAAGCGACGCATACGCGTGACCCATGCGTATGCATCGGAGCCCGCACGTGACCTCATTAAAGTGAAAACGCTGGGGGCGATTTCTAAGCTTCCTAGGCCCAAATCCAACTGATTCCAGAGACTATTTCATGCAGAATTGAAGATGGGTCAAGGGGGAGCAATTAGGAGAGTTTTCATCATGCTTTAGTTAGTTTCTAGAGATAGAAACTCTCTCTTCTCTCTAGAATTAGGTTAGATGTAAATTTAGATTTCTTTAGATCTAGGTTTAATTCATGCTTTGATTCACTTTTCCTTTACAATTTCTTATTCCTTTACCTTTGCTTCTCTAGTTTAGTATTTTACTTTTTGTATTTGTTTACCTTATTGTTGATGCACTCTTGTTTCTTTTATTTTCCTTTTAATGCAAATTATGTTTTATGTTCCTTTGTTGTTAATTTCCTTACAATTGGTAATTGTAGATTTACATTTCTTGCAATTTTATCTTACTTTCCTTTTATACCTTCCAGGTGTTTGATAAAATGCTTGGAAGGATGTTAGAGTAGATTTTTCTATTCTTAGCTTGGGCTGGTAATTTAGGTGAACTTGAGTTTCTAATGTCCAAGTAATTGATGATTGGTGTCCATTGACTCTAGCTTCAACTAAGTCCACTAGTGAGGTTGCTAGGACTTGTGGATTAGGATTGATGTAGCTCATTTGACTTTCCTTTACTTGTTAGAGGATAACTTAATGGGATTGATCCTAGCAATTATCATGTTGTCGTTAGTGACAAGAAAAAAGATCCTTAACCATCAACCCTTGCCAAGACCTTTTTACGTTTGAGTTCCCATTTAATTTCTTGTCATTATTGTTTCCTGTTCCTTATTTCAAAACCCCAAAAATATACAATCCATAACTAATAGCAAGAACACTTCCCTGCAATTCCTTGAGAGACGACCCGAGGTTTAAATAGTTTGGTTATTTTCCTTGGGGTTTGTACTTGTGACAACCATATTAAATTTTGATTGAGGATTGTTTGTTGGTTTAGAACTATACTTGCAACGAAATTTCATTGAGAAATT
This sequence comes from Arachis hypogaea, assembly GCF_003086295.3. Taxonomy (NCBI): domain Eukaryota; kingdom Viridiplantae; phylum Streptophyta; class Magnoliopsida; order Fabales; family Fabaceae; genus Arachis; species Arachis hypogaea. The sequence goes on from NC_092054.1 coordinate 58,874,223, forward strand.
CTATACCGACAAAACTTTTTCTTCTCATCACAACGTGGTAACTAACGTCCCAAAACCCCTTGAATCCACGTTACTCCTGGCGTTAGTGGCACTAACGAGGGCACTAACGCTACACCTTTCCTAAGCCCACATTAATGGTGGCATTAGTGGCACTAACGTAGCCACTAACGCCACTCAATCTTCACCATCGCTGGCGTAAGTGGCATTAATGCCACCACTAACCCCACAAGCTGCCTCATTCCACGTTAGTGGCACTAACTTGGCCACTGAGGTGGCTCTTCTCCTGCTTCTTCTTACCTGAAATAAACCAAATAATTTGCATCAAAGCCTTGCTCTAATCACAAGATAATGCCTCATTCATTGCATCCATTAATCCTTGCATTATTCTCATGAAAATGTTTAGAATTCACAATGTTTGAATGAATCAAGACATGAATGCATAACTCATCCAAATACTTGCTTTTTGCCTAAGAAAATGCATGAAACTATCCTAAAACATACTCAAAATGGCTTGTGAAACTAGCCAAGATGCCCTAGCATCACTAGGCTTGATTTTAGAATTGTATAGAGAGTATGTATGTGTTAAGTGAGAACTCAGGTTAGTCAAAGATTCAAATGATAGTTCACTTGGCCATTCATATATCCTCGCCCTTACCTTAGCCCCATTACAACCTTGAAAAGCCCTCATGATATTTATATTTGTACACTAAATATTTGTTGATTGGTTATATGAAGAACAAAGTTTTGGACTGCATGACAAGAGGAGATTTGAGTGGATTAACACTAAACACTTGAGCGATTAGAGTGCATATACACATCTGGTGAGGGTTCAATTGCTCAATTCCATATATCCATCTTTGATCATTGCTTATCTTGCAAGTTGTGAACTCTTTTGAATAACTCAATTCAATTGTGAATGTGCTTTGATATGATTGATTTAGCCCTTGATTGTGCATATATGATTTCTCGGAAATTTGACACACTTTGACCACATATATATATATATATATATATAAAATATAGCCAAACCTTAGATAATGATAAAGCACTTTTACAGTTGAGATGGGAGAGAAAAACATTTTATAAACTTGCAAGACAATTAATAATTCAAGCAGAGATATATGTTAATGAGCTATTGAACCCTCACTGGATTTTGTGTTTACTCTCTAGTCACTCAGTGTTTATTGGATTAATCACTCTATTCTTCTTTTTATCCTTCCTTTCTATAACTTTGTTCTTCATCTAACCAATCAACAATTATAGAATATAGGCATACAAAAGTCATGAGGTCTTTAATTAAGGTTGTAATGGGGCAAAGGTAAAGGTAAAGGTATATGTATAAGGCTAAGTGAGCTAATTAAGTGAATCCTTGATTAGTCTAAGGTCTCACCTAACATACATACTTTGTAAAGCAAAACTTCTTTACCTATTTTCCCACTTTTTCCCACTTTTGATGTTACATGCTCATACTTTAACTTTTGTCCCATGTGCATTTATTTTGCATTTGGGAAATTCTTTTGTATCCCCTTTATTCAAATACTGAAAAATAACATTTTTTTTATTGCACATGGTAATTCAATTATTTGATTTTACATGAGCATGCTTCCCAAAATTTTTATTTGAATAATTTTATTCTTTTCAACTTTTCTACCTTTTGTTTTTATCATCCATGTTCCCAATAGGTTTCCCACACTTAAACAATTATACACTTTCTATCTTAAGCTAACCAAGGATTCAACTTGGGATTTTTATTTCGTTTTTCTGCTTAAGGCTAGTAATGTGGCTTATAGAATAAGAGGGGATTTAAAGGCTCAAGGGGGTTAACAAGGGTGATGTAAAAGGTAGGCTAATTTGGGATAAGTGAGCTAAAATCAAACAATGGCCTCAATCACTCTCTTGGTATGTATTTCTATTCTATAATCAGACATATAGATTTAAACAAAGTAAAGAACACCAGAATAAATAAGAAGGGCGGAACACACAGGAATTAAATTTATGGTTTGAATGTAACCATACAATTAAGCTCAAAACTCACAGGCTGTGTATTCTCTAGCTCAAAAATCATTTATCAATTATGTATGTCATGCAAGTAAAATTAAAAGTTCCCATTATTCTCAATGTAAAACTTAAGGTGGCTTTAAAGTTCTAGTGTTTCTCCTTGATGAAATGTTGTTAACTAACTAACATGTAATGCTATATACACAAGGTGTGTGGATTGTTTCTATTATGTTCAAGTTCCTAGTTTACTTCCTTTTTATATTTTCAATATAAACTAAGCTATCTTATGCTAAAAAGGGTAAATTATACTAATTAATCCACAATTTCTATAACTAATAAGTTAGAATTGCAACTAAACTAAATGGCTAAAATATGAACTAAAGTGCGAAATGCAGAAAATAGAGTATAAATACATGAAAATAGCAATGTATAAGTATTGGGAAAATAAAAATAAAAATAAAGAGAAAAATACAGAAAAATAGCAAAATAAAATGAAAGAGTCTGTAGTGGTTCACCAAAAGAATACGCCAGAGATGGCGACCTCCCCACACTTAAAATGAAGCATTGTCCCTGATGCTCACTCAAGCAGGGTGTGAAGGGGTGTCATCACTGGAAGGGTGGGTAGCTGGAGTCTCTGTGGTGGTGGTCTGAGGATCTGCCTGCTGCAGAGGAGGTGCTGACTGGATAGGGATCTCAGGGTCTACAGCCTGAATCTGAGGCAAAGTCTCCTGATGTGATGCGGCCTGCTCTGTGCCTGCCTGCACAGCCTCGCTCTGTGGATGGGTCTCTGCCTCGTGATGGTGTGTCAAGCTCTGAGGGAATGTCGCCACCAGATCGGATCATCAGCTTCAGGTGCTCATAGCGTCGCTTGTTGCGACGCTCCATCTGGTCGAGCCGCCGAAACAGGTGGTTCACTATGTGATAAACTGGCTCTGAGGCAAGTGGAGGTGCAGTGGTGGTAGCAGGGGTGGCTGGGGTAGCTGTAGAGGAAGAGGGACCGGCAGATGGTGTGGCTGTCTCAGCAGTAGCAGTGAGGAATGGAGGTCTGTAGCCCAAAGCCAGAAAGTTCCTGTTGTGAGGGATAATCTTCTTGCATTCTGCAGCAGGTGGCTTCTCATCAGCATCCTTCCAAGGCATGTCAGCTCGACGGCCTACCTGTGTAATCAGATAAGGAAAGGGTAGAATGCCTCGGACATAGACCCTGGCCATATAGTACCGGATAAAGCGTGGCAGGTACAGGTCCTTACCCTCCATCACACACCATAGGAGGGTGATCATAGCGGCAGGGATCTCTATCTCATGGGTACTCGGCATGACAAAATTGCTCAGGATCTGGTGCCAAAGCTGAGCCTCATCATTTAAGTAAATCCGCTTGATTCCCTTAGGCATGGTGGTGTTCTGACCCATGATCCATGGAACGGTCGGGTCAAGTGCTATCCTGGCCTTGACTGTATCCCAGTCAAATCTCATGAAGCGCATGTCCTCCTCAGCCTTTTGATAACCATCCAGCTGATCGGTTTTAGGCAGAAGCTTCAGAGCATCCTCTATGGCCTCTTCAGTGACCAGAATCTGGTTCCCTCTTAGGTTCACTGCATCTAGGGAAGTCTTGAAGTAATTGCAGTAAAATTCTCTTACCCAAGATGCATTGACCTCAGTCAGGTTTCTTTCCAGGAAGAACCAGCCTCTTTGTTTGATTTGATCAGAGGTGTATTGCTGGAGTTCTTCTGGGATTTTCAAAGTCCTCTCCAGGTACAGGTTCCTGGAGGTTGCAAACACCGGATACTTCAGCTCACAATATCGGTTTACAAACTTTACTGGATCAGTAGCAGGGAGTAGCTGGTCGGCCTTCTCCTGCAGGGTAAAGTTTTTCTCCCGCCAGGAGTCATCATGCATGATATCCAGGATGGACATGGAAGATTCTCCTCTTTTACGTTTGCCAGTAGTTGCCTTTGCTTTTTCTTTTTTTTGGCTGGCAGACATCCTGAAAATAGAAAACTAGGATATAATAAAAACAGGAAAATAAATAGGCAAATAAGCAAAAGAAACACAAAGTTGCAAAGGAGGAATAGAATTAGGAAAATAAGTTAAGTAAATTTGCATTAAGGATTGTATAAGATTTAGAATACTGAGACGAAAAATGGCACAACCCAAAATGTAATTGAATTCATGTTAATTAAAAAAAATTATCATCAAGCCTAGGTTAGAAGGTTAAAAGAATGTGAAAAAACAGAAGAGATGTTTGGAAAGGTTAGGTTGGTTAGAATTGAAAAAGAGTTTAGGAAGTTAAAATAGTGAGGTAGTAAAAAGTGGTGTAAAGTAAGTGGCATAATGATAATATTCCAAGTAACAGGCATTCACAAATAGAAGCTATAGGTAACTCATATCCAAACAAGGAAATTAAGTTGATGATGATTCAGATAGATATAGAAATAGCAAAAATTGGAATCTAAACATCAAAAATGCAGATTAAGAACTAGGAAATCAAAAAGGATAAGAAAGCTTGCCCTGGTATTCATGAATTGGTTTGGTAAAAGCAGAGTGAAGCAGAATTTAAAAGTGCTAAAACCAAAACATGAATGAAAGCATAACAGTTTTACAGAAAATTGGACAGCATTCCGGCTAAAATTGGATTGTCCCGGAAAATAAACAGCAGTCATAAGATTTCATATGAGTTAAAAATATAGCTGCAGTTACATATAAGGAATATGAACATGGAAAAGCAGTGTAAAGAGCAGCATGAAACAAGAAATTACAGCATATGAACAATACTAACAGTAACAGCAGAATTGCGAAAAGTAGAAAACAAGAAACACGAACAGCGTAATTAATCAGGCCTAAATCCACTAACCACATCCTAGGCTACCTAACAACCTAAAATCCACTACAACATGCATCTCTAAATAGCCTAATGATAAACAAAATCAGAAAAATATGGAGTTAACTACGAATGATAGAAGGGTGGCGTTAAGCAGAACCTGGTAAGTGCAGGAAAGAAAAGTGGAATAGAGAGGTGGCTGGGGGATGGTGGTGGCGGCGTCTGGCGCGGCGGTTGGCGGTGGCGCGGCGGCGGCGGGTACTGTTCGGAGGCAGGGGCTTCGGGAAGGGTAATGGGGGTAGGGGGAAAGAGAAGGAAGGGAAGGGGGCGTGGGTGGCGGATGGGGGCGCGGTGGTGACGGCGGCGCGGTGGGGTGGTGATCGCAGAGGGGGGCAGTGGCGGTGGAGGGGGAGGAAGAAGGAAGAAGAAGAAAGAAGGGGAAGGAGGAAGGGAGGTGGCGTGGCGGCGGGGTCTAGGTGGTCGGCGGGATGGCAGCGGTTGGTGATGGTGGCTGGGTGGTGGTTGGGTGGCTGGAGAAGAAGAGAGGAAGGAGAAGGGGTTGGGGGGCGCGAAAGGTAGGGTTCCCGTGACTGGGGGGTTATGGAATTTGAATCCACGCGATCGCGTGGGGTACGCGGTCGCGTGGTTGGGCTGAAATGGTGGTTCATGCGATCGCGTGGGGCACCCGGTCGCATGGAATGGATCGAGGAGTGAATGACGCGATCGCCTGAGGCATGCGATCGCATCGCTGGAAATTATGCTAAACGCACGATTCCAGCGTCGTTTCAGCGCAATTCTCTGACTCCTTTTGGGGTGTTGTGCAATCCATGCGACGCGATCGCGTGAGATTGATGTTGTGCAAGTGACGCGATCGCGTCAGGGACGCGACCGCGTGGGTTGTTTGTGCGAAACGCACAGTAGCCGCACGATTTCAGCTTAACTTTCTAGACGTTGGATGTTTACACCGATCTCTAGATCACGCGGCCGCGTGAATGATGCGGACGCGTGGGGAGTGTTTTCTCAACTTGACGCGATCGCATGAATGATGCGGTCACGTCGTGCACCCTTTTTTTTTTTATGCAGTATGCAGAATGCAATGCTTAATATGAAGGCTATGCAAAACTCCAGGTTCAATATAATAAAATAAAAGAAAACTTGAAAACAAGTAAAAATAAATAAAAAATGAAAAAAGGAACGATCATACCATGGTGGGTTGTCTCCCACCTAGCACTTTTCATGTCCAGATGGGGAGCCCCCCCCCCCCCCCCCCCCAATTCTCCTCCAAAACACCAACAACAGCTTGTTCTAACTCACTCAAGCTCTCCCAAGAGTACGTAACTACTACTGGATCCTTTTGCCACGATAAAGGGAAGGTGGGTTCATTATTTTCATCTAAAAAGAAGGGCCGAGCTCCCTCAATAGCTCGGACCTTAAAGTAATAGTTCTTAAAGTTGCGAAAGGACTCATCATACATAGAAAAAACTTTCTTCCCTTGAGTAGCTCGGAAAGGAATCCAAGAGGCTTTGAAAGAACCGAAGATTGATGGTTTAAAAGTTATAGTAAACTCTCGTTGCAAGTATAGTTACTAAACCAAGCAATCAACCTTTCTTACAAACGTTTTGGTTGTCACAAGTAACAAACCCCTAAATAAATTGATAACCGAAGTATTCAAACCTCGGGTCGTCTTCTCAAGGAACTGCAGGGAAGTATGTTCTTATTATTGGTTATGAAGATTGTAAATTGGGGTTTCGAAGGTGAGGAACAAGTAATTTAAATTGCAATTAAAGTAAGTAAAAGACTGTAATTTAAATAAATAACTGTAAAACACACTTTTGGCAAGGTATGAGAAATTAGAAGTCCTATCCTAGTTATCCTTATCAATGATGATGAAAATTGAATCTTAATTCCACTTAGTTAACCTTTGCTAGAGCAAGGGAAGGTCAAGTGACTAATTAGTTAGATCCTCAAATCCTAGTTAATCCCTAAGGAAAGATTGGGATTATTGAGGTTCAATTCAATTAGCAAAGATAACGATTATCAATCATTTTTGAGTTTGATAACTCCTGAGTTACTGATTTCTTAACCAAGACTGAAAGGGGAAAAGTAAATCTATTGGAATAAAAATGTCTTCAGATTGGAGATAAAAGTAACATAAATAAAAGAAAGCAATATTAAACTGAAATACCTCAATTAACATTAATTCAAAGAGTAATCTATAACATAGAAGAATTCATAATTAAATTGAGAACATAATAAAAAGGAATATTGAACCTGGTAAAGAGATAATCCGGAAAGCGAATAAAATCCTAAATCTAAATCCTAATCCTAAAGAGAGAGGAGAGAACCTCCCTCCAAGCTACATCTAATTCATGAATACAAACTAATTGGAGAGTCTCTCCGAATGGATGCATTCTCCCACTTCATAACCTCTGGTCTATACCTTCTAGACTTGGATTTGGGGCAAAAAGGGCTTCAGAATTCGCTATGAGTGTTTTCTGCAATTTCTGGTGCGTGGCCACTGTCACGCATCTGCGTGGGTCACGCGGTCGCGTCATTGGGAGTATTTCCTTGTCACGCGGTCGCGTCATTCATGCGGCCGCGTCATATGCGTTTCGCTCAAGGCGCGCGGTCGCGTCAGTCATGCGGCCGCGTTAATGTCTCTTCACGCTGGCATGCGGCCGCGTCGCCCATGCGATCGCGTGGCTACCAGTTTCTTCAAAAACTCTGTTTTATGCTTTCCTTCCAATTTTGTATGTTTTTTTTTCATCCTTTAAGTCATTCTTGCCTTAGAAGATCTGAAACTACTCAACACATGAATCATGGCATCGAATGGAAATAAAGGGTAATCAAAATAATTATTTTTAAGCATAGGAAACATGTTTTTCAAATACATCATATAATAAGGAAGGGAAAGTAAAACCATGCAATTAATATGAATAAGTGGGTGAAGGATTGAATAAATCACTCAGATTAAGCACAAAATATATCATAAAATATGGGTTTATCAGGCTTTCTTCTTAGCTACCCTAGGCTTTGTCAACACAAAAAGATAAAAATAGAGAGTTTGGGTACGTCGGACACCCAATTCCTGACACAACAGTTGGAAAATTTTTATGAAACCCCATGAGTTCGGATGGAGCTGAGAGGGGCTACATTGCAAGACCACAACAGGTCGGTCTTGAAAGTGGTAAAAGGGATGGTGATATTCAACTGACTAAAAAAGTAGTCATAAGCATAGAAAAAGGGTCGTTCCCCCTGAGCCAATGAAGGAAAAATAACCCTCTCCTCAGGGTTAGGCGACACCAACTCATAATTTTTTTCCTCGTTCCTATCACTACAAATCCTATGGAACCTCCTAAGTCTCACACAGTACTCGGGGTCAGCCACGGTAACACACATTAAGACTATGGAGTCCAGCCAGTCAGATATGCCGTCAAGGATCTTAGTAGATATCTCAACAATGTTTTTTCAGGAAGACATAGGCTAACTATCCCTACAGTAAGAAAAAGAAGAAATGGATTACTACCAAACAACTCAGGCAAATAAGGAAACAACTCGGACAATAAAAAATAATCAGCAAGTGTCAGATAAGGCAGTAAAAAGGAAACCCCAGGACTCACGCTAAAGTCCAGGGGCACCCTTTGGAGGCAACAACAAGGCAAGAATTTAGAAAAAGGGAAGTCGACAGTCTATGCCCTAACACCTCTCAATAGAAAATACAAAGAGATCAATTCTTCTCTGGTAACGTCACTCCATACAAATAGCAAGAAAGCCATCATCATCAACAGACTACGCAAAAATCATCAAAAGCTATAACCTTTTTTTTTACCAATAGTTCATCATCAAAGCTACAAGCTTTCTCTACCAACAGTTCAAACAAAAGCTCTGTACAAGAAGAGGTCATGCAAGGATGAAAAAAGACAGGAACAACGGCAAGCAAAAACCCTACGGAAAGATTACCAGAAGGTACACATTTTTCTCAAACAGGAGTGACAGGGAAAAAGTCACAACAACGATCAGACGCGAAGATGCAATCTCTTTGCAGAAAGAATCAAAAGCTTCTCAGAGCAAAACTTAAATACAAAATCAAAACTTTAAAATGAAAGCGTGTAGAAAAGACGATTATCGAAAGTAGAAAGAAGAAAGACCAACATGCAGAAGAGAAGACGATAACTGCTCGAAGCCAAAAGAACGACGAAATCCGCGACCAAACAATCGCTTTCAGGCAAAGAAAATGGAAGGCTTGGGGGCGTGAAAGCAAGGGAACGAAGCACCACAGCAAATAACAAACAAAGAGTGAAGAGAAAGGAGAGAAGAAACGGAAAAATGACTCTTTAAAATTCAAAATGAAATGCAAAAGAGGGAAGAGAGAAAACGGCAAAGGGAAATTAATGAGCTTTAAACCCTCGAACGTTCCCAAGAAAGTGCAAATGCGTGCTGCAATTAAAAAGGAAAAGGAAGAAAAACGCTTCGCATTCAAGGAGTCCCAGCAGGAGTTATATGGAAAATCGCCTGAACATGCTCGAGCTCGACTTCCTCAAAGGGTCAAACTCTAAAGACACGACCTTAAGGGTAAGATCGAGCCCAAGTAGGGGCACTGTTCATACCCCGGGTCAAGCTATGCGACCCGGGCTGACTTCAGACAGGAACATCCGACCTCTTAAGGTTGGATCGCCACCGACCTCTCCTTAAAGAGCTCGGCTAAATCACTATAAAGGCCCAAGTAGGCCCAAACAGAGGGACACAGCCCACTCCAAAGGCGGTTGGCCTAAAAAGATAAGATGACTTCACTCAAAAGATAGGATAAGATAACTAACTTATCTTGTCTAGAAAGGTCAGCCCACACCACTATAAATACACTGGAGCACCCAGGTATACTCATACTCTGATTCTACACAAAAACCTACCTAAAGCCTATGCTAACTTAAGCATCAGAGTCTCTTGCAGGTACCACCACCCTCCGGTGATCAAGGATCAGCAACACCACCAGATCCAGCAAATCAACACGACAGCTCCGATCACATCAGAAGATCTCGTCCGAGATCGACCTTCAGTTTCAGGTAACCCTCGGAACACTATCAGAGTCAGGACTCGCAAGAACTCATGTAGAGAAAGGGACAGACACAGTCTCATTGGGATGAAAAATGATAATATATTATAGAATGGAATCAAATATATATTAAAATAGAAACAATAATATTATTAATCCATAGGAATCAGCAGAGCTCCTAACCTTTACGTAGGAGGTTTAGTTGCTTATAATTTACAGAGAAAACTTAGATGTCTGATAGTAAAGTATGATACAAGTTGATTCATAATCTTAAGTGATCTCCTCTTTAAATAGGAGATGCTAACCCTAAAAGATGTTAATTTAAAATTAAAAAGTACAAAGATAAACAAAACTAAGCTAAAACGTGCTAAAATCCATTTTGGGCCCACTTTGGTCTTGTGCTCGTCCAAGCCTGGCGTTCAACTTGGAGAATGGGCATTGAACGCCAGTTAGGGGGCGAACGTGCTGTCTTCTGGTCCCTGGCTGGCGTTGAACGCCAGCTTTGGGCATTCAATGCTGGGTTTGGTCCTTCTTGGGCGTTAAACTCCAGAAGTGGGCGTTCAACACCAGTTATGGGTAGTGATCTAGAAAAGAAGTATAGACTATTATATATTGCTGGACAGCTCCAAAAGTTAGCTTTCCAATGCGGTTGAAAACGCGTCAATTGGATCTTTGTAGCTCAAGATATGTTTGTTGGAATGCATGGAGGTCAGGAATTGACAACATCTGCTATCCTTCTTCATCTCTGAATAGGACTTTGCCAATCTTGCCTATTCGACCAAAAGTCCCTTAAAACCATAGGAAAAATACAAAAATTCAAAGTAGCATCCAAAAGATGAATTTTGCACTAAAACTTAATAAAATTAATAAAATATAACGAAAAATACTATGAAAATGCTATGAAAAAGCGTATAAGATATCCACTTATCAAATTTCATGGTTAGATATATGAGAAATTAAAGACATTTTGAAATTCAATGATACTAATGCACTCTTGTCGAAGCTAGAATTTTCTAGATCTTTCTCACAAGTGTGTTTATTGCTCTCGGTTTCTTTGTCGTTCATTGACTCCTTTCTCTTACTATTCTCATCTTTTCTCTCAAAACTCTCACTTTCAATTATTGAACATTGATCATTTTCACTCAAACACTCACTCTTTTTCTCTGTTTCTTTTCTCTCTTGATTTTTAAATTTCTCACATCCCAATGACCCACTTGAGAAATTCTACACTTTTGGATCCTCCAAGTACACAACACTCTTTACAGCATACTCAACAAATTATTCCGTTACTGGCTTGGAAGAAGAATGAGAGATATGCTTAGGAAAACTCATCTTCTTATGTCTATCCATAATATTCTTCCTCATCTGCTCCAACTCAATCACAACATTGACTAAATCCTCCATGGTTGTGCAATGGTAAAGTTTGACATTATCTGCAATGTCTTTATTTAGTCCAATAAGAAAGCATCTCATAAGAACATTAGGAAACTTTGTAATATTAGCCTTGGTTCCCAAAGACATGGACTCCTTGTGGTACTCCATTACTGATTTGGAACCTTATTTCAACTTATGAAGCTGTTCAACAAACTTATTGTGGTATGATGACGGCACAAATCGATTTCTCGTGATTTTCATCATCTTCTCCCAAGATTGAATTGGTGGTTTTCCAATCCATCTTCTATTTTTGTCTAGCACAGCCCACCAGACAAGGGCATAATCTAAGAATGCTAGAGTCGCTAGTCTTACCTTTTTTACCTCAGAGTGGCTATGACACTAAAATAGGAGCTCCACCTTCCGTTCCCATTCCAAGTAAGCCTCAGGGTCATTTTTGCCATTAAATTCTGGGATACGCATTTTGATAGCATTGTGGTTACTACCAACATCTTCCAGTTGTCTATAACACTGGGATCTGGATGAAGTCTCCACCTTAGACTCCTTAGAATGATTATGAACAGATTCTCGGGACCGTACTCGTCGGCTAGGGGATAAACCATTAATCTTGAAGCCATGTCCTCAAGACGTTGTTCAATCCTTTCTAGTACGCTAGTGATTGCATTGACGCGGAAAGTCAGTTGTGGATCGGGAGTCGCTTCGGCATTAGCCATCATTGAAGAACCTGTGAAAGAAAGGATCTCACAACACTCTTCTCACATGTATCACTCGGAGTTGGACACTCACGTTTAAACTCAATATGTGGCTTTTACCTTCTATTGAGCTTACCACTCTTGCCTTTTTCTACTCTTGGATTGCTTTAACAAGTTGCACTTCAGAAAATGAGGAATTGAGACACCAAACCTAAGATAATCTAAATGATAGAGACATTCAACCTAATAAGAAGACAACTAAAGTATATGACAAAGGAAGGAAAAAAATAAGTGATACTAAGATGACAGAAACTAGAAAAATTGAATCTTAAATGGAACTAAAAGAAAATTTAGAAAGCTAAAACAACCCTGAAAAAAATGATGATCTTTTTTTTTGTAGTAGACGCTGACGTGATTGCATAACCAAAATTTAAAGATGAATTTTCGTTTTTTTAAGTTTCTTTTTTTTACGTCTTTTTTTATCGTTTTTTTTTACCTTGACTTTAAGATATAATAATTGCAGAAACACAAAACTAAATAAGAAATTTTGTTTTTTTTTTTTTTGGACTCTGAAGTAAAGTTACAGAAATTGAAGAGAAAAATGAAGATATTAAACAAGACCCAGAGATCATTTAGATAAATAAGAATTTACCTACGATCTATAACTGATACCAGGTGATAAGAAATTAGAACAAAGGATAAAGGGATAAGAGAAAGATAGAGAAAAGATGCAACAGAAAAGACACAACGGAAACATAAATGATAGATAAGGGTTTTCCTACTAGACCTCTAAGAAACCTGTTCTTAGCAACCTAAGTCACTGGAAGGAATTCCCTACTAGACCTTCGAAGAATCTGTCCTTGACAACCTAGATCAGAGGGATGAAAAGTGAAAGAAACCACCACGCAGATTCACCTTAGTGTTGGATCATTCAATCTTCTTCATGCAACAAGCGAAGAAAATCACTCACCTCATTTAATCACACTAAAAAAACATTCATAAAGCACTAAGGAAATTTTAGTCATCAAAAATTGTGTAAATTATCTCATCAAAGGTGTTTAAATAGGCCCCTAACAAATTAACTAAAAGATAAGATAAGATAACTTAATTTAAATCTCCTAAAGATAAGATAAATAATTTAAATCAGATTTGATCTTATTGTATTATATCATATTTAATTTAAATTTTAAAATCCTAAAGATATGATAACTAATTTAAATCAGATTTGATCTTATTAGATTAGATCAGATTTGATTTAAATTTAAAATCCCTAAAAATACTACTAAGCAAATCAGAAGTAAATCAATTCTTCCAACAAACTCTAATATTAAAACAAATTAAAATAAATACCTAAAAAATTCAAAAATTAATAATAACTTAAGCCTCCCACCAAATTTAAAAAGCATTATTGGGCTTTTTGCTATCCTGACTTAGCCAAATGGGCCTTATGAGTTGTCGCTATTTCAGCACCACTACTTTTGAAACGGACTCTTGGTCTTCTTGAAGTCTAAAACTGGCATGGTATAATTCTTCTACTATTTAGATCTTTGAACGTGACGAGATTACCATTTTATCCCTTAGCTCTAAAATGACAAAAATGCCCTCTTGACCACGTATCATCCTCTCCCTCTTCAAAAAGATTCGTCCTCGAATCTGTATATATATCAAAAAGAGAAAAATTAGAGATACTAAACACAGGTGGACTATCATACCTACCAAGAAAGTTATGCTTGCTGGAATTGTCCTTGATAATCCCCAACACTCGGAATAGACCCTCTTCTCTAGCAACAAGTGTTGTTTTACTGTGAATGAGAAGCTCTTCTTCCCTCCAAGAAATCTAAACCCAATCTCCGGGTTCAAATACCATAGTTTGATGGCTTTTTTCTACCCACTGAATTGTGGCTATGTCACTAATATGTACAAGTTCAATCTTTCTAACTATACTTTCAACATCTAAAGTAACACCATTACTCAAGGGTAAAATAAGAATTTCAAAATAGTAAAAGACTAAAAAACATTCAGAGATTCACAAGGATAACAACCAATAGAGTTATAAAGATCAAAGTTATGAGGACACTCAATACCTCGCACAGAATTATCCAAAACAGGCTTAACATGCAAGATATGCTCATCCAAACAACTAGCTTAAATTAGCACAAACTCTTTGTGAAACAACTCAATAATGTGTGTCGCATCTTTAATATTTTGATTTGCAATTAAAAATATCATCATATTAAATCTATCCACTAAAAAATTAATTATATGTGTACGTTTTCTAACCTTAGGTAGCCCAAGTAGAAAATCCATAGAATATCAATCCAAGTATGAGTAGCAATAAGCAAAGGAATGCACAACAAATTTAAGAAAGCTTGAGATTCAACTTTCTTAGATGCAATAAAACTAGAATAAATTCCATCTATACTCCTACGTTTCTCAGGCCAAAAAAAATATATAGATAACATATTTGAAATTCTTTTTATTCCATTATGGCACATTAAATCAATATCTTCACAAGCAACAGATATAAAACAAAACTAAGATTTAGTTGCATAAAAATTATTCATAAAATCAAATATTAAGACTTTAGGAGTAAGTTTTGATTAAATCATACCTCATGGACAATTCATCAACAATCAAGTTCTCATTACCTTGTCCAAGGTGTGCAATTAGTTGTCTTTCTTCCTTTTCATCCATATTAATGCCTCCATAATTAATCAGTGAACCTGTAAAACCTTGAAAAGTTGACATAAAAATACTAGGAATTTTATGGTTAGATATATGATAAATTAAAGACTCTTTGGAATTCAATGATACTAATACACTCTTGTCTAAGCTAGAACTTTCTAGATCTCTCTCACAAGTGTGTTTATTGCTATCAATTTCTTTGTCGTTCATTGACTACTTTCTCTCACTATTCTCATCTTTTCTCTCAAAACTCCACTTTCAATTACTGAACATTGATCATTTTCACTCAAACACTCACTCTCTTTCTCTATTTCTTTCCTCCCTTTATTTTTAAATTCCTCACATCCCAAGGACCCACTTGAGAAATTCTGCACTTTTGGATCCTCCAAGTACACAACACTCTTTACAGCATACTCAACAAATTCTTCCGTTACTGGCTTGGAAGAAGAATGAGAGATATGCTTAGGAAAACTCGTCTTCTTATGTCTATCCATAATATTCTTCCTCATCTGCTCCAACTCAATCGCAACATTGACTAAATCCTCCATGGTTGTGCAATGGAAAAGTTTGACATTATCTGCAATGTCTTTATTTAGTCCAATAAGAAAGCATCTCATAAGAAAATCAGGATACTTTGTAATATTAGCCTTGGTTCCCAAAGACATCAACTCCTTGTGGTACTCCATTACAGATTTGGAACCTTATTTCAACTAATAAAGTTGTTCAACAAACTTATTGTGGTATGATGACGGCACAAATCAATTCCTCATGATTTTCTTCATCTTCTCCCAAGAATGAATTGGTGGTTTTCCAATGCGTCTTCTATTTATGTCTAGCTCAGCCCACCAGACAAGGGCATAATCCAAGAATGCTAGGGTCGCTAGTCTTACCTTTTTCACCTCAGAGTAGCTATGACACTAAAATAGGAGCTCCACCTTCCGTTCCCATTCCAAGTAAGCCTCAGGGTCACTTTTGCCATTAAATTCTGGGATACGTATTTTGATAGCATTGTGGTTACTATCAACATCTTCCAGTTGTCTATAACACTGGGATCTGGGTGAAGTTTCCACCTTAGACTCCTTAGAATGATTATGAACAGATTCTCGGGACCGCACTCGTCGGCTAGGGGATAAACAATTAATCTTGAAGCCATGTCCTCAAGACGTTGTTCAATCCTTTCTAGTACGCCGGTGATTGAATTGACACGGAAAGTCAGTTGTGGATCAGGAGTCACTTCGGCATTAGCCATCATTGAAGAACCTCTGAAAGAAAGGACCTCACAACACTCTTCTCACATGTATCACTCAGAGTTAGACACTCGCGTTTAAACTCAATATGTGGCTTTTTCCTTCTGTTGAGCTCACCACTCTTGCCTTTTTCCACTCTTGGATTGCTTTAATAAGTTGCACTTCAGAAAATCAAGGATTGAGACACTGATGAGCGAATAATTTATACGCTTTTTGGCATTGTTTTTACATAGTTTTTAGTATGATTTAGTTAGTTTTTAGTATATTTTTATTAGTTTTTAAATAAAATTTACTTTTCTGGACTTTACTATGAGTTTGTGTGTTTCTCTATGATTTCAGGTAATTTCTGGCTGAAATTGAGAGACTTGAGCAAAAATCAGATTCAGAGGTTGAAGAAGGACTACAGATGCTGTTGGATTCTGACCTCCCTGTACTCAAAGTGGATTTTCTGGAGCTAAAAGAGTCCAAATGGCGCGCTCTGAATTGCGTTGGAAAGTAGACATCCAAGGCTTTCCAGCAATATATAATAGTCCATACTTTGCCCAAATTTAGACGATGCAAACTGGCGTTCAACGCCAGCTTTCTGCCCTATTCTGGAGTTAAACGCCAGAAACAGGTTGCAAAGCAGAGTTAAACGCTAGAAACAGGTTACAAACTGGTGTTTAACTCCAAAGAAGACCTCTACATGTGAAACCTTCAACGCTCAGCCCAAGCACACACCAAGTGGGCCTGGAAGTGGATTTCTGCATCAATTACTTATTTTTGTAACCCTAGTAACTAGTTTAGTATAAATAGAATTTTTTACTACTGTATTTATATCTTTGATCAGTTTTATGCTATCTTAGACCTTTATGGGGGCTGGCCATTCGGCCATTCCTGAACCTTCATCACTTATGTATTTTCAACGGTAGAGTTTCTACACACCATAGATTAAGGTGTGGAGCTCTGCTGCTCCTCATGAATTAATGCAAAGTACTATTGTTTTTCTATTCAACTCAACCCTATTTCTTCTCTAAAATATTCATTCGCACACAAGAACATGATGAATGTGATGATTATGTGACGCTCATCATCATTCTCACTTATGAATGCGTGCCTGACAAACACTTCCGTTCTATATGTAAACAAGCTTGAATGCATATCTCTTAGCCTCCTGATCTACGATCAAAGTCTTCGTGGTATAGGCTAGAATTATTGGCGGCCATTCTTGAGATCCGGAAAGTTTAAACCTTGTCTGTGGTATTCTGAGTAGGATTTGGGAAGGGATGGCTGTGACGAGCTTCAAACTCGCGAGTGCTGGGCGCAGTGAAAGACGCAAAAGGATTACTGAATCCTATTCCAGTATGATCAAGAACCGACAGATGATTAACCGTGCGGTGACAGCGCATTTTGGACCATTTTCACTGAGAGGACGGGATGTAGCCATTGACAACGGTGATGCCCTACATAAAACTTGCCATGGAATGGAGTAGGATTGATTGGATGAAGACAACAGGAAAGCAGAGATTCAGAAGGAACAAAAGCATCTCTATACACTTATCTGAAATTCTCACCAATGAATTACATAAGTATCTCTATCCTGTTTTATATTTTAATTATATTTTAATTATCAAATATCCATAACCATATGAATCTGCCTGACTGAGATTTGCAAGATGACCATAGCTTGCTTCAAGCCGACAATCTCCATGGGATCGACCCTTACTCACATAAGGTTTATTACTTGGACGACCCAGTGCACTTGCTGGTTAGTTGTGCAAAGTTGTGACAAAGAACTAAGATTATAAACGTGCGTATTAAGTTTTTTAGCGCCGTTACCAAGGAATGAACGATCACGATTTTGCATACCAAGTTTTTGGCGCCGTTGCTGGGGATTGTTCGAGTTTGGACAACTGACGGTTCATCTTGTTGCTCAGATTAGGTAAATTTTATTTTAATTTTAAGCTTTTTGTTTTTATTATTTTTATTTGTATTTTCTTAAAAATTTTCAAAAAAAATTAATAAAATCATAAAAACCAAAAATTTGATGTTTCTTGTTTGAGTCTTGTGTCAATTTTTAAGTTTGGTGTCAATTGCATCTTCTTAATTTTTCTTAAATTTTTCGAAAACTCATGCATTTGTTCTTCATGATCTTCAAGTTGTTCTTGACAAGTCTTCTTGTTTGATCTTCATATTTTCTTGTTTTGTGTCTTTTCTTGTTTTTCATATGCATTTTCAATTTGTTAGTGTCTAAAGTTTGAAAATTTCTATGTTTGGTGTCTTGCATGTTTTTCTTTTCTTAAAAATTTTCAAAAATAAGTTCTTGGTGTTCATCTTGACATTCAAAGTATTCTTGGTGTTCATCTTGAAATTTAAAAGTGTTCTTGCATGCATTAGTTGTTTTGATTCATGATTTTCATGTTTTGTTTTATTTTTACTGTTTAATAAAAAAAAACAACAACAAAATGACAACTTTTTCTCTTTCTTCATTAAAAATTCAAAAATAAAAAAAATTGCTTTCCTTATTTCACTCATAAATTTTCGAAAATTTGAGTTGACTTTCTCAAAACTTTTTAAAATTTAGTTGTTTCTTATGAGTCAAATCAAATTTTCAATTTAAAAATTCTATCTTTTTCAAATCTTTTTCAAAAATCAAATCTTTTTCATTTTTTCTTTCATAATTTTGAAATTTTCAAAAATTATTTTCAAAATCTTTTTCTTATTTCTATTCCATATTTTCGAAATTAATGCTAACAATTAATGTGATTGAATCAAAAATTTTAAGTTTGTTACTTGCCTAGTAAGAAAGGTTCAATCTTTAAATTTTAAAATCATATCTTTTAGTTTCTTGTTAGTCAAGTAATCAACTTTAATTTCAAAAATCAAATCTTTTTAATTTCCTTTTTAAATCTTTTTCAAATTAAATTTCAATCATATCTTTTTCAATTTCAATCATATATTTTTCAAAATAATTTCAAAATCTTTTCTAACTTCTTATCTTTTCAAAATTTGATTTTCAAATCTTTTTCAATTAACTACTTAACTTTTTATTTTGATTCTTATCTTTTTCAAAACCACCTAACTACTTTTCCCTCTCTAATTTTCGAAAACTACTAACCTTTTTTTTTAAATTCTTTTTAATTGACTAATTGTTTTAAATTTTAATTTTATTTTGTTTCTCTTTTAATTTTCGAATTTTAACTTTAATTTTAAATTAAAAACAAAAATATTTTTATTTTATTTAATTTAATTTTCGAATTCTTCCCTCTCTCATCTCCTTCTAATTATTTATTTATCTACTAACACTTCTCTTCTTCTTAAAAATTCGAACCTTCTCCCTCTTTCTGTGTTCAAATTTCTTTTCTTCTTCTACTCACATAAAGGAATCTCTATACTGTGACATAGAGGATTTCTCTTCTTTTCTGTTTTCTTCTTTTTCATATGAGCAGGAACAAGGATAAGAACATTCTTGTTGAAGCTAATCCTGAACCTGAAAGGACTCTGAAAAGGAAGCTAAGGGAAGCTAAAGCACAACTCTCTGGAAAAAATATGACAGAAATTTTCAAAAAAGAAGGAGACATGGCCGAAAATAATAACGATGCAAGGAAGATGCTTGGTGACTTTACTGCACCAAATTCCAATTTACATGGAAGAAGCATCTCAATCCCTGCCATTGGAGCAAACAATTTTGAGCTAAAGCCTCAATTAGTTTCTCTAATGCAACAGAACTGCAAGTTTTATGGACTTCCATCAGAAGATCCTTTTCAGTTCTTAACTGAATTCTTGCAGATCTGTGATACTGTTAAGACTAATGAGGTTGACTCCAAGGTCTACAGGCTTATGCTTTTCCCATTTGCTGTAAGAGACAGAGCTAGAATATGGTTGGACTCTCAACCTAAAGATAGCCTGAACTCTTGGGATAAGCTGGTCACGGCTTTCTTAGCCAAGTTCTTTCCTCCTCAAAAGCTTAGCAAGCTTAGAGTGGATGTTTAAACCTTCAAACAGAAAGAAGGTGAATCCCTCTATGAAGCTTGGGAGAGATACAAGCAACTGACCAAAAAGTGTCCTTCTGACATGCTTTCAGAATGGACCATCCTGGATATATTCTATGATGGTCTGTCTGAATTATCTAAGATGTCATTGGACCATTCTACAGGTGGATCCATTCACCTAAAGAAAATGCCTGCAGAAGCTCAGGAACTCATTGACATGGTTGCAAATAACCAGTTCATGTACACTTCTGAAAAGAATCCTGTGAGTAATGGAACGCCTCAGAGGAAGGGAGTTCCTGAAATTGATACTTTGAATGCCATATTGGCTCAGAATAAAATATTGACTTAGCAAGTAAATATGATTTCTCAGAGTCTGAATGGATTGCAAGCTGCATCCAACAGTACTCAAGAGGCATCTTCTGAAGAAGAAGCTTATGATCCTGAGAACCCTGCAATAGCAGAGGTGAATTACATGGGAGAACCCTATGGAAATACCTATAATCCCTCATGGAGAAATCATCCAAATTTCTCATGGAAGGATCAACAAAAGCCTCAACAAGGCTTTAATAATGGTGGAAGAAACAGGTTTAGCAATAGCAAACCTTTTCCATCATCCTCTCAGCAACAGACAGAGAATTCTGAGCAGAATCTATCTAGCTTAGCAAATATAGTCTCTGATCTATCTAAGGTCACTCTAAGTTTCATGAATGAAACAAGATCCTCCATTAGAAAATTGGAGGCACAAGTGGGCCAGCTGAGTAAAAGGGTCACTGAAACTCCTCCTAGTACTCTCCCAAGCAATACAGAAGAGAATCCAAAAAGAGAGTGCAAGGCCATAACCTTACTTGGTGTGACCGAATCCAGAGAGGAGGAGAAGGATGTGAATCCTAGTGAGAAAGACCTCATGGGACGTCCATTGACCTATAAGGAGTTTCCCTTTGAGGAACCAAAGGAATCTGAGGCTCATCTAGAGACCATAGAGATTCCATTGAACCTCCTTTTGCCCTTCATGAGCTCTGATGAGTATTCATCCTCTGAAGAGGATGAAGACATTACTGAAGAGCAAGTTGCTAAATACCTTGGTGCAATCATGAAGCTGAATGCCAAATTATTTGGTAATGAGACTTGGGAAGATGAACCTCCCTTGCTCACCAATGAACTGATGCATTGGATAGGCATAAATTACCTCAAAAGAAACAAGATCCTGGTAAATTCCTAATTCCATGTAACATAGGCACCATGACCTTTGAGAAGGCTCTGTGTGACCTGGGGTCAGGAATAAACTTAATGCCACTCTCTGTAATGGAGAAACTTGAGATCTTTGAGGTGCAAGCTACCAGAATCTCATTAGAGATGGCAGACAACTTAAGAAAATAGGCTTATGGACTAGTAGAGGACGTGTTAGTAAAGGTTGAAGGCCTTTACATCCCTGCTGATTTCATAATCCTAGACACTGGAAAGGATGAGGATGAATCCATCATCCTTGGAAAACCCTTCTTAGCCACAGCAAAAGCTGTGATTGATGTGGACAGAGGAGAGTTGGTCCATCAACTAAATAAGGACAACCTTGTGTTTAAAACTCAAGGATCTCCTTCTGTAACCATGGATAGTAAGCATGAAAAGCTTCTCTCACTACAGAGTCAACCAAAGCCCCCACAGTCAAACTTTAAGTTTGGTGTTGGGAGGCCACAACCAAACTCTAAGTTTGGTGTTGAACCCCCACATTCAAACTCTAAGTTTGGTGTTGGAAGGTCCCAACAATGCTCTGAACATATGTGAGGCTCTATGAGAGCCCACTGTCAAGCTATTGACTTTAAAGAAGCACTTGTTGGGAGGCAACCCAATGTTATTTAATTATATCTATTTATTTTCTATTGTTATTTTATTTTTTTAGGTTGATGATCATGTGGAGTCACAAAAACTACTGAAAAATTAAAAACAGAATCAAAAACAACAAAAGAAACAGCACACCCTGGAGGAAGAGCACTCTGGCGTTTAAACGCCAGAAACAAGCATCTGTCTGGCGTTTAACGCCAGAAACAAGCACCAAGCTGGTGTTTAACGCCAGAAACAAGCATCAACCTGGCGTTAAATGCCAGAAACAGGCTACATTTGGGTGTTTAACGCCAAAAACAGGCAGCAGTCTGGCGTTAAATGCCAGTATTGCATACAAAGGGCGTTTTGCACACCTAATTGGAGCAGGGATGCTCCTTGACCCCTAAGGATATGTGGACCCCATAGGATCCCCCACAGAATCTGTGGACCCCACAGGATCCCCACCTCTCTCATACCTTTTCATAACCCTCTTCCCCATAAACCCGACCTACCTCCAAAATTTAAACTCTTTTCCCTCCCAAACCCAACCCTAATGGCCGAACCCTAAACCTTCCTCCACTCCTATATAAACCCCTCATTCCTTCTTTATTTTCACACAACACAACCCTTTCTTCTTTCCCTTGGCCGAATAGACACCTATCTCCCTCTCCTCCATTTTTCTTCTTCTTCTCCTTCTTTCTTTCTTCTTTTGCTCGGGAACGAGCAAACATTTAAAGTTTGGTGTGGCAAAAGCATTGTTTTTTGTTTTTCCATAACCATTAATGGCACCTAAGGCCAGAGAAACCTCAAGAAAGAGGAAAGGAAAGGCAATTGCTTCCACCTCTGAGTCATGGGAGATGGAGAGATTCATCTCAAAAGTCCATCAAGACCACTTCTATGAAGTTGTGGCCAAGAAGAAAGTGATCCCTGAGGTTCATTTCAAGCTCAAAAAGAGCGAATATCCGGAGATCCGACAAGAGATTAAAAGAAGAGGATGGGAAGTTCTCTCTAATCCTATTCAACAAGTTGGGATCTTAATGGTTCAAGAGTTCTATGCAAACACATGGATCACTAGGAACCATGATCAAAGTGTGAACCCGAATCCAAAGAATTGGCTTACCATGGTTCGGGGGAAATACTTAGATTTCAGTCCGGAAAATGTAAGGTCGGCATTCAACTTGCCAATGATGCAAGAAAACGCACGCCCCTACACTAGAAGGGTCAACTTTGATCAAAGGTTGGACCAAGTCCTTATGGACATATGTGTAGAAGTAGCTCAATGGAAAGTAGACTCAAGAGGCCAGCCGGTTCAATTGAGAAGACTGGACCTTAAGCCTGTAGCTAGAGGATGGTTGGAGTTCATTCAACGCTCAATTATTCCTACTAGCAACCGGTCTGAAGTTACTATAGACCGGGCCATCATGATCTATAGTATCATGATTGGGGAGAAAGTGAAAGTTCATGAGATTATACCTCAAGAACTCTATAACGTGGCTGACAAGTCTTCCACTTTGGCAAGGTTAGCCTTTCCTCACCTCATTTGCCACCTCTGCAATTCGGCTGGAATTGACATAGAGGGAGACATCCTCATTGATGAGGATAAGCCCATCACTAAGAAAAGGATGGAGCAAACAAGAGATCATGGACCTCAACAAGAGCATGAAGAAATTCCTCACCATGAAATCCCTGAGATGCCTAAAGGGATGCACTTCCCTCCACAAAACTATTGGGAGCAAATCAACACTTCCCTAGGAGAATTAAGTTCCAACATGGGACAACTAAGGATGGAGCACCAAGAGCACTCCATCATCCTCCATGAGATTAGAGAAGATCAAAGAGCTATGAGGGAGGAGCAACAAAGACAAGGAAGAGACATAGAGGATCTCAAGAGCATCATTGGTTCTTTAAGAAGAGGAAGACGCCACCCTCACTAAGGTGAACCCGTTCCTTAATCTCCTTGTTCTTATTTTCCTATTTTTCGTTTACTATGCTTTATGTTTTATTTATGTTTGTGTCTTTATTACATGATCATTAGTGTTTAAGTGTCTATGTCTTAAAGCTATGGATGTCCTATGAATCCATCACCTCTCTTAATTGAAAATTGTTCTAAAAACAAAAGAACAAGAAGTACATGGTTTCAAATTCATCCTTGAAACTAGTTTAATTATTTTGATGTGGTGACAATACTTTTTGTTTTTTGAATGAATGCTTGAACAGTGCATATGTCTTTTGATATTGTGGTTTATGAATGTTAAATATGTTAGCTCTTGAAAGAATGATGAAAAAGGAGAAATGTTATTGATAATCTGAAAAATCATAAAATTGATTCTTGAAGCAACAAAAAGCAGTGAATACAAAAGCTTATGAAAAAAAAGAGAAAAGAAAAATGGCAAAAAAAAAAGGAAGAAAAAGAAAAACCAAGCAGAAAAAGCCAATAGCTCTTTAAACCAAATGGCAAGAGCAAAAAGTCAATAGCCCTTAAAACCAAAAGGCAAGGGTAATAAAAAGGATCCAAGGCTTTGAGCATCAGTGGATAGGAGGGCCTAAAGGAATAAAATCCTGGGCTAAGCGGCTAAACCAAGCTGTCCCTAACCATGTGCTTGTGGCGTGAAGGTGTCAATTGAAAACTTGAGACTGAGCGGTTAAAGTCAAGGTCCAAAGCAAAAAAAGAGTGTGCTTAGGAACCCTGGACACCTCTAATTGGGGACTTTAGCAATGCTGAGTTACAATCTGAAAAGGTTCACCCAGTTATGTGGGTGTGGCATGTATGTATCTGGTGGTAATACTGGAAAACAGAGTGCTTAGGGCCACAGCCAAGACTCACAAAGTAGCTGTGTTCAAGAATCAACATACTGAACTAGGAGAATCAATAACACTATCTAAAATCTAAGTTCTTATAGATGCCAATCATTCTGAACTTCAATGGATAAAGTGAGATGCCAAAACTATTCAAGAGGCAAAATGCTACTAGTCTCGCTCATCTGATTGGAGCTAAGTTTCATTGATATTTTGGAATTTATAGTATATTCTCTTCTTTTTATCCTATTTTGATTTTCAGTTGCTTGGGGACAAGCAACAATTTAAGTTTGGTGTTGTGATGAGCGGATAATTTATACGCTTTTTGGCATTGTTTTTACATAGTTTTTAGTATGATTTAGTTAGTTTTTAGTATATTTTTATTAGTTTTTAAATAAAATTCACATTTCTGGACTTTACTATGAGTTTGTGTGTTTTTCTATGATTTCAGGTAATTTCTGGCTGAAATTGAGGGACTTGAGCAAAAATCAGATTCAGAGGTTGAAGAAGGACTGCAGATGCTGTTGGATTTTGACCTCCCTGCACTCAAAGTGGATTTTCTGGAGCTAAACAAGCCTAAATGGCGCGTTCTCAATTTAGATGACGCAAACTGGTGTTCAACGCCAGCTTTCTGCCATATTCTGGAGTTAAACGCCAGAAACAGGTTGCAAAGCAGAGTTAAACGCCAGAAACAGGTTACAAACTGGCATTTAACTCCAAAGAAGACCTCTATACGTGAAAGCTTCAACGCTCAGCCCAAGCACACACCAAGTGGGCCCGGAAGTGGATTTCTGCATCAATTACTTATTTCTGTAACCCTAGTAACTAGTTTAGTATAAATAGAATTTTTTACTACTGTATTTATATCTTTGATCAGTTTTATGCTATCTTAGACCTTTATGGGGGCTGGCCATTCGGCCATGCCTGGACCTTCATCACTTATGTATTTTCAACGGTAGAGTTTCTAAACACCATAGATTAAGGTGTGGAGCTCTGCTGCTCCTCATGAATTAATGCAAAGTACTATTATATTTCTATTCAACTCAAGCCTATTTCTTCTCTAAGATATTCATTCGCACACAAGAACATGATGAATGTGATGATTATGTGATGCTCATCATCATTCTCACTTATGAATGCGTGCCTGACAAACACTTCCGTTCTACATGTAAACAAGCTTGAATGCATATCTCTTAGCCTCCTGATCTACGATCAGAGTCTTCGTGGTATAGGCTAGAATTATTGGTGGCCATTCTTAAGATCCGGAAAGTCTAAACATTGTCTATGGTATTCCGAGTAGGATCTGGGAAGGGATGGCTATGACAAGCTTCAAACTCGCAAGTGCTAGGCGTAGTGACAGACGCAAAAGGATTACTGAATCCTATTCCAGTATAATCAGAACCGACAGATGATTAACCGTGCGGTGACAGTGCATTTTGGACCATTTTCACTGAGAGGACGGGATGTAGCCATTGATAACGGTGATGCCCTACATAAAGCTTGCCATGGAAAGGAGTAGGAATGATTGGATGAAGACAGTAGGAAAGCAGAGATTCAGAAGGAACAAAAGCATCTCTATACGCTTATCTGAAATTCTCACCAATGAATTACATAAGTATCTCTATCCTGTTTTATATTTTAATTATATTTTAATTATCAAATATCCATAACTATATGAATCTTCCTGACTGAGATTTGCAAGATGACCATAGCTTACTTCAAGCCGACAATCTCCGTGGGATCGACCCTTACTCACGTAAGGTTTATTACTTGGACGACCCAGTGCACTTGCTGGTTAGTTGTGCGAAGTTGTGACAAAGAACTAAGATTATGAACGTGCGTATTAAGTTTTTTAGCGCCGTTACCAAGGAATGAACGATCACGATTTTGCATACCAGACACCAAACTTAAGATAATCTGAATGATAGAGACGTTCAACTTGACAAGAAGACAACCAAAGTATATGACAAAGGAAGAAAAACAATAAGTGATACTAAGATGACAGAAACTAGGAAAATTTAATCTTAATCAGGACTCAATGAAAATTTAGAAAGCTAAAATAAAGCTAAAAAAATCGATGATCTTTTTTTTTGTAGCAGACTCTGACTTAATTGCATAACCAAAATTTAAAAGCTGAACATTTTTTTTACCTTTAGAATGGTTGTTGATAGTGCCTTGGAGGTGGTTGTTGACAAGAGGGTTGATCAAATCCCTGTGGCTCCTCCCATCTTTGATTGTCCCATCCTTGATCCAAGCTTTCATTGTAATCTCCTCTTCCTATAACATGATTGTAACTAAACTCATAGCCAAAGGGGTGAGAATTCATAGTAGTAAGAGAAATAAAAACTAATAAAAATTAATGAAAATAAACTCCTAAAACTAGAAACACTAACAAAGAAACAAAAAAGCAAAATTATTCACACTAACCAATAATAAGGCACACGTTTGCAATTCCCCGGCAACGGCGCCATTTTGATGAACGGATTTTTGCTAGTAAAGAATTCACAATAAATTCTCGCTGCAAGTATAGTTTCTAAACCAACAATAATCCTTTCATACAAAAATTTGGTTGTCACTAAAACAAACCCAATAAAATTAAACCGAAGTATTTAAACCTCGGGTCGTCTCTCAAGGAATTGCAGGGAGGTGTGTTACTTATAATTGGTTATGAGATTGTATCTTTTTGGGTTTTTGAAAGCTTAAACAAGGAATGTAAATGATAAGAAAGTAAACTAATAGCTAAGAAAGCTCTTGGCAAGGTATGAGAATTAGAAGTCCTATCCTAGCTATCGTTATCAATTGTGACATCAATTGTCCATTGCTCCCACTTAGTTAACCTCTAACTATGAAGGAAAGTCAAGTGGATGAATCAATTTGATTCCTCAAGTCCTAGTCAACTCCTAAGGAAAGACTAGATTTAGAGGGATCCAAATCAACTAGCAACTTCTCAATTATCAATCAACAAAGGAATTTGATAACTCAAGAGTCTCCAATTACTCTACCAAAGCCAATAGGAGAAAAATCTACTC
This sequence comes from Arachis hypogaea, assembly GCF_003086295.3. Lineage (NCBI taxonomy): Eukaryota > Viridiplantae > Streptophyta > Magnoliopsida > Fabales > Fabaceae > Arachis > Arachis hypogaea. The sequence goes on from NC_092054.1 coordinate 58,901,713, forward strand.
TAAAACCCAACCAAGCATTCTATCAAACACTTGGAAGGCATAACATAAAAACATAGAAAACTAGCAAGGAATATTAAATCCAAACAACCAATTGAAAGAATCAATAACATAAATTGAAGAAAAGAAGTAATAAACATGAAATACCTCAAATTGCATTAAATAGAAAATCAAATCTAACATGAAGAATTCATAAACTAAATTGGTAACATAAAGTAATTAACAAGGAAAATAAATAAACTAGAATGCTAAAGCAAATAAAAGTAGAAGAGAAACTAAATTAAAGTAAAGTAGAAACCTAAAATTGAAAAGAACTAAAAGGAATCCTAAAACCTAGAGATAGAAGAGAGCCTCTCTCTCTCTAGAAAACTACATCTAAAACCTAAAATTATGTGAATGAAAGTTGTGTGAATGAATGTTGTATGATTCCCCCGCTCTGCAGCCTCTAATATGTGTTTTTTGGGCTTAAAACTAGGCCAAAAATAACCCAAAAATCGCCCTCAGCAATTTCTGATACGTCCAGCACGTGGCTCTGTCACGCGTACGCGTCCCCCACGCGTACGCGTCGATTGAACTTTTGCAAGGTCACGCGTACGCGTGATCCACGCATGCGCGTTGCCTAACAGCATGGAAACTATGGCAAATTATATATTTTTTCGAAGCCCTGGATGTTAGCTTTCCAACGCAACTGGAACTGCCTCATTTGTACCTCTGTAGCTCAAGTTATGTTCAATTGAGTACAAAGAGGTCAAGCTTGACAGCTTTGCAATTCCTTCAATTTCTTGTATTCCTTCCACTTTTGCATGCTTCCTTTCTATCCTCTAAGCCATTCTTGCCCTTGAAAACCTGAAAACACTTAACACACATATCATGGCATCGAATGGTTGTAAGAGAGAATTAAAAATTAGTAATTTAAGGCTAAAGAAGCATGTTTTCAATCATAGCACAAAATTAGGAAGGAAAATGTAAAACATGCGAATTCTATGAATAAGTGTGAGAATAATGGATAAAAATCCATTCAATTAAGCACAAGATGTACCACAAAATAGTGGTGTATCAAATCTCTCCACACGTAAACATTAGCATGTCCTCATGCTAAGCTCAAGAGAGACTATAAGAGAGTGAAGGCAAAATGATAGGATGTATGAAATGCAGCCTATTTGTATGAATGCAGCTAAATGTAAAATGCTTTTACCTTCTTGGTGAAAAGTAAATAAACCTTTCAAGAACAAATATGAACTGGATTTCACTAATTCAAATCATAAAAATGAAGTACAAATAGACTTGCAGAATAAAATAGCTCATGAAAGCCGGGAACAAAGAATCGAGCATCGAACCCTCACTGGAAGTGTATACACTCTAATCACTCAAGTGTCTTGGGTTAATCACTCTACTCTTCTCTAGTCATGCTTTCTAAAACTTTGTTCTTCATCTAACCAATCAACAAATATTTAGTATACCAATGCAAACATCATGAGGTAAGGGTGAGGATATATGTATGGCCAAGTGAGCTATAATATGAATCTTTGACTAACCTAAGTTCTCACTTAACATACACACTATCTATATAACACTAAAATCATGCCTAGCTACCCAAAATTCCCATTTTTGTATCACATACTCATGTACCAAATTTTTCTTAATTTCACCACATATGCATTGATCTTTTATTAAACTTCGCATTGGGGTAATTTTGTCCCCTTATTTATCTATGCACTTATATTGTAATTTATTATTTTTATTTTATTATTTTTTTCTTTTTTCTTTTTTTATTTTTTCTTTTTTTTATTGTTTTTTTGAATCATAAAAGCAAACATAACATATCAATGCACATGAGTTTTTTATTTTTCTGGTCTCACATGAGTATGCACCCAAATTTCCAATACTTTTGTCAATAAAACACAGCACACTTTCATCAACCCAAGTTCCCACAGTTCCCCACACTTAATTAATACACAATCTCTATCTTAAGCTAACCAAAGATTCACTTGGGGTAATTAATTATTTTTCCGCTTAAGACTAGTGATGTGGTAAAATATAGAACAAAAGGGGATTAAAAGGCTCAAAGTGGCAAACAAAGGTAATTGAAATGGTAGGCTATTTGGGATAAGTGAGCTAATAACAATTGATGGCCTCAATCATATGTAAGCATGTAAATACACTAAACAAAGGACATATAGAATAAAACAAAGCAAAGATTGCAATCATAGAGAAGAAAACACACAAGAATAAAATATTATGGTTAAATAATGTAACCATATAATTAAGCTCAAAATCTCACAGGTTGTGTGTTCTTAACTATAACTATGTTCTAAATTACAATCTTCAAATAAGTTTAACACAAATTTTCAATTTAAATTAGTGAAATACTATAAAACAGGGTCTTGAAAAGAAATTATTACTTTGACCAAGCAGTGGTAACATATGCACAAAATCAAACAAACATGCAATCAAATATGCAAATACAACAACTAAATTAACATAGAAAATTAAACATTGGTGTTAAGAAGGAAATAACTAACCCACGGAAGTTGGTATCGACCTCTCCACACTTAAAGATTGCACCGTCCTCGGTGCATGCTAAGATGTGCAAGTGGACGGGTGGCTCCAACTGACGCTTTTCTCTCCAAAGAATGTGCAGAGGAACTTGTTTGTCGCCCCATATAGAGGTTCTTCCTTTTCCTTCTCGGTGGCCATCCTGAAAGAAGAGAAAAGGGAAGAAAGGTAACCCAAAAAATAAAGATAGAAAACAAATAAAATATGGTTGGGTGAATGCTGAATAATGAGGGTCTCAATTACATGGTAGCTACAACATGTAAGTGAGAAAATAGTATAAGCAAATGGCATATCAATAGTGTAAAAATTGCAACAATGGGGAAGAGATAGTAGGTAATGAAAGACAATATAAATTCATGTCAATGAAAAAGGGACAGAGGTATCATAAAAGATTGGCATTGATAGATAAATAATATCACCCAACAATGTAAAACAAGTCACTAAGCACCAAAATAATACTGGAAAAGATACAACAGTTGAATAAGAACATTTAACACCAATGGTAAAATAATAAACTTAGAAAAGAAAATAAAACATGCACGAGATTAAAATGCAATGAATGCAAATAAATTAAGTAAAATAGAATGAAAGAGAATAAGGATGAGAAGTTAAAGAAATGAAGAAGAAGAAATTGAGAAAAGAGGAGAAAAGAAGGAGAAAGAAAAGAAGAAAGAAGTAAGAAATGAAAATCTAGGCGCGACGCGCGCGCACAGGGTACGCGTGCGCGTGAATACTGTACTAGCCAGGCGACACGTACGCGTCTGGCACGCACACGCGTGGGTAGTCTGTGAGCGAAAGGACGCGCAAGCGTAGATCACGCGTACGCGTGAGAACCCGCATGGCTCTCGCACCATGGAATCATAACTCTCTGTTCAAGCACTCTTACACATACGACGCGTGCGCGTCGTAGACGCTTGCGCGTCGATCCCCTTTTTTTATATATATATTTTTATATGCAGAATGCAGGTGATGATGCAAAATTATTGAATAAATACTGAAAAAAATAAAGTAAAATAAAACTAAGAATAAAAAGAGACGACTATACCATGGTGGGTTGTCTCCCACCTAGCACTTTTAGTTAAAGTCCTTAAGTTGGACATTTGGTGAGCTCCTTGTCATGGTGGCTTGTGCTTGAACTCGTCTTGAAACTTCCACCAATGCTTGGACTTCCAATAAGCTCTAACATCTCCAAGTGAATTCACCAAGCCTTGATGAAGTTCTTCACAAGCTTTGAGCTCCCAAAGTTGATCCTCTTATATGCCGGGATCCTAAATCTTGTTGCCACACCCGTCTTCAAGTTGATCATCATGATTCCATCCGGGTGGTTCAGCCTTGGAATTCTCATTTAAGCGCCTAAACATCCTCCTAGACCCAGTCAATTGAGGATTATACCAACCCTTGCAATTAGGCCTTGAGCTTCCAACCATAACAAACCTAGGATGCTGTTGCCAACCACTGACCATCTCCCTTTTACTCTTAAAACTACAGATAGCTCTAAGTTGTCCATCCATTTCAAGCAGACCATATTCAAGTGGGAAGGTACAGTTGAAGGATAAGAATTTTACCTACTTGAATGTTGTGTTGGATTGTAATGGCTTGGGGGGAAGTATCTCCAGTGGCAGCCTTGCCAATGTATGCTTCACTCTCTTGGGCTCTTCTTTGATGACTTCCACCTCTTGACACGCTTCTGCAACAGTAACCTCTTCCTCTTCAACCATGATATGCCTTGGAGTTTGTACACCCTCTGATGAGCGATTTGTTGTGATGGTATAGAATTTCCTCAAATAAATGAATTTTCATTGCAAGTATAGTTCTATACCAACAAACAATCCTCCCAATCAAAAATTTGGTTGTCACAAGTACAAACCCCAAATGAAAATTAACCGAAGTATTTAAACTCTAGGTTATCTCACAAGGAATTGCAATGAAGTGCTCAATTATTGGCTATGAAAATGCAAGGGTGTTTGGTTTTATATTTTGGCAAGAAAATAAATGGCAAGCAAAGTAAAAGAACAATTAACTAAATAAAATAAAGTGGAACTCTTGGCTAGACATAGGTAATTGAGATCACCATCCTTGTCAACAAACCATATATTGACAATTATGAGGAACCAATCTCATTAAGTCTACTTCCAAAAGCCTTAAGTACGTAATATCTACTCCTAGACTTGAAGTACGTCAAATGGCTTTGATCACATCAACCCATAAGTCCCAACCTATCTACTAATTAGATTAGTAGTGGGTTGGTGTTAATGAGTATCAAATTGATCACCAAGGGTTCTCAAATCACCAATTCAATGAGATCCAATGACTCAAGGTCACTCAATTCCCTTAGCTTATACCAAGAGTAAAGAAAACTACTCAAAAACTAGTGTAAACATTTTATCAAACACCTAGTGTGCAAGAAAAGTAAACATCACAAAAGGCAAGAATTAAAAGAACCCACAACTAACATAAGCAAGAAATCAACAATAACAATCAAGATCAACATAAAAGAAACATGGAAACATAAAATTGCATTAAAGAAAATTAAGATCCAACAATTGTTCATAAACATAAAAGAGAGAAACATAACAAATTAACAAGAGAAACTAAGAAGATTAAGACAATAGAACACTAAAATATAAAGAGAATTGAAATCAAAACAAGAATTGAAAGTTGGATTTGAGAAAATTAAACCTAAACTACCCTAAATTCTAGAGAGAAGAGAGAGCTTCTCTCTCTAGAATTCTAACCTAAAATATGATGAAAATTAAACTATGACTACTTGGTTCATTCTCCTCTCAATATTTGGGTTTAATAGCATCAGAAATGAGTTGGATTGGGCCCAAAATGAGCTGCAAATCACTGGCCACGATTTCACTTTAGTGAATCACGCTGCTCCATCAGCGCGCATGCGTAAAGTGCGCGTACGCCCCTCTAAACGCGATACAACTATGCAATATTTTATATCATTTTAAAGCCCCAGATGTTAGCTTTCCAACGCAATTGGAACCATCTCATTTGGACCTCTGTAGCTCAAGTTATGGTTGATTGAGTGCGAAGAGGTCAGGCTTGACAACTTTGCGGTTCCTTTATTTCTTCATTTCTCCCACTTTGCATGCTTTTCTCCTCACTTCTTCCATCCAATACTTGCCTTATGAACCTGAAATCACTCAACAAACATATCAAGGTATCAAATGGAATTAAAGTGAGTTAAATTTAGCTATTTTAAGGCCTAAAAGCATGTTTTCACACTTAAGCACAAATCTAGGGAGAATTGCAAAACCATGCTATTTCATTGAATAAATGTGGGAAAAGGTGATAAAATTCCCCAAATTAAGCATAAGATAAACCACAAAATCGGGGTTTATCACCCTCCTCAACATCAAATTCAAACATCTTGGAAGGAGGCTCTATGACTTGAGGTTCCCATGGAGGTTCCGCATCTCCTAAGTCTTCAACCAATTCCTCTTCTTCAATAATTTCGGCTTCCTCCACTTTCTCTAGTACAAAATCCAGCTCCTCCTTGATGACTTCCACCTCTTAACAACTTTCTTCAAGGGTCTCTCCTACCTCCACCTTTTAGGCCTCCTCTTGCTTCTCTTGAAGTATGTATGCGTGAACCCGATCCATTACATCCCTAAGACGATCCCTTCTCTCTTGTTCCGTGTCAATAGCATACTTGGGATCCTGTTTCTCTTGGATTGATGGATATGAGTGAAAAGTAAGTGCACCAGAGCTTGAGGGTTGAGTATTAGGGGTAAAGGATGGATCCATACGAGATATAAGAGCTTGGAGAGTAGAAGTGAGACCAGTGAGAGTAGAGAAAAATGTGGTTTGAAGCTCTCTTTGCCCTTGGTGAATAGCACTAAGGGTATCATCTATGGGAGTTTGGGGTAGATAGGAGGGTTCATTTGTTGGGAGAAAAGGCTCATAATGCGGAAGTGGTTCTGCGTATGGTTTATATGGTTCATATGGTGGTTGGTGTGGTGGATAAGGGTTAGAGTCATATGGTGGTGTTTGGTAGTAGGGGGCTTGTGAGCATGGTGGTTCAAAGCTACGTTGAGGAGGGGGTTCATAGGTATTTTGTGGTGGGTGTTGATTGTCACGAAGAGGTCCACCACAACCATTGTCTTGGTAAGCATCATAAAATGGTTGTTGATATTGCCTTGGAGGTGGTTGTTGCCAAGAGGGTTGATCAAATCCTTGTGGCTCCTCCTATCTTTGATTGTCTTATCCTTGATCCAAGCTTTCATTGTAATCTCCTCTTCCTATAACATGATTGTAACCAAACTCATAGCCAAAGGGGTGAGAATTTATAGTAGTAAGAGAAATAAAAACTAATAAAAATTAATGAAAATGAACTCCTAAAACTAGAAACACTAACAAAGAAACGACAAAGCAAAATTATTCACAATAACCAATAATAAGGCATATGTTTGCAATTCCCCAACAACGGCGCCAATTTGATGAACGGATTTTGCTAGTAAAGAATTCATAATAAATTCTCGTTGCAAGTATAGTTTCTAAACCAACAATAATCCTTTCATACAAAAATTTAGTTGTCACTAAAACAAACCCAATAAAATTAAACCGAATTATTTAAACCTCGGGTCGTCTCTCAAGGAATTGCAGGGAGGTGTGTTACTTATAATTGGTTATGAGATTATATCTTTTTGGATTTTTTAAAGGTTGAACAAGGAATGTAAATGATAAGAAAGTAGACTAATAGCTAAGAAAGCTCTTGGCAAGGTATGAGAATTAGAAGTCCTATCCTAGCTATACTTATCAATTGTGACATCAATTGTCCATTGCTCCGACTTAGTTAACTTCTAACTTTGAAGGAAAGTCAAGTGGATGAATCAATTTGATTCCTCAAGTCCTAGTCAACTCCTAAGGAAATACTAGCTTTAGAGGGATCCAAATCAACTAGCAACTTCTCAATTATCAATCAACAAAGGAATTTGATAACTCAAGAGTCTCCAATTACTCTACCAAAGCCAAGAGGAGAAAAATCTATCTAAAACCCAACCAAGCATTCTATCAAACACTTGGAAGGCATAATAAAAAAACATAGAAAACTAGCAAGGAATATTAAATCCAAACAACCAATTGAAAGCATCAATAACATAAATTGAAGAAAAGAAGTAATAAACATGAAATACCTCAAATTGCATTAAATAGAAAATCAAATCTAACATGAAGAATTCATAAACTAAATTGGCAACATAAAGTAATCAACAAGGAAAATAAATAAACTAGAATGCTAAAGCAAATAAAAGTAGTAAAGTAGAAACCTAAAATTGAAAAGAACTAAAAGGAATCCTAAAACCTAGAGAGAGGAGAGCGCCTCTCTCTCTAGAAAACTACATCTAAAACCAAAAATTATGTGAATGAAAGTTGTGTGAATGAATGTTGTATGATTCCCCCACTCTTCAGCCTCTAAGATGTGTTTTTGGGCTTGAAACTGGGCCAAAAACAGCCCAGAAATCGCCCCCAGCAAATTCTGATACGTCCAGTACGTGGCTCTGTCACGCGTACGCGTCCCCCACGCGTACGCGTCGATTGAACTTTCTCAAGGTCATGCGTACGCGTGATCCACGCGTGCGCATCACCTAACAGCATGGCATCTATGGCAAATTATATATTATTTCGAAGCCCCGGATGTTAGATTTCTAACGCAAATGGAACCGCCTCATTTGGACCTCTGCAGCTCAAGTTATGGTCAATTGAGTACGTATAGGTCAGGCTTGACAGCTTTGCAATTCCTTGAATTTCTTGTATTCCTTCCACTTTTGCATGAATCCTTTCCATCTTCTAAGCCATTCTTGCCCTGGAAAACCCTAAAATACTTGACACACATATCATGGCATCGAATGGTAGTAAGAGAGAATTAAAAATTAGTAATTTAAGGCCAAAGAAGCATGTTTTCAATCATAGCATAAAATTAGGAAGGAAAATGTAAAACATGCGAATTCTATGAATAAGTGTGATAATAATGGATAAAAATCCACTCAATTAAGCACAAGATGTACCACGAAATAGTGGTGCATCAGAGGGATGAAAATTGAAAGAAACCACCACGCAGATTCACCTTAGTGTTGGATACTTCAATCTTCTTCATGCAACAAGTGAAGCAAATCACTCACCTCACTTAATAACACTAAAAAATCATGCATAAAGCATTAAGGAAATTTTATTCATCAAAAGTTGTGTAAATTGTCTCACCAAAGGTGTTTAAATAGGCCCCTAACAAACTAGCAAAAAGATAATATAAGATAACTTAATTTAAATCTCCTAAAGATAAGATAACTAATTTAAATCAAATTTGATCTTATTAGACTAGATCAGATTTGATTTAAATTTTAAAATCCTAAAGATATGATAATAAATTTTATTCATATTTGATCTTATTAGATTAGATCAGATTTGATTTAAATTTAAAATCCCTAAAAATACTACTAAGCAAATCAGAAGTAAATCAATTCTTCCAACAAACTCTAACAGCAAAAAAAATTAAAATAAATGCCTAAAAAAATTGAAAATTTAGAATAATTTATGCCTCCCATCGAATTCGAAAAGTATTATTGGGTTTCTTGCTGTCCTGATTTAGCCTAATAGGCCTAATGAGTTGTCATTTCAACACCACTATTTTTGAGATGGACTCTTGGTCTTCTTGATGTCTATGACTGGCAAGGTATAATTCTTCTAGTATTCAGATCTTTGAACATGATGAAATTACCATTCTGTCCCTTAGCTCTAAAATGACAAAAATGCCCTCCTGACCACGTATCAACCAAGAATTAAAGACAAGTGCAAAGAGAATTTGTGGATGCGGTCAACCCTGACCTCTTCACACTCCAATGGGTATAATTTGAGCAATAGAGGTCCAATTGATGTGGTTTTTAGTAGCATTAGAAAGCCAACTTCTAGAGCTTTTCAATGATATATAATAAGTTATACATTTTCTCTGGTATCACGGCATTAAATGCCGCGACATTGGCGTTTAGTGCCAAACCGCATCCAGCATCACCATTCCATGCGGGAGTCCCAGTGCCAAACGCAAAAAAACTGGTGCTAAAGACCAGACAAACAGCAAGGAAGTGACGAAGGGCATAAAAATAGTGCCAAATGCCACCAAAGTGGTGCCAAAAGCCTATAATAGCCACGGACCCGAGAAATCTTCATAATTAATGAAGATTTGAAGACACCAAGCTTAAATTACAAGGAAGATCATTAGTTTGTCAAAGAGTCATTAAGAAAAGATTTGATTTGATTAGATTTGATTTTGTTTTGATTTAGTTTGAATTTGAATGATTAGATTTGATTTTGTTTTTATTTAGTTTGAATTTGAATTCTAGGTTTAGTGTTAGAGATTTTACTATAAAAGGGGACTTCCTTCCTCCCCAAGGACACACATTGACTCTCCCTCTCTTACATCTTATACTCCTCATTAGTTTTAGGTTTTACATTAGAGTAGGATTTAGAATTTTTTTCACTATAGGCAACTAATCCTCCATTGTTAAGGTTAGAAGCTCTATTTACTTTGATGGATTAATAATTATTTGTTCTTCTACTTCTGATTAATGCTTTGATTATTATTTAAGAATTGGTTTCGTTTTCAACCTAGGCATTAGTGATTATTGGAAAATAACTCTAATTTTACTTGAATTCTATTTGAGTCTTGGAAAAGTTATATCATTAGAATTACAGTTTGAAACCAATTTCTCACAATTCCTAATTATCTGGACTTAGTATGGTACGTGACATATAATTGCATTATGCTTTAGGGTTCTTAGGGTTATGTGGTTTATAAATCAGAATTTGAACTTCACCCTCTAATGCAATTGAGTGATCAAGGGGTTGACAGTTGGTTGAATTAGAGGAGATTGAATTGCCTAGGAATAGGAATTTAATCACTTAGGATTTTCCATAAACTAAATCATTGCATGATCAAAGTAGATAGATATAATTGTTAATCCTGAAATTTAAACACCTCCGCTACCTGAACTATCTTTATCTTATTATTTTCTTAAACAAATTTAGTTTGCTCTTGTTTAATTCTCTACTTTTATGTTATTTGCTATTGAAACCCTTATTATTCATTGTCTAACTAGAATAATCAATTGACTATTATTTGCTTAATCTGTTAATCCTCGTGGGATCAACACTCACTCACATGAGTTTATTACTTGGTACAACCCGATGCACTTGCCGGTAAGTTGCGGATTGTAAATTCCGCACTAGGTGCCTATATGATTGATGAGTAATGAGTTAGTGTTTGATGAGTCATGATAATATATGAAATGGTTTTGTTTAGATTGGGTTGAATTTGGTTTGGGAAACTTGAGTTTTGAGTTTTTGGTAAAAAGTGATTTTTAATCAAATTCAGCGGACCATAACTTGAGCCTCGAATTTTAGATTTGAATGAAATCTATTTCAAATTAAATATGTTTTCAAGAGCTTTAAAATGGTTTAAAGATTTTTAAAATTGGAGGTTTGTAGAGGAAGTTATTAATGTTAGAAGTTAGGTGTAGAAAACTGATTTTTATGACATAGCAGCTTTTAAGGGAAAATGGGGGGTTGCGTATGCGAGCATGCACACGCGATGCGAGATTTACTCACTGCCTTGATATCTCGCATACAAGGACATTGCCTCATGTACGCAGGCCTGCGAATTTGGACGCTTGCGTATGCCAGCAGTATACGCGACGCGAGAATCCTCCACTATTTTGAAATCTCGCATACGCGAACATAGTCCCGCATACGTGAAAGCCTTCTTTTGGCCAAATGTGATATTTTTTTAAGTTTAACTAATTCTCTAGCTTTCCAAATCTCTCTTACACCTGTTTAAGGTCTGTTAGTGAGCCTTTAAGCCTTGGAATGAGGATGAATCTGTTAAAAAAGTTGATGAGATATATGGAAGGATTTTGTGAAGTGTTAGCTGAAGTAAAGAGGCATTGATAATGTTGAATAAGAAGAGATTGATGAGGAGGATAGGAGTAATGATGATTTATAATTAAATGAGATATATGTGACCGAGTAAGATGCAGTGGCGTTGTCCACTTGCTTCGGGTAAAAGATGAAGAAGAAGAATGATGAGAGCTGAGTTTAATTATGAATTTTGAATGAATATGAATAAATTGAAGTGATATTGAAAATGAGATTGAATATAATTGTGATATGTCATTGGGTAAGATGCAGTGGTGTGATCCACTTACTTCGAGTAAGAGTTCGAGACTCTGAGTAAGATGCAAGGGTTGAGTTCTGTCGCCGCTTGTTCCGGGTTGAGAACTATAACACCGCTTGGGTAAGAGGAAAAGGAGAGGTTGTCCCCTTGCTCCGAGTATGCAGGTAAGGTGCAAAGGTTGCAGCGATGTCTCACTTGCTCCGTGTTTGGTGTTCTATCCAGGGTTAGCTACCAGATATGTCTGGTTTGCTTTATAACTGACAAACGAGACTCATCAGCCATAGGACAGGCATACATCATATGTATTTGTCTGATTTATTTGAGTTTGCATTATTTGAGTTTGCCTACTTGATTAAGTATCTCTAGTTGCTATATGCTCTACCTGTTGTAACTGCATTCTATCTATGTTTTTATTCTCTGTATTATATGTTTAAGCAACTAAGAGATCCCTCATGCTGGTGGAGGTGACGTTAAGGGTTGTTCCACAGAAGTTTTAGAGGGTTGGAGGAGGGTGAGAATTGAGGGTTAAGTTATAGTTGGGTTAGAACCTAAGTACCATAGATAGCTTACCTTGTTTTGGTTTAAATTATAACTCTAAGTTTTAAATCTGATTGTCGAAGTTCTAGGATCGCCTCTGATTTTTTCGAGACCTTATATATTATATATGTTGGCACCTTTACCATGATGAGAACATCCGATTCTCATTCCACACATATGTTGTCATTTTTTATATGCAGGTCAAGAGGCACCTCGTTAGGCATCTGGAGTTTCCTTGGCAAGAAAAGTTGGGATGCTATCTTTTGTATTTTTGCTATATATATATAGTATAGACTTCTCCTTTGTATATGCTTTACCTTTATACCTCATAGAGTCTTTATGGAGAACTAGGTGTTTCATTTGGGTATTGTGGGAGACTTTGGGAATGTATATATGTATGTATATGATATTCTCCGACCGGCCTTGGCTTCGTAGGTTGAGCTCAAGGCTTGATATTTTGTACCTTTGATATTCTGCTCCTTATGTATATATATCTTTGCTCTTATTCCTATTCTAGTTTCCGTTCACGCGAGCGATGCGCTTTTTCTTTTTGCGACTTGTTGCTTAAGCTTTCTTTCAAGACTCCTCGATTATTAAATTCTTTCAACTATTATTATATATTTTTTTATTTTAGAGGTAGTAACACCACACCACCTCTGTTTTATGACTTAAGCGTAAAGCTCTGTGTGGTAGGGTGTTACATGTACGCATCTGCCATGCACTTGTATTATTCAGTTCTCTTTTTCCTTGGCACTCTGTCCTTTGTTAGGTAGAGGGTGCTTTGCCCTTTTTCTCTTGTCCTGTTTCTATTATGATCCAAAATTTGTGACTGTTTGACATGTGAATCTTGTATATAATTAGTAATTAGATATACAAACGGGTCGTGTAATTGTTTCAGGTTTCATGTCTGACCTCTAATGCGTGAGTGTCGTTAAAATGTGTTTAAAAGAATAAGAGGTAATGACCAAATCAGTACCCGAAAGATTCAAACGCTGACATTTTGGTACCTCACTATTGTTATTGACAAAATGGTCCTTAAAAGATTTTAAAATTTGACAAGCGTACCCACGAGTTCACCGGAGCACATTTCTGGCAAGCACAGTGCTGACATGGCCACTGCGTTTTGATGACATGGCAAATACCCTTCCCCACCCTAATTCTTCTCCTTCTCCTTCCCCCTCCCCAACGCACTCCCCCCTTCCCCTTCCTGAATGCATTCTCCCCCTCCCCAACCCTAATCCTTCCCTCTCCCTCCCTAATCTTAATCCTCCATCTCCAACGCACTTCCCCCTCCTCAATCCAAAATCCCCCTTTCTGAACCCTAATCCCCTTCCTTTACCCCTTTGAATTCTAATCCCCTTCCCAACCCAGTATCTCACACTCTCAACTCTATCTCCCATTCGTCTTCACTGCTATCGCCAACCAGAATTAGGAAACTAAATCTTCATCTTTTGTCAGAAAATCCTCATCATGAATTATCCAAAACCCAAATTTAGCTACCCCGAATAAAAAAAAGGCAAGACTTTTGAAGTAAAAAATAGCACTTTGCAACAATCAGCATTCCTCAGAAAAATGTGAGAGTAATAAAGAGTAAATCAGTAAAACACCAAAGAAAGAAAGCACTTTTGGCATGAAAGAAAGCACTTTTTGGCATGAAAGAAAGCACTTTTGGGTGAAGGGTGGCCAAGCTTGCCGGGAAAGGCCATCTGGGGCTCAAGATCAGTGGAAGTCCGGCGAGCAGAGGGGGAGAATTCATCGGAGTTGTTGGGTCTAAGGAACCTCTCAAAGATGGCCATGAGAAGGAACATGGAGATGAGGATGGCAGTGGCCACAAAGCCAAAGGAGACAGCGTTGACTGAACTCTCAAAGTTGGTCAAATGGGAGTCATCTCTGCTCTGCACATTCACATTCATTAGAGACCCTATTGGTGCCCACCCACCATTGTTGTTGTTGCTGTTGTTCTCTTCAACCACCATTTCTTTCAAAACTACTCTGATGCTGTAGTATTCTTCTGTTATGCTATGCTTTTAGCATGTTGGTTTTTAATTAATTCTGGTAAAGGTAATAGCTTGTCTTGGTTTTAGTGGAGAATTAGTTAAGGAAGGGGATTAGGGTTCAGAAAGGGGGATTTTGGATTGAGGAGGGGAAGTGCGTTGGAGATGGGGGATTAGGATTAGGGAGGGGGAGGGAAGGATTAGGGTTGGGGAGGGGGAGAATGCATTCAAGAAGGGGAAGGGGGAGTGCGTTGGGGAGGGGGAAGGAGAAGGAGAAGAATTAGGGTGGGGAAGGGTATTTGCCATGTCATCAAAACGCAGTGGCCATGTCAGCACTGTGTTTGCCGGAAATGTGCTCCGGTGAACTCGTGGGTACGCTTGTCAAATTTTAAAATCTTTTAAGGACCATTTTGTCAATAACAATAGTGAGGTACCAAAATGTCAGCGTTTGAATCTTTCGGGTACTGATTTGGTCATTACCTCAAAGAATAATATACATAGGTAAGTTACAACTAGCTAGGATGCAAGCAAGAAGCACAGAATCTAGGCAAAAGCATTAACAAATTCAAGATATTTACCTCATCTAAATAACACTAATGTAAATGTCATTTTACTCATAAATCATAAACATAGAATGTCTATAAATATATTTTGAAATGATTCATCATAATAGAAATATAGAATAGTAATATACAATGCATATTTGTATTTTAATACGATATGTAGTAAAACTAGTAGTACCTGTTTCTCTTTCTCTAATTCCTTTTGAAACGAGCAAAAAATAAGAGTATAGTTTGAGCTACTAGATTGTGTATGTGTGCATGAATATGGGAGAGACAGCGAACCACCCACCACTCGTGGCACTGGCACCAGCACCCGCACACGCACCTGCACCAGTAAGGGCTGGCAATGGATAAGGTAGGGTAGGGTTTAAACTCTACCCTAATCCTACCCGCAGGTTAAAAACTTTCTTAAAACTCTACCCTACCCTACCCTACCCGTGGCTTGAAAATCTCTCAACCCTAACCCTAGCCCACTCTAAAGTTCTAAAAACTACCCTACCCGATCCTATCCACAGAAAAATAAAAAAAATTTAAGTAAATATAAAATTCAATCATTCCAAATTTTATACATACTAATAAAATAGAAAATAAAAAATAAAGTTTAAATTAAAATTAAAAACAATAAAATCTTAAAGAATCCCAACATAAAATTACAAATAATCTGATCTTCCACTAGCTTAGTGGTTATTTCAAACTTTTATAAGAGAAAGATTGTGAATTCAACACTCACTTTCTTCACTACATATATAACTTTTACATATATATTATATAATATATTAGGGGTGCGGGTAGAGTAGGGTAGGGTATACCCTGAACCCGCACCCTACCCTACCCGCAGGCAAACTCGCACCGCACCTTACCCTACCCGCAGCAGGTCGGGTAGACAATTCTACTTGAACATATTGGTCCGGGTTGGATACTCGCAGATAGGGTATATATTGCCAGCCCTACACACCACCACCACCTAATCTTGCACTTTCAAGGGGGCCCACTTGAACTCCAGCTAAACAACTCTTGCATCTTCACTACTGCATCCACTCCAATTCTTCATGGCGTTAGTATTCTCTTTTCATTCTCTCTTCCTCCCAAATGAAGCATAAAAATCTTAGTATTAGGCTATGTATGATATGGTAAGGAGGAAAACTCTTTTTAAGAGTCTTCTAGAAGCATGAAATTCAATTTAGGATCTAAATTCTTAAGATAAACCATGGTTATACTAATAATTTCCTAAGCGACAGAAATTCACATGCCAAAGAATTTGTATTGCTACTATTATTATATTTTTATTAAGGTTCAGGTGCCTGGTATCTTGGTATTTACTTTGAAATACGGATTATTTTATTTCTACTTGGTGTTTTAATCAAGCAAAAATCAGAGTAGAGATCTTTACTCCCTTTATTAGATCATCCAGAGAAAGCTCTTGAGCTTAAGTCAGTACCTAACTGCTCATATTCAACTGTCAAAACTGAACTCCAACATCATGCTAATCCAAACTAATCTTTGGTAATAATTTTATTGTTGGTTATTTTAACACTTATCTTTATCTTTAAAAAAAATATTTTGGAAGTACTATTATTTTAATTAGTTTTGTTTTAGAATTAGGTATATACAGTAGCTATCCTTTGAGATTATGGGAAATGGTGCTAGAATTTTATAGTAAGTTAGTGGAAATCATTGTGAATCTATATGCTTGAATTGAATATGCCACTCCTATCTTTTGAGATTGTGCGGGATGGTGCTGGACTTTTATAGTAAGTTATAACTTATGAACATTCTTACATTACATAAGTAATGTACTTTTTACTAAATGAAAATATGCTAGAGCAATTGTTTGGTATTGATACTAAAACAGCAAGCATAGTTATCAGTTGTTTAGTGACTTTATTGTCAAACTATGTTTGCTTTCTTCACTTGACATATTCTTACAAAATTTTACTTATCCATGCTACTACAGGATCTTGCTCCTGAGAGTGCCTTTGCTAATGTTGTTCTTTGCAATTTGGTTCTTCATCTGGTGATCATGAACTTCTTCAGTTAAATTGGGTTTATATGGGTTTTTGCCTCCAAGTGAACCCCAAAGGTTAAAATGAAAAGTAGAATACAGAAACCTTGTTTTTGTTATAGTATTTGTAGACTTAATGACATAATGAGTCCTTATATTTGTTATATATTCCTGTCTTTGGATTATGAAGGAACTTAGGTTTTTTTTTCCTCTTCATGTAAATGGAAAAGGGTTTAGAGACCAATTTTTAAAAAAAATCAGATGCAAAATCGGTCGTTATTCCTGTAATTTCTTGTAGTGATATATCAATTAATTAAAAAAATACAATTTTTTAAATTATGTGTGCAATTTGTATTAAAAAAACTGTTACAAAATAAATATTGTGCTTTTGTAACCAAAGGAATGAAAAATGTTACAAAATCGAGTTATATTTTGTAACAAAATTTTGTGATAGAAGAATTATATTGTTACGAAAAACATCTCATAGGATAAAATTTCTTATCGCTTTTGTAATAAATTTTAGTTTTTGTATTAAAAGTATTTGTTATAAAATATCACTTTGTATCGTAACAGTTCATTTTTTTTTAGAAAAATTTTTTGTAATATACTACAACAACCCTTTTTTTTTATTACAAATTCCTTTCGTTTCAAAATTCAGATTTTTTGTAATATTTTTTTGTTACAAATACTAGTTTTTCTTGTAGTGCACCAACACAATCTAGATTCAATATCATCCATCATTAACTATACTTAAACAATAATCATAGAAAAAAATCACACAATAGTGTAGAAATTTCACAGGTCAATAATAAAAAATTTGAGTCAAACTCACTACAAAAACCAAAACCAGTTACATTCATAACACAAATAAACAAGAAAAAAAAGAGACTCTGAAGCATTCGTCTTCCACTGCTACAAGTTGCTCTTCTTCAAATTCATTTTTCTCAGCGCCGCCAAAAGGAAAGAGAGATAAGGAAAAAGAGGTGGGAGTAGATCTGATGGAATGGTGGGTTTTGCAGCGGAGTTGGTAGTGGTTATGAAAGGAAGATTAAGAATAAAAAAGAAAGGAGATGGGTATTTACGAAATTATAAACAAAAATTTAACAATTGGTCATTTTTGTCGAACAACACTTATCTTGTATGAGTACTTTAGTTTCAATATTCCATGGTCAGTTTTATCAGCGTCCGAATCTTTCATGATCAGAAATCGCTATTACTTTACTAAAAAAATTATGTCATTGACAAAAATAACTTTAAATACAAGACATGAATGACAAATAAATTTTTGAATAATATAAAAGTATAACAAGAATAACAAAAAATATAATATTATATTTATAAGTGATAAATAATTTTTGTATCTAATAAATAATTCCTCTATTTAATTCAAATTTTTATAGAAATATTTAAATAACTATTTTGAAAGTGCATAATCAAAAATTAAATCACAGTGAAATTCAAGCTGTCACCTTTATTTTAATTTTTTTTAAAAGATTCCAACCATTCAAAAAAAATATTAATTAAGAACATCCACTTAGTGTAAAATCACAACAATTTAAGGATAACATTTTTTTATTTTTTAATAATACTTGCAAATAATGGCATTCAAATTTAATGTCTAAAGTCTTTTTCAGAATATATATTTAATATATGCTATTTTTGTCATATTTTTAAATATTTTGAGATTTAATTTTTATTTATAATCTTTTGAGATTACTTTCGCCAGCAAAGTAAACTTTTGTGTACTAGGAGTTTGCCTAGTAACAAACATAAAAAGATTTACACAACACAATTCCTAGCTACACCAAAAAGTTATTTGTTCAACTTGCGATTTTTCTTTCATCTAAGGATTAACCACCAAAAATGACCTCAAATTATTTTGTCATTGACAAAAATAACCCCGTTTTTATTATTCACAAAAATGACCTTTAAAAAGTTAAAAACATGCACGAAATACCCATTCATCAAGGAAAGCGTACTTCATTAACGTGAACATCTAATATAGAAAACAAAAAAGGAAAGGTATAGGGTACCAATATACTATCTGCCAACTTATTACCAACAATAATTAATTATTATATTTTAAACACATGTATAAAGAGACACATCCAGGAAATACATTTATCACAACTAGAAAATGGATTAATACACACAGATTTACAGACGGATTTAGTCTTTATTACAGACGGATTTTTGGTTACCGACGAAATTACCGACGGATTTTGTCCCTCTGTAAAAGCCCCGTCGGAAATTATTTACCGACGGATTTTTTTCCGTCGGAAAATTACAGATGGATTTTTACGAGTTACCGACGGATTTTCCCTCTGTAAATTTTTTGTCTATTTCCCAAAGGCGACAAACTTTCCGATGGATTTTCCGTCTGAAATTACAGACAGATTTTCCGATGGATTTTCCGTTTGTAATTACAGACGGATTTTCAGACGGATTTTCCGTCTGTAATTACAGACGGATTTTCCGACGAATTTTCCGTCTGTAATTTGAACATTGGAAAATCATCTCACACTATGATTACAGACAGAAAATCCGTCTGTAAATCCGTCGGTAAAGTAAAATAGAAATTTTTTAAATTTTTCCATTGCAAAATGAATACTTTAGGTTTATTTTTTAAATTTCCTCCATCAAACACACTGTAAATTGAAAAAAAAGAGGCCAAAAATCATATAGATAAACATAATATTCATTGCATGATACCTATAAAATTGGATGTTATTTTCAACATCATTGACCAATATCTCACTATCTCAATAAAAAGATACCCAAAAAAATAAACCATTGACAGAACTATAACTATTTACATTACTCATTGACACTACTAGTTCCCTCATTTTCAACAATTTAAACAAACAAGATTTTATATTGATCCTATTCCTTTTAGATTGCATGATGGTGACTTGCTCAGAGCCATTGACAAATACACTTTCTGGATCTCCTTGTGGTTCTGTGATTCCAACAGTAGCAGCCATGTTTGATGTTTCTTCTTTGCTTTGCTTGCTTGGTTTCTTCAATTTCATCAACCCTGGTTTCATTCAAAACAGTAGAATTCATCTAATGTTCACATGGCATTTGTTAATGAGACTATGTGATATTATAAGTCAGAAGAAGAATGAGGGAACTGGCCTAGAAAACACTTGCTTCTTAGAGTAAAAAACTATATACTCACCAAATGCTTATGCCATGTCATTCCTAAGAGGCCATCTCTGTCAGTGAATGCACGTTCAGCCATAATAAGTCTATCATTCACATCTCACTTTCATTTGGTACTCTTTCCATGTTCTCCAACCTTTACTTGCTTCTATTTCCTGAACAAAAAGAAAAATAAAAGAAAAGAAAAGAAAACACTTTATTATATGATAGTTGTTATTTTAAGAACTTGTGTTTGTTTTAACAACTTAAGTTAATCCTTCTGAACAAGTTATATATGAACATTTTTTTCCAATAGAAACGGCTTATATCAACAGTCTTGATTTGCATATACGCTGTTGGAAGACTTCCAGATTTACTTGACATCTATTTTACAATTTATATTATAAGAAGCACAATCATCAATCCCCTTCTCTCTCACCCCTTCCTCTCTTTCACAAAACAACAAAAGGGAAAGGGACAGAGAGCCTGTTCACTGTTTCAATGAACAAATGATTCTTTTTCTTTTGTCTCAAGGGAACACAGAAAACTACCCCATATTGCTGCTCACCGTTAGAAGAAAACTAGCAAATATATACACAAGGAAATCTGGTAAGGCGTCTCCTTCGACTAGATACGTGTCCCAGAGACGTGTGACAAGTTGGAAGGGTATCTGGTTACATAAATCAGATATCAGATTAGGCAAAATCGTTAAATCATGCAAAATTTGTGTAGTTTATTAATTTTAGTTTTTCACCATCAGACTTCGAAGTGCTTGGGACTTGATATTAAATCACTTTAAGATTCATTTATGAAGCTTTTCATAATCAATAAGCACTTATAAAGACAAAATAGTAGTTCTCGGAGTAAACCTCGTGGATTAGAAGGCAGTTGAATCAGCAGAAAGCAAACTGAAGAAATTCTAGTCCTTGA
Organism: Arachis hypogaea; assembly: GCF_003086295.3. Taxonomy (NCBI): domain Eukaryota; kingdom Viridiplantae; phylum Streptophyta; class Magnoliopsida; order Fabales; family Fabaceae; genus Arachis; species Arachis hypogaea. The sequence continues at coordinate 58,922,608 of NC_092054.1, forward strand.
AGCTCCATGTGGCTTGAAACAGGCTCTGGCACGGTTCAAAAGTTTCACTAGGACATATCAGATTGTATTACTATTTTAGAGGCATGGTGAAATAATACAGATACAAACCACGTGCGATGATGAGGCATTAAGTTCGTGTAATTATACACAGATATTATGGAAAAATTAATGAGCCCGAAGAAAAGCTTACCATCAATCCTCCTGACCAATTCCTTCAACTTAAAAACAAGCCTCTGAATTCCTGGTTGAGCAAACGTGTAATGGTCCTGCATACCATCCAGTAATTTTGACAAGCACCAATAGCAATCAGCCTCTATATTAGAAATTTTCTCTGCAGATAGATCAGACATTGACCAATTATCAATACCCCCTTGCAAGTGTTCTGATAGGAAAATCACAATCAGAAGACCCAAGAAAAGACCTAATCCAACCACTATAGATAAACAAATCACACAGAATTTTTTGAGAATCAGGGTGTGCTTGCTAACCTCACTGACTGTCACTTGGAGCAGAGAGACAGCTGAATTCTAAGCTATCCTATTCCACTTTTTCTTTTACTTCTATTTTTGTCCTCTTTGTGTCAATGAGTCTGAACTTGACTAAAAGAACACTCTGGAGAAAATGGAAAGCAATTCAATGGAACTAAAGATAACTCTAAAGAGAATAAAAGAAGAAGAAGAACACAAACCGTCTTGAGACAAAAGGAACAATTCCAAAGGTCATGCCACAAGTAGCTAGAACAAACACAGAGAATATGATCATAACAACAACAGAAACACTCAAAGATCCAACAAGCCCAAGAATTATGCAGAGGACACCAGCGAATGTTTGGCAAAGCCACAAGGCCCAGAGCCTACCCCTCATTCCAAACCTCTTTGAAACTGCATCAGATATGAACCCTCCACCGGGCCTGGAGAAAAGATTCGCCAATCCGAAACTGGCAGCAATGATCCCAGCAGTGTGCAGCTTGAGATTGAATCTGTCACAGAAGTACTCAGCAGTATTCAATTTCTGAATAAAAAATTAATCTTTACAACAGCAAAAAAAATATAAATAAATAAAGCATAATGCCAACAAAAAAAGTGTCAAAAAGAGATTAGCAAAAACTGGAACGTGTGTAAAATTCAATCCAAAATTATATATATATAATTCTGACATTTTAGCATTTTAATTCCACTGAGTCCATGGTTTTTCCTTTTTCCTTTTCTTTCTTCCTCCCCTCCGCTATATTGTTGGAAAGAAGGTAGCTGTGATAAATTTTGTATATAAGAAGTTACATTATACACGTCACAGTTTATAAAGATTATTCTAATAAATAACCTTTGATATCATTGAGCAATAGATTTTGATTGCCATAGAAGAAGTCAAAGACATGTCCGCAAAATCTGGTGAATATAAAATAGAACAATCTGTTGTGGCTGTTAACATTGATTCATGTTAAAAGCTCAAAAATAGTCAGAAGAAACAAACGCCAAAAATGGCCTATCTGCTGTTGTTTCAGGTTTGAACAGAAGAAACCAGAGACAAAGATTCAAACAAACAAACACATAGACAACGCCCTTTTGCACCTCATAGCGGTTGAAAAGATGAGTCAGAATTGAGAAGAACTAAAGTTGTACCTTCTAACTGCTTGAAGTCATTCTTCAAAGTCAAGATCGAAAGTATTGTTGCGAGACTTGCCGTCGAGCTGTGGTGCGGGTGCCTCTGCAGAGAAAAAAAATGAACAAGTATATTTTGAACAAGTATATGTGCAATCTTCCTAAGCATGGCATATATGTGTGGAACTATGTCCTTCTATTTTGAACAAGTATATTTCACAAACTATATAATGCTATATATAATTTAAACTTGTATTAATGAAAAATGAAAAGTATATTTAGGTATCAATTTTCTACTTACATACCAGAAATTGCACAGAATTAATTTATCAAAATCATTGACTGTGATTTGAGAAATAAAAGAACAAAAACATAGACTCACATTTACATCAAACATGAATGCAAATCCTGTTTAGCAAGTACCTATATTTACAGAATGCAAATCCAAACATGAATAACAGAAAGACAGTATATATTTCATATTAATTTCATCTAGACCAAGAATTTTCAGAGACGAACCTCTTCTCTTTGTCTTAGAGTGGCATCCATCAGTATATATTTCATATTGAGAAACGTTTGTGATTGAAGTAGCCTTTCCTGTTCTTGCTGTAAAATCTTCTGCCTTTCAGAAAGGGATTGCCTCTCAAGTATGATCTCCTTGTCCTTTTCATCACAACTGAAACACGCACACGTACACCCACACACTCACAATAGAGATTATCATACTTTTTAAACAATCAAATTTTAACAACATATGAAACTTAACATTGACTGTGAGTTGCACCATTCATGATCTGATTATCGTCAGCATTTCAATTCCAAAAATTGAGTAAATTTTTTAAGTAAAAGAAGATTTCAACTCAAAGCAATAACAAATTTCATTAATCGATTTCTTGCTTCAAGGCTTTTCACAGTCTCCTGTATAACTACAGGATTTGTGTATTAAAAAAGAAAGGTTAGGTATCCTCCTAAACAAGCCATTCTAGACAACACAGGTAGATATTGCATAATCTATTTGTACATGCTCCCAATGACAACGGAATTAGCAAATCAATATCATAATTAAAATGACTCTGGATAAAAGGAAAAATGCAAATTATATAGAAAATAACATACTCTAACTTGAAAGTAATGATTTGCCGCCTTAGGTTATCTTCCCGTGCTTCAACATCACGAAGCTTCCTTTCTGCAACACCAGTAAATCGGTTAGACTCTGCTTGCAAATACACCATACACCATTCAGAGTTTTCACTTGAAAATGCAATTCAATAGATAATTAAGTGAGGGGCAGAAGTTGATTTGGTGTAAGCAGTAACAAAACTATTCAACTCAGAGCTCTGTGATCTAACTTCCTAGAACTCTTAGGCTGAGAAGCTAAATATTCAAATTTGAACCACTTTAGTTACATGGTCCCTATATCAAAATCCAAACTTCAAAGCATTCTATAAAAAGACATATGGCCATTAATCCTCAGGTTCCAAAATCTCACTAATAATCCAAAAAACTACATTTTTTTTAAACAACCATAACATCAACATTTCTAGTTATTTAGCTATTTACCAATATAGAACATGGTATTATTAATTAAGGAATTCTATATTGGTAAAGAAAGCATATAAAGGCAAAGAAGGGGAAAAGGTTGACTTACCAACCAGTGATCCAAGAAGCAAAGGGTGCCCATGATGGACCAGCAACCTGAGGAAGCTCAATTGACAAACAGGAACTAGTGGCGAAAGCAATTGAATCTCCGCTTGCATCTGAAAAGCATTATTATTTGACCCTCATATCGGTCATCAGTTCCAGCCAAACAGGAAAGAAACAAACATTCAGAATAGAGACATACCACTTGCAATGGTACTCTAACCTAGCACATAAATAAATATAGTAAACAAAAGCTATAACTTTACCTATTATGACTTAGAATTCAAAGCAGGTTAATAAAAAAAAATGTAGAATCAATGGACCATAACTTCATTAGAAGGCAATGATTGTTACCCTACAAAATCCCACATATCTAACAATCATGACAGATTTTGACTCATTATACATAAATCAAGATATAAGTTTATATCTTCAGAAATACAAAACAAAGTAATTATTTATTCGGTATCCAGTACCTGTCAAGAGTGGAACCTAGAGGTAGAGAAAGCTTTTTGGACAGTTCCACAAACCCTCCTCTAGTGAAGACATACCCTAAAAGTAACAACAAAAGAATATATATGGTCAAAACTCAAAGGAGAATTTTTGGAATCCCTATTTACACTAAAAATAGTAGCGTATGAATCTTCTCTTGTAAGCAATGCAGCCAACCAGAGATTTTCTCATACTTTCTCTTGGACCTTCAAATTGTATTACCTCACCACCTTCCCCTGAATTTGATTTTCCACCTAATCTGTTCATTGCGATTGCAATTGCTTCATGAGTTTCTCTTGAAATAGCTCCAAGAGACATCCCACCAGTGCAGAACCGATGCACAATAGCTGAAGCAGGTTCAACCTTCCCTACATGTATTGGAGCACGATCACTTTTGAACTCAAGAAGATCATGAAGAACCTGCATAAAAAACAGAGATCTCAAATAACATTTTGGGTAATAAAATGCAAGATAAAGGCAGAAACTAGGATCTTTAAGACTCACATTCACAGGTCGGTTAGCCAAATGCTACTGATAAACTGAAAAGGCACTTTGACCAATAATCAAGCTGTAAAACATCACATGCAACTACTATCATCATCAACATAAACCAGATAATCCAACAAAAGTGAATCAATAATCAAGCTGTAAAACATCACATGCAAAGACATATAATCACCAATAATTATCCTAGACCAATATGCATTCAACTAAAAAGAAGTCTTTATCAAAGTATTATCTCAGAGGTGATTCAGGTGAATAAGAAACTAGCTTCTTGCTATTTCCAAGTCATTCTCTCATTAAGCTTATTCAATTTCAACAAGAACAGTCTTCAAGCTTTACTTGAAACTCTTAACACTGGCAGCTATTATGGAAATGTCTCTCACTGTCCTCATAACTTTAGAATCCTATATGCACCTTATTATGCCATCTATGGAAAACGAATATCCTTTTATCTAAAAATAAAATTAAAAAAATATATATCAAAACAAAACTTACAGAGTATTGCCGCATGGCATATTCATTCTCCTCTCTACCTCAAAACTCAATGTTCATGCCTATAATAACACTTACCACGTTCTCTCTGAAGATGTCTATATTATAATTTACCTTCTGTTACACTCATCTCTGGCCACCGGCCTTTCTTGCTGAGCTTTCTAGCTTCAATTTTGTAGAGCTAAAATTTAAAATAGCTATCAGGTAATTTCTCACATGAAAGGGGAACTAAAAAAATATAAAAAAAACACTTAGTTTCTCACAATCAATTCACTAGATACCTGATTAGTAACACTGCTACAGAAATATGCTTGGACTCTTTCTCATTTACAGCCTCATGAGTCCTCTTCATATGCTCTAAAGCTGATCCAGCGGTACTTACACTACAGATATAAAAATAAGACACTAAGAATTTTGCTAAAGGAGGACTTGATCAAGAAACCATGGGCAAGCCACTATCCTTTGCTACATGAGTAACTCCATACGGCAATGCTTTGCTGCAGAAGTTCAAACAAATGTGCAAACTATATAGTTCAAAATTGCCTTATATATATTTAAAAAATATTTTAACATTTAACGAAATATCATGCAACTTTAATTTATTCATCGCTAGTCACATTCTCTTTATTTGGACTTGACTATCACAGTGTCTTCAATCAAGCTTTTTTGCTTCAATTAATTTTGTATACTTTTTGTTTTGCTTTATATAATAGTTGGAACCATTAAACAATTGAGCCACAAAAGCAGAGTATGATAAACCTAGCTAAACTGGCGTAGAAAAATTGAGCCCTAAAGTTTATCGGCGTAATTTAAATAATGCATACCTGAATCAGCGTAATTTAAACAATTGCTGGTAGATGCTGTGGTTCTCTTTGGAGCAGGAACCGATTGGGATCGGGTTGAATTCCATTGATTCACTTGCGACAGAGCACGATAGAGCAGCGACGGTGACAGAGCAGCAGCGGAAACAGAGCGTGACGACCTTGAGTCTGAAACGCCCGCGAGAGAAGCGATATTCCGGAGAGATAGAGAGAGGTCGACAGCGAGACCAGCCGTGAGAGTGGTGAGACTCAGTGAGCTTGAGGGTGAGAGTGGCGAGAGAAGAGCAAAGAAACTCAAAGGAGGGTTAGGGGTTCTTCGTCGCGGTTAGGGGTTCTTCGACGGAGGCATTGCGATCTTCGACGGAGGCATTGCGAATGGAGCTCGAGAAAGTGGGGGTAGGGGTTCTTCGACGGAGGCATTGCGAATGGGGAGTAGATTAGGTTTAAGTTATTTGTGAATGGAGCCCGAGAAAGAGAGAGGTTAGATTAGGTTTAAGTGTTTTTTTCCGGCGGAAAATTTTAAATTACAGACGGATTTTCCGTCTGTAATAATTTAATAAAACTCATTGTTTTTGTCTATTTAATTACAGACGGATTTTCCGTCTATAACTATTTTCCACGAAAAAAATTAATTTTTTCGACAGAATTATAGACGGATTTCTTTTTCCGTCTATAATTTATGCTAATTCATTTTTTTGTTTTTCGACAAAAAATCCTTCTGAAATTTCGTCTGTATTTCTGTGGGATAAAATCCGTCGGAAATATCCGTCTGTAATAACTAGTTTTCTAGTAGTGTATAAAGACACTTTCATTAGACACAGCCATAAAAAAATATATTTATTAGACACATCCACAAAGATACTTCCATTAAATACCGTTATAAACCAGAGTTGGCAGAAATTTGTAGAAATACTGTTAGTAACGTAGCGGGATTGAACAAAAAAATATATGTGGCAAAAGGAAATGCCTAGCTAGCAACCTATTCCCGAATTTCCCAATTTCTTAACCCTATTTCCCAATTTCAAAATCAAAACATCATGTATGTGAAGAGAGGTTCAACCATGGGTGGAGCTAGAATAAAACGAAGTCGTCATCAATTGTAGAAGTAAGCCACAATGAGTGCGAAGAGTATGCTTCCAAGCAGTATGATGGTACGTGCTTCTGCTCTCTGACTGTTGTTGCTTTGAAGTCGAAGACCAAGATGAATCCAGGGAGATGCTTCTTTTGATGCCCTCTGTGAAAGATAAGTATGAATTATTTTTGCTATTTAATGGGACTTCATTAGTTGTTCTCAGTTTTATATCTTTTTTGCACCTTTGGATTTTTTATTGTTCTTCGTTGCTTTTCAAAGGTGCAAAAAAATATAAACAAAGAACACCAACGAAGATCCATTGGATAGCAAAAACAATTTATGCTTACCTTTTATGGAGGACATAGGAAAAATCACCTCCCTAAGTTTGCCACTACAAGAAAAACACCCATTCAGGTACACTTGAAAAGTGTAGCCAAAAGTGAAAAAAAATGATGCCTTAGGCTACGGCTACGCTTTTTAGGCTACGGCTACGCTTTTTAGGGTGATTCCTATTCGGCCGTTGCCTATTCTCAAAGGCTACGCTTTTCTGCACCAAGGGCTACGCTTTTGGCGTTTGGGAATAGGCTACGCTTTTCAAGTGATGCTGTCCAGGACCAAAGGCTACGCTTTTCAGCTTCTATTTTTGCCAGAATAGGCTACGCTTTTCAATGCTACTGCATCACCTGTAAAGCGTAGCCACATTGTATACTATGGCTACTATTTATAAGTGTAGCCTTAGGTCCCTCTTTTTTTTTTTAAATTTTCTGTATATATATATATATATATATATATATATATATATATATATATATTCTAATAATTTTTTGTACATAATATTTAGTAATATGATTACATGTATCATTTTATATTTTTAATTAAATGAGTTAAATATTATAAAATAAAAATAAATGCATAATAATAAATAATTTCTTTAAATAATAAAAATGATCTTCCAACAAAAAATATATTTATAATGAACCAAAAGTATTGGAATGAACATCATTTTAAATATTTATACATCTCACACTAAATTAAACATACCCACTAAATTAAACATATTCTAAATCAATTATCCATCTCAAAATCTGGCCTAAAGAGCATTTTTCTAGGAGGGACTATTAAAAATCAAGCTGGATGAGCAAGCATTACTGTCATAATCAAGATTCTCCTCCTCTATTGTTCTCACCGGGTGAATAGTGCTTGAAATTGTAGATATGCTTGGGCTGAGTTTGAGTCTGAAGGAGACAGCATTTTGACAGCAACTTCAGTATCACCTACATAGCCATGATACACTGTTCCAGATGCTCCTTTTCCCACAACCCTTTAAAAATTTTTGGTAATTTTTTGGACTTCAACATAGCTAAATTGCTGTTTATTTGACTCTAACTCCATCTTTATTCTTGAATATGCTCTCAGATTCCCCATTTCAGAGGTTACTGTATGTGGAAACAATGCATTGAGTAAAATATAAAGCTAACTGTCTTAGAAATTAAACCAAACATAGAAGATTATCATGTACCTCTATGTCTTTTGAATATGAAGAAAGAAGTGATTGCTGTTGCTAGAATAACAAAACCTCCACCTAGTGATGCCACCAATGGAACCACAACTTTATTACTATTGCTGCATGAACCTGAATAACAAAGACCTTGATTTCCTCCAAAACTTGCATTTACAATAATAATAAAAGCACTGCTTAGTAATCAACAAAAGTTGCACTACAATAAGACTAGACATTTTACAAACTGGTAATTAAAAGTCACAACCAAGTGACAACAAAAAAAAACCTGATAATTAAAGTAAAAGAGGTGCAATACGATTTTTACAACAACTTAATAACTAATTTGTTGAAAGATCTAAAAGAGTGAGATGCTGAAGGTTTGAAACTTGAAAGTGATGATAGGATATAACCGCTTAAATAACTTGATGACAAAATCAAAGTTAGATACGTGTAAGGTGTAACACCTTGTTTTGGATGTTACACTACTAGCTAGAACCTACGGTATAATTTTTCTCTTACTACTTTAAAGATTGAATTGAAATAGCATTGCTTGTCTTTACTATTTCCTTGAATGTCAAACATACTAATAATAAAACTTTCTTTTTAAATGAAACTTGCACACTAAGTGTTTAATAAACATGTTAGTAACAGAAAATATTACTATTTGGAACTGAAATTTAAGGTATAAACTATAAAACATACCTGGTTTTGAGCATGCCATTATTTGAATTCGCTCTAAGTTGCATTGGAACTGCTCCTGTTAGCTGATTCCCTTCCAGGTTCCTTCATTGGAGGAAAAATGTTGTGTTGTCACTTATTTTTTATTTTATAAATTCATTCAGAAATAAGTTTTCAATATGAAAATATCTGACTTACAGAACTTTCAAGGAATGAAGTTGAGATAAGAAATAAGGCACTGATCCTGTCAAACTGTTGTTTGATAAATCCCTGAAATTGGAACAAATTATTTTTACTCAACTCTTGAAATTTATACCTCAGCATTTATAATTGTACATCTGATGGATTCAGTGACTTACAAATATCCTATTGACTTCAAATTGGATATGGCTGATGCTATATTTCCAGTTAAACCACTGGAAGATAAGTTCCTACAACCATCATGATTATAAATAAGTTTCATCAATTTCATCCAAGAGAAAACTATGTAGTTTCATCTACTATAAAATTAACCAAAACTTATAAGTATATGATCCTTGGAGAAGAAGAACCAGCATAGCTGCAATTAACACCATCCCACATGTAACTTAGTGGAATGCATGGATCTCCTTGCCAATTTCTTTTTATCCCATAATTTGACTTCACATTCATGATAGCAGAAGCTATTCTCATAAATATGAGAACTAATAAGTCAAGAATTATTATCCAAACCATCAACAATACAACACTCAAGAACTAGAATAACATGTTCAAAGTTCACCAACTAAAGCTAATTCTAATTTGAAATCCTAATTCAAACTAAGTTAAACCTAAAAATTCAAGTCTAATTAAATTCATACAAAATCTAAACAACAAAATTAAAATTAACCTAGAGACTTCATCAGCTACAAGATCAGAAAAAAATGGAACCTGGTGCAAATTGACAAATATAAGTTACAGGGAGAGGGGGAGGATGCTGTTTAAACTTAGAAAAGATGGTCATACCAATCCAAAGTTCTTTACCTCTTAATTTGACCCAAAATGCCAATGTTGCAGCAAGTGAAATCCCACATAGGTAGAATGCTCTTAGATTTATGAAAGGCCCAAGGTGCTGCCATCCACAGCCTCTAGATATGCAAATAGAAGATTTATGGTAGATAGTATTTAATCTAACCTGGTAGCAGCCCCAATTCCAAAAGGAATAGAATAGTGTTAAGATCGTATCGAGACTGCACAAGAAAAATCTGACTTAGATTTCTAACAAGAAAAGTTATGCTATGTTATAAAACTTACCAAACTAAAAGAACTGATGTTTCAAGTTCTGGATCTGCTAAAATGATAGAATCAAAATTCAGTAAATAATCTCAACCAGAGGAAACAGAACATAGTTCATAAGGTATTAGTTATACTACAGGAATCTCAAATCTAGCATTTAATTATATATAAAATGCAGTCAATTACAACATGAAGCAAACAATAAGTTTTGTTACCAATTTAGAATTATGGACCTGACTCAACTCTAAAAGCAATTTCATAGGAGAATGCTATTTGGCCATATTCCTAGACGATATCGATATGGAACTTGTCAATTACAAAAGCAATCATCAAAAAAGGAAACATAAAACCATATAAATTCACTCAATTGTTTAGAGCTTCACACATTTATCTGATGTTATCAATCCAAATATCATCATCACCTAAACAACTGAATGAGCACTTTCAGGTTCCAACATCAATTAGGATGAAAAAAATTCTCATAAGCTGCACACAAAAAAAAAAGATACTCACCCTGTACTAACTCTGGACTCAACTAACTTGGAGAGCTGTGTCAATGCCTCCCTTGAAAGCTTAACTTTCTGAATGTCACTGTCCTGCCTGTACCCTTCATCTCCAACAACAAATCCATGTCCTGATTTTATATCTGTATACCAAAACCAACATAAAAATAAAAATAATAATCAATCAGATAAATAATAGATTAAATCTTGTTTGCCTACAAAAAACACAGCTTAATTCCATGTAAAACACCCAAAGCAAAGAAAACATAACCAAAAAAAGCATCAGAGAGGAATATAGCTTGAAGCTGGAAATTGAAAGCAACCACTATGTTCAAGGAATGCGTATGAACCAAGACATCAATCAGAATATTTCAATGTGAAACCTGTTCTTTTCACTAATTTTTCCTTAAGATACTAAACTAATTGAAAACCTAAAATTAGAACCCAAAACCCCCCAAAAATTCACAGAACCAATTGAAAATTGATACATACCTTCTCTATCTCAATTAGCCACTATCAAAACTATACACACCTTCGAACTGAAAAGTGAGAGTGAGTTACAGAATGAGCGAGAAAGAGAGGTTACAGAACAGAGAATGCTTACCTGGTGACAGAGGATACAACCATGGTGATGAGCGGCGATGGTGAAGAAGAGATGAGCGGTGACGCAACGGCTTGGAGACGGTGCAGCAGCTCAGCGGCGAGCTCCAGTCAACGGCAGTGCGGCGACAGAGCACAACGGCGGCGAGACATCCCTTCGAGATCCTCAGTGGCGATACAGCAGCCTGGCGGTGGCAAAACGGCGACGACAACAAGCCCTAGCCGCGGCGGTGGAGCTTCAGCGGCGACAGAGCACCCCTTTCTTCTCTCCTCCATTGCGTTTTCTCTCTTCCTCAAGCTCTCTCTCTCTCTCTGTCACTGGCATTCGACGACGACAACGGCAGAGCCCTAGCCAGTTAGCCGCCGTCGTTCTCTCCTTCCTTCCCTCTCCTCTCTTCTTCTTCCCGTTCTCCCCCTTAGCTTTCTGATTTCTTCCCTCTTTTTTGTCTCTGTTGAGTGAGGATGAGGGTGTGTGTTGCGTGAGTGAGGAGGGACCGAGGGTGATCGAGGGTAAACAAAATTTCTCTAAGTGTTTATTTGATATTTTAATATTAGGAGACACTTCTGAAGCGCACCCAAAACTTAACAAATGGTTACTTTTTAAAAGCGCTCCCTTTGGTTTAAAAGGTGTACCCATAACTTTTTAGATTTGGCTACGCTTTATAAGTGATATTTAAAATGTCTAAGGAGACGCTTTTGAAGTGATGCCTCAATAGTGTTTCCTTTTCTCTTATAAAAGGGCACCATGCGAAAAAGCGTAGCCTATTCTAGAAATAGGCTATGCTTTTCAAATGTAGCTTAAAAAAAGTGTGGCTGAATGAGTGTTTTTCTTGTAGTGTGCATTCGACTTTAAAGCAACAACAGCAGAAAGCAGAAGCACATTCATCATACTGCTTGGAAGCATACTCTTCATACCCATCATAGGTTGTTTCTCCCATTGATGACGAGCTTCATTCCAGCTTCGCCATGCATGAACCTCCCTTCACATATATGACATTCTGATTTTGAAAGTAGGAATTAAGGTTAAGAAATTGAAAAATTTGAAAATAGATTTTTAATTAGGCTTCTCCGTTTGTCACATATATTTTTCTGTTTGTCATATCAGATATTCACATTGATAAAATACATCTTTGACAGATGAGTATTTCATGCACGTTTTTAAATTATTAAAAATGATTTTTGTCAATAATAAAAATGTGGATTTTTTTTACCAGCTACAAAATAAGTCGAGGATACTTTTTTTGGTTAATCCTTCATCTAAATAGCTACAAAGTACAAAGTTATGTAGTTAATTAGTTCATAATTAATTTGTAAGGTGGTGTTCAGCAATATATCCGTGTAAGATGAAACTTTTTTAATATATATATATATATATATATATATATATATATATATATATATATATATATATATATATATATATATATATATATATATATATAATTATTCAAGTATTTTAGAGACTTAAAAATATTTAATGTTAACCTACAATTTTAAAATATTCACCAAAAATTATCATAAATTTTTAGAGATATCATAATACGAGAAAAGAATTATTACTTTAGTAATATATGATTTAAACAAAATAAAATAATAATATATAGGAACTTAAACCTTTTTCGTAAACATTTGTATATAATCCAAATTATTCCTATATAAAGGTCAAATTTAGAGTTTTGCAATCATTTCATTAACAAGGAAATATATCTAACTTAATTTTTAAACTTTTTTTTAGGTTAAACCGGTTTATTTTTAAACAAATTATTTGAACATGAAAAAATTTTCTTAAGAAAGTAATATTTTAAAATTTTCCATAAGTTTTTAATATTAACTTAATAATTTTATTAAAATATCTTTAAATATAATTTCTAGTATTGAATCCAATGGCACCTTAAAATTATTTTTTGGCAAGTAAAATAATAACAATAATAGTTTAAAAGCGGTTGTTAATTAACATAAATGATCATACTCAAATTGTATTTTCTCTTCATTTGTATTGTTTAATATAATTGGCTTTTGTTGACAAGTGCCTTTGCATTGCTAGTATTAAAAATTTAAAAAAAAAAACAATCCTTTTAATAATTTTATTGAAAATTTTCAATTATTAATTTAATCAATTATTAAATTTCTATAAAATAATTTCTATATATCAAATATCTTAACAAATTAAGTGTTGTAAAAACCCTTGTTCACAAATCACAAGCGTATATAACTTTTTATTCATTTTGCAATATATAATTAGTTAAGAATTTTGGTAAAGGATGTTCTAGGACTTTTTTTTAAATAAAAATATAAAATCAGTGAAACTAGGTAACTATTTATTAGCTAATATTTAGTGGGACACAGCTAAATAATAGAAACACACGTTTAGATTTAATGTCTTTCATACATTCTCTCTTCCATTTAAAATTCAGAAATTATGTCTCTAAAAATATGTATATTCAATTCAAAATCTTATCAAAACAAAAATAACACATTAGAAAAGATTCACTTCCTTTATTTCTTCTGTGTCTGACTCCATACTCCTTTTATCATTTTTTATCTTTTTAACACATCTCCACTTCCAATCACCCGCATTTTCAATTATTCAATTTGGTCTTTTGAAATTATGATTGTATTTTAATTTAATTCATAAAATTTAAATTTACTCAATTTTATTATTTTTAATTTAATATTTATAACTCACGTTAGTTCTGACTCTATTTCTATCATAAAACTGTTAATGACATATTGAAATAGATCGACGACTGTCATACTGAATTTTCTGACTATCTGACATGACAATTGAAAATTTTTACCTCAATTTATTTCTTAAAAAGCCTCTAAAACCCTTAAATGAAATTAGAATTAGAATTTTAAAAAATTCATATAAAGAAAATTAAAATAAAAAGTTTTTAATTACCATATCAGATAACCATTAAAGAGTCTAATGTAGCAACTGTCAATTCATTTCAATATACTGTTAATGATTTTGTGAAAACAAAATAAGAGACTAATATGAGTTATGAATGCTAAATTAGCAAACCAAATTGAATAAATCAAAATTTTGAAAACCAAATTAAGGCACAAATATAACTTAAAGGATCAATCTAAATATTAACTCTATTTCCATTTCTAATGTGTCATGTCTCCTTCCTTCCCAATCATGCACTCTCCTGCATTCCCCTATTTACCCCTCCTATTTTCCATTTCTCCCATGCTTACTCTCATTCTCCTTTTAAATTTGGTATATTTTTTTGTGTGCATTGAAAATTTTAGATGTGGAATGATCTTTCGATGTGCTTCATAGGTTTTTAAAGGCATGGCACAAGTGTATTGCTATTTTGTTATATATGGTTATGTTTGTTCATGTATTCCAAAAATTGACATAAAGACACAAAGACATGAACACTAAGATATGTACAGTTAAAAATAAATATATTTTTGTTCGACAATTGTGATAGACAAAATATAAATTAAATTTAAAAGTCTATTTTACCGTTTTCAATTCTTTATTTTATCATCTCGATCCATTTTATCTTTGTTATGGACCTGGCCTCTCAATCTTAGGGGCCCGACGAAAGGCCTAATTAGTCCCTCGCGACCCAAACATCTAGGACCTCCCGATTTGCCACAAATCACTCCATCAATCATACTCAGATACGAAATCGTATCTTCCGATATTGAAATGATCTTCACATCGTGAAATTATCCATATAAGAGGAGCGTCGGACTCCCCCCAGATGAGATATGAAAAATCCTAAACTTCAACTTCTACAAAGCACTTTTGATTTGGATGTTGGAGTGTCTTTTGTAGGTTCACCCCCTGTTCGCTCGAAGTCCCAGAAGCTGGAGGCTCGACAACTTCGTTAGGTCATAGATCCCATCGTTCCAGGTCAGTCCAGAACAATCTTCTTCCTTCCATCAAATTCTTTTTTCCATAATAAAAGAAAAGAAATTAAGAACCATAATCTAATACAAATTCATATAACAATATAAGATTTCATTCATATATATAGCATATTTTTGAAAGAAAAAAATTAAAAACAAAATAAAAATGACGAACAAAGAAGAATGAAGAAGCAAATCTACAAGGCGGAGTACATCATTGATGGCACACAAGTTGGAGGCAAAGAACAAAGATAGAACTGGCGATAGTCCTACTGGCAACGTCGGAGGGAGAAAGGGCAGCGTTTACGCATATGAGGACAGTGAAGAAGGAGGAAAGTTAGAACTAAGAACGGGAGGACGAACAGAGGGCTGAGGAGGATGTAATGGTGACGCTAGTGGTAGCTATGGGAGCAGTGATGGAAGAAGAGCCAGAGGACAATGTAAAGAGAGAGAAGAAGGAAGGAGGTGGGATGAAGGAAGAAGAAGAAGGAGCAAAAATGTGGTAAAAAGAAGGGTTAGGATTATGATAGAATAAGTATTTTAAAAACTAATTGAAGGTTACAGTGTAAATATTTGTGTCTCAGATTTTATCCCTGTCTCTCAATTTTTAAGAGAAATATTGAATATGCATATTTTGTGCACGGATTGTATCAACTAATTTAGAAATAAAGAAAAGTAAATGTTGTGAAAGAAATCTTTCTATAAGTAGATTGTATCAACTTACGAGGTTGATAATATCTTTTATTATTTTGGGGATAAGATGTTGCCATGGAGGAATTTGAAGTTTAAGTAGGGAACATGTGAAATTATGAAGAAGAAAATTAGGCTGTTCATTAAAAATTGGAGTTTAAAATAGTTTTGGGTATATTCTTTTATTATCCGTGTGTGTCTTCCCTTCCGTACCTTCTCTTTACTCCTGCTCTCCCTATCTTCGCCTCTTCTTTCTCCTATTCTCTCCCTCACCTTTTTTTTATACTCCCACCACCACTTCGTACTCTCTTTGTCATCTTTTCTAACCCTTTTCTCTTTTATTGCTTCTTTCCCCACCTTTTTCATATTCCCCTCTATTCTCTTTTGCAGTTTTTAGTTTGTAGTCTCTGGTTCTTTTTTCTTAATATTTCTCATTTTTCTTTGTTTTTTGTTTTGTGAAGTTTTAATAACCTCTTAGTGATGTATTTTTCCCTTTTAATAGTATTTTATTTTCTCTCTTTATGTGTGATGTGATTACGATACAGATCTGAAAAGATACATCGGAGATGGTATTTCGTTTATTGAAATATTTACAAATCCAAAAAGCATTCAGGTTTATTCAGAGAATAAGAAAGGATGTCTCACCATGTTGCAGCATTTTCTTTGTCGATCTAAAAACAAAAGAGATTAAGAATTTATTTTTGTTTCTATATATTAAGATTCATTGTAATCGTAGGACTCACTTTTCGATTTTAATTTAACATAAAGATTATTTGTTTTATTCTTTATATTTAGATTTAAATATTTTTTTGTTATTTGTAAGTGTTAGATGACTAGTTCATGAATGAAAATTTTTTTTATTAAATTAAAAAAAGAGTGTAAATTAGTGATTAGGGTTTATGAAAGAAAATAAAAAGAGAAGGAAATTTGTTTGCATTTCTCATAAATAAAAGGATTGAAAATCAAATAAATAAGAAACGTATATATTTTGTGAAATTTGGAGGTAGGTTGGTTACAAAAATATAATTGAAAACATAATAAAATATAAAAAATATTATATATATATATATATATAACCATCGTGTACTCACGTATATTTATGCTATTGATTTATATAGTTTTTTAATTAAATAATCAATAGTTAAAATAATCAAATATATTATAGTAGAATATCAAAATTATAATAGATGAATAATTAACTTTTTTTTTTAAAGACAGATAATTTCATAAAAGAAATATATAGGTGTCTATATATGGGACAAGTTAAAGAAATAGGAAACTCCCAATGCTCTACTATAGAGATAATATCATATAATAATCTAATAAGAGAAATAAAAGAAAGTGCAGTGCTCATCGATTAGGAATTAGGGATTTGTTAAAGCTCCTTTTACAGCTTCAAAGTCGACACCGTTATCTCTTTTACACTAATTAATACATTATCAAAGATGAACCTGTTGCTAACCGTCCATAAGGACCATCTCAAAATCACCATCATCATCCTTTGAAAGGAGCAATTGGGTTAGGTACGCAAGACTTCCATTCTCAAGTTCCACTCAACATAGAAATCAGAGTCTTCGGTGTCCCTTCTAGTAGCTGGTATCTGGTAAGTGTAAAAACCGTGGCTAATTAACTATTTAAGTAAATAATTAATATTGCCCAAAATAGGATCCGAAAGTTTGGAATGAGAATTTGAGGATTTAAATATGATTTTTGGACTCAGTAGATTTTTCCGAGTCAAAAAATGTATTTTCTATGAAAAACCGAGAAAAATCGCGAACCGGCAGTCGAACCGATTTAAATCTGCCTGGTACTGTGCGAGAAAAATTAAAACAGTGAAAAACCTTAGAAAAATATTAGAAATGGAAAACCGGACATTAATTTTAAAGGTTTGGCCCAAAGTTGGGCCAAATGGGCTAAAAACACTAATGGGTTAGACCGGGCCCAAGTTGGACCCAAACCCAACATATATAAGTTCTTTAAGTGAACTCATTCAGCCATTAACACACTCAAACACAACACAAACACAGCTACACATTGAGAGGAGAAGGAGAAGAGAGAGCACTATTCACATTTCACTTCAACCTGCGATATCTCGAGCTACGGTGCTCCGATTCACGTGCCGTCGGCGGTTACGTGAAGCTCTCACCGAGCTCGTTAATTCTCTACCACTTGTGTAGGTAAGAACTCGAAATTCCCTACCCAGTTTTGTGCCCTTGTGAAATTCGAATTTTGGGATTTTGGTTTTGAGTGAAATCTTGTGTTTTGGGTGTTTAGGTACACTCTAGCCTTTGATTACCCTTGGGTTTGGCCTTTAAAACTGTTGGACAAGGTAAGAGGTCTTGAACTCTTGTAAAATTTTAATTATGATGAATCCTAGGTTGATTAGTTATGATTTGTATGTATATAGCTTGATTATTGTGAGTTTGGAAGCCTTTGGATGTGAGTTGATGCTTGTTGGAGTTGATTGGTGGCTTGAATTGTGGTTGAAAGCTTGACTTGTGCTCAATTTGGGGTTTTGGAACATATTGGGAATCAGTCAAGGTATGGTTTTGGTTTTCTCTATGTAATATATAATATTTCTGGACACTTAGGTTATTGACCCATAGGATAGGATTGAATTAAATTGGTTGTTGGAATTGTTGAGATATGATGCATGATGAATTGATAAGCTTTGGCTATTTTGATGAATTGTGATTGTTAACGTTGATAAAATGATATTGAAGAGTGAGATTGAGGTTGAACGAGTTTAATTATGATGATTGTTAATGGTATAATGATGATGGATGATTGTGTGGATTGAAAAATAGTTTAGTATGATATATGTGATGTTAAGGTTGATGAAATAGTAATATGGGTGAAAATTTTGGTATAAATGGTGGAAAGTGACATAAAGGGTGAGTTATGATGTAAATTGGAGCTTGGAATGGTTTGATTTGGTTTTGGTTATGTATTGCAAGGAATTGAGAAATTTGTGGATTTTGGTAAAAACTGGTTTCTAGTAAACTTTGACGGGTCATAACTTGTGCCTCTATTTTCAAAATTTGTTAAAACTTGTTTAAAATTAAAGTTCATTGAAAAGTCTTAAATTGATATAAAGTTTGTAAAATTTGGACTTTTGTAGAGGAAGTTATGATCATTCAAAGTTTGGTGTCAAAATCTGAAATTCTGCAATGTTGCAGAATTTTGTGATTTCTAGTTTGTGTGCGCACGCACAGCCTTGTGCACAGGCACAACCCTGTGATTTTTCGAACCTGTGTGCACACACAAACTTGTGCGTACACATACACCGGGGAAGGCCTTCTATTGAGAGTGTTAGCACAACTTGTGCGCGCACATAACCAATGAAGTATTACAACCTGTGCGCACGCACAGACCTGTGCGCACGCAGACGTTGGAAGGTGCATTATGTTGAAGGCGCTAGCACGCCTTGTGCGAGCGAACAGAATCTCAAAATTTGGTACTTGTGCACATGCAC
Organism: Arachis hypogaea; assembly: GCF_003086295.3. Lineage (NCBI taxonomy): Eukaryota > Viridiplantae > Streptophyta > Magnoliopsida > Fabales > Fabaceae > Arachis > Arachis hypogaea. The sequence goes on from NC_092054.1 coordinate 58,941,799, forward strand.
ACTTTTTGAAAATCTCTATGGGCGTGCGCACGCACACCCCTGTGCGTAGGCACACGCCCTGTTTTTCAGCTTAAACTTTGTTTTTGACTATTTCACTTTCCCAACAAGCTTGTAAACTTCTGTGACACCTTTTTAAGACTCTTGGGCTTATTTTGGGTATAAAAATATGGGAAAAGTCTTAAGTGGAATTAATTGGTATTTATTTCAAACAGTTAGAGAACGGAGGCTTAGGTTTCTGATATACTGAGGATGGGTCAGGTGAAATGAGAAGGGATAAAGATACCTGAGTTGAGAAATTGACAAACTAATGAGTTCGGAAACGGAAATGTTGAATTGACAGTGGTTGAAATGAGTCGATGACTCAGGATGAAATGATGGATCCATGATGTACTGAAAATGTTTTCTGAAAACCACTAAATTACTATTTTATATTGAGATTGTTGAGACGCTATGCGCTTGGAAAGAACAGTGGTTAATCCCGCCTGTCGAGGTAGCGGTGGCGGCGTAAGGACAGTGGTTAATACCACTTACGTTAAGATGTGAGGTCTGTGGCAAGAGTATCCCACTCGCATCCCTTCGGATCACTAGAGTGTGCGGGCACAAAATCCTGGACGGTGTTCCGAGCACCATATATCAGGGGTTCCCAATTATGATTCCGAAGGGCGACATCTCCATGGAGATGTGTCGGGTTGGCAGTTGAACCGACAATGTGATATCACAGCCAGTAGGACAGACATTCATCATATGCATCTTCTATCTGTTTGTATGCTTTGTCGACTTGTAATTGCTTGCCTATTTGTATAACATGTCTAATTGCTTACTTGAATTACTTGATATATATGCCTATACTTGTGTTTTACTTGCATTGAACTTAATTGTGCTTTCTACTGGGATTGAGGAGGCTCGGAAGGCATGGCGACGGGATCGCATGGAGGATAGGTTGGTGAAGGCTGTGGGACAACAGAGAGTTGTTAGTTAGAAAATCCACTAAGTTAGATTACCTTTTTATTCATGTTAAGGTTTTAATTTATGCTTATTTTTTTTAGTTATGCTTTAAGATGAATCTTGTGATGGATATGAAGTTCTAGGATTGTCTCTGGCATCCCATAGTCTTATATCTTACATCACTGGGTACTGTTGCCATACTGAGAACCTCTAGTTCTCATACCATATTCTGTTATTGTTTTTCAGATGCAGGTCGCAACCCACTTCGGTGAGTTGCTTGGATGGTAACAAAAGCGGAGAATTCTTATCTGTTTTGGATGTCTTTTGATTATTTTGTTTTAATCTCTCATCTTTTGTATTTTACTTTTGCCTAGAGGCTTGTTTTGAGAGGAAATCTTGTATGAGTTGTTTTAACTTCAGATTTCTATATGGTCTGTATATATAGCTAGCCGGCTTAAACTCTGTGAGCCATGGCTAGATTCTCATACTTTTATACTCTTATATATATATATATATATCTTGTGCTTTAAGTTGTAGCTTTGTGAGTACATTTTTGCGCTTTTCAAATCCTGTTCTTGAGCTATATCCTTCATTGGACTTCTAGAATATATTAATTCTTTCTATATATTATATGTATGAGCTTAGAACTATCGTAACCTTTAATTAACCTTTGCTTTACGACGCGAGGCAAGGCTTAGGGTAATTAGGGTGTTACATTTAGTGGTATCAGAGCGGTTCGTCCTCGTGAGCCTAAGGGATGGACCGATTGTTCTTCATTGCATACTCTTTGTGTCTTTTCTTTGATGCTATTAGGTTATCTGGTTGATATATGCATAGCATGCTTGTTTGTAAGTGCTTTTTTGGGATAATTAAAGCACTAGGCTTTTGATATTGAGATTGATCACCTTGATATCGATTGTTTGGTGTAGACAGGAACCCTAATGGCCACTCGCAGACAAGGTCATACACATTCACGAGCCGAGAGTAGAAATGCGCAATTGGTCAATAACCATGCCGAATTCATGGCGGCAATGGCGAATCTTGCGAATGCTATGGAGGCTAATGCTGCTGCGACTCTGCAAGCTGTGCAGAGGTTAGCCCAATCGGCTGGAAATGGAAACGGAAATGGCAAAGGAAACGCGAATGATAATGTTGAAGGGAATGGTGATAACATGGGAGGTGCTCCGATGACCTTGGCAACCTTTCTCAAGGTTCATCCTCCAAGTTTCAAAGAATCAACCAACCCCACAGAGGCAGACAATTGGTTCCAGGCTATGGAGCGTGTTTTACAAGCACAGCATGTTCCAAACAATCAATATGTAGAGTTTGCTGCCTACCAGCTTTTGGGAGAGGCACAGCATTGGTGGCAAGGAGAGTGCCGCTTGCTCCAGCTTTAGAATGCCGATGTCCCTTGGGATGTATTCCAGACGGCCTTCTACAAGAAGTACTTTCCTGAGTCTGCAAGGGAAGTGAAGGAGATGGAACTCATGCAGCTGAAACAAGGTTCCTTATCCGTGGCGGACTACACTAGCTTATTTGAGGAGCTTTGTAGGTTCTCTAGGGTGTGTCAGGGTGCCCCAGAGACCTACGAAACCTGGAAATGTATCAAGTACCAAAGGGGCTTGAAGGATAGCATCATGACCGATGTGGCTCCAATGGAGATTCGTATTTTCTCCGATTTCGTGAACAAGGCTAGAGTTGTGGAAGAATATGCAAAAACAGTAGCTTCGTCCAAAGACACTCATGGAGGAAATACTAGTAGGGGACGTGGCAAGTACGGGGTAGAATTTCAAGAGAGGAGGACATGCGCCTCAAGGACAAGGAGGCTTCAAAAAGAACACTTATAATCAATTTTAGTATGCCGAAGGAAGAGGGAATCAGAGTAGATTTTTTCCGGATTTGACTTGTGTGCATTGTGGGCATTTTCATCTATATGACTCTTGCAAGATTGGTTTAGGTGATTGCTTCAACAGTGGTTTGCCTGGTCACATTGCGAGAGATTGCACTCGTGGGAAGAACCCGAATGCGGGTCAGAGTCAGCACCAAGGGCGAGTGTTTGCTATGAACGCTAAGGATGCTGCTAAGGCAGATCCTCTAATGAGAGGTAACTATCTAATTGGTGATAAAATCTTGGTGGCATTGTATGATACTAGAGCTTCGCATTTGTTTATTTCATTTGCTAAAGTTGAGGAACTAAGCTTGAAAGTGTCAGAATTAGCATTTGATTTGCATGTACATACTCCGCATCAGACGGTTATAACTAGGTCAGGTTGTAGGCAAGTAGGTTTCAAGCTTGAGGGTAGAGACTTTGTGCATGACTTGATTTGTTTACCAATGGTTGGGTTGGAGATGATTTTGGGGTTTGATTGGTTGTCGAAGAATCGGGTTTTGTTGGATTGCTTTGAGCGGTCAATTCAGTTTATGCTGGAAGGAGAAAATGGAGCAGTGATAGCTGAGGATTACTATCTGAACTCTGTAATGGTGCACTGTAGTGGGGAAGAGTGTCAGGGTTATATTCTGTTAGCTGCAAATGCTTTGGGTGATACCCAAAACTTAGATCAAATTTCCATAGTTAGAGACTTTTTGGAGGTGTTCCCGGAAGATTTTCCTGAGTTTCCACCTCAAAGGGAGATCAAATTTGCGATTGAATTGGTGCTGGGAGCTAGACCAGTATCGATTGCGCCGTATCGAATGGCTCTGATAGAGCTAGCTGAACTAAAGACTCAGTTGGAAGAGCTTCTGAACAAGTGGTTCATTCGACCGAGTGTTGATAAACCCCATTTTTAGGGTTTATCTTGTATGGATTTTAAGGGTTTTATCAATGCTCTTTCGCACTTATTCATGAAAAATTCACGGTTTTGTGTTTTCTTCCCAATTTTGCTTCATGAATGAAAACATGCTCCTTTTACCCTAAATGTGTTATATTTGAATCCTCTTCTATTATCATTTGATGCCGTGATCTATTTGTTAAGTGATTTCAGAGTTTATAGGGCATGGATGGCCTAGAAGAGAGGAAGGAAGCATGCATAAATGAAAGGAGCATAGAAATTGGAGCTTTGGAGCTTAAGCAGCGATGCGTACGCGTGCCTTGCTCGTACGCGTGGATGTGCGCCACTGGAGTCGGTGCGAAGAAGCCAAAGCTAGAAGCCGGCGCATTCACATGGCTGAGCCAGAACCTCATGGACGCGCACGCGTGCTTTACGCATGCGCGTGGATCATAAGACCCCGGGGACGCGCACGCGTGCTATGCGTGTATGCGTCGGTACCGGCACGTGATTTTTTAAGTGAAATCGTGCCTAGCGAATTCACAGAAGTTGTGGGGCCCAATCTGAACCAACTTTGGCGCCAAAGCACTTAAGAGGACCAAGGGATGAGGGAATAGGATTCATTCACACATTTTAGATTTTTTTTTAGTTAGTTTTGGAAGTTACATTTTGTAGAGAGAGAAAACTCTAGCTTCTCTCTAGGGTTTTGCTTCTCAATTGAAAATTCTCTTGGATCCATTGGTGAGATCTTTTGTCAATTCAATTCTACATTGTTTCAAGTTTTAGAGCTAATTCTTCTCCTCTCAATTCTAGTTCTTGTTACTCAAGTTACTTGTGGATCTTAGATTTGGAATTTTTGTTACTTTAATTTTCATTAATGCTTGAGGAATTTCAGGTTCATAGTTATCAATTGTTGATTGTTGTTAATCTCTTGTAGTGGATATCTTTGATTTCAAGTTTAATCTCAATTTTACAATGTCTTTCATCCTTGCTTTCCAAGTGTTTGAGAAAATGCCAACTTCAGCTATGCAGTAGACTTTTCATTCTTGGCTTGGGGGTTGAGATATTGGAGACACTTGAATTATCAATGTCTTTTGTTGATTATCAATTGGAAATTGCTAATCGATTTGCATGTCACTAAAGCTATACTTCTCTAGGGTTAGACTAAGACTTGTGAACTCAAATTGATTATTTTCACTTGACTTTCCTTCATGCTAGAGGTTAACTAAGTGAAGCAATAACTAATTGTGGTCACAATTGATGGAGATGATGATGATAGGAAGTTCAATCCTCACTCCTAGCCCAGGCTTTTATATTACTTGATAGTCATTCACACTATTGGCTTGTTCCTTTCTTGCATTAAACCCCAAAAAACTAATACAACTTCTAACCAATAATATGCATCTTGGAGCACTCCTAAGGAGAACGACTTGGAAGTAATACTCTCGGTTATTGAATTTAGATTGTGGTGACACAATTTCTTTGTTTTATGTGGAATTGCATGTCAGTCTAGACTATACTCACGATTGGATTTATTAATAAATTCAACACCGGCATAAAATCTCTCATCAAGTGTATCTCTGTGGGGAGCGCCAGTTTTATTAGTAAAGAAGAAGGATGGAGGAATGTGACTTTGCATGAATTACCGACAGTTGAACAAAGTGACTATGAAGAATAAGTACCGCTGCCAAGGATAGATGACTTAATGGATCAACTAGAAGGAGCTGGGGTGTTTTCCAAGATTGATTTGAGATCCGGTTACCACCAGATAAGAGTGAAGGAGGATGACATTCCAAAAACTACGTTTAGGACCCGCTATGGACACTACGAGTTTGCGGTGATGTCCTTTGGGTTAACGAATGCACCTGCTATGTTCATGGATTACATGAACAGAGTATTTCGTCTCTTTTTGGACAAATTCCTGATAGTTTTCATAGACGACATCTTAGTTTATTCTAAGACGGCGAAGGAGCATGAGGAACACTTGAGAATTGTGTTGCAAATTCTGAAGGAGAAGAAATTGTATGCTAAGTTGTCCAAGTGCGAGTTCTGGAAGGAGGAAGTGAAGTTCCCAGGTCACGTGGTGAGCAAAGGAGGAATAGTCATGGATCCTTCAAAAGTAGAAACGGTGATGGAATGGGAAAGACCAACGACGGTGATGGAAGTTAGGAGTTTCTTGGATTTGGCCGGATATTACCAAAGATTTATTGAAGGATTTTCCCGGATTGCACTACCAATGACTAAGTTAACAAGAAAGGAGGTGCCGTTTGTGTGGACGTCAGAGTGTGAAGAAAGTTTTCAGACTTTGAAACAAAAGTTAACTTCAGCGCCTGTTTTGATTTTGTCCGAACCGCACGAACCGTTTGAGGTATATTGTGATGCGTCACTGAAGGGTTTGGGTTGCGTGTTGATGCAACACCGGAATGTGGTGGCTTACACATCGCGTCAGCTGAGACCGCATAAGGTAAATTACCCAACTCATGACTTGGAATTAGCGACGATTGTGTTTGCATTGAAGATTTAGAGATACCACTTGTACGGAGTGAGGTTTAGCGTCTTTTCTTATCATAAGAGTCTCAAGTAAATCTTTGATCAGAAAGAGCTCAATATGCGTCAGAAGAGGTAGGTTGCTAAAAGATTACGATTTTGAACTAAGTTATCATCCTAGAAAGGCGAATGTGGTGGCGGATGCATTAAGTTGGAAGTATTTAAAATTGCTTGGATGAGAATCAAGGAAGAAGAGTTAGTGGATAAGTTTGTGGATCTTAAGCTTGACATGGTGAAGTTGCCGGAAGGGCTTATTTAAATCAGTTGAATATTTCAAGTACATTTAAATCAGAAATATAGAGGGCTCAGCAAGATGAGCAAAAGCTTCAGCTACTATTTCAACCAGTTGGCAAGAAGAGGTAAGGAGAGTTTACTAAGGATGATGAAGGGTTGTGAAGATATAAGGGGAGAATTTGTATACCGGATGTCGGAAGTTTGAGGCAAGACTTATTGTCGAAAGCTCACACCAGCGGGTTTTCTATTCATCCCAGAAGTACAAAGATGTATTATGACTTAAAAAAGATGTTCTGGTAGCCTGGGATGAAGAATGACGTAGCCATAGTGGTATCCAAGTGTTTGACTTGCCAGAAGGTGAAGATAGAGCATCAGAAACTGTCGGGAATGCTACAACCACTAGAGATTCCTCAGTGAAAGTGGGAAGGAATTGCAATGGACTTTGTGACTGATAAACCACTATTTTATGATTTATCTTGTGCTCAATTGAGTGATTTTTATCAAGTCTTTACTCACTTATTAATATAATTTGCATGGTTTTACAATTCCTTCTTTATTATGTGATATATGTGAAAACATGTTTCCTAGGCCTTAAAACTATTAATTTTAATTATCTCTTATTACCATTCGATGCCGTGATCCGTGTGTTAAGTATTTTCAGGCTTTATAGGGCAGGAATGGCTTAGAGGACAGAAAGGAAACATGCAAAAGTGGAAGGAACGCGCGAAAATGAAGTATTTGAGAAACTGACAGTGACGTGCACGCATGGATGACGCGGACGCGTGCCTAGCGCAGAGCACGAGCGATGCATATGCGTGACAAGGAAATTTTCCAAATGACGCGCACGCATGACTGACGGGTACGCGTGACAGACGCTACGTGCAGAAAGATGCAGAATTCGCCCTTAGCGAATTCTGGGCTCCTTTTCGACCCAAATCCAAGCCCAGAAACACAGAATAGAGACTGCAGAATGGGGGAATCATCATTCATAAATCATTCATTCATTATTCACAATTTTAAGTTTTAGATGTAGTTTTCTAGAGAGAGAGAGGCTCTCTCCTCTCTCTTAGGTTTTAGGATTTAGGATTTCTTCTGCATTCCAGGTTCAATGTTCCTTTAAATTAGTTTTCTCTTCTACTTTTATCTGTCCTAGCATTTTGGTTTATTTCTTTTCCTTTGTTGATTACTTTATGTTGCAAATTTGGTTTATGAATTCTTATGTTTAATTTGATTTTCTATTTAATACAATTTGAGGTATTTCAGATTTAAGATTGCTTTCTTTTATTTATGTTATTGATGCTTTCAATTTAATTTAGATTTCCTCTCCCTTTGCTTTTGTTGAGTAATTGGTGACACTTGAGTAATCAAACTCAGTTGTTGATTGAAAATTAGAATTTGCTAATTAATTTGGATCCCTCTAAAGCTAGTCTTTCCATAGGAGTTGACTAGGACTTGAGGAATCCCATTAATTGGTCCACTTGACTTTCCTTTATTTAGTAAGGGTTAACTAAGTGCGAGCAATAAACAATTCTCATCACACTTGATAAGGATAACTAGGATGGAATTTCCAGTTCTTATACCTTGCAATGGTTTTCATGATAATTAATTTACTTTCTTGCCAATTTATTTCCTTGTTCCCTATTTCAAAAATCCAAAAAGATATTTTTCCATAACCAATAATAAATCATACTTCCCTGCAATTCCTTGAGAGATGACCCAAGGTTTAAATACTTCGGTTATAAATTTTATTGGGTTTTGTTACTTGTGACAACCAAACTTTTGTACGAAAGGATTCTTTGTTGGTTTAGAACTATACTTACAACGAAAATATATTTGCAAATTTCTAGACCACACAAAAGTCCCGCTCGTCAAAAATGGCGCCATTGCTGGGAATTTGCAATTGTGTGCCTTATTATTGGTTATTGTAAATATTTTCTTTTGCTTGTTTATTTGTTTTTGTTTTTGTTTTTAATTTTTATTAGCTACTATGAGTTCTCACCCCTCTGGCTTTAAGTTTGATTCCAATGTTGTTGTAAGGAATGGAAGCTATAATGGAAACATGCATCAAGGTCGAAAAAAATCAAAGATGGAAGGATCCACGAGGATCTGATCAACCCTTTCGGCAACAACACCTTCCAAGGTACCATGGACAACGACCATTCTACAATGCATGCCAAGACAATAGTTATGGTGGACCTTTTCGTGACAACCAACCCCCACCAAATTACTATGGTCAAGAGCCATTCTGAGGTGCGTACCAAGATGATAGATATGGTAGACCCCCTTGTAGTTATCAGCAAGCTCCATCATATGCCAATGAACCACCTCCTCAACATAGCTTTGAACCACCATACTCACAAGCCACCTACAACCATTCACCTCCATATGACCCTAACCCTTATCCCAATTCCAATCCAATTACCCCAAGAACCACCACTTCCATATGCACCACATCCATATCCATCGACCCAAGAATCACAGGCTCGCCTCAAGGAAACAGTAGATCAATTTCATGCAACCCATGGCTTCATGTAGAGAATCTAATAAGGAACGTAGTACGCAGGAGACACTAGAAGCCCCGAAGGACAGTAAGGAGCATGACTTTGTACTGGAACAAGTAGAGGAAGCCGGAATTATCGAAGAAGAAGAATTGGTCGAAGACTTAGGAGACGCTGAACCTCCATGGGAATCAAGAGTTGTAGAGAAGTCCGCCAAGAAAATTGCAATTGATGCTAAGGAGGATAGTGCATAACCCCCAAGGCATGTATCTTATGAAGAACTAGACGGAACATATCAAAAAGCAAGATTCCTTGGTAATGATGATCATGAATCAAGCTCTCCTAATGATAAACTTGCATCCGCAATTGAATTCTTTGAGATTGAAGAATCTGCCCCAAGTGAATATGAAGATGGTGTGGAGGTAGACTTTTCTCAACCTCCAACTTATGACTTGAGTGATGAGGAAGAAATCGAAGACTTTGATCAAGACATGGTTGCAGTTGAAGAAGTTTGCAAGGAAGTGGCAGAATTCACAAAGGAGTACAAGAAAGTGGAGCTTGAAAGACCACTGGAAATACCTCTCCCAAGGCCATTACTACCCAATACAAACTTCAAGTGGGTAAAATCATTAGCCTTTATCTTCACCTTCCCACTTGAATATGGTTTGCTTGAAACCGATGGCCAGCTTAGAGCTCTTTGTGGCTTTAAGAGTAAGAGGGAGATGGTTTGTAATAGGAGTTGGCATACAAGGTTCAACATAGTTGCACACTTCAAGTTGAAGTGCAAGGATTGGTGTCGAGCTCAATTGCATGGGTCTAGGAAGTTGTTTAGATGCTTCAGTGAGAATTTGGATTGCTTACCACCCGGTTGGAACAAAGATGGTCAACAAGAAGACGGGTACAAAAGCAAAGTTTGGGATCCTGGAATTCATTCTGATAAACAACACTCCTGGAGCCTGATCACCTGCTTTAACTTGCTCGAAGGCTTTACGTGCCTAGTTTGGGACCCCGGAGGCTATGGAATTGCAAACGTTGGTGGAGATCTCTGGATGAGTTCAAGCACAAACCACCATAACAAGGAGCTCACCGAATGTCCAACTTAAGGACTTTAACTAAAAGTGCTTGGTGGGAGACAACCCACCATGGTATGATCGTTCTCTTTCAATCTTAATTTTATTTCGTTTTGTTTGTTTTTAGTTTTATTTTATTTTATTCTTCCTAGTATCATTCATAACATCCGCATCAGCATCTGCATTTTGCATTCTGCATATTCATAAAAAAAAACACAACACCCGTGCGCGTCGGCCACGCGTGGGCGTCGATTTCAAATCGACGTCTCCATCCACCGCCCAGAAAGTTAGGCTGGAATCGTGCGGCTGGTGTGCGATGAGCACAAATTGGCCCATTGACGCGCACGTGTCATTTTCATTTACACACACCACGTGTGGCCGTGCGCGACGCATTCGCGTCGCATGAAAATTTTTGCCCCCTTAATTGAAACAGAGAGTTGCGCCAAAACGACGCTGGATTCGTGCGTTTAGCACAATTCTGGTCGATGCGTACGCGTGCGACACGCGTATGCGTCATTTTAATTATCCTCTGTTTACCCGTTTGCGTCAATGACACTTACGCGTCATTGCAATTTTACCCATGCACGCGCAGGCGTGACCTACGCGTACGCATGGATTTAAATTCACTAACCCCCTGATGCGGAAACCCTAGCCCTCCCTCGCGTTACTTTCCCCCTTCCTCCCCAACGTTTCATCTCCACTCTCTCTTCCCTCCCTTTCCTCCATAGCCACCGCAGCCCACCGCCACCGTCGCAGCCCTTTGGCCGCACTGCCTTCACTCTCCCCTCTCCCCCCTGCTCTTCCTCTTCTCTCCTTACCCCTTTTTTTCTCCCCTGCCCTTCCCGCCAACCCAAACCCACCGTCGTGCCACCACAGAATCGCCGGCACCACCACACCGACACTACCATCCCCCCTCGCCCCTCTCCTTCTTCTCTTCCTCTCTCTATCCCTCCTATCCCCTTCTCAACTCCGACAGCCCGCGCCTCACCACGCTCCGCCACCACCAGCACCGCCGTACACCCATTTCCTCTTCATTTCCATTTCTATCACTGCGCCCCCCAGGTTTCACTACACCCCAATTCCTTTTCTGTACAAGTTACTCAGTTTGCATATATTCAATTCTGTTTAATTTAGGCTAGTTAGATATGCATGTTTGTAGTGGATTCTAGGTGGTTAGGTAGCTAGGTTGTGGTTAGAGGATTCTAGGTCTGATAATTGCTCCGTACCTGCTATTTGAATTTTCTGCTATTCACTATTGGTTGGCTGTTATTGTTGCTGTTTCACTATTTCATGGCTGTCTGATAATGTTCTGCTTCATACCATCAATTTATATAAGCTGCATTCATTCCTGCTGATTATAAGTATTTCTCTGCATTCATATCACATGCTGCTTGCACATAACTGCCTTGAGACTATCTTGATTGAAAATTCTCCTCAATGCCATTTTACTTGCTAGTTTGATATATCTTGTTCTCAGATTCATATCAGCTGCTAATCCTGTTGAAAGTGCAACTGTTTGCATTATTCTGCTGTTTGATTTTTCGGGAACGTTCCTTTTACTGCCGGAATACTGCCCAATTTTTCTTAGAAACGGTTTTACTTAATTGCCATTCATGACTTGCCTTTGGTACTTTTCCGTTGTGCTTTAATTGGTTTAAAACAAAGTCACCTCATGACATGCTGGGCTAGCATTCACTATCCCTTTTGGTTCCCTTCCAACTTCAATTGCATTATTGATGATTCATAATCCTTTTCATACTTCTTTTATTTTCATGTTTATCATCAATAATCTACATTATCTGCTTGAATGTGAGTTGTTTGTTCTTCAAGTTGTGCATTTCTGTTAGCTAGGAACCACAGTACCATGCCACTAATTTTAAATTCCCTTATTAACTCTTGACTTCATTGACTTTCTAGCTTCCCTCTTAGTTTTACACTAACTACTTTCAACCCTTTCAAGGCATGTTTATTGTTGTTTCCTGACAAACAAGCATTCTGCATCTCATAGTTCTTGTGGTTTTTAATTGAATTCTATGAATTTTATCTTACATTCAGTCCAACATTCTATATCTTTCTGACTCACTTCATGCTTTGGCTATTATTCCTATTTTGCCCATCTATGCTTATATTGCTTGAATCCCATTTGCCTTCCTATTTTTCTGCTTTAAGTTGATAAATTATACCCTGAATTTTCTATTTTTTAGGATGTCTGACCCAAAAGAAAAGGGAAAGGCTAAGGCCACTACGAGTAAAAGGAAAAGAGGCCAAACATCTATGGCTCTGACAGATATACTGCATGATAATTCCTGGCGTGAGAAGAACTTCACTCCGTAGGAAAAAGCAGACTAACTAGTGCCTGCGACTGATCCGATCAAATTTGCAAATCGCTACTGTGAATTGAAATATGAGGTCTTTGCGACTAAGAGGCACATGTACTTGGAAAAGACCCTCAGAATTCCACCTGAATTACAACAGTACACCACAGAGCAAATAAAACAGAGAGGCTGGTTCTTTCTAAAAAGGAACTTGACTGAGTTAATGCATCCTGGGTCAGGGAATTTTACTGCAACTATTATAAGACGACCCTGGATGCAGTACAGCTCAGAGGAAAACAGATTTTAGTTACTGAGGAGGCCATTGAAGATATCCTCCATTTCCAGCCTAAGTCAGATGAACCAGATGGATACCAGAAGGCTGAGGAAGCCATGAGATTTATGACTTTTGATTGGGAGGCAGTGAAGCGAACCATATCCATTGATCCGGCTGTCCCATGGGTTATGAGTAAGTCGACAGTGAACCCAAAAGGCATAAAAATTATTTATCTGAATGATGAGGTTTGGCTATGGCAACAAATTCTGAGCAACTATGTGATGCCGAGCACTCACAAGACTGAGGTGCCAGCTGCCATGATTACTCTCATTTGGTGCGTGATGGAAGGCAAAGACCTGTACCTTCCCCGATTTATACGTCAGTACATGTCCAGGGTTCATGTCCGAGGCACTCTGCCTTTTCCATATCTGATTACCCAGTTGGGCCGCCGAGCTGAGGTACCCTGGGAGTCTGAGGATGAGAAGCCACCAGCCACCGACTGCAAAAAGATCATCCCACACGGCAGGAAGTTCAAGGCTCTGGGCTACAGACCACCCTCTCTTACTGACTCCGCTGACGCAGCCACATCCTCTGCTGCCCCTTCAGCACCTGCCGCACCACCCACACCCACAACACCCTCACCAGCTTCCCAGCCCATCTACCACCTTGTGCACCGACTCTTTGAGCGCCTGGATCGGATGGAGCATCACAATAAGCGACGCTACGAGCATCTGAAGCTAATGATCAGGACAAGACACACTGACATCCACTCCGAGCCTGACACACAATCGGAGCCATCTGAGGAAGAGGCGGATGAGCAGGAAGACAATGCACAGGCAGAGCCTCAGCAGGCAGAGCCCCAGCAGGCAGAGCACCAGCACGAGAAGCCTCAGCAGACACAGCTGGCAGATCCACAGGCCCCTATACAGGCAGAGCCTCAGGCACCTTCACTGCCAGAGCCCATCGAGACAGCATCAGCACACCCTTCCGGAGGTGACGACTCTTCACACCTAGCCTGACTGAGCATCGAGGACGATGCTATTATATAAGTGTGGGGAGGTCACCATCTCTGGCGAATCTTATTTTGGTGAACTACTTTTAGACTCTTTTTATCCTATTTTGTTTCATTTTCTGTATTTTTATTTTATTTTATTTTATTTTATCTTATTTTTCTTCCAGTACCTACACAATTTCTTTTACTATATTTCTATTTATTTCTACTTTATTACATTTTGCACTTTGGATTGTATATATCTGAGATATTTAGCTTGATTCGCACTCTTAGTTTATTAGTTGTGATATAGAAAAATATGGATTATTAAGTTTAGTTTATCTTTTTAGCATATGAGAATTTGGTATTAATTGAAAATAGAGAGTAAACTAGAAATTTTTAGATTTTCATAATCACAACAATCTACTTAGCTTATGATATATAGTAATAAATGTTGGTAAATTGATGACATTTTTTTTCAAGGAATGTATTTATTTTTACAAAATCCATTCAAACATTCACATTGATTAGAGTTGAAATTCTTTATCCCTACTTGCATAATATACATGACTGATATATGGTTTATAGCTAAGAACACACAACCTGTGAGATTTGAGCTTAATTACATGGTTACATTATTTAGCCATAATATTTTATTCATGTGTGTTTCTTCACTATGATTGCAATCTTTTACTTTGTTCCATTCTATATGTCCAATATAGAATGTTTTACATGCTTGCATATGATTGAGGCAATTACTTGTTTTTGCTCACTTATCCCAAATAGCCTACCCTTTTAAGTCACCCTTGTTTGCCACCTTGAGCCTTTTAATCCCCAATTGTTTTATATTTTACCACATCACTAGCCTTAAGCAGAAAAATAAATTATACTACCCTAAATTGAATCTTGGGTTAGCTTAAGATAGAGATTGTCTATCAATTAAGTGTGGGAAACTGTGGGAACTTGGGTTGATAGGAAAGTGTTAAATTGACAAAATACTTGAAATTTGGATGCATGCTCATGTAAGGCCAAAATAATTAAAATACCATGTGCATTGATGTGTTATGTCTATTCTAAAAAAAATCCCTATAATTAAATAATTAAATAAGGGGACAAAATTACCCCAGTATTAAGTTTAGTAAAAAATCAATGCACATGTAATAAAAAAATTAAAAATGATTTGGTACATGAGTATGTGATACAAAAGTGGGAAATTTGGAAAGTTAGGCATAATGTTAGAGTTATAAAAAATATGTGTATGTTAGGTGAGATCTTAGACTAATCAAGGATTCAATTTATAGCTCACTTGGCCATACATATATCCTCACCTTTGCCTTAACCCTATTACAACCTTGAAAAGACCTCACGATGATTGCATTGGTACATTAAATATTTGTTGATTGGTTAGATGAAGAACAAAGTTTAGAAAGCATGGCTAGAGAAGAGTAGAGTGATTAACCCCAAACACTGAGTGATTAGAGTGTATACACAAATCCAGTGAGGGTTCAATAGCTCATCTCCATATATCCATGTTTGATCACTGTTTATCTTGCAAGTTTGTG
Organism: Arachis hypogaea; assembly: GCF_003086295.3. Classification (NCBI taxonomy): domain Eukaryota; kingdom Viridiplantae; phylum Streptophyta; class Magnoliopsida; order Fabales; family Fabaceae; genus Arachis; species Arachis hypogaea. The sequence continues at coordinate 58,957,000 of NC_092054.1, forward strand.
AACTCTTTTGATTAACTCAACTCAATTGTGAATGTGTTTTAATATGATTTAGCCTTGGTTGTGCATATATGATTCCTTGAAAATATGAATCAATCTGACCACATGAAAGCTTTATATATATAGGTGGATAGTAACTAGAATTGCATGATTCATTTAGGTAGCTTGCATTTAGATAGATTGCATTGCATAGATTCCACCATTCTACCTTCACTCTTTTTCAGTTTCTCTTGAATTTAGCATGAGGACATGCTAATATTTAAGTGTGGGGAAGTTGATAAACCATTATTTTATGATTTATCTTGTGCTCAATTGAGCGGTTTTTATCAAGTCTTTACTCACTTATTAATATAATTTGCATGGTTTTACAATTCCTTCCTTATTCTGTGATATATGTGAAAACATGTTTCCTAGGCCTTAAAACTGTTAATTTTAATTATCTCTTATTACCATTTGATGCCATGATCCGTGTGTTAAGTATTTTCAGGCTTTATAGGGCAGGAATGGCTTAGAGGACAGAAAGAAAACATGCAAAAGTGGAAGGAATGCGCAAAAATGAAGTATTTGAGAAACTGACAGTGACGGGCACGCATGGACGGCACGGACGCGTGCCTAGCGCAGAGCACGAGCGACACGTACGCGTGGCTGACGCGTACACGTGACAAAGAAAATTTCCAAATGACGCGCACACGTGACTGACACGTACGCGTGACAGACGCTACGTGCAGAAAGTTACAGAATTCGCCCCCAGCGAATTCTGGGCTCCTTTTCGGCCTAAATCCAAGCCCAGAAACACGTAATAAAGACTACAGAATGGGGGAATAATCATTCATCAATCATTTAAATTAGTTTTCTCTTCTACTTTTATCTGTCCTAATATTTTGGTTTATTTCTTTCCCTTTGTTGATTACTTTATGTTGCCAATTTGGTTTATGAATTCTTATGTTTAATTTGATTTTCTATTTAATACAATTTGAGGTATTTCAGATTTAAGATTGCTTTCTTTTATTTATGTTATTGATGCTTTCAATTTAATTTAGATTTCTTCTCCCTTTGATTTGGTTGAGTAATTGGTGGCACTTGAGTTATCAAACTCAGTTGTTGATTGAAAATTGGAATTTGCTGATTAATTTGGATCCCTCTAAAGCTAGTCTTTCCATAGGAGTTGACTAGGACTTGAGGAATCCCATTAATTGGTCCACTTGACTTTCCTTTATTTAGTAAGGGTTAACTAAGTGGGAGCAATAAACAACTCTCATCACACTTGATAAGGATAACTAGGATGAGATTTCCAGTTCTTATATCTTGCAATGGTTTTCATGATAATTAATTTACTTTCTTGCCAATTTATTTCCTTGTTCCCTATTTCAAAAATCCAAAAAGATACTTTTCCATAACCAATAATAAATCATTCTTCCCTGCAATTCCTTAAGAGACGACCCAAGGTTTAAATACTTCAGTTATAAATTTTATTGGGTTTTGTTACTTGTGACAACCAAACTTTTGTACGAAAGGATTCTTTGTTAGTTTAGAACTATACTTATAACGAGAATATATTTGCGAATTTCTAGACCACACAAAAGTCCCGCTCGTCAGTGACTGGTTTACCACGGACTAGGTCGGGATTTGATACGGTTTAGGTGATCGTAGATCGCTTAACCATATCCGCTCATTTTCTGCCTATCCGAGTAAACTACTCTATAGAGGAGTTGGCGAGATTGTACATCAAAGAGATCGTAAGATTGCATGGTGTGCCATCGAGCATAATGTCGGACCGTGATCCCTGATTCATGTCAAGGTTTTAGGGAGCTTTCCAAAGGTCTTTCGATACGAAGCTATGTCTCAGCACTGCATATCATCCACAAACAGATGGACAGTCAGAAAGGACTATTCAGATGTTGGAAGATATGCTGAGGGTGTGTGTTTTGGATTAACCCAGAAGTTGGGACCGCTACACGCCATTGGTGAATTTTGTGTACAACAACAACTTTCATGCGAGCATTGGGATGGCTCCGTATGAGGCTTTGCATGGATGAAAGTGCCAATCTCCACTTTGTTGGTATGAAACTGGTGAAGCAAGTGTATTGGGTCCTGATTTGGTAGCAGAGACTACTGAGAATGTTAACAAGATTTGGGAGAGAATTCTAACGGCCCAGAGTCGACAGAAGAGTTATGCGGATCAGAGAAGGAAACCATTGGAATTTGAAGTAGGAGAACATTTTTGAGGGTTACACCGACGACTGGGATTGGAAGAGCGATTAAAACAAAGAAGTTGAATCCGAGATATATAAGACCGTTTGAGATTCTGAGGCGATTCGGGCCGGTGGCTTATCAAGTAGCTTTGCCGCCTCACTTGTCTAACTTGCATGACGTATTCCATATGTCACAACTCCGTAAGTACACGTCGGATGTGGCTCATGTGTTAGAGGCCGAGTTGGTCGAGTTGAGGGAGAACTTGACTTTTCAAGTAAAACCGGTGCGAATTGACGACACTAGTGTGAAGAAGTTGAAAGGAAAGGATGTTTCCTTGGTTAAAGTTGCGTGGAAGCAAGCAGGAGTTGAGGAGCATACTTGGGAATTGGAGTCTGAGATGCGAAAGGATTACCCCGAGCTATTCTCAGGTAATCACTAAATTTTGAGGGCAAGATTTCTTATTTGGTGGGAAAAATGTAAGAAACGCGGTTAATTAACCATTTAAGTAAATAATTAATATTGTCCAAAATAGGATCCGAAAGTTTGGAATGAGAATTTGAGGATTTAAATATGATTTTTGGACTTAAAAGATTTTTCTGAGTTAGAAAGTGTGTTTTCTGCAAAAACCCGAGAAAAATCGCGAACCAGTAGTCGAACCAGTTTAAATCTGCCCGGTACTGTGCGACAAAAATTTAAAATAGTGAAAAACCTTAGAAAAATATTAGAAATGGAAAACCAGGCATCAATTCTAAAGGTTTGGCCCAAAGTTAGGCCAAACGGGCTAAAAATGCTAACGGGTTGGACTTGGCTCAAGTTGGGCCCAAGTCCAACATATATAAGTTCTTTAAGTGAACCCATTCAGCCATTAACACACACAACCACAACACAAACACAGCTGCACATTGAGAGGAGAAGGAGAAGAGAGAGCACTATTCACATTTCACTTCAATCCGCGATATCTCGAGCTACGGTGCTTCGATTTGCGTGCCGTCGGCGGCTACGCGAAGCTCTCGTTGAGCCCATTAATTCTCTACCACTTTTATAGGTAAGAACTCGAAATTCCCTGCCCAGTTTTGTGCCCTTGTTAAATTCAAATTTTGGAGTTTTGGTTTTGAGTGAAATTTTGTGTCTTGGGTGTTTAGGTACACTCTAGCCTTTGATTACCTTTGGGTTTGGCCTCCAAAACTATTGGGCAAGGTAAGAGGTCTTGAACTCTTGTGAAATTTTAATTATGATGAATCCTAGGTTGATTGGTTATTATTTGTGTGTATATAGCTTGATTATTGTGAGTTTGGAAGCCTTTGAATGTGAGTTGATGCTTGTTGGAGTTGATTGGTGGCTTGAATTGTGGTTGAAAGCTTGACTTGTGCTCAATTTGGGGTTTTGGAACATATTGGGAATCGGCCAAGGTATGATTTCGGTTTTCTCTATGTAATATATAATATTTCTGGACACTTAGGCTAGTGACCCATAGGATAGGATTGAATTAAATTGGTTGTTGGAATTGTTGAGATATGATTCATGATGAATTGATAAGCTTTGGCTATTTTGATGAATAGTGATTTTTAACGTTGATAAAATGATGTTGAAGAGTGAGATTGAGGTTGAACGAGTTTAATTATGATGATTGTTAATGATATAATGATGATGGATGATTGTGTGGATTGAAAAATGGTTTAGTATGATATATGTGATGTTGAGGTTGATGAAATAGTAATATGGGTGGAAAGTGACATAAAGGGTGAGTTATGATGTAAATTGGAGCTTGGAATAGTTTGATTTGGTTTTGGTTATGTATTGCAAGGAATTGAGAAATTTGTGGATTTTGGTAAAAATTGGTTTCTAGTGAACTTTGACGGGTCATAACTTGTGCCTCAATTTTTAAAATTTGTTAAAACTTGTTTAAAATTAAAGTTCATAGAAAAGTCTTAAATTGATATAAAGTTTGTAAAATTTAGACTTTGTAGAGGAAGTTATGATCATTCAAAGTTTGGTGTCAAAATCTGAAATTCTACAATGTTGCAGAATTTTGTGATTTTTGGTTTGTGTGCGCACACATAGCATTGTGCACACGCACAACCCTGTGATTTTTCGAACCTGTGCGCACGCACAGACTTGTGTGTACACACACACAGGGGAAGGCCTTCTGTTGAGAGCGCTAGCACAACCTGTGCGCACACATAACCAATGAAGTATTACAACCTATGCCCACGCACAGACCTGTGCGCACGCACACGTTGAAAAGTGCATTCTGTTGAGGGCGCTAGCATGCCATGTGCGAGCGAAAAGAATCACAAAATTTGGTATTTGTGCGTACGCACACCCCTATGTGTACGCACACTTTTTGAAAATCTCCCTGTACGTGCGCACACACACCCCTGTGCGTACGCACACGCCTTATTTTTCAACTTAAACTTTGTTTTTGACAATTTCACCTTCCTAACGAGCTTGTAAACTTCTGTGACACCTTTTTAAGACTCTTGGGCTTATTTTTGGGTATAAAAACATGGGAAAAGTCTTAAGTGGAATTAATTGGTATTTATTTCAAAAAGTTAGAGAACAAAGGCTTAGGTTTCTGGTGTACTGAGGATGGGTCAGGTGAAATGAGAAGGGAGAAAGATACCTGAATTGAGAAATTGACAAACTAATGAGTTCGGAAATGGAAATGTTGAATTGATAGTGGTTGAAATGAGTTGAGAACTCGGGATGAAATGATGGATCCATGATGTACTGAAAATGTTTTCTGAAAATCACTGGATTACTGTTTTAAATTGAGATTGTTGAGATGCTATGCGCCTGGCAGGGACGATGGTTAATCCCGCCTGTCGAGGTAGCGGTGGCCGCGTAAGGACGGTGGTTAATCCCGCTTACGTTAAGATGTGAGGTCTGTGGCAAAAGTATCCCGCTCGCATCCCTTCGGATCACTAGAGTGTGCAGGCACAAAATCCTGGACGGTGTTCCGAGCACCATATATCGGGGGATCCCAATTATGATTCCGAAGGGCGACATCTCCATGGAGATGTGTTGGGTTGGCAGTTGAACCGACAATGTGATATCACAGCCAGTAGGACAGGCATTCATCATATGCATCTTCTATCTGTTTGTATGCTTTGCCGACTTGAAATTGCTTGCCTATTTGTATAACATGTCTAATTGCTTACTTGAATTACTTGATATATATGCCTATACTTGTGTTTTACTTGCATTGAACTTAATTGTGCTTTCTATTGGGATTGAGGAGGCTCGGAAGGTGGTGGCGATGGGATCGCATGAAGGATAGGTTGGTGAAGGTTGTGGGACAGCGGAGAGTTATTAGTTAGAAAATCCACTAAGTTAGATTACCTTTTTATTCATGTTAAGGTTTTAAGTTATGCTTTATTGTTTTTAGTTATGCTTTAAGATGAATCTTGTGATGGATATAAAGTTCTAGGATTGCCTCTAGCGTCCCGGAGTCTTATATCTTACATCACTGGGCACTGCTACCATACTGAGAACCTCTGGTTCTCATACCATATTCTGTTGTTATTTTTCAGATGTAGGTCACAACCCACCTCGATGAGTTGCTTGGATGGTGACAGAAGCAGAGAATCCTTATCTGTTTTGGATGTTTTTTGATTATTTTGTTTTAATCTCTCATCTTTTATATTTTACTTTTGCCTAGAGGCTTGTTTTGAGAGAAAATCTTGTATAAGCAGTTTTAACTTCAGATTTTTGTATGGTCTGTATATATAGCTAGCCGGCTTAAACTCCGTGAGCCGTGGCTAGATTCTCATACTATTATACTCTTATGTTTTGCTATATTATATATATATATATCTTGTGCTTTAAGTTGTAGCTTCGTGAGTACATTTTTGCGCTTTTCAAATCCTGTTCTTGAGCTATATCCTTCATCGGGCTTCTAGACTATATTAACATTTTCGATATATTATATGTATGAGCTTAGAACTGTCGTAACTTTTAATTAACCTTAGGGTAATTAGGGTGTTACAGTAAGCCTATTTTTGACCAAATTTTCTTTGATTTCTCACAATGGAAGATGCAATGATTGATTGTTTCTGGAAATTGTAGGCATCTTTGGCAGGTGTGTTGAATCGATGGGATGCGATGATGAAGCTTTTGCAGCACTGGAAACTTTTCATAGAAGCCCCTGTAGAGAAAAATCTTAATCTTCGTTGGGATTTTCATCTTGCACAAATTTCATTGTCTCATAATCTCTGGGCAGAATTCAATGGGAGGATGCGAGAACCCATAAGCCACACGGTACCCAATACTCACTTCATACAAACCACTTTTATTAAGGGCCCAGTAAATTTTATCTTCTCCACCCCCAATTGTTGTTGCTAGCACACGTTGACTAGTGCCCTCAGAAAAAATACTTCTAATTAAAGTCTGATTCCACTGATCATTAGAAAGTATTAAGTCTTTGACCATCAATAGTGGTTGATTTTGTATATTGTAAGCTTCAGATGAAGGAACAACTCAAGGATGTGGAGGAGCAAGCCAAGGATCGCAGAAGAAGATTCGGATATTGGACCCATCACCAACTCGCCAAATCATCCCCTTTTTAACAACCTTATGCCTTTCCAATATGCTACGCCACCCCCACGAAGGTACTGTTCCAATCTCTGCATTCATTATAGAACTGTATCAAAAATATTTATCTTTAAGGAGTCTAGATAGGAATGATTATGGCTGAGAGATAACTTTCCAACATTGTTTTGCTAGTAGCGCCAAATTCTGAGCCTGTAGGTCCTTAAAACCTAGTCAACCTTCCAATTTCGGTCTTGTCATAGTATCTCAACTAACCCATGCCATTTTTTGCTCTATACCTTATTTACCCCACTAAAATTGGGAGATTATGTTGTGAATCTCCCTAATTAAAGTGTCAAGAAGGCGGAAATATGATAATGAATAAATTGGGATAGCCTCCCCAACAGCTTTGATTAGACATGTCTGCCTGCATAGGTGAAAAGTTTTCTTTTCCACCCTTGAACTCGCTTCCTTACCTTGTCCTTGATTTCTTCAAAGGTGGCCTTTTTTTATTTTTGGACTGTAGATAAAAAACCCAAATATTTATCCCGTGTACCAATATGAACAATCAATTCCGAGCCAGTAGTAATCGAGTATTGGGAGGAGTATTATTACTAAGGAATAGAGCTGATTTATACAAATTAACTTTTTGGCCACTGAACCCCTCGTATGACTGAAGAAAACTGAGAATATTTTCACAACTGTTTTCTAACGCTTTGCAAAAAAGGATTGAGTCATCCGCAAACAATAAATGATTAACAGTAGGACATCTTCGGTTGATCTAAATACCTTCAATGAGAACATTTTGCTCTGCCTTGTTTAGCAAAAAGGATAATCCTTCTACACAAAAAAGAAAAAGGTAGGGAGATAGAGTGTCTCCTTGACGGATACATCTATTTGGTTTAAAAAACCAAAAGGTTGACCTTCAACAACGATAGAGTAAGAAACTGTAGTCACCACCTCCTGTATCCAACCAATCCACCTAGATTCAAATTTCAATTTCTCTAAAATGAACCAAAGAAAATGCCAATTAACACGATTATAGGCTTTGATCGTATCCAATTTAACATCTATTTCACTCGATAGGCCCTTCTTCTTTGTCTTTAGATAGTGCATACATTCATGAGCGACTAGGACATTGTCTGAAATCAATCTACCCTTAATGAAGGCGCTCTTATTAGGGCTGATCAACGAAGTCATAAATTTCTGTAGCCGATGGACCAGTACTTTAGAAATAATCTTATACACAACTGAGGAAAGGCATATGGGTCTAACCTGTGTCATATCCTTTGCATAAGGAATTTTAGGAATGAGACAGATTTGTATATGGTTGAAGCTCTTAAGTAGTCTACCACTGACAAAGAAACTGCGGACAGCCTTAAAAATATCCTCCCCTACTAAACTCCAATAAAATTGAAAGAATTTAGCCGTAAATCCATCATCACCAGAGGCGCTCTGAGGGGGAACACTAAAGACTGCCCATTTTACCTCATCAAAACTGACTGGTCTAGTTAATTTTTTGTTTATGGTTGCTGAAATTTTGGTTTCAAAATCTTCGAATGCATGTTCCGGATTAGCTTGGTTAATTGATGTAAAGATATCCTTGAAGTATGTTTCAGCTACTTGTGCAATTTTCTCACGGGTGGTAGCATACGTACCATCATTCTTTTCTAGTTTCCAAATTTTATTTCTCCAGATTCTGGATTGGAATTATTAGTGGAAAAAAAAACTTGTATTTTTGTCCCCTTCTTTAAGCCACTTTACACAAGATTTGTCCCTCCAATAGCTTTCCTCCATAAAGTAATCATCCTCAAGTTTATTTTCCAAGGCTTCAACCTGATCTCCCCCTGTAATACCCTCCTCTTTGAGAGTTTCAAGCTAAGATGTGAGTTCACCAATGTCCTTCTTCGAATTAGATTTGTTATGTTGCTGCTATTGAACAATACGGTACCTACAATGCTTCAATTTTGAGCCAAAATAAACATTGCTGAGCCATCCACCCATTCCTTCCAGGCTTCAGTGATAATTACCCGAATTTTTTCTAAATCACACCACCTCTCATAAAACTTAAACCTCCATTTAAATTTTTCTATGACCGGATTTGTATCAAGGAGGATAGGCATATATATGATCTGAACCGTTTTTTGTGAGCTGAGACAGCGAGGCTGACAGAAAACGATCCATCCACTCACCGTTTGCAAGTCCAGGTGAACCGTCTCCCAATCATACCCAAGTCCTTCAGTCCACTACCATCATAAAATTAACAAATTTAGAAATAGATGAAGTTGATTTTAACCTTCCTCCCCTCCTTTCTTCTCATCGAGGCTCACTATAGCATTAAAATCACCCATAATTACAACCTTTCCAAAGAAACATTGTACAAAAGAGAAAACTTTTGTGTATTGGGTAGACCAAATCCTATCCAGACTATTTAAATGTATCACAATCAGCCCCCAAGAATAGTTCAAAGTAGTATCAGTTACCTTGGCAAATATGAAAAACTCTTTTTCAGCGAGAATCTCAACCATTGTGCCCTCCTTCCATGCTAAAGCCAATCCACCTACTGTACCCGTCGGACTAACAATCTTCCGATTCGTAAAATGACAAGATCTCAACTTATTTTTCACCAGATAAGATTGGTTTTTTGTTTCATATAGAAACTCAACCTCGGGAGAGTGGGATTGGCACATCCCTTTAAGGTTATGGACTGTACCTGATAAACTCCAATTTTGTGGGTTATCTTGTATTGAATTTAGTGAATTTAATCAACTTATCCCACATTTATTCAATGAAATAGCATGGTTTTATGAATTTCTCCTAAATTGTACTTAAGATTAAAAATATACTTTTTAAGCCCCTAATTTGCTAAATTTAATTCACTTTGATTCCACTCGATGCCTTCATGTGTTTGTTTAGTAATTTCAGGCTTAGGAGGGAAGGATTGGATTGAAGAATTGAAGAAAAAGTATGCAAAGTGGAGAATTCATGAAGAAATGAGGATTTGGTGAATTCATCACGACGCGTACTCGTGAGAGAGGAACTTGCTTGGCTACGTGTACACGTGACCCATGCGTACGCATGACACTTGTCACGTGACCTCATTAAAGGAAATACATTGGGGACAATGTCTGAGCTCATCTAGGCCCAAATCCAACTCATTTTTGAAACTATTAGAGGCCAAATCCAAGAAAGATGAAGGGGGAGCAATTAATAATATAGCTTAGGAATCATGCTTTAGGTAGTTTAGAGAGAGAAGCTCCCTCTTCTCTCTAGAATTAGGGTAGAATTAGAATAACCTCTCTTAGATTTAGGGTTTAATTCTTGTTTTCAATTAGTTTTTATTGCAATTTCTTATTCCTACATCTTTGTTCTCTTAGTTTACATTGTTAATTTCTCTTTTATGCCTCTTTTTAGTTTATGAACACTCTTATTAATTTTCATTTTCTTTAATACAATTGATGTCTTTTAATATTTCTTATTGTTTAATTGAGTTGTTATTGTTATTTTCTTGCTCTTGGTAGTCTTAGATTTTATTATTATTGCAATTTATTATGCTTTTATTTTTATGCACACCAAGTGTTTGATAAAATGTTTGGCTTAGTCTTAGAGTAGATTTTGAGCATTGGTTTGGAAAGAGAAATTGGGCAATCTTGAATCATTAATACCCAATTTATGTTGGTGATCTAGAGTTGTTAGTTAATCTTGTCTCCATTAACACTACTTATGGATTGGGATTAACTATACATATTTGACTTTCTCCCAATTTTGGAGATAACATAATAGGCTTAACTCTTGGTAATTATTGTGTCATGATTAATGACTAAGATAGAAAACTTTGATTCTCAATCCTTGCCATGAATTCTTCCTTTTAGTAGTTGTTATCTTTAGTTGTTTGATTTACTTTATTGTCATTTAAATTTCTTGCCATTTAATTTCTTGCTTCTTTATCAACCCACCCCGTAAATCTCACAACCAATAATTGAGCACTCGATTGTAATTCCTAGGGAGAACGACCCGGGAGTAATACTCTCAGTTATTTTTATTGGGTTGAATTTGTGACAACCAAATTAAACATTGATTGAGGGTTGTTTGTTAGTTTAGATCTATACTTGTAACGAAGTGATTCTTTTATTGTGTGAAAATTCTAGACCGACGGTAACCCTCAGATCACATCAAATTTTTAGCGCCGTTGCCGAAGAATTGCAATGTGTGCTTGTTATTGGTTATTGTACACATGTTAATATTGTGAATATGTCTGCTCTTTGTTTGTTTGCTTGTTTGAGTTAGTAGTTAGGATTTTGTCTCTTTATTTCTTAATAGTTCTTGTTTTTGTTTTTCCTTTTCTACTATGAATTCTCACCCCTTTGACTATGAGTTTGGTTACAACTATGTTTTAGGAGGTAGAAATGAAAGTTTCAATAAAGGTTTGCATCAAGGATGGAACAATCAAAGGTGTGAGGAGTCTCAAGCATTATGATCAATTTTTATGGCAACAACCTCCTCCGATTTTTTATCGGTACAATCCAACTCCTAATACATACCAATCTAATAGATGTGGTGAACCTCATTGTGGTTATCAACCACAACCACCATATGCATATTTATTAATGTCTTATCTGTAAAACTCAAAAAATTAATTGGTTAATTTCTTAAATTTAAATTGATTTAGAGGTTTAAAGTCACTAAGCCCTATTTAAATGGGCGGAAATTTATAGATTTAGTTAGGGATCGGATTCGTTGATATAATTTGAACTTGGTATATTTTTTAGCGTAAAAAGTAATTATTTTTACGATTATGCTATGTGTACATTAAAATTAGCCACCAAAATCATCTATCAGTATAAAATACCTGTTGGAATATAAATACACATTAAAAATAAATTAAACCACACATATATTTATACATAAATATATTGGTGGCTGATTTTAGTGATTGATTTTGGTGTACAAATAGCATTTTTTTTATTTTTAATAGAATAAATTCCCATATCGTAAGTAACTGAACACATTTTTGACAGCCTAATATAGCTTATGGTAAAATAAATAAAAGAAAAAGAGTCACAAAATATTTAGAGCGCGAAGCTAACCAAGTATCTTTTTCAATCAAGGACTGTTTTGTTCATGCGCACTTCTTTCATTCCCCTATTCATGTTCATACCAATTACTGAGGTAACAACTTGAGAAAAACTCCCCTCTCTTCTCTTTTCATCTCATCTTCAAGTGTAGGTTTTCTTGAACCTAAAATTTGTGAGTTTGGTTACTAAAGGAAGTAATAACTCATGTTTTAAGAGTTTTGAGTATTGAATTTTCAAAATTTAAGGTGAAAAATCTCTTTCTTTTATTTGCTCTGATTTTCTCAAAATCCTAACTTGAGAATTTAATTAATTAGATTGATTGTGGTTTGATTGAGCAAGAAAAAAACTCAATGATTTTCTTAAAATCCTTAAGATATGAGTTTTGATTTTGGATATTTCTTTATAATATTACGTATAAATCTTAGGTTAGAGGTCGTAGACCATATGATAATTCCTTGTTATTTGATTGATGTTAATGTTAGTTGAACGTCGGGTTACTTGAGAATTTTAAATGTATGATTGGATTAACTATAAGTAAAAGGAGCATTCCAACGATTTAGATAGTTATTTTTAGGTAAATGAGATTGAGATTGGAACTTAGAGCTCCTAACGTCACGTTTCATTATCCTGTTGTGGTTCATTTTTAGAATTTTACTGGGACATTTGGGTTCTCATCTATTATTGTTTACTCTATTCTTCTAAATGCGGATAATGGTATTTGACTAATTACAACCTTTCTCTTTTGATGCATAACCTTAGTAGAGGATGTTTTGTAGAGTCAGAATTTTAAATATTTTTATTCTAGCCATAATACTGATCTAGATGACTTATTCTTAGGACAAGACTCCGAGTTATTATTACTCGACATTATATGTAATTAATTATATGTAATTATTTTATTACTCGACATTATGTACTTAATTATTGGTGTATGTTCCTTAATGTTTTGTAAGCCTCTAGTACCTTGAACTTAGTTTTAGTGGCAGAAATTGAAAAAATTTTTTGGAGATTGAGATTGGAACTTAGGGCTCCTAACATCACGTTTCATTATCCTGTTGTGGTTCATTTTTAGAATTTTACTGGGACATTTGGGTTCTCATCTATTATTGTTTACTCTATTCTTCTAAATGCGGATAATGGTATTTGACTAAGTACAACCTTTCTCTTTTGATGCATAACCTTAGTAGAGGATGTTTTGTAGAGTCAGAATTTTAAATATTTTTATTCTAGCCATAATACTGATCTAGATGACTTATTCTTAGGACAAGACTCCGAATTATTATTACTCGACATTATATGTAATTAATTATATGTAATTATTTTATTACTCGACATTATGTACTTAATTATTGGTGTATGTTCCTTAATGTTTTGTAAGCCTCTAGTACCTTGAACTTAGTTTTAGTGGCAGAAATTGAAAAAATTTTTTGGAGGGGCGAAAAATCTTAATAAAAAATTATATAATAATATTTATATTAAAATAAAATTTATAAATATAATTATTTTATTTTTAAATTTATTATTAATATGTAGGATTATATATAGTTAAGATTAACAAAAAATAATTCTGATTTTGATTAATAAAAAAATTTTGTTTAGGTTAATTTGATTTTAAATAAAAATCAATTTAAAAAAATCAGTTTTTATTACATGAAAAAAATTAGTTTTTGCACATAAAAATCTATTTTTATTTAGAAAACTAATTTTTCTTTTTAAAAAATTGATTTTTTATTTAAATTATATAAAATCAATTATAACATAAATTATTTTTTAACATTTAAAAAAATTAATTTTACTTTTGATAATATTTATCTCTCAAAAGTCTCAAGATTAATTATTTTTATTATTACTTTTATTACAAATTAAATAATATAATACAACAAAATAAAATCTTAAATTTTTAATAAAATAAAAATATCAAAATTTATTAATGTAAACAGTATTATACTATAATAGTATTGAATTTGTAAAAATAATTTAAAAATAAAATAATAACTTTTTATTAATAACTGATATTATTACTAGTTATATTATAATTTTTATTATCCTAAGAATAAAATAATACATGAAATTATATGAGAAGCTAAATATAATTTAGTGTTAATTCTATAATAATATTTAATTTGTAATATTAATTTAAAAATATGTCACTTGTTGTTGATTTAAAAATATATTATTTATTATGTCAAATAGGATAGAATAAAAAATTTAAAAAAATAGTAAAGATAAACATAAAATCAGATACATAAGTTAAAAGTATATCAATTTAATCAAACAAACTAATTTTATTTTCTTTAAAATAAAATTACTAATATTTTTACAAAAACTTTGGGAGGATAGGTCATGACCCCTTTGCCCACACAAAGCTCTACCGCTGCTTAGTTTATTTAAAGTTATATATATGGAGCCTTTATTTCATACGATTTGGAATAAGTTGAGTCGTGTGTAATGGATTCATTATGAAGAAATTTTTACAAGCTCATATGTATCCTATTTCCACAGGTTTATTGTTGAATACCTTGCCTATTATCTGGACTTATTTGGTCGAATTTTTATCCATTAGTACAAAAATATTTAAAAAAATAATAATATACTATTTTTTCTTTGTGTCTTATCTTTTTTATCATTAAATACAATACTATTCTTTGTAATTTTTTTTCTTGTTAAGTCTTTTTATCATAAACAGATTGAATATATATCGAATATATTTTAAAATATTAATAATATTTTAAATTGAATAATTAATTAAATTTATTCTTAAAAGATCATCTTTCTTTAGATTAGTTATTAAAAGATATTTTTAATTAATTTTGTCTTTTAAAAATTTTAAGTTAGTCATGTTAGTCCTTTCATCATTTTTATTGCTAACGGTATCAAAATTTGCGATATAGCACATTACGTGAAACTATATTGAATATATCACATATTTGGAATTCTTAATTAGCTTGCATTGTTGACGATGTCAAAATTTACGATATAGCACATCAAGTGAAACTACATTGAATATATCACATACCTGACACTCCTAATTGGCTGCTAACATGAATACATGATAAACTTATGAAATTAGATCAAATTAACCCCAAATTGAAGAGGACCTTAAAGCTTAAAATTTTTCAATTTGGGATTCATTTGATCTAATTTTATAAATTTATCATGTTAGCATTCAGTTAGGACTCTAAGGTATGTGTTAAGGACGAATTTGATTAGAAAAATCTTTTAGAGATTAATTTTGGAAAATGAGTGATCTTTAAGGCTGTATATATTTACAGGCATAGAATACTTAGATATAAAATTATATTTAGATGATGAGACATGGACAGAAATATTGTGTCCAAAGAGAATAACAAAAAATCCAACTTATTTTTTTATTATTTTTATCAATTTTAATTATATTTTTCTCCAAATTTTTGTATGAAAAAAATAAGTAGAGAAGATTAGACTTTTATAAGTTGTTCTAGTTTATTACCAAACAAAATATAAGAACACTAATTTTTGTATTTCTGTTGTTTATGTCATATTCTTAATATCTTGTCTTGTTCTCAAATCAAACGTAGCCTAAGAGGCGAATTTGATTATTTACTCATTTTGGATTCGTATTTCACTTTGAGTGTGTTTAAAAATTTTATTAGAAAAGAATTGCGTTGAATTCTTAAAGAATTAATTTATAATTCAATTATTGTAATAATTTTTAAGTTTGGAATAAAAAAATTAAATTGAAAAATGTTTAAAACATATTTGAATTAATTATTTTACTATTAATATTCCAATACTAATTTTTTTATACTAAAAAATACTTTTAATACATATTCTTCTAATTTTATCTTAACTATTCTTTTATATTCCATCTCCACCACAAAACATCTTACCTTGGTCTCTCTTTCTTTTTAACCTCAGTAATTTAAACAATGACAGAGTTTATAGCAGAGAATGGGATCATGACCCTCAAAACGTTTTATAAAATAATTAGTAGTATTTTTATTTAAAAAAAAAATTGTTGTTCGATTGGCTTAGCATCTTAAGTTTAACATGAAGTATCTTAATTCAAACTTCACCTCTTACATTTGTAATAATTTTTACTTTTAATCATTAGTAATTTGAGCTTTGAACTTGGTTGAAATGCTGAAGTAAAATCTTTCATTCTATTTAAAAATAAAATCATATCTAAAAAAGTTATGTAAAAAAAAAAGAAAAAAAAAAAGATATAAATTATAAAAAGATAAAAAAAAAGATATCATCATAAAAAGATAACAAAAAAAGATATTATCCTTTGCTAGTTGCCTCTATGCATAAAAGCAAAGCTCCTTTACCTTCCATTTTCTCTATTCAAAAAAGAAAGTTCTCTTCCTTTGTTCAAAAAATCAAAACAAAACAAAGCTAATTAATTGCCTTTGTTGTTCGAACAAAAATTAAAGCACGCAAAACACATTATAAAAAATTAGGTATTTTTATTTATTTAATTTAATGTTATTTTATATTTATTATTTATTTAATTTAATTTTTTATATCATACAAAATATTAGAATATTCAATAAATATTGAAGTTATTGTATTTTTATATATTGATAGAAGAATTTTGCAAGTTATAACTTAAGAAGTTTCAATCTTTTAAGTTAAGTTTCAAGTTCAAGCAATTATATTTTTTTGCATCATACGTGTGAAATTAGGTAATTTTTTATTTATTTAATTTAGTATTATTTTATATTTATTGATTTTTTATTGAATATCTTTTGACTAAAAATAATATTCAATCAGTATTATAAATTTTAATATTTATCTTTCTAATTTTTTTTACATGTTTCATAGGATACACATTTAACTTTTTGTACAATTATAATCATGAAAATAAAAAAAATTGATATATTTTTTAAGAGGAAGGCTAACGTTCAAGGAGGAGAAATATAACTTCTACAATATCAACACATGTAGATAGTTCTTCTACTTTAATGAATCAAGAAGAAAGTGATATACAGCTTTTAAAAGTTCAAAGAGTTACATTTGATGAGTTTGTCCTTAATTCTTTAGAACGAGACCCTGAAAAACAGCTTCAAATTTGGCAATAGCACCCAAACCATAAAGATGAGGTTAGACGAGCTTATCTTAAAAGGGGTCCATATCAAAAACATCTTGACAATTATCCTCTATTTGGTATGAAGCATCCAAGACAATTTCAATATGCTTGATTTGGTATTTTTCTTTCATGGTTAGAGTATTCACCTTCTGAAAATGCTGCATATTGTTTATTTTGTTATTTGGTTAGCGAAAAATCCAGTGGACGTAATGGGTCAAATATTTTTATTAGTAAAAGATTTAGAAGTTAGAAAAAAGTTAATGATCAAGTGAAATGTGCTTTTCTTAAACATATTGGAGATCCTTGCTCACCACACAATAATGCAGTTGGAGCATGTCCAGATTTACTAAATCAAGCACATCACATCCAAAATGTAATATAGGATTATACTTCTGAAAAAATTTAAAGGAATCGATTACGTCTAAAATCCTTCATTGATGCAACTCGTTGGCTTACATTTTAAGCTTGTGCTTTTAGAGGCCATGATGAAACTCCAGAATAAAAAAATCGAGGTAATTTTTTTAAAATGATAAAACTCATAGCATCTTACAAAGATGAAGTTGCAAAAACTGTGTTAGAACATGTTTCATATAATGCTAAGTATACTTCATACAAATTCAAAAAAAAATATTGCATATTCTCTCAAACAAGGTGGGAAAGCATATTTATGAAGAAATTGGAGATTCTAAATTTTGTATTACAGTAGATGAACCTCGTGATGAATCCAAAAGAGAACAAATGACACTTTGTTTTGAGATTTGTTGATATACATGGTTTTATTCAAGAGCGTTTTCTTAATCTTGTATATGTTAAAGATACTACATCATTAACTTTTAATCATGAATTGTGTGGCATTCTTTCTCGACATGGTCTTGATGTCTCTAATATTCGTGGACAAAGATATGATGGTACCAGCAACATGAAAGGGGAATGGAATGGGTTACAAGCATTATTCTTAAAAGTTTGTCCTTATGCTTATTATATTCACTATTTTGCTCATCGATTACAACTTACATTGATTGCTGCATCTAGAGAAGTTATTCCTGTGCATCAGTATTTTCAAAATTGACTTTCACCGTCAACATCATTTGTTCTTCTAGTAAGCGACATGATGAGTTACATGATGCCATGACAGATGAAATTATCCATTTATTAGAGATTGATGAACTTGAAACTGGTAAAGGGGCAATCAAATTGGTACTTTGAAACGAGCAGGTGATACTCCATGGAGTTCTCATTTCTCTGCTATTTGTAGTTTGATAAATATATATATGAAAAAACGTTGACTGTTTTACAAAAGATTATTGTTGATGGATCAACTTATTCTCAACGTTGTGATGCAGATAATTTTTACAATACCCTGATCTCATTTGAGTTTGTATTGATTTTGCATTGATGAAAGATATTATGGGAATAATTGTTGTTCTTTGTCAAGCTTTACAAAAGCAGTCTCAAGACATAGTTAATGCTGTGCAACTAGCTAGTTCATTCTACAAAAATACTTATCCAAAATATGAGAGATGATAAATGGGAGAAATTATTAAAAAATGTGAAATTATTTTGTGAGCAATATGATATTCTAATTCCTGATTTAACTGCTTCTTATGTAGCAAGGCAGGGACGCTCGCGTCACCAAAAAGATCATATTACAATTGAGCATTATTTTAGAGTGGAGATATTTTTAGTCACAATTGATAAGCAATTACAAGAGTTGAATAACAGATTCAATGATCAAGTAATGGATCTACTAAGTCTGAGCTCTACTCTCACGCTTAAGGATGCCTACAAAAATTTTAACATTGCTAAGATTTCTGCTCTTGTTGATAATTACTATCCCGGAGACTTTACTGAATAAGAGAAGAATAATTTGCATTTTCAGCTTCAACATTTTATTCATGATGCTCGTCAATATTCAGAAATGAAGAATCTATCAACTATTCATGAATTGTGTAGATGTTTAGCAAAAACAAAAAAGTCAAAAGTGTATTACTTGATTGATAGATTGATCCGTCTGATATTAACTCTTCCAGTTTTTACAGCTACTATAGAGCGATCATTTTCAGCAATAAAAATAATTAAGACAAGGTTAAGAAACAAGATGGATGATGCTTTTCTGGCAGATAGTTTGGTTATTTACATTGAGAAAGAAATTGCTGGAAAGTTTAGTTCTGATTCATTTATTGAGGATTTTAAGTCACTCAAGACTCGAAGAGTACTATTATAAACTATTTTATATTTTTTATCCGTAGAATTATTAATTTATTATCTTATTAGTAACAAACTTAAATAATTATATTTATAATTTTTATATTAACTTTGTGGCCCTCTCAAAATTGTTTTTCAAGCTCCGCCACTGAACTTATACGTTTACTTTTGTTAGTGATAAAAAACTATGACGTAAAATGACATCGCAACAATGATCAATGGTGGTGCAACAGTATGCAACAATCATTGGAAGAAAAGATGTCGTCATTCAAGTCATAATATAAAGAGCATGAGCAATAGTCATGAAAATAAATCGAAAAGAAACAATATATGATGGTAGACCAATTATGGAATTAGATGTTTTTTTTGTTGATACCAACAAAGATGAAGTTGAAGTTTCGTGGTGGATCTTTTATGATGGTAGTGATAACAATGATTGTAAGATGCATAAAGATGAAAAAGAGAAAGGGAATCAAGAAAGACAAATTGTAATGTGATGATAGATGATGGTCATGTGCAGAGAAGAAGTGAAAGATAGAGTAGAGGGTAATATAATGTTCATCGAAGAGGAACGAGAAAAGGGAGAAAGAAAAGAGAAAATGGGTATATTTTAAAACACTAAATTATGACAGGATTAGTTTAAATATTTTACCTTCAAATATAAATCTCGAGATTGAATTTGCAAATCAAATCTTTGTTTGATTTATTTTTTAATTAAAGATGAACATTATAATTCTCACAAAAATTTAAATTTATGTATTTTTTATTTTTCAAAACAAAAAAAATTCAATTGTCAAAATATAAAATTCTAAACTTTTCAAACACACTCTTTAGTCTTTATTAATATTGGATAAAAGGCAAGTTTTGCGGGAATAGCAATGGGTACCTGTGAGAGAGGATATCCCTCTCCCACCCCATCGTTATTTATGAAAATATTCCGTTTATGCTCCATTTCCATTATGGATAGGGATGGCAATTTTCTCTGGCGGGACGGGTATCCGCGGGGATTTACCTGCCGGGGGACGGGGATGGGGAGATTTTTTCACCCGTAAGTGGGGGGCGGAGACGGGGATCCACGAAATAAACGGGGTGGGGCGGGGAGCAAGGTCCCCGCCCCATGGAGACCCTTATAATACCTGCATATACAAAATTACTAAAATATCCCTAGTATATATATATATATATATATATATATATATATATATATATATATATATTAGTTATGATTTCTGAAACCCTAACTCCTAACCCTCTCCTCTCTACCGGCCGTCACTCACTCACTCTCCTCTCAAAACTCAGATTCTCCTTCTCTCTCTCTCCGTCCCTCCTCTATGTTCACCGCTGCTCACCATCGCTTACTGCCCTTATCCACTCTCACTGCCTTCACGCTCACCGCTGCTCACCGCCCTTGCCCTGGTCCCTTTCCTTTTTCTTAGATTCGCTCCGCCACCCTCTTCCACTCAGACACTCTCTCTGCCACCCTCCTTCACTTAGACACTCTTTCCGCCGTCTAGCACCTTCGTTCGCACTCACTCGCGCGCCTAACACCCAGCCCTAGGAGAAGCATTCTTCGCCTGACATCCAGCCCTAGGCAGTAACAGAAGCATTCTTTGCCGTCACCGTCTTCATTTTCTTCGTAGAGACAAAAGCTATTTATCTTCAGTGATTTTGTAATTTTCATCTACTTGAAGCATTTTTTGTTTCTTTCATTAATTGTCTTGTGGTTTCTGTGATTTTCTTTGATTTTATTTGAATTTCAATCAATTATCTTGTGATTTTACTTCATATATATATATATATGTCTTTCTCTTTTTTTAGTAATGCAGTGGCTAAAAAAAATTAGAATTGAATATTTGAAGTTGATTGTTATGTTGTGAGGATATATGGTTATGGATAGTTGAATATTTGAAATATTAATTTTTGAATATTTGAAGGATTTGGTTATGTTTTTTATGAAGGTTGAGGTGGATTTGCAGAAGATCTTTGATGGTTGATGGATGGTTTGTGAATTTTGTGTAAATTTTGTTTTTGGTTTAGTGATGGCCGAATATAATTGCTGTTTGATATGGTTGGTTGATTGATTTGGTATATGGTTGTGTTCAAATTGGAAGCATGAATACGAATGTTTTTATGGTTTGTGTAATTTTTGGTATTTGATTGATTTGGTTTGGGAATAGATTATGAACTTATGAGTTATAACTAAATATTGTTGGTGATGAAGATTATGATTGTAATGATAATTGAAGATTTTTGTTTATTTCTCTGAATTTTTTACTTTTTAAAGAATCCGCGGATATCCGCGGAGACTCAGATCCCCGGCGGATATGGAGTCCCCGTTACCCGTTGCGGGGATGGGGCGGGGACGGAGAGGGATTATGGATGGCGGGGGCATGTCCCCACCCCATGGGGACCCGTTCCCATCCCTAATTATGGATATCTATTTAATTCTCTTTATAGATAGTAGAAACTAGCGGATATTTATAAATATTGTTTTTATTTTGTTTTTCTTTTAAATTTAACACAAAATGTATAATATAATCCTTTAAAAACTTAGTAAAGTTTGACATAAAGTAACAATTCAAAATTTTAAGCACAATTTAATATAATCTAATATAAACATTAAATATCAAGTATGATAACTTATAACTTTTATATATAAGTATGAATTTTTTTTTTGATACATTTTCTCTTTATAAAAATTTTGATGGCTTCCATTTAATTCCCATTGAATATCTGTTTCTATAGGTATATTTTTGTCACCGGGCCTGCTACACATACAAGCAAAAAGGCCTTACAAGTTATCCAAGCCCCCAGCCCACAAACATTCCACACGCGCAGAGAAGAGCATTGAATGGGGCATCATTTACACGCGCTCCACTCAAACGGTTACGCTTCGCGTAAACCGCCCCTTAATGGCAAACTCTTCCACTTCTTCCACTTCTTAAAGCCATTCAGAGAAAAAGCAAACGTTCCATTTTCGAGCATCATTCGATACTGAAAATATACAACTCGTCGCTAATATTCGAAAATTTCATCAACACAACATAGAACTCTCGATCAAGAATCTCCAGAGAAAACAAAGCTATCATACTCAAGGTACGTTACATTACCATTCCTGTATATTTTCTACATTTCGAAATTGAAGAACTAGGTTTTACTGTTCTTCTACGTTGTTTTACGTTTTACTGTTCTTCTTGCTCTACGTCTCATTTTACAGTTTATGATGTTCTACTTGTTCTAGGTTTTACTGTTATTCTTGGTTCTATGTTACACTGTTCTTCTTAGTTCTTCTAGGTGTTACTGTTCTTGTTGTTCTAGTTCTTCTGGTAACTAATTTTTGGGGGTATATTCCGTAGTTTGGTGGGTGTATATGAGGTAATTTGTTGGGTGTATATGGCACAAATTGTTGGGTGTATTTTTCTGAACTGATATACTGTAATAGTCAGCAATTGCAACTGTTCTTATATTTGCTTGTCCATGGGTGTATATTGCTTGACCTTGTATATTGATGCGTGTTTGAGTGATATCTGACTGATATATGGGTGTATCTGAATCATATCTATGGGTGTATCTTACTGATATCTATGGATGTATCTGACTCATATCTATGGGTGTATCTGACTCATATATATGGGTGTATCTTACTGATAACTTTGGGTGTATTTTTCATTTCAGAAAAAATGGCAGCGAGAAACCAACCTGGAAGAAATGTAAGAACAAATATATGTCTTAGATGAAATCAGTTTTATATAATAGAAACATATCTGACTATAATTTTATTTTTGTTTACAGCAAACCAAAGACCTTAAATGTGCAACACATTTGTTAAATGATAAATTCAGAAACATGAGTGAGGAGAAGAAAATGATTGTGAGGGATTTGGGATTCGGTGGCTTGATGCACATCCCACCACTAAGGGTGCATCACCAAGTGTTAAGGGAGCTGGCTAACAACTTCAAATTAGGGGAAAACAGACTAGAAACCGGATACGGTTCTTTTAAAATAACACCAAAAAAATAGGTGATGCGCTTGGCATCAACGCAACAGGTAACTCGCTAAAAATTATAGGTGTATATTAACTGACGCTTGGGTGTATTTTAGTTGATGCTTGGGTGTATTTGAACTGATATTCATACTTTGTTGTTTTCCTTTTCGTAGGAGATCTATTTTCTCAGAAAGTTGATTATAAGAAACTTTCTGAGGATGACAAAGAAATTTTTAGAAGATTCCAGGGTAAGACCCTCAAAAGTCTTACAGATGAGATGATGGATATTGGTGTTGGTAATGAAGAGGATCGCCTAATGTTCAAGAGGATTTTCATCCTCTATATACAGATGGCGTTCCTTTTACCAACGACAATAAACAAAATCTCGCATGTGCACCTGGCCCTAATTTTTGAGATGGACACCATAACAGAGAGAAGCTGGGGAGGGCATATTTTGAGTTTTATCGTCAAGGGCATAACCGACTACAAGGAGAAAAAGAAAAAGGCAATTGATGGCTGCCTCTTTGCCCTGATGATAATTTATTTTCATCTTTCTAAAAATAAAGGCAAGAAGAGGGCTGAAAGACCGCCAAAACCCTGGATTGCCAACTGGAGTAAGGAGCAGTTGGACGAAAGAATGACGGTGGAAAGAGAGGAAAATATGGTAAGTGAACATAATATGTTGGGTGTATTTTATTTACCTGAATGCTGCTAACTAAAATTTCTAATATTTCAGGGGATTGTAAAGATGGCGCAAACAAGAGAGAAAATGAAAAAAATAGAGAAAAAAGAAAAAAAAAACAAGAAATAAAAAAAACAAAAAAAAGGAAGGCAAGTTCAACATCGTCTTCGGAGCAAGAAACAACTGATAGTGACAGTTCTACCTCTGAGTCTGAGACTCAAGAAGACTCAGAGGATTCACCAAGTAAATAACCCAGCAAAAAGGGAAAAAAGTAAGTACCATACTTGGGTGTATTTTCTTTATCGAGTTGGGTGTATTTTGTGGAACTATTTGGGTGTATTTTGTTTATGAAGTTGGGTGTATGTTGTTTATTAAGTTGGGTGTATTTCGTTTGTTGTGTTGGGTGTATATTGTTCATTCAGTTGGTTGTATCATGTGCATTCATTTGGGTGCATTTTATATCTTTAGTATGTTCTAAATAATGATTGTTTGCCTTCCAGAATGGACTCCAAAAAAAAGGAAGAAGAGTCAAAAGGATGAGGATTCTGATTCAGAATCTGAATCAACTGATGAGTAATGTTCTGAAATTATTACTCCTTTCTCTTGGCTTAATTATCAAGATTTCGTGTATTAACTGAAGTGTCACTTATTAACTTATAGAAGCGAAGAATCATCACCGATGAAGAAGCAAAAAAAAAAAAGAAAAAGACACAAAGAACACTAAAAAAGTAAACACTTCTTTGGATAATATTCTGTGATAAAATTAATTTTTTATTTCTGATTCATACTTATTTTTTCCACCCAGAACACAATCCAAAAAGAAAAAGGTTGTTGTTGAGCATTCATCTCCTGAAGAAGATCAATCCTATGATGGGTACAGTACTTCGTAAGCTATATTACCGTCTATCATCATAATTATTTTTGTTAACATCTTCTTTTATGAATGTAGTGACAGATATGAAATAGAAAGTGAAGATCTAGATGAATTGTTAAGGGAAAATAATGAAAAATCCGCTGCAGAGTGGTATGTCTTGTTGGGGTGTATATTTCAGATTTTAGTGTGTTTTCTTTGCTAATAATTGTTTCTTGTTTCGCAGGGAGAAGGAAGCTGACATGCGATCGACAGAAGGTCGCTATGTCTCCTCTGAAACATAAGAAGCTTTATTTAATAAAATCTTTTTATCATGATTTACGTGTATCATATTTTGTCTGAATAACATGAAATCTGTTTAGAATACCAGACGTGAACTTGGGAAGTGATGATCCTTCCTCTCAAGGACACACAGAACAAAGTAGTGTAAACAGGCCTGCAGAGAACATGTAATTTCTCTTTCAAATAATCGTTACTTTTGTTCTTTTATTACCTTCTACTTCTAATTCTGTATATATTTTTTTTTAGAAAAAAAAGCCCTTTATTATTTTATTCGAGAAAAAAAAGGCAGGAAAAAAAAGCAAAAACTGCAAGTATGTAAGTTCTCAAAAAACAAAGCTTGTCTTCCTTTTGAATTGTTTGGGTGTATTTTTTCACTCTCTTTGGGTGTATTTTAGATTGAGTCTGGTTCAAGAGTCAGCTAGTGAGCTGGCTGATTCGAATATAATGGTTGTGAGGGAAGAGACACCGTTGGAAGTGCTTGCAATGTGAGGTTTTCAAGAATATTTCAACCTTATAACCTTATTATTTTCAAAGGCGTTGTTAACCTTTCATTTTTCTTCTTGTATTCAAGTTTTCGTGTCAGTGTCCCAAACAACCACCGTGCCGGAATTTGAAGAAACACCTGAGACAGAATTTCAACCAACCCCTCTACTACAAATTGAAGGAACTACAAAAACGTAAGAAATAGTATTGGGTGTATATTTGTTTTGAGTTTGGGTGTATATTGGGTTACAGTTCGGGTGTATATTGGGTTACAGTTTGGGTGTATATTGTTCCTGAATAGTTTTTTTCGTCATGATTAATTTGATGTGCCGTGCAGCACTCCTGAACCCCCCCCAACAACTTGAAGAAAGCACAGCCACACTTCCCCCAGCTCCATCTAAAAGGTAAGTTCATTAGTGTAAAATCAATGTACGGGTGTATATTGGGTTACAGTTTGGGTGTATATTGGGTTACAGTTTGGGTGTATATTGTTCCCGAATAGTTTTTTTTATGTCATGATTAATTTTATGTGCCGTGCAGCACTCCTGAACCCCCCCCCCCAAAAAAAAAACTTGAAGAAAGCACACCCACGCTTCCCCCAGCTCCATCTAAAAGGTAAGTTCATCAGACTAAAATCAATCTTTACTTATCATCCGTATATTCTTACTCTTATAATACGTTATACATGATCACGTAGTTATCCAGCCACAGAAGATGCTGTTGCCCTGATGATGATGGCACGGACAGCATCGTATGTTCCTAAAACAGATCTAATGCCATCATTCAGCCTTGGCTTCACTGATTTAAGCCAAGAAGAAGAAGCAACGCAGGAAGGAGCGTCAACACAGGAGGCAGACATGGCAAAAACTCCAAAAATTGCAAATTTGCTAGAACAATTAGAGGATTTGGTACAAAAAAATAGCAAGCAGTGTGGCGAAAGAAGAAAGTAAAAGTCCACACATTCAAAAGGAGACTGGCGGAGAAAGTTCTGGGAAGTTTGAAACTCCTGCGGGAATAAATCAGAATACGGGTGATATGAAAGAGAAGTGCTACATCTGGGGGACGCGAGTGAAGACATACGCAGATGGCAGTACTAACGAGTTTGACAACGTGTGCACTCTGATTACCCAAGATAAATACATTTTGAATAGAATGCACCTTGCATTGCTCCAGGGAGGAAGTTATATAGAATCTGAGGTAATATTAGAATAACATTAATGTTTTAACACCAAAGTTAACTGCAATGTTTATTAATGTAAATTGATTTTGGCATATATTTCTAGATTGTATCTGCCATGTGCCTCATCCTCAACCAGAAAAATGATAAAAGGTTTCAAGAACAAGTATACTGTCTCCCCCTGATATTGTGGTAAGTGTTACTTCTACGAATTTTGGCTGTATTTTCTCTATTCCTTAGGGTGTATATTCTCTGATCAACGGGTTTGTTTTTGTATTCATTTGGGTGTATTTTTTACGTTCAATTGGGTGTAAGTTGTGTAGTCATTTGGGTTTATTTAAAGTATTCACTTGGGTGTATTTTCAGTATTTCATTTGTTGTTTCACAATTGTTGCAGAGCATGGCCATTTCGAAGCACCCAAACGGGGAATTCATATCACCTAAAACCAATAAAGAATTCAAGGTGGAAGACTACCCAATGTTTATTCCCTTCATAGATGCAAAAAAATTAACTTCGCATCGATATGTAAGTTTTCATTTATAAAATTTGTTAGTACCGTTCTTTACTTATATGCCAAATAAAATAACACACTGTTGAAATGTGGCAATCCTTCAGATTTTTGCACCTGTTTGCTACTCAGGCCATTGGTGGTTATGGGTGATTGATACAACAAAGCGAAGATTTTATATACTTGACCCGCTACACAAGAAAGCTCCAAGCAATGAGAGAAAGCAGCTTAATAAATTCACTGTAAGTTGGCTCTGTGTTCTTTATTTTAATAGATAGGTGTATTTTAATTCAATATAAGGTGTATGTATGTTTTGCTTTGGGTGTAAGTATGTTCTCTTTTGGGTGTATTTCATTCGGGTGTATTACTGATTTGTTTTGTTTTTTAAGGGATATGTAATTTCAAGAATTAGAACATATGCCGGCGGGGCACCTCTGAAGAAAAAGGAGAATGAGTTGGAAATTAAAGCAACATACGTTAATATCTCAGGCCAAAAATCAAGGTATAAATTTGTGACTCTGAACATTAAACTTTCCTAAATGAGATTTGTAATTTATTTTCTTCGTTTTCAGCTATGACTGTGCTATTTACGTTATAAAGTGGCTTGAGTTAATTGAGCCCGAAAACATTAAAAGGGCGAAGTATGAATGGGATAATTGGCCACAGGTAACTGTCTTTAAAACTATATAACTCTGTATTACTTTACTGAATCAATATTGTTGTTTAAACAAAATATACTTTTTAATTGTAGGACGAGGTGGACCACTATAGAGTAGAATATGCTTCGCGGATACTATTCAGTGAAATGAATAAAGAGAGAGATCAAGCAATTAGAGCGAGTAATGCAATAAGACTGTCCAATCCATCCTCAGTATTATTGAGTCTATTTTGTCAGATAAATTCTACTGATATAGAAACTAAGTAATCTAACTGCTAGCTAGTTTGTAAATTGAACAAATGCTGTAAAAATTTGCCATTTATAAACAACTTCTATTCAATGAAATTTTTTTCCATAGTTTAACTGTCTGTGCTGTTAAACTGTCTGTGCTGTATTCAAAAGCTCTGTATTACAGGTGGTAAAATATGAAGGAAAACATCAAGGCAGATCTAAACACAAATTATAAACTTTTACACCGAACGGAAGTTTAATATAAACCCAAGATTGCTTAAATATACACCCAAACTGTTTGTGCTGTTAAACTGTCTGTGCTGTATTCAAAATGTATGAATTACATGTACTATAATATGAAGAAAAATATCAAATCAAATATACACCCATAACCTGCGATTTTTTACACCCAAAGAAAGTTGAATATACACCCTGAGATCTACCCTCCTGATGCTTTGAGCCTAAAACCCTGAACCCTAAACACTTAAAACCTAAACCCTTACCCCTAACCTGTAAACCCTAAAACCCTGAACCCTAATATTATATATATGTATCTATATGTAGAATGTGAATCACAAGAAAATTCACAAAAATACACCCAAAAGAACAGTGCTTTTACACCCATATTCTGTAACTATACACCCAAAGAGTTATCCCCTGCTCCTGGTACCCTGAACTGATAATTCATAATATGTCCTTGATATTGGCTGGAATTTGAATGCACCACTAATGTAGCATTAAATAAGTTTATCTGAATATAACAAACTCACATATTAGCTAAACTATTAACGAGAAAAATAAACTCAATCACCACAAATTTAAAGAACATTACTTTTACCTCGCTTAAAACTTTCGTTTTCTTCTTCTTTGTGGCATTTGCAATCTGTTTGTCTAACTTTGAACCTAGCCTATTTTTTGGACGTTGTCTTGTTCGAATCCTTGGCGGGCTTTGAAGCTCGTTAACGGATTCCAAGTTGGCGTCTTCGTGGGATAAAGAACATGTCCCCTTCCTTTTGGCTTTTAATGATTCCATCTCAGCCATGACGTTATCGTACGCACGGTGCAGAATTGCAGTCAGCTCCTCCGATTCGGATGCAAATTCGCAAATATTTTGCGAACGAAAAACCAATTGGTCAAACCTCTTGCTTCTTGGCTCCAACAGTGGCTCGTCGTGGCTGCTCTTGATATGTGTGTGTCGCCTCTTTACCTTCTTGCTCCATCGTTCCAGTATATATCTCGGTGACACTTGGCTTACTTGTTCAAAGCTTAACACGCTTAGTGTGTGACGACACAGTATCCCTCTCGACTCGAATAATAAGCATTGGCATTTTACCTCGGCTGCAACTGAGTCGTAAGTAACCACAAACTTGTTGAATATTGAGCTAGAAACTTGTTCTCCGACTTCGTATACTGAATAGCCTAGAGCGGAATTCGTTAATCTAGTGATGCAATTCGCCTTTCCTCTGAATTGCGCTTGGACTTCCCTAAACTTTCGATGAGTGTACACATCTTGAAACTGAGCTTCAATGGAGGATTTGGTTGCACACGGTATGACTGTATGAAAATCTGCAGCATCTGATTCTCTCTCTGCTTGCTCTCAGCTTCCGAGGCAATTATCGTATTGTTTGACGAACTGAATAAGCGAGCTGTTCTGGGTGATAAACTTGTTAAAAAAGGAATGCATGCTCTCGCTCCTTTGTGTGCTTCTCATCCCTGCCTAGAAGTGGTGATCCAGATAGATAGGAACCCATATATGATGGTCTTCATACAGATCTGCAGAATACACCCAAACACAGACTATAAATACACCCAAAAAAACATGCAATTTACACCTCTGCTGCAGATTTTTAACAAACATTACCTGAAAGCCACTTGTTGTCCACAAGACCAAAATTCAGCAGAAAATCATTCCAATTCCTATCGAATGAGTCTTTGCTATGAGAGTTCCAAACAACTTGGCTCATTTCTTGTTCAATATCTGCATGTTCCTTGTACCCGTTTAATTTGCTTGGTATCTTCTTCATGATGTGCCAAATACACCAACGGTGAATTGTTGTTGGCATACAGGCCTCTAAAGCCCTTTTCATTGATGCCCATTGATTGGTGAGAAATCCTTTCGGAGCGTTTCCTCCCATATAACGAAGCCAACATTGAAATAACCATTTGAATGATTCAATTTCTTCGTTTTTCATCAAAGAGCATCCAAGAAGTGTTGACTGACCGTGGTGATTCACCCCGACAAAAGAACCACAAACCAAATTATACCTGAAACAAATTACCATAGTGCAAAATGGTAAATCATTAGGTACACCCAACAAATGCATCGTATACACCCAAAAAACAGCCAATATACACCTCTGCTACGGGTTCATAAAAATACATTAATTTAGCATCATAAACAGGGGCAGTTTGTTACCTGTTTGTATTGTAGATGGTGTCAAATGAAATAACGTCTCCGAAATACTCAAAGGCAGCTCTACTTCTTGCATCGGCCCAAAAAGCCAGCTTAATCGATTGATCCTCCTCGAGTTCAAGCTCAAAAAAGAAATTCTGATTCTTCTCTTTCATTCTTAACAAATATTTCCCGAATTCCTTTGCATCTTCTTGTTCGGAAACATTCCGCACTTCCCTGGTAATGTAATTCCTCACATCCTTTTCGATAAAATTTAACTCGCGGTGACCCCCGGCAGCCGCAACAAATGATTGGTAGGTTTTGCTTGGTCTGATACCGGCCTCCTCGTTATTCTCTATTGTACGACGAATGAACATGCTTAGTTCCCTGTGTTGTTTGAGCATCTCTGCTTTACTTGGACAGCAGGGGTGTGAATGATCCAGCACAACCTTTGAAATGATCCAAGCACCGACATCCTTCAATGTGTGTATATAAATTCTTGCAGGACAATTTAAACTGGCTGTCGGATTAGTCTTCTCGGTCAGAGATATTTTAGATTTCCATTTTCCCTCTCTGCTACATGTAATCAATTAATTCTTAATCTCGTTTTCCTTCCTATTTGTGCTCCGAACTCTTGTAGAAAAACCTGCAGCCTTGGCGTAGTTCCTGTAAAATTTTCCAGCATCTTCAAGGGTGGTAAAGGTCATTCCAACCTTCGGAACAAACTGGTCATCAACAACAGAGAGAGGCTGCAGAATACACCATGTCAAAAACTAAAAATACACCCAATCATGTCTGATATAATACACCCGAACCGCAACAACTCAACTAAAATGACAATAAAAGCCATAAACTGTAAATACACAGGCTGCAGAATACACCATATCAAAAATTAAAAACACACCCAATCATGTCTGATATAATACACCCGAACAACAACAACTCAGTTAAAATAACAGAAAAAGCAGTAAACTGTAAATATACCCACACTTGCCGCAAAAATACACCCAAAAAAGTTCTGACCTACACCTGATCGTCTGCTATAAATTCCAGATAATTAATCAAAACTAATACATTACATTCAATCCACAGATTTATCTTCATGCGTTAGTTTGACAGTCAATGTTCACGAATTATTCACCTACACAATGCTATACAAATTACTACAACAAAATTCATAGTAATCCTATGTAAATCAAACCTCAAGAACTTCGTTAGATTCAAATTCATAATCCACTTCGCCTGGATTCAGCTGACAATCTGAGGTTGAATCATCCATTATCTTCAAATCGAGTTCAAACTTTGATTTCAGAAAACAAAAAATCAAATAGAAAACGAAGCTGGAGTTACAGAGAGAGGAACTAACGTAAATGACGAAGAAGAAATGAGTGAGAAAGGAGGGGAAAAGAACGATCGAAGAAACCAGGGGAAGCTTCGCGAGAAGAAGAACGAGCAAATCTGCAAATAACGAAAACGAAGAAGGAAACAAATCTTTTAAATTTGGTAGTTAGATAAAAGCGGGATCTCTATATAGCGCGTGTATACAACGTAACCCTTGGAGCGCGTTTTGGGGTTTTATTTGTTAATGAACTTGTAAACCATACAAGTCATTAGGGCTTGTATGCAGAGCTTTTCTGTTTTGTCACTCTAGGCCTTTGTAAGTGAAAATGATCTGCTTCAATTCTTTATTTTAACTTTAAGTTATTAATTAAGTAATTTGATTTTTTTTAATTACACTGGTGCATAATTTTTAAAATCGGACCGGACCAGATGAACTAAAAGTCCAGCTGGTTCAATTTCGCATTAGGACTAGATTTGTCATCGAACTGATCAACAGTGGTTAAATCCATTGAAAATCGGTCAATTCTCTTTGAACTGCTTGCAAGAACCACACAAGTCCACGGGTGGGCAAACAACTGCTTACAGGAGAAGCCTCTGCTATTAGCAGGATTTAAACTTGCAGCCTCCATACTACACAGAGATGATCTTCCTAGTAGACCAATGTTGTCTTTAATATTCCCAAACAACAGTAACTCCACAACCTAAACTCCATTCCAACTATTCCAAGTTCATGAATACCATTTAAAAATTCAGAACATTACAAATTAAGGGGAAAATGAATATAACACAAACCACACGTATCTTAAATAATATCACAATGCTCTCTTACAAACCCATCACAATACCAAATGAGAAACGAAACTGAACTTATGACAGAGTAAATGAAGGGTAAGACATAAATACACCACAAAAATTTGAACTAGAAGCCCAAAATATAAAAAGGCTCAACAGTTTACAATTACAACAAGGGACCATTAAGTCATTAAGGAACAAGTAGAGATCAACACATGTAATTAAGTAATTTTAAATATGTAAAATGGGAAGGCGGGGGGGGGAGAGACAAAATTGATAAGAGAAACTATGAAAACACATATTTTCTAGGAGAGAAAGTAAACGAACCTTGTGGGTTGTGAACAAAGAAGTGAAGTGAGAAGAACGAAGTAGAAGCAGCGGCTACAAACAAAAAGAGAGAGAGGAGGTGACAGAAGAATAGCATGATTATTTTTGTTCTCTCAAGTTATTCTTTTTAATTTGGCACTTTCAAATTTTATCTTTCCACTATTAGATTGCAATGAGTACGCATAATGATTTATCAAATTTAAATCGTTATCTAATTTAATTCCTAATTTAACTCGTTCACCAAAAAATTTATATGAAGATAAACTTTGCTAAAGTAGAAAAATATACCTCAATTCATGAAATAAATAATAAATAATGGTAAACATAAACATTACATCATTTATTGTTCATCACCCATGTGACATCTCTATCCGCATACATCTGTGAATTAATTAAACCATACATATATAGAGAACAACTAAAAATGACGCCAAAAAAATATTAATTGAAGTTAGGAAATATACTAAATTTATTTGTAAGGATAGAAAAGAATATAGGTAATATTAATTGAAAGTGATTAAGCCCCAACTTCAATTTTCATCATTTTCATCATTAATTTATCTACTATGTAATGCTTGTGAAATATCCTATATGCAAGTATGTGGGGAATAAGGGGGGTAGAAACTAGAAAGACAGCAAAGTGAACAATGAAGAATGTAAGTGGAGACCATAATGTGAAAGTTGAGTGAGAAAGTGGTAGCAGGAATTGCCCTCATATATAGCAATGCATTCTGTGAAGATTAAGAAAACACAAAGTCAGAGATCAATGAAGACAGATATTTCATTGATTTTTCATAAAAAGAAAGATAGAAAGATATGTAATACAAAATCTTCTTATAATGTATAAGATCACGATTAAGTTACAAGCAGAGTCTTCAAAAAAATAGTTACTTTTTTAATTTTAATTTTGGCTTATCGCTTATAACAAACTAATTCGAATTTGTCTATCTATTTTGACCGATAGGGTTATGTTTTCTTAAAGTTATGACTCATTATTTACTTATTAGTACATTTTAAAAATATATTAGGTTAATTTTACTAACTAATAGTGAAGTAAAATAAAGATTTAATTATTTGTTAGTTTCTATAATTTTATTAAATTTGTAATTAGATCTTTATATTTTTTAATTAGATTTTTATACTGTTTTTAATTTGTAATTGAATCCTTGACATTGTAAAAAATATTAGAATTAACAGAATATTTCTCTATAAATTAAAAATACCCATAATTAATTAATAACCTAATTAAATTTTTGACTATATATTTTTTAGAAAGAATATTTTATTAATTTTAACATTTTTAACACAAAATGAACCTAATTATAAAAATAAAAATAGTGTAAAAATTCAATTAAAAAAATAAAAATATATAATAATTTAATTGTAAATATAATGAAATTATAGCTGCTAATAGAATAATTGAATCTAAAATATACTTTTGCTTCTTTTAACGAGTACATCTTCATGTTCAAATTCTATCTATTAAATGTTTTATTAATTATTTCATAATTCACAGTTTAATACAAGTGATACAAATTTAGAATGTATCAGAAAATGATGCGAGTTCAAACTTTGTTTTCTGTTGACTTCAATGAACTTTACATCATCATATTCATCTAACTTCAATTAACATTACCTATATTCTTTCATATCCTTACAAATTTAGTATATTTCCTAACTTCAATTAATATTTTTTACCGTCATTTTTGGCTGTTCACATGAACATGATAACCTATCGATGATGGAAGTTTATGTTTAATATTTTTGGATAAATTATTTTGCGCGTTTACTCGTTGCAATCCAATAATCAAAAGGTAAAACTTAAAAATGGCAAAGTGAGAAAAATAGTTTGAAAGAACAAGAATAAGCATGTTATTTTTCTGTCACTTTTTCTCTCTCTTTTTGTTTGTAGTCGCTATTTTAATTTAGTTCTCCTCACTTCATCTCTTCATTCACAATTCAGAAAGTTTGTTTATCTTCTCTCTCAAAAATACTTGTTTTTTCATAATTTTTCCAATTTTAGTGTTTTATTAATTTTGTCCCCTCATTTTACATATTCAAAATTATTTAATTATATTTGCTAACGTCTATTTATTCGTTAATGACTTAATGATTTCTAGTTGTAATTATAAACTGTCGAAAATTTTTATGTTTGGAGCTTTTGGTTCAAGTTTTTGTGATGTATTTATATCTTATTCTTCGATTATTTCGTCATAAATTCAATTTCGTTTCTCATTTGGTGCTGTAATGGATTTATAAAGGAGAATTGTGATATTGTTTAATATATGTGCGATTTGTGTTATATTGAATTTGCTCTTAATTTGTAATGTTCTAAATTTTTAAATGGTCCTCAGAAATTTAGAATAGTTGAAATCGAGTATTGGATTGTAAAGTTATCATTATTTGAAAATATTAAAGACAATATTGGTCCAATAAAAAAATTATCTCTGTATAATGTAGAGGCTATAAATTTGATTTTTACTAATAGTATTTTACTATCAATTTTAAAACAAAAAAGACTTTTTCTGTGTATAACAAAACGTTTAACTATTCGTAAATTCATATATGATTCTTAAAAACAATTAAAAAAATTACCTAAAAATTTTTAAAAATTTTAAAAATAGATATTTTAGTCTCCAAAAAAAATTAATACACAGATCAATCATAAAATTTTACTTTGGCAGACAAATCAGTCTCCAGTTTATTTTCTGCCAGAGTAATTACCTAGATCAGTCCCCAAAAATTTTAAAAGAGGACATTTTAGTCTTCAAGAAAAATTAATACACAGATCAATCTCTAACATTTTTTTTTCGATTAGACATAACAGTCCCCCATCCATTTTATTTTTACTATATGTCGACTTTTATTATTATTAACTTAGCTTTGTGCATGTGGACGACAACATACACTAGCATATTAATATATTTTTTTGTTAGAAACAAGTAAGGTAAATAATGATGGTTTGAAATTCAAATTAAAATATTTACTTATAATACAAATATGATTTTAAATTAAGACATTTTTTATTATATTAAATACAAAAATATTAAAGAATTTCAATCTTAAATTTCTTTTTTTAGAATAATCTCTAATAATTTTATTATTATTATTATTATTATTATTATTATTATTATTATTATTGATGAGTGACTATATATATATATATATATATATATATATATATATATATTATAAATACATGCATAAAAATTTAATGAATAAATTTATCATTATTTTTGTTTAAAAAATATAAAAAAAATTATGGTACAGTATTATTGTATAATTAATAATTAATAATAATAATAATTTCATTTTTTTTAGACGAAAAATTATTATGTCTAATGAAAAAAATTAGAAATTGATTTGTATAATCATTTTTTACGATTAAAATATTCGCTTTTAAAATTTTTAGGAATTGATCTGGATAATTATTCTATCAAAAAATAAAATAAAAATTAATTTGTCTACTAAAATAAAATTTTAAAAATTAATTTATGCATTAATTTTTTTTAAAAACTAAAATATACAATTTTAAATTTTTTAAAAATTAATTTGAATAATTATTCTTAAAAAAACCACTTAATTTTTAACGAATTTGACTTACTTCGACCGATTTGATTGACCGATTTGATTGCGGTCTTTAACTACACAAAGTCACAAACAGTCTCGTATGTTGCAGATAACCTTTCTTCTTCTTGCTTTAATGTTTCTTACAAAAACCATTAGTTTACTTTTACTTCTCGTTTGTGTGATTTGTATTTGTACGACCCTTATCTTAAAAATTAAAACCTCTGTTCCAGTCTCCCTTCAGTTCCGTTGAATAACAAAAGACTCTCTCTCTCTCTCATGTTCCGTCGTGGGTTGGGTGGCTCTGTCCGTTTCCCCTAAAAAATGTGGCGCACACACACAGTTTCAAAGCTTTTCTCTTCTCTTTCTCTCTCGTGAATTATTTCCACACTTTTCCCAATTCCACAAATTTTAAAAATAATAAAAAGAAAAATCTCCTTCATTCTATAAAAAAATCTGTTCCAGGAAAAAAAAAGGATAAATTATTTTTCTCATTCTGATAAATAAATATAAATATTGTTCTCCCTAACTCTCTTCCTCTCTTTCCTTCTCT
Source organism: Arachis hypogaea (assembly GCF_003086295.3). Classification (NCBI taxonomy): domain Eukaryota; kingdom Viridiplantae; phylum Streptophyta; class Magnoliopsida; order Fabales; family Fabaceae; genus Arachis; species Arachis hypogaea. Next base: position 58,993,921 of record NC_092054.1, read on the forward strand.
TTTTGTGCGTGTCATAACAAAAGAGGAAGGGGCACAAAGGAGAAATCCAATCACCTATTCATCTAATCATAGCAGAAAAAGAGGAACAAAAAAAAAAAAAAAAAAGAGAGCTGTTACAGTGAAGGAAAAAAAAAAACTGAGAGAATGAATGGTGTCACCCACCTTGAACCAGAACCAGACGATCCTTCTGAGTTTGTTGAAGTTGATCCAACTGGAAGATACGGAAGAGTAATAATAATACCCCTTTGTTTCCTCTCTCTCTTTCTGTCCCTTCATCTTCTTATTCTCCCCATCTCATGACTCAGCTTGTTTGATGATTTTTTTTTCTTTTTTTTTCATTGTTTGTTGCAGTACAATGAAATCCTCGGCAAAGGAGCTTCAAAGACAGTGTATGATTATAAAGTCTCATCCTTTTTTTTCCTTCTTCTGTGTTTTGTGTTCATACCCATTTCTTGATTTTGTTAAAATTGGAATCTTTTTGTATGTTCGAGTGCTGATTTGCCTTGAATTTGAGTTCCTCTTTGTGTTTGTGGGAATGGGTATTGGATAATTTTTATTTCCCTTTCCCCTCATTTCTAATTTTTTTTTTTCAATTTGTCAATTTTTTGGGGTTATTGATTGATGCAGATATAGAGCATTTGATGAGTATCAAGGGATTGAAGTTGCTTGGAACCAGGTCAAGCTTTATGATTTCCTGCAAAGTCCTGAAGATCTTGAGAGGCTCTACTGTGAAATTCATCTCTTGAAGACATTGAAGCACAAGAACATTATGAAATTCTACACATCTTGGGTTGACACTGCCAATAGGAACATCAATTTTGTCACTGAATTGTTCACTTCTGGTACTCTCAGACAGTAAGTTCTCTTTGGATTTCCCCAAATTCCAACTACTTCTCATTTTTCTGCACTATTTTCTTATGCCCTGATTGAATGAACTACCCTTGTTCTGGTCCTATTACTAGAAACCTGGCTAATCCAAGTGGGGGTGGGGTTGGAATTTCCCAGCTAGGATTTTTTTTGTTTCCTCCTTTGTTCACTATTACTCTCGTGGATCTCATTTGCTTGTTTGTTTTGATTATGAAACAGGTATAGATTAAAGCACAAGAGAGTGCATATCAGAGCAGTGAAGCATTGGTGCAGACAGATCTTGAGAGGGCTTCTCTATCTTCATAGCCATGATCCACCTGTGATCCATAGAGATCTCAAATGTGACAATATTTTTATCAATGGAAACCAAGGGGAGGTGAAGATTGGAGATCTTGGCCTGGCTGCGATTCTCCGGAAATCTCATGCTGCTCATTGTGTAGGTATGTTCATTTTCATTTCATGAATGCATGAGGCTTGCACCTGCGGCCTTCAAGGCTCAAGGCAGTGCCTTTTCGGCTATGCTAATGCTCGTGCCTTTTGAATATTACAAAATTGTGCCAAATTAAAGATTTGTCCTGATCAAATATTAAATTGATGTCTTTCTTTTGGAAAAGGAAAGATAAAAAAAAAGATCAATTTGGGGATAACATGCGAATCTTAGAGTTGTAATGCTTTTTAATGCAAGAAGCACAAGTTATTGTTAGTTAGAGTGTCATTTGTTACAATTTTGCCTTTGCAGGAACGCCAGAGTTCATGGCCCCTGAAGTTTACGAAGAGGCATATAATGAATTGGTCGACATATATTCATTTGGTATGTGCATATTAGAGATGGTTACCTTTGAATATCCTTATAGTGAATGCACTCATCCAGCGCAAATCTACAAGAAAGTTATTTCCGTAAGATTCCTCTCTTTTTGTCTCACAGCGAAAAGTGTTTTCCACCTGTTAGTGTTGAGATTTCTTTGGCGTTTTGTATTATCTATCACCAGGGTAAAAAGCCGGATGCTTTGTACAAAGTGAAGGATCCAGAAGTGCGAGAATTTGTTGAGAAATGCTTGGCAACTGTTTCTTTAAGGCTATCTGCAAGGGAGCTTCTAGATGACCCGTTTCTTCGAGTTGATGATTATGATTATGATTTGAGACCTGTAGACGGTGGGGAATTGGATGACTTAGGCCCTCTCATTAGGCAGCCATTATTTGATCTTCATCGAAGCTATAGCAACATTAGTAACGAATACTCGAATGGTTTTGGGTATGAAGGAGACTGGTCATCGCATCCAGCTGAGATTGAACCTAATGGAATAGAACTTTTTGAGTACCATGACGATGATGATGAAGAAACGTCTGAAGATGTTGACATAAGCATCAAGGGCAAGAGGAAAGATGATGGTGGCATATTTTTGAGACTAAGAATCGCAGATAAAGAAGGTCCGGCCTATACTTTTGACCGTTATTTGCATATTTCATTATAGAATTTAAGATTGTTTGACTCTATTTTGTTATCACAGGCCGTATTCGAAATATTTATTTCCCATTCGACATTGAGATGGACACAGCAATTAGTGTGGCAGCAGAAATGGTTGCAGAGCTTGACATTACCGATCAGGATGTTACCAGAATAGCTGATATGATAGATGGTGAAATTGCTTCTTTGGTACCTGATTGGAGGCGTGGACCAGGAATCGATGAATCTCCCCGATTTTCCAATCAGGGTTTATGTCACAATTGTGTCTCGAATCATACCTCCAGCGGATCGCTTCTGGATTTCATTTCGCAGAATCCGGGCAGCAAAAACCCCAAACTTGGCGAGTGTTGTAAGCGTGGATGTACTTCAATGCATGGACGATTCGAGGAGATCACCTTCGAATCTGAGGATTACGACAATCATGTTAGAGAGAATGTACCCAACATATCAAGCCAGTCACACAGCTTACAGTACCAGGGTTTATGGAATCAGCACGAAAGCCGCGAACTCAGTCCGGTAGCGTCCGATCAAAGCCATTCTGACGAACAATACGAACAACTAGACAAATCAATAGCTGCTGAAGATAAAGGGCAGGATCATTGGGAAACCAAGTTTGTCTCCAACGCTGGAAGCTCTCTGCGTAATTTATCAGGAACCCACGATTTATCTACTATTCGATCGTTATGTTGTGACCTAGAGGGTGACTACGAGGAAGAGATCCAAAAGGAGCTGAGATGGCTCAAAGCGAAATACCAAATGGAGTTAAGGGAACTCAAAGATCAACACCTTGGCCTAATGCCTAAATCTTCTTCTTCCAACAGCAATGACAAAGAGGAAAACAAAACTGAACACCAACTTGTTATGCCGCTGCATTTGCTGACAAAAACTTTGAAAGCAAGCAACAATAACAATGTGATTCATTTGAAACCCTTTACCAATAACTTGAACTGTGATGCCACTACTAACCATCTTCCTCACTGCAACAAGAGCATCCCCGATCTGGATGCCCAAAGGGCCCAGAATCGCGAGGCGATGGAATCACTTCGTGAAGAAGAAGGTATGGTTAATGCTAAGAACTTTTTTTCTGGTACATTGCTTCCTCACTCGCTTCATAGAACAGTTTCCCTTCCAGTTGATGCTGTTGATGTATAATTTTCTTGAGGCACTTATTGGATTCTTTTGTAGATTATAAAATATATAGAGGCTATCCTGATTTCTACTACTTTTTTTCTTTACCTGCACATATAATTTAATGCTTGTTACAAGAGAAATTCAAGAATCACAATTATGAATACTTCTGGAATATACAAAGCATGCAATCAGTTAAGAATTATTAGATAATTTGACATATTTGACTAAGTTTTAATTTAATACTTTTCCAATTTACCGACAACAAAACCAGAAAACTGCTACCCTTAGCACTACACTGTACGGTTTAATTTATTGGTAAAAAAAGAAAAAAAAAAAAAGAATCCGATTTTGGTGACGGATGGTACTTGTTTGCCAAATTGTTAATTGAGACATACAAGATATCTATCTATATCAAGTGTAATCAATGTTTGGTAGGGTCTAATGTTTATTTTTATTTCCAAGTTTCTTTCTTATATTTCTATAGGTTATAGAAACAAGTTGGAATGATACCAATACGCGTGAAATTGGTTGTTTTTGTTTGTTTGTCTTTCCGAAAATTGATTTCAATAATTGAGTTTTATTGTGGCAACTTGGTCAAATTGCTGAAAGAACAATCCTTAAAACTGTAATAATAATGTGCGTGTGGATATGCGGTATATATATATTTTTTCAACCATCGGTTGCGTCAGCGACATTTGATTAAGCAAGCCTTTCAAACGTTCATTCAACATGTTAAATGAACATCAGAAAGTGACTACTCTATATAAATATATATTTACTATTTATAAAAATACTTAGTTATGTTGTAAAATATTTTATTATTTTAGTGGTTAATGTTTTATTAAAAAGATATGTATAATAATTGTACATAAATACATTACATATTTGATTTATTTAATGGTTGATATTTTGTTGAAAAAAATATGAAATAATATTTATAAATATATAAATATGTGTGATAGATTTTTAATATCTCAAAAATAATTTTTTATTATAATCTTGCAGTCACAAATATTTCCTATAACTTTTTTTTTTCGGTTTTTTATGGTATTTGGACTAATTGGTTCACGGATTTGAGCTTCAATTTAAGATTTGTGGTTAGTTAATAAATTGTTTTATATACAAATCTGTATTTAAATTTTGATATTTACTTAAACGAAAAAATGTACTGACTATTCGATAAATTCAAATTAGTTTGTGGTTAATATCTCCTATAACTAACAATTACGAGTATGTTTCAATAATTGTGTGTTTGTGCAAATATAAAAATTATCATTCTTAAAAACACACAATTACCTAATTATTGATTGTAGAAAATATTGTATTTGTCGAATTAATATTACCCTGATTATACCAGCCAAAATTTTAGTCAAAATTCGAATGCTGATATGTTATATATGTGCCCAAAAGTCCCGTGTGGCTCTTTACAACCTGATCAAACTAAGTTGGTAGTTTATTGCATTGGTTACATAATGATCATTTATGTTTTCACGTTAATATTGGGTTCCCGTTAATAATAATAATAATAATAATAATAATAATAATAATAATAATAATAATATCTGCATGATAATGATGAATGATTTGCTAAGGCCACAAGGGATGGGGCAGAAGGTACGTTGACAAGGCAGTCAATAATTGTTAGTTTTTTTTTTCCGGTACACAATAATTGCTAGCTTTAGGACGATAATAATAATAGCCATAAATTATTTATTTGGCATGTCAGTTCTGAACCTGAATGAGGAGTTGGCGAATGAGATCGATGGCTTCTGAACCTCTTTTTTGGTGTGCTTCATCTCACGTACACCTCACTTTACTTTATCTTCCTTAATCATGCATGATAGGTTTTTTTTTTTTTTGGTCATGGGCTTTAGCCCTACAATGACTTAACCCGCCTAGAAAACCCAACCCACCCAAACACTCAAGATGCTATCCAAGTCCCAACCAAAATGAAGCAAATCACGTTCTTCTTCCTCAGAGCTACCAAATTGAAAGACAATCTCCATGGATGCCTGACTTTCCCTTCCTCCTATCTAAATTGGCGACGGCTTCGTGCCCAAACAACAATTTGAATGCCGATCCTTTTCTAATACCATCTTCGTCCTCAGAGGGTTGTTCAGCGCCGTCTTCCTCAGTCGCAGGATCGTCTCCTTCGTCAACCTGGTATCAATTGCCACTGCCGCCTTCAATTATATGGCACATTGTTCCTCTTTTATTAAAGCTTAGTTCTTTGTTGATCCTCAAATTTTACTCAAATTGAATTTCGCTTCTGATGATACTGTGAATGTTTGCAGGTGGTTGAGTGCTCCAGTTATAGTGCAATGTCCCTATTTCTGCTGCCTTGGCTATTTCATGGGCGAGGAGATTCCCGTTTCTAGGAGTCCAAGTTAATCCCTTTTCCGGTAATTGTTCCATTAGCATATCAATGTCCTGAATAATTGCTGAAATTTTCTCTATTGAACCCTTTGATTTAATTGCTTGTATGAGTTTCAAATTATCAGATTCTATTAGAGTCTTTCCCATCTGCAGATTATTAACTATGATTATGGCTTGTCTAACTGCTGTTGCTTCTGCTGCGATACTTGAATTTGCTTGAATTTTTCCTGTAAAGCCTAATACAATTCTTCCTCGGTTATCCCTGACTACCACAGATATTGCACCAGAACCCTTTTCTTTCTTGAATGCTGCATCGACGTTTGCCTTCAGCCAACCAGTTGGAGGAGGTCTCCATCTTACCAGGTTTGTTCTGTTCTCTTTTTCTCTAATCATCGTTCCTGCTTGTTTTTCTCTTAGTCTCCAGTAAACATTTTTCATAATATTTGCTTTTTTTATTGTCCACATTGGATTTATTTCTAGATGTTGAAAAAGTTTGTCGTTTCTGGTCTTCCATATTTCCCACATCAAGAACCCAAAATTACTGATTCTCTTCTCTTGTTCTTCACCTCCTGCTACTCTTATTTTTCTTATATTTTCCAATAACCAATTCCCAATAGATGTGACTGTCTCTCTAGTTGGAATACTTTGACATTCAGCCCCAAACCATGTAGCTCTTACCCAATCGCATAGTAAGAAAGCGTGTTCCACTGTTTCCATTTCTTTAGAACAAACTTGGCAAATTGGATTTTGTATTATCTTTCTCTTATACAGATTGTGACCCACTGGTAATATATCCTGGCTTGCTCTCCATAGCAGCATTCTGATTTTTGGTGGGACATCCATTTTCCATATTTCTTTCCATAGGTCCCTTCTATCTTCACTTGTTGACGGATTTTCTTGGTTCAATTCTTGACTTGCCGTTTTAGCCACATGGTATCCCGTCCTGACTGTGTAACTCCCATCCTCTTTCCATGGCCAATACAAGCAATCAATTTTGTTCACGACACTAATAGGGGTCTTTAAAATTGCTGTGCTGATCTCGTGGGGAAACATTCCTACAATTTTCCTTTCATTCCATCCCTCTCCCTCCATAATCAGATCGCTAACTTTGGTCTCATCAATACTTTCTGCATTCAGAGCCTTGTTCTTTCCGGCAATCCAATTGTCTTTCCAAATGTATACTTTTGACCCATCTCCTATGCTCTACTTGCCTCTTGCTCTAAGAAGTTCTCTTCCATGCAAAATGCTTCTCCAAACCCATGATGATCCTTTTTCTTTTTTTGCTGTCCAGAAATTGCCTTCTGGAAAGTATAGCGATCTTAGAATTTGGACCCAAATCAAATTCGGGTTTTTGACAGCTCTCCAAGCTTGTTTTGCAAGAAAAGCAGTGTTTTGTGATTCCAGATCCTTGAAACCCAACCCCCCCATCCAACTTACCCTTAGTAATGGATTCCCACTTTTTCCAATGGATACCTCGGTCTCTTCCTGATGCTGCCCACCAGAATTGTGCCACCTTAGCGCATATTCTTCTGCAAAATTGTTTTGGAAACTTTATGACGTTCATAGCGTATGATGGTACTGCTTGAATTACCGCTTTGATTAGAGTTTCCTTACCCGCTTGATTTAATAGCTTCTCCTTCCATCCTTCTAATTTATGCATTATTTTCTCTTTAATCCATGCTAAAGCCTTGGTTTGAGATCTTCCCCAAGTAGCTGGAAGACCAAGGTACTTTCCAGGTGTCTCCCACGATGCCATGCCTAGTATCTCCTCAATATCAACCCTTTTCTGAATTGATACATGACTCCCAAAGGTGATACCCGACTTATTCAGATTTATCCTCTGTCCAGACACCTCTGTGTATTCATTCAGCACTGAAATAATTTGATATGCTTCTTCCTCTTTAGCTTCTGCAAAAATAATACAGTCGTCTGCAAACAAAAGATGAGTAATTGTAGGGGCTGTAGGAGCAATCTTTAATCCAGAGATGTTGCCTTCATTCTGTGCTTCCTGCATCAAAATAGTAAAAACTTCAGCTGCCAAAATGAATAGGTAGGGAGACAAAGGATCACCCTGTCTTAGGCCTCTTTGCGGCTTGATTTTTTTGGACAACTCGCCATTGACCTTAAATCTGTAATTGGCACTTCTCACACATTTCATCACTAATTCCACCCATCTTTCATTAAAACCAAACTTCTTTAATACATTCTCAAGAAAATCCCATTCTAATCTATCATACGCTTTATTCATGTCTAACTTGATTGCCATGTTATTAGATCCTCTTCTTCCCTTTCTGTTCAGGCTATGATATATCTCTTGCACGATCACCACGTTATCTTGTATCAATCTCCCTCCTACAAATGCACTTTGAATTGGTGAAATTATGTCCTCCATTAGTCCTTTCAGCCTCACCACTAAAATCCTTGATATAATCTTATATATGAAATTACAACAACTAATGGGTCTTAGCTGGTTAAGCCCTTCTGGATTTTTAATTTTCGGGATCAAGACCACTGTGGTTTCACTAATATATTCCGGCAGTAGTCCACTTCTGAAAAATTCTTTGACAACCTCACATACCTCCTTCTTGATTACCTCCCAATATTTCTGATAGAATAACCCGTTTAAGCCATCTGGCCCTAGGGCTTTGAGACTCCCCATGCTGAAAACTGCATTCCTTATCTCATCGTCTGATACTTCAGAAATCAACCCTCTGTTCATTTCTTCCGTGACCCTCACTGGAATCTTACTTAGGGTATTGTCATACCTTTGTCTTGTAGTCAAAGTGAACAATGCTTCAAAATGTTCTTCAATGTGCCTCATTATTTCTTCCCTTTCCTCCAACCAATAACCTGCTTCATTTTTCAATCTTTCAATGCGGTTTCTCTCTCTTCTCTGTATGGTTGTTGCATGAAAGAAGGATGTGTTTTTATCGCCCCACTTCAACCATTTCAATCTGGATCTCTGGCCCCAAAATTTCTCCTCCTGCTTCCATAATGCTGTTATTTTCTCCTTTAAAACTTGTACCCGATTCTGCTTCTCTTCAGTGAAATCTGAATCTTGTAACTTTTTTAACTCTTCTTTCAACCTATTTATTTCCTTATCTGCCCGTTTAAATGTAGATTTACTCCACTTTTTCAGTTCTTCCTTGCAATTGTTCATCCTCCTTGTTATCCTTGTCCATTCGCAGCTCTGTGAGACCTCTTTCTCCCATCCCTTCTTAACAATTTTTTCACATTCCTCATTGTCAGCCTAAAATGCCTCAAATTTAAAGCTTTTTCTTATCCTATATACTGATTTTAGCTCCAAGATTAACAGGCTATGATCCGAGCTTATAGCAGGCATAGTTGTAAGTGAAGCATTCTCAAACAAAAGTCTCCATTCCCAATTAACTAATGCCCTATCAATCCTTTCTCTAGTTACAAACCCATTTCTTGGATTACTAAACCAAGTAAATCTACCCCCTTTGAGATCTAAATCCATGAGAAAGTTAAAATCAACAAAGCTTCTGAACTCTCTTACTTGGCTATGTGGCTTTGGGTGTAAACCCATCTTCTCCTCTTGAGTCAAAACGTCATTAAAATCGCCTATAAAGAGTTGAGGTTCAACCTTGTTATAATTGGTTGCTGTGATTTCCTTCCATTGCTCTCTCCTCCTGCCAAAATTAGGATTACCATAAATAAAATTACATACCCATGTATTTCCTTTTTTATCAACAATACGGGCTTTTATGTAGCTATCACACCAAAAGTAAACATCAACGTTATATATATTATTCCAAAAGAGACATAGCCCTCCGGACAAACCCCGGGGTTCTATACAAAAAGTATTCTCAAAATGTAGTTTTTTCTTTAATTTCATAATAGATTTTTCTTTCGCTCTTGTTTCAATAAGAAAAACTAAAGCTGGCTTGATTTGCTTGCACATTTTGTGCAATTCATAAACTGTCGCAGGGGCTGCTACCCCGTGACAGTTCTAGCTTATGATACTCATGGCTGAGTTGGGGGCATGTTTAGGCCCGCCTCCTCAGCCATTGAGTCTTCTATGATCTCTTCTTTGTTCTGTTGGTCTTCCTCTATTGACATTGCTCCAGCTGGTCCTGATGATTGCTTGCTTCTTTTACCAGCTTTCCAAACTTGTAGGGCAGCTTTCTCTCCAACCATATTTCCCATCAGCAATTGTTGCTCATCCTCCCTTTTTCTTTTTAATTTCAGCTTTTTCTCCATTCCTTGTACAAGTTTCATTTCATATCCTGTAGCCACTACTAATGCTTTGCTATTTTTGGGCTCTAATTCTTCCTCTTCATTTGCAAGTTCAACATAATAAACACCCCCATCAGCTGCTATATATATCTGCTTGTTATCCTGTTCTAATTCTTTGTTATTGAGCCTTTTAAGTGGTTGTCCAATAGTGAGATTATTATCTTCTTCTTGTGGCCCAATTTTAAAGATATTTTCATTGGGCCTTTGGCAGAAGTCAGCCCATGTACTCTTAATTGCAGATTCCTCTCTTAATACACTTGGCCCACCCATTTCTTTGCCCTTCTCATAGATCATTTTGCTGCCCTTAACATTTTTATTCTCCTTTACCCAATCCCTAGCATCTCTCTCCACTTCTTCTGTTTCAGTTTCTGTGACAAGCAGATCTTCTAGGATATTCTTCCCCTTTTCCACATCTCTATGATCTTCTTTGTCAGATCTTCTAGGAGCTTCGGCTATACTGTCCTCTTCTATTCCCCATTCTTTTTCCTGTGCACTGTCAGCTTTACTCCCTGCAGTCTCCTGTGTTGACTCACCTCCCTTCCTCCAATCATGTTCTTCACGCGCCACCTCCCTCTGATTCTGCCCTGAGCTACTCTCTTCCCTGCTTACCCTGTATTCTTTTGGCTTCAACGCTCTTGCTTGTGCCACTCCCAAACCAGCTGAATACCTTGGTTCATTTGGGTTCCAGGTTGACATTACTGTTGGATTCTTGCAGTCCTTCTTGTTATGACCGATAATACCACAGTTCAGACAATAACTCTCTAAGATTCTTTCATATTTAAGCTGTATCCATGTCTTTGGTAGTCTGTCTCTGTTCAAATAAAAACCAGTGGGTATGGGTTTTGAAACTGGTATTGCTACTTTAACTCTAAGAAAAATTCTTTCTAGAGTGTCTCCCACCATTGGGTCTTCAGCCTCTACAACCAAACCTATTTTATTCCCAATCTCCTTTGCTGATTCCACATTAATGAACTCTTGGGGAAGTCCATGTATTTGGACCCAGATTTCCAAAAAATCATGTCTAACCTCAGATATGGAATCTCCATGCATCCACATTTGTAAGTTTAGAATATGGCCTCTAACATTCCAAGGCCCTCCTTTTAATATTTGTAACCCTTTCATCTTGTTCTTGAAGCTGACTAACACTTTGTTTTTGTCTACTTCAGAAATTGACATACCTTCAGGATTTCCCCAGACTCCAATCAGAGTATTTTTTATGGTTTTGAAAGCAAGCTCCTTGTTGGTGATCACTTTTCCAACTAGATTCAAGCAGTCTGCCTTGAACTCTTGTTGCGCCGTCTTCTGCAAAGAGATTGTTTTTCCTTCTATGGATTCAAGACCAAAGTTCTCCATTAGACCTGAATAGGCTTTAGGATATAGTTGTTCAAGTATTTGTTGGTTTTGCAATTTGTATGCTGGTGATTTGTGGATGATGATGGATATTGTGTAAGGATGGATGTGTTAGTAGAATATGTGTAATGGTGGATATTGTGCAGAAAAGATTGGGTTAGATTTTACTAGAAGAAATACCGAGAATTTGTATAATATACTGGATAAGTCAGAAGATTTTCTTATGTGATATTTGATTAAGTGTGAACAAGAAGAACCATGTGTTCTTAGAAAACTCTCCTATCCTGAGAGAAACATTCTCCTAGAGAGAAAGGCACGTGGATGCAAACATAAATACGAGTTAGTATTTTTTTATGCATGATAGGGTTGATGTTTTCGAAAAGGTAATCAACAAATGAATTGGACCAAAAAGAGAGACATATATATTAATCGAGAAAAAAAAATTTAAAAATTGTGAATCAAATTTGTTCTATTTTATGGCCCCCACTTACAAGAATCATATTCATATTCCATGTTTCTGGTATAGTTATTAGTCATCTATTGCTCTTTGAATTATAATTATATTAGGAAAATACAAAATAAATTAAAATAACCAATGAATATTAAATGGAAATTAATAAATGAAATAGTTTATCCAATATAACAAGAGTAAAGTATTAACCCACCTCTTGTCTTTTTTTACGAAAAATAACGCGATCTTTTACGAAAAGAAAAAAAGTCATATCAGTTTTTATACATAATATCTGAAACACAACACATTTTTTTTTGTTAGCCTCATTATTATTTGTCAACAGAAATTGCTGATATATCACGTTAATTTATTGAGTTAGATGTTATGTGCCAACTGTAATATTTTATCACACATAATTTTACACATAAATTCGTAAATCAGAGGTGGTGAAGTATTACGACCTCTAAAAATAAAATGCGTACATAGGCATATATGAGAAGAACCTTAATTAGGAGTCTTGAAGAAAAGTTGAGCAAAACAGAACTCGAAACTCTTATCATACTCGAAACAGTTAAGCATAAAAGGGATAGATAACAACACACGAAAAATATAATATAGATACGAATATAGAGTTCCAAAGAAACATATAGCAAACTCCAGACTCGACCTGCGAAGCAAAGGCCGGCCAGAGTATACACACATATACAACCCAAAAGTTTACCAAAAGACAACATAGCCTGTTTCTCCAAGTCAACCTCTAGGAGGGACAAAATACAAATATATACAAAGTGGAGAACATTTATACATATACATAAACTAGATACATAATAAAAATTTTCAAAACGTAGATGAATTGTCAAGCTCCTAATCAATGTCGGAAATGGAGTCAAGAGATGAATTGTCATGGCTGACTTCGTCGTTCTCAAAGACTCCACCGCATACAATGTCATTTTGGGGAGAAAGACGCTCAATGACTTCTACGCGGTGATATTCACAACATACCTGACCATGAAGTTTTGGGCAGATGAAGGGACAATCAAAACCCTACATGGCGATTTGGAGGTGGCAGTAGCCTGCAATCACACTAACTTGAGCCTCTGAAAAAAATTTCGTGATGCCACAAGAGCATTCGGGGCGGATCTAAATGCTAGGATAGAAGAACGCCTCAGACATGAGGCAGAAGGCAATTTTGAAAAGGTACAAATCGGGGAGTCAGAGGAAAAATACACTTTCGTCAACTGAAACTTGCCATACGAGCTGAAAGCTCCCCTGGCATCCTTCTTACGAGAAAATAGGAATCTCTTTGCGTGGACTGATGAACGGAAAATTGATGGTATAGAACTTCACAATTGAAATCTCGTCGAAGTATAGTTTCTAAACCAATCAATAATCCTTTCATACAAAAATTTTGTTTGTCACAAGTACAAACCCCTAAAATTATAAACCGAAGTATTTAAACCTCGGGTCATTCTCCCTAGGAATTGCGATAAAGTGCCTTGTTATTTGTTATGAGGTATGTTTGGAGTTTTTGAGATATTAGACATGAAATGTAAATGGCAATAAAAATAAACTAACAACTAGAAAAGCTCTTGACAAGGAATGAGAATTAGAAGTCCTATCCTAGCTATCCTCCTCAATTGTGACCACAATTGTCCATTGCTACCACTTAATTAACCTCTAACCATGGAGGAAAGTCAAGTGGGTGAATCAACTTGATTCCACAAGTCCTAGCCAACTCCCAAGGGAAAGACTAGCTTTAGTGGTATCCAAATCAATTAGCAACTTCTAATTATCAATCAACAAAGGAATTAGATAACTCAAGCGTCACTAATTACTCTACCTAGGCCAAGAGGAACAAAATCTATACTAATAACTACAAGAAGCATTTCATCAAACACATAGAAGGCAATAAAAGTAAACAACATGACACTACAAGAAAAAGGCGTATTTGTAACAAAAAAAAATTGTTACAAAACGTCGAAATTTTGAAACAAAAGTTTTTTGTAACAAAAAAATGGGCCGTTGCAGTAAGTCCCGTTACAAAAAGTTTTTGTAACGAAAAATGGAACTATTACAATTCAATATGATGTTTTGTAACAATTTTTTCTGATACAAAAAACCAGAAGCCGCTACAAAAGTGGTAACAAATTTTGATCTTCAAGGTATTTTTCGTGACAATCTATTTTTTCCTGTCAAAAAATTTTGTTACAAAATATAACTTGATTTTTTAACATTTTTTTTCTTTAGTTACAAAAGTAAAATAATTATTTTGTAACATCTTTTTTAATTAACTAATATATTAACTATTTTATTAAGCAAATCTACATTTATATAATATGTAAAACATACATAATTCAAACATGCCTCATTTAGCTAAAATTGTTTTAAAAGAAAATAACATTAGTGAGTACATTGATTAGTTCTACAAGTTATATGTCTTGCACAAGTTCAACCAAAAGTTAAAAGTTCTAACATAGATTAGTGTCTCTATGAATCAAAATATTCTTGAGCCCTCAAAGTAGCATGTGGTCACGATTTCAGCACTCCTATAAATAAGAAAATCCGAAACAAAAAGTTAGGTGCATAGTCAAAAGAAATATCTTGAGGCAATCAGAAATCATGTAGCAAACAAGGGTCTATTTTGACACAGAAATTCGTCAAATAGAACTTGTTTGCTCAAACAACACAATGCAGTTTAATTGAGCAACCAAATAGGACAACAACCAAATAGTGAATAACAAAACCCAAGCTTCCAGCTTCCAACAACCAAAACAGTGAAGCACTTAACCGGATAATCAATCAATTGAGCTTAGCAACAGTTGAAAACCAAAAGCAATTAAATACCAACTCAATCAATTAATAGAATCAAAGATGAATATTGAAAACAGCTTAAGGTAAATTTCGGCAGCATTTCAGCAGTAAATTTGCCTATTTCACAATTTCAATCAATCAATTCAAATTCCATATGAATTTTTTGACCGTTAAAAACACAAAAAATCATAATGAATTCATAGGAAGGAACTAAATAAGCCAATTTCAGCAAGAAAATATGAGAAAACAATTAAAACCAATCCAACCACCAAGAAGTAGAGCAGCACTCAGCAGAACAGCAATTAATGGCCCATCATACAGCACCCAAAACAGTAAAATGAACAAAGGTAATGGATTCAGGCAGCATTTTATTAATTGAAGTTAATAACCATTACACTTGCAAGCAGCAGGGGCACAGCAGTTTATCCATTAATTCAATAGAAAATCAATCAAGCCAAACTACACGATTTCAGCAACAGATTTATCAATAAAACTAATCTCAGTTTAGCAACCATCATCTACTCCAACACAAACAACAATAACTCAGCAGCATTTCCTTTCTCATTGAATTTAACAATCATTCAACAAGCAAGCAATGAGGGGGGAAAAATCAGCAGCAACCAACAGCAAGTATAGAGCAGCAATAATAACTTAATGTGAGAAATTATTCAACAACAAATGCACACACAAATACAAGGATTACTTAAATGACTCATCATGCTTATCCACATAAGTCTGCAGTGAAACCACTTACCGTTTCACTTAAGAGGCTTGTAACAACAGCTTTTTTATCAACTTCTTTCTCATTCTCCCTTTCAGGCTCACTGTCAGTACTGGTAGGAGGTGGAAGTGCTGAAGCACCAAACATGGCTTCGTCATGAGCAGCTTGGATTTGTTCCTCCCTTCTTGCCTTGATAAGAAAATGGATTCGATCTATGTTTAGTCTTCCATACATAGATGATGCATGTATGTTAACAAGGAACAAAACTGACTATTCATGAATATAAGAAGAGGAATATACCTCTATTTTAGAATACCGGAAACTCTGACCAATTTGCTTGACCAAGAAAGCATCATCTTCAGCCACTGCAGATAGGTGGGCAAATACAATTAGTTCAATTAAGTTTCAGGCTTCAAGCCAAATCCCAAACCATTACTCATTATCATTTATAAGAAAAAATATCATTGGCATTCAATAATTAAAAGAATCACCATGACTAAGCAATGAACAATTAAAATCAGTAAGTATTGGTGGTATTAAGAAGCACACAACAACAGTACTCAACATTGGATCAATTAAAAATGAAGTTTACATTATCAGGATTCAGGTTCATATCACTTCATTTGATTAATTAATTATCAATTGGAAGTGGAGCACTGTTTTCATAAACCAGTTCAGAGTTTTCAGCAAACAACCGACCTTCCAATTGACTTATCTAAGTCTACAAAACAGATATGAACATGAAACTTGTACTCACTTAAAATAGACTGATAGATCTTTAAAATCCTTTTGAAATCAACTCAAAATTCTGTTTAAATTAAAAGTTATAGCGTTTGGAAGTTGGTGCTGCAGAACCAGAAAACCAGAAAAATCTGCAGCAACCACTAAACTTTCAAAAATCATATCTTCCAAACCACTTGGCCAAATTCCCTGAAATTTTTATGGAATATTCAAGACACACTAAAGTTTTACATAAAAATAGTTTCATCTAAAAATTAGGTCTGGACTACTCCCAAAAAGTCATTCGTTCTGCTGCCAATTATGCAGTTTTCTGTAGAAATTCTGCACAAAGTATTTCCAACAATCTCACATACCAATTCCTATATTCAAGCCTATGATTCATCTAAAACCATATTTCTAACTTTATTTTGACTAACCAAAGTTTCCCAAGAACTCTTAATTCAATATATCACAATTTCATATCATAGGTGCAACGTAACCATATTATCACAGCATCCATTCTTCAGCATCTCATCTATAACAACATATCTCAAGTTCTGATTCATAAAATCAATTTCCAGCAGCCATAGCAACATTCCATACACAAAATCAACATCAACAAGTACTAGCAGCAAGTATAACTTCAAAATACACAACATCATCAATAATCATTACATTAAATCATTAAACCAATCACCAATTATAGCTATGATTCAACTCAATACTAACAATTATTCACACAAAGCAATCATAAACCATTTACAGTTACTCATTTAATTTTATTGACATTCATAACTTCAAACATTTATTTTTAAAACAAATCCCCTACCTCAGTTAGTCGAAAACCACAAAATTAAGCATGACTTCAACTTCGTTCTAACCCGCAGCAGCAGCAATAGCCTTAAATCGGATCAGTAACGGCAATGCCAGTGAACAATTTGCAGTGGTATTGACATAACCCTAACATATTAATATCTCAGCATTCTCAATCAACCATGAAAACAGAACGGTAACAATAAGGGTTTTGGAACAAGGACAACTTACTAAAACTTGAAAGGAACAAACGACAGGGAGCAGTAGCAGTAATAGCTTTGTTTAAGCACAAGCAACCCCACGACCACCCATCACGGCAGCAGCGACTTCGGCACACAAGGAGGACCAAAAACAGAGACAAGACTGAGTAACTAACGAAGACAGTGGCTTCAGCAACAGCAGCGGCGACAACTCTCGCCAGTGACGGCGACAAGCTCTCGTAACGTTGACGGCGACTGGGTGCGGCGGCGGTCATAGGATCGGCTTCCCCTCTCTCTCATCTTCGTGCACTGTCTTTCTCTCTTCGAAGTTCGACAGTGGCTGGTCATCGGCAGAGCACAACGGCTCCTCTTCTCCCTGGCGGCGTCTCTGGCTCGTGACGTGCTCTCTCTCCCTCGACGGTGGCAGCAGCGACGACGTCTCCCTTTCTTTTCCCCCTTTCTCCTCTTCGCTCCCTCTCTTTCTTTCTTTCTTTCTTTCTTTCTTTCTTTCTTTTCGTTTGTTTTCAAAAGCAGCTGAGTATTAGGTTTTTGGGAAAGGATGGCGGTGGTGAATGGCAGTAAGACGGTGGGGTAAAAGGGTTAGGGTTTGTGTATAGAATTAGAAATTTTGGATTTAATTTGAGTAAAATATTTTTAATAAAATTAGAGTATAAAGTATTAATATTTAAAAACTAACTTAATCTCGAAACTTTAAAATATTATTTGTGATATAAAAATACTTATTGATTCTCAATAAATTACTCTAATTAAAAATACAAGGTAATACAATTAACTTTTTTTATCTTAAAAAAATATTATTTAATCATAAATCTACAAATTAATTTTAATAAAATATTTTAATTAAAGTATTAGAGATAATATAATTAATTTTCTTTGTTTATAAAAATTAAAGTATTAAATTCTAAAATCTAAAATATTTAAACCAATTCATATAAAATTCTTATTATTTTACATTTGCTAAATTTTATAATTTAAATATAAAAAGTAATTTAATAATTATAAAATCAGATAAAATCTTAAATTATTTTAAACTCAATTAATCAGAATTTATTTAATTATCTTTAATAGAATAATTTCAGAGATTAAAATACTTAATGATAAATAAATCTAAATTAGCTCTTAATAAGATCTTTTAAAATTTTTATGTCTTGCACACTATATAAAAAAATTTTTGAAATAAAATAAAATTATTTTAAAAAAAATATATACACAATTTTTTTTTACTCTTAAAGTGTTTAACACTTTGAAAAAAAATTGTTATAAAATATACTTATATTTTGGGACAAATAATTAACTTGTTACAAAACAATTGGAGTTTTTGAAACAAAAAAATATTTTTTTACAAAATATTTTGAATTTTTGTAACTTATTTTTTTTGTTACAAAATATTACAATATTTTGTAACAAAACACCATCTCGTTACAAAAACTAACATAATTTGTAACAAAATAAAACAGGTTGTTACAAAATATTATCATGTTTTGTAACAACTTGTAATGTTGTTACAAAACATTATCCTTTTGTAACAATCACTAATTATTATTACAAAATACTATTCTTTTGTAACAATTTTAAATTTGATACAAATTTTTTGTTACAAATATTCCATTTTCTTGTAGTGTGAATTGCAAGAATTAAAGAGATATCTAACTAGAATAGCAAGAGATCAACAATAGAAAAGGAAAATAATTATGAAACAACAAAGAACTTACCAATTGCATTGAAGAAGAAATGTAGATCTACAAAAGAAAGTTCATAAACTACAACTAACAATACAAAGGAATTACAAGGGAAGAAGAATTCTACAACTACAAGAGAACAATTAAGGAAAGAGAAGGAAAATTAGAAGAGAGAAGAAGAACTAGATCTAGATCTAAACCTAATCCTAATTCTAGAGAGAAGAGAGAGCTTCTCTCTCTAAAACTAACTAATCCTAATCTTAATGTGAATGAATGAGCTCAAGATGTGAATGATTCTTATTCCCCTTCAATCCTTGGTCCTTATATGCATTTTGGCGCTAAAGTTGGTTGTAAACTGGGCCCCACAGCTCCCAGAAATCGCTGGGCACGTTTTCTATTAAAAATCACGTGTGACCACCGACGCGTACGCGTACAGCATGCGTGCGCGTCCCTTGTAGTTTTTGCGATCCACGCGTGCGCGTACAGTGTGCGTGCGCGTACAGTGCGCGTGCACGTGGATGAAGATATCCAAATCTTTGGCTTTTTCATGTGTCCTCCACTTTGCATGCTTTCCTCTTCACTCCTTTGATTCATTCCTAGCCTTCTCAACCTGAAATCACTTAAAAAACAAATCAAGGCATCTAGTGGAATCAAAGGTGAATTACAATCAACAATTAAGGACCTAGAAAGCATGTTTTCACACATAAGCACAAATTGGGAGACAATCATGAAACCATGCTATTTTATTGAATAAATGTGGGCAAAAGGTCATAAAATCCACTAAATCAAGCATAAGATAAACCCTACAAATGGAGTTTATCAACCTCCCCACACTTAAACCAAGTATGTCCTCATGGTTAAACCAAGAGAAAGCAAATGGTATCAACATTTATTCAATGAAATCTAACTAAATGCAATCTACCTATATGCAACTATCTAAATGAATGTAATTGCTTGATCAAAATAAGTCAATTCCCAAGAAGCATATATGCACAAGGGCTAAGGACTAGCAAGTCTAATCCACAATGGAATTGAGTTATTAAATATTTTTATAAACTTGCAAGAAAAGTGATGATTGTAGGTGAAAACATGTAATTGAGCATCAAACCCTGACCGGAAGTGTTTGCACTCTAGTCGCTCAAGTGTTTAGGGTCGATTCACTCAATTCTCCTCTAATCATGCTTTCTAAGATTTATTTTTCTTCTAACAATCAACATTTATTTCATGCATGCATACAAGTATCATGAGGTCTTTTCATTAGGTTGTAATGGGGCTAGGGTCAAGGTAGGATGCATATTTGGTCAAGTGAGCTTGAAATTTGAATCTTTGATAAGCTCAAACTTTTCACCTAACATATGACATCCTATAAAACTTTAAAACTAACCTAACTACCCATTCTTGTTACTTTTTAACATACTCATGCACTTTCTTTTTATCATAACACATATGCATTGATCTTTATTGCTTCACTTTGGGGCATTTTGTCCCCTTTTTATTTATTTATTTCTTTCTTTCTTTTTCTATTTATTTTTTTTCTTTTCTTTTCCATACTCTTCTTTTTGTTCCTTTTTCTTTTTCTTTTATTTTTCTCATTTTTCTTTCTTTCAAACTATATACAAGAACATCAATGCATAAGGTCTATATATTTAATCAATACATGAGTATGTATCCAATTCCCAATATTTGCAACAAAATACAAAACTACCCTTTTATCCCAATGTCCCAAGTTTCCCACACTTGAAAGATACTCACACTCACTATCCTAAGCTAATCAAAGATCCAAATTAAGAACATTTATTGTTTTTCGCTTTAAGGCTTGTAATGTGATAAAATTATGAACAAGTGGGTTAAGAGTAGGCTCAAAGTTGGCTAACAATGGAGAGTAAAAGGTAGGCTATTTGGGTAAGTGAGCTAATGAAACAATGGCCTCAATCATATAAATGCATGAATACACGGAATAATGGACATAGAAAATCAAACAAATCAAAGATTACAATCATAGAAACAGAATAATTACACACAAGAAGGAAAAATAAGTGGTTATAAGATGTAACCACACCATTAGGCTCAAATCTCACAAGCTTGTGTGTTCTTAGCTCAAAAATCATGTTCCACAATATATATATAATTCAAGCAAGTTCAATGAAAAGTTTTCACTCAAATCAATTGATGCCCTATAAATAATTTTCTCGAAAAATTTCATTATTTTGACTAAGCTTATTGTGTATATATATGCAAAAGTTAAGAAAATACAACAAAGAATCCTAAAAGACCTAAAAATGAAATGCAAAAGTGTTGGAATTAGAAATTTGTCACCCAAAATCGCCGATCGGTCGGACGACCTCCCCATACTTAAAAGTTTGCACCGTCCTCGGTGTATTCAAAGATGAGCAAGGGGGTACATCGACTCTCCGGAATGCCACCTTTAGCTGGTAGATCAACCGGTGCTGCGTGTTCTTTCTCTCGCTTCCGTTTTCGCTTGCGGTGCATCAATCATGCAAAATAGAAAATAACACCATAAGATGAGAAGATATAAAAGCAAGGAAGCATACATTGCTGGAATGAGGTAATAATCACTAGAATTGAGTGAGTGAATTAGTGTGACATTTTGAAAGTAGGAATGTGAGTCCTAAATTAGGCGCCTTGTAGAACACACATTAGCATAAAAAGCTGTGTCACAAAAGAAGCACGCACTTTACTCATTCTAGTGTGCTTGAGATGCTTTAAGTAAACTTGTAAGGTAAAACAAGCATTAAAGAAGCATGAGAGCATTCAAGCCAAAAACATATGGACGCTTATGATCATGAAACACAATGCATTAAGATAAATGCACAACATCCATCAAGAAATTGCCTAATCAAGAAAAAGGATTCCAATTACATGGTGGCCAAATCATGCAATTCAAGAAGAGTTACAAGCTCGAAGGCGATCCTCATCACTTGGTATTTTCAAAAGGTAAGCATGAAGAACTTAAAACCAAGTAGCAAAATGTAACCTCAACAATAGAATCCAACAATGAATATCCAAAAACAATTATGCTAAGATAGCATGCAATTAGTAATAAGTAGCAATATATGGTAAACAAAATCAATAATCCAACACTTATAATGAAAAAGAGAAAATGAAATGAAAACTAAGCTAAGTAACTAACTAATCAACTAACTAACTAAATAATTAACCGAATAAAATAAATGGTTATCAATGGTGGTTAGAAGTGTTGGATGAGGGGTAGGAGAAGGGAAGAAGAAAGGAGAAGGAAAGAAATGGAAAGAGGAGAAGAAAAGAAGCGTAGTGAAGGAAGAACATTTGCGCATACGCGTGCACGGCGCGCGCGCGCGGATGGTGGTGCAATGGAAGCGATGCGTACGCGCAGGTCACACGTCCGCGTCGATGGCTTATTTCGAGAGTGACGCGTACGCGTCGTGTACACGTACGCGCGAGTTGGTTTTTGCTTCAGGCATAGTGCTAGCGCAGTGTAGGTGCAACTCTCGGGAAAATGGCTGGGAGTTGAAATCATGCAATCCACGCATACGCGCACATGGCGCATGCGCGTGGATGGTCGAAAACGCTTGATGCACGCGTACGCGTAAAGTGCGCGTACGCGTGGATGGCGCTCTGTTTTTCAAAATTTTTCTATGTTTTTGCACCAATCCAAGCATTCTAAACCTCGAAATAGCTACCTAAACACCTTAAAACCTTATTTAACATACTATACTACCAAATAAACTCAACAAATCAATCAAAACATGAATTTAAACTAATTACCAATATTTACAAAAGAGAAAAATGAAAAGATTTTACCATGGTGGGGGTGTCTCCCACCTAGCACTTTTGTTTATTGTCCTTAAGTTGGACTTATGGGGAGCTCCTCATCAAGGTGGCTTGTGCTTGAATTCATCTTGGAACTCCCACCAATACTTGGTTCTCCATTGTGCCCCAAGATTCCCTATTTGTTGCACCAAGTGTTGATGGAGTTCTTCACAAGCTTGGGGCTCCCAAAATTGATTCTCCTTGTGCGATCCGGGATCCCACACTTTATTTTCACACCCGTCTTGAAGTTGATCATTATTAGTCCATCTGGGTGGCATGACTTTAGAATTCTCATGTAAGCGACCAAGCATCCTCCTAAACCCAAGCAATCTAGCTCTATACCAACCCTTGTAATGCCAACCACTAATCATCTCCCTCTTGCTCTTAAAACCACAAATATTTCTAAGTTGACCATCCGTCTTAAGCAAATCATATTCAAGGGGAATAATAAAGCTTAAGTATAAGGAATTTACCCACTTGAACGGAAGAATGGATGGTGATGGCTTGGGAAGAGGTATCTCCAATGTCCTTGCAAGCTCTACTCCCTTAAATTCTTCCTTGACTACCTCCACCTCTTCACAAACTTCTTCACCTTCAATCCTTTGTTCTTCAATTTCATCTAACTCTTCTCCATCACTCAAATCATAAAAGGGAGGTTGAGAAAAATCTACCTCCACATTGCTTTCTATCTCATTGGGAGAAGGTTCTTCACACCATCTCAGCCCTAGTACACACCAAGTGGGCTCCGGAAGTGGATTTCTACAATATCTGCACTTAGTTACTCATTTTCTATAAACTTAAGTTACTAGTTTAGTATAAAAACTACTTTTAGAGATTCATTTTGGAACTCATGACAATTTTTACATTTCATATTGTATCTTCTACAGTAAGAGTCTCTAAACCCCATAGGTGGGGGTGAGGAGCTCTGCTGTGTTTCAACGGATTAATGCAATTACTACTGTTTTCTATTCAATCACGCCTGATTCTATTCTAAGATACTCACTTGTACTTAAATATAGAGAATATGATGATCCGTGACACTCATCATTATTCTCAAATCTATGAATGCGTGCTTAAAAACCACTCCCGTTCTATCTGAGCTCAACGTAGTCATTGGGCGACAGCTTGAGTGCGTATCTCTTGGGTCTCTGATCCACGGACCGAGTCCGTGAGATTAGAACCTTCGTGGTAGAGGCTAGAACCAATTGGCAGAATTCTTGGGATCCGGAAAGTCTAAACCTTGTCTGTGGTATTTCGAGTAGGATCTGGGAAGGGATGACCGTGAAGAGCTTCAAACTTGCGAATGTTGGGCGCAATGACAGTGTGCAAAAGGACAAGGGTCCTATTCCGATGCTAGCGGGAACCGACAGATGATTAGCCGTGCGGTAGCTGTACCTGGTATTTTTCATCCGAGACGAGAAATCCGACAGTTGATTAGCCGTGCAGAGATCGTACCTGGTATTTTTCATCCGAGAGGATCATGCAGCTTGCCATTGAAGGAAGCCATGCGTGTTTGGAGAAGAAGACAGTAGAAAAGCAGATATTCAGGCTACAGAGCATCTCCGGAACCTCAACCTATTCCTAATTACTGAATCACAAGTACCATTTATTTCATGTTATTTATTTTTCTTAACAAAATCATTTTTATCATTGATCTCCTGACTAAGATTTACAAGATAACCATAGCTTGCTTCAAGCTGACAATCTCTGTGGGATCAACCCTTACTCATGTAAGGTATTACTTGGACGACCCAGTGCACTTGCTGGTTAGTTGTGCGGAGTTGTGAAAAGTTTGAATCACATTTTCGTGCACCAAGTTTTTGGCGCTGTTGCCGGGGATTGTTCGAGTTTGGACAACTGACGGTTTATTTTGTTGCTTAGATTAGGAAAAATTTATCTCTTTGGTTTAGAGTCACCAAATTTGAGTCCTTTATTTTCTTTTCAAAAATCTTATTTTTCTTTATTAATCTTTAATTTTCCTTTGAGTTTTCTGTTTGAGTTTAGTTTCATGCTTTAAGTTTGGTGTCAATTGCATGTTTTAATCTTTCTTTAATTTTCAAAAATATATGCATTGTGTTCTTCATTGATATTCAAGTTGTTCTTGTTTATTTTCCTTGTTTGATCTTTAGTTTTTCTTGTTTTGTATTTTTCCTTGTTTTTCTTGTGCATTTTCGAATTATTAGTGTCCAAAGTATAAAAATTTTTAAGTTTGGTGTCCTTTGTATTTTTATTTTCTTAAAAATTTTCAAAATTTGTTCTTGGTGTTCATCTTGATCTTCAAAGTGTTCTTGGTGTTCATCTTGACATTCAAAGTTTTCTTATTTGTTTTCTTTGTTTTGATTTAAAAATTCTAAGTTTGGTGTCATTTTATTATTTTTCTCTTTCCTCATTAAATTTAAAAAAATTATCTTTTCCTTTATTTACTCATCATTTTCGAATTCCTTAGGTTGACTTATTCAAAATTTTTAAAATTTGGTAGTTTTTTGTTAGTTAAGTTAAAATTTCAAATTAAAAATTTATCTTTTTAAATCTTTTTCAATTTTCTTTTTATATTTTTCGAAAATCCTTTATAAAATTCTTCAAAAATATTTTTCTTTTCTTATTCATAATTTTTGAATCACTTGTGCTATTTTATTATTTTGATTGAAAAATTTTAAGTTTGGTGTTTTCTTGTTAAGAAAGTTTCAAGTCTTAAAATTTTAAAATCGTATCTTTTTCAAATCTTTTCTCTTATTTATTTATTTTCTTACAAGTATCTTTAATTTTAAGACATATCTTTTTCAAAACTTCCTAACCACTTTCTCTATCTTCATTTTTCGAAAATCCTCACTCATAATTTTTCAAATCTTTTTAATTAATTAATTATTTTAGTTTTCTAATTTCTTTTATTTCTTTTCTTTTAATTTTTGAAACTTATACCATTTTTCCCATTTACTTTATTTTAATTTCTTTAATTTCAAATTAGCATTAAATAAATAAAATAAAAACAAAATATTTTAATTTTTATTTTACTCTATTTTTATTTTGCAATCCACATCATCTCCCTTTATCCATCATGGACCTAAGTGGAAATGAACAGTCTAGAAGGACTCTGGGGTCATATGCTAACCCCACTACTGCTTCATATGGGAGTAGTATCTGTATACCCCCCATCAGAGCTAGCAGTTCTGAGCTAAACCCTCAGCTCATCATCATGGTGCAGTAAAATTGCCAGTATTCTGGTCTTCTACAGGAAGAACCCACTGAGTTTTTGGCACAGTTCTTACAAATTGCTGACACAGTACGTGATAAGGAAGTGGATCAGGATGTCTACAGATTATTACTGTTTCCATTTGCTGTAAAAGATCAAGCTAAGAGGTGGTTAAATAACCAACCCACAGCAAGCATAAGAACATGAAAACAGTTATCAGACAAATTCCTGAATCAATAATTCCCTCCAAAAAGGATGACACAACTAAGGCTGGACATCCAAGGCTTCAAACAAGAGGATAATAAATCTCTTTATAATGCCTGGGAGAGGTACAGAGGGATGCTAAGGAAATGCCCCTCTGAAATATTTTCAGAATGGGTATAGTTAGACATCTTCTACTACGGGCTTACAAAAAAATCTCAGATGTCTCTAGACCACTCAGCTGGTGGATCTATACACATGAGAAAGACAATTAAAGAGGCTCAAGAGCTCATTGACACAGTTGCTAGAAATCAGCATCTGTATTTAAGTAGTGAGTCCTCCATGCAAGAAGAGGCTAAAGCACTATCCACTGAACTTAGTCCTCCAGAACAAGTTGTTGAATTCAATCAGCAATTACTCCTTATAACAAAATAGTTAGCAGAATTTAAAGAGATGCTACAAGACACTAAAAATGCCAACAAGAATATGGAAGCACAATTGAACCAGACAAGACAACAGCTATCTAAACAGATAACAGAAGAGTGCCAAGCTGTTCAGTTAAGGAGTGGGAAGACATTGAATGTTTCAACTCAAGGCAGAAGAAAGCCAAGAAAGGAACAACTGACAGAGGATGGCCAGCCCACTACCCGAAATCCCTCTGAGGACAGTAAGAGCCCACAGAGGAATGATTCTGGCGTTCAAACGCCAGAAAAGGATGAAAAAGTGGCGTTAAACGCCCAATGGATGTCCAATTCTGGCGTTCAAACGCCAGAAAAGAGTGAAAAATTGGCGTTAAATGCTCATACAGCACACAATGCTGGCGTTCAAATGCCAGTAAGGGGTCAGACACCTACAAGTGTTGATAACAACCCCCTTAAGCAGGCTTTTCCAACCCTTCTGTAGGAAATAAACCTGCAGCAACTAAGGTTGAAGAATATAAAGCCAAGATGCCTTATCCTCAGAAACTCTACCAAGAGAAACAGGATAAACAATTTGCCCGCTTTGTAGACTATCTCAGGACTCTTGAAATAAAGATTCCGTTTGCAGAGGCACTTGAGCAAATACCCTCTTATGCTAAGTTCATGAAAGAGATCTTAAGTCATAAGAAGGATTAGAGAGAAACTGAAAAGTTTTTCCTCACTGAAGAATGCAGTGCAGTCATTCTGAAAAGCTTACAGAGAAGCTTAAAGATCCCGGAAGCTTTATGATACCATGGAAATTAGAGGATGCTTGTACCAAGACAGCTTTATGTGATCTTGGGGCAAGTATCAACCTAATACCTGCATCCACTATCGAAAAGCTTGGTTTAACTGATGAAGTTAAACCAACCCAGATATGCCTCCAACTTGCTGATGGCACCATTAAAATTCCATCAGGCGTAATTGAGGACATGATTGTCAAGGTTGGGCTATTCGCCTTTCCCACTGACTTTGTAGTGCTGGAAATGAAGGAGCACAAGAGTGCAACTCTCATTCTAGGAAGACCTTTCCTAGAAACTGAACGAACCTTCATTGACGTCCAAAAAGGGGAGATAACCCTGAGAGTCAATGTGTAACACCCTAACTACCAAAGCTCACGCTTCCGGCTGCGCAACTCTTATAGCTCGGGCATTACGACGACACTTATACTATTTAATACTAGAATATGAGCCTGTTTAAAAAATTTAAACCGTGACACCGCTTCCAAAAATATTTTCGTTCGCTAACGTACATCTATAAATACCATACAACTTACAAAATCTCATAAAGAGTACATCCATATATATACATACATACATACATACATATATATATATATATATATATATATATATATATATATATATAAATAATATTACAAGCAATAATCAATACAATTCCTATCCCTCTTACAGATTATATCAAGATAAAGGCGAGGGTACAATAAACCATAACTAAAACAATACAGAGTATCACAACAACAATTAAATAAGCTCTTCGTAACTTCTGCGCCCATATCCTGAAAGGGAAAAAATGTAGGGGGGTGAGAACATCATCCTCAAAAGGGTTCTCAGTAGAGGGTTTTTGGGAATTACTGTAATAGGATACGTAGAGATAAACCGTACCAGTGATTAATAACCATCCTATGCCTCTTTTCAAAAACAACAGCTTACAATAAAAGTAAAGTCGGAAATCTTTTCTGAAAGAGGAATCCGTTCAATTCTCAAAAACTCAAAAGCCTTTCAAAACAGTTTATCTATGCTGAACCAAAATAGCTTTTCATACTTTATTCCAAACCAGAAACACAAAACCGAAATCAACCATCGGTTCATCTCATTTCAACCACGACTATAGGCCCAAACAATCCAACCATCAACCAAATCACCACAGTCCAACAGAGTCCCAGTAGCAAACACACATAGGAAGATGCAAGCACAAACAAATAGTTATTACAAGTAGAACAATTAGCAATTAATCACATAGGCAAACCAAGTATAATATGCACACCCAAACAATGTCACATAGATGCATATGATGCATGCCTGTCCCTAGTGGCTGATGATATCATCTGTCGGTTATATAGCCAACCCGACACGTCCTGGTAGCTAACCATGGACAGAAACACCCATTGTGGAGCAAGTAGGTTTGAGCTACAACCCCATTGCTACTACCCGCTCAACCCAGAGCCAGTGGAATAACCACTACTGCAGCTACTACCCAGGCGGGTGTTTAACAGCTCAACCTGGAGCGAGTGGAATCACCACTACTACCGCTACTACCCAGGCGTCACAGTCTCTGACCTGGAGCAAGTGGGATGAACCACAACCCTTGCTACTACCTAGGTATCTCAAGCATATATTCATTCAGTCCCAGTTATGGATCAACATCCATCTCAGCCATCCGGCTTAAATTCATAATTCATAGTCAGCCATACGGCCCATAACTCATTCGGCAATCAGCCATAAATCAATATCATACACAGCCATTCCGGCTCACGGTTCAATCCAAAACCAGCCAATATTCATAATCATACATAGCCATTCCGGCCCATAACAAAACAGCACTTCCACCACTCAACATCATCAAATTCATAAAACCGGCATTTAAGCCATAAATCACTTTTCTCAAGCCATTTCACTTTGAAATCAAATTTCAACTCTTTTCAGCCTTGGCTTTAAAGATCTCATTTCTCAAATCATCTCAGGCTCACAAGCCACTTTTACTCAAAGTGAGTTCCCTTTTTAAAACAAAGCCACTCTCGGCATTTTCTTTCCAAAACTTCCAAAACCATGGAAAGTTAAAGATTCCTTTTGAATCATTCAAAATCACCCATCCAACAATGGGATTTTTGTAACAAAAGTTCCTCGGCAGAGTCCCAAGTCCTTAGGGGAGAATAGCATAACTCATTTCGCCAAATTCATTTAAAATCATTAAAACCTTGGCTTTCCGAATTGAGTAATAAAATAAGATCTAAGCCAAACCGAGTCATGTAATCATTTACTTCTTTCAAAGTCGTTTCCTTTACTTAGGCAAAACCAACTTTGACCCCCATGATAAATTCTAGAACGTTTCAACTGTTCAAATTGTTTTAGTCTTGCAAGAATTCAGAATTCAAAGAGTACTTAAAACCTTTCTCAAAACATTTCAAAATGAAACTTGTCAATAGACATTCAAGTTCTTTCAAAGTCATTGAAACTTCTTTAATTGAAACCCCCAAGTCAAATTCAAAGGCATAAACCCTTTT
Organism: Arachis hypogaea; assembly: GCF_003086295.3. Classification (NCBI taxonomy): domain Eukaryota; kingdom Viridiplantae; phylum Streptophyta; class Magnoliopsida; order Fabales; family Fabaceae; genus Arachis; species Arachis hypogaea. Next base: position 59,023,689 of record NC_092054.1, read on the forward strand.
CACATCCAAACAGCTTTAAAACACAAGTTTCATCTAAATAACCTTCTCCTGAAAGAGATACAATGCCTTTCTTAAGAAGCAAGACTAAATCATAATTTTCTCTTTATTAATTCATTTCGAAAGCATGAATCATCCTTTTCTCGATAATTCAAATAAAATAGTAGAAGTCTTTAACTCATCATTTTCCAGACAACATTTCAATAAAGACTCGGATTTTATAGAAATTTCGGCAGCACTTCCCCTAAAACTTGGACTTTTGCCACCCGGTTCGGGTCCAAACTAAACCGTTTCTCATTCCTTTTCAACAGCTCAAAACCAGAAATCAATTCAAAAGCAAGCTAAATCCAACAGTCGCCTCAATGGCATACCTCAAGAAAACCATTTCAAAAAATGAACTCAATATCAACCGATTTAACTCATTTATAAAGCTTTAAAGAATCGGTTCAGCAATAAACCATTTATCAAAACCAGAGCAATTAAAGCAACCCAGGCTAAATTTCAAGAGCATTCTATCTTTCACATCATCAAAATAATTGACTCAATTCAAACCAATCCTCAACGGATTAAACTCATTTCAAATATTTAAAGAATCAACTTCAAACATTACATTTCACAAGCCACACAATAATTCAGCCAAACCAACATCCATAGTCATTCGAGTCAATCAATTGATACATAAGGCAGATATAATCACCAAATACACAATATCTCACATCAGTACCCATATGTAATAATTCCAATAATAAACTATAGTTTTTGGAAAGCGCCCCTACCTCAAAACGCAGACCATAACCCAAACGTCTCACAGAGTCCTTTCCTCCTCAGCCTAAATTGACGGCAACCAAAACCTCGGTTCCAAGCCACTTTCGCAATAGTCTCAACAACTCTATTCGCAACATACAACAACCGAAACTCAATCGTATAGCAATTAATGCCACAAACCTCAGCGTATGCTAACAGAACAGTAACTAAGGGGCTTTCAAATCGAAAATGCTTACCGAACGAAGGAGCAGCTGAACCGAAACAGCGGCGATCTTTGAACCGGTTCGGCAGCAACCCGGCAGCCACCTCAAGTAGCAGCGGCGACTGAACTTCGGCAATGGCACCTGAAACCCACATACAGAGACGTTAAAGCTTTTAGAATCTTAAACAAATGAAGACCGAATTCAAAAACCCTTACCGGCAGAGTTTTCCGGCAACGGCAGCGGGGTTTTCCGGCAGCCAGGCACGGCGGCGCGACTCAACGCAAAACCAGGCAGAGCGGCGGCAGCCTTCAGCAACTCCGGTGAGCTTCCTCAACAACGGTGATGGTCGGAGTTTCGGCGGTGCTAACCGAGGCTTGCCGGCGGCAGGAACGGCGGCGATAGCTCTTTCTCGGCGAACCGAAACAGCAAACATAGAAGGGTTTCATCTTGCTTCTGTGCTGCTGGCAAGGACAACTACCCAGCTCCGGCGACGGCGAGTTCGCAGTAGCAGCGGCGGTATCCAGGTGCGACGGCGGCGCGCAAGACAGTGCCCCTCTCTCTTCACCACGAGCTCCCTCCCTTTCTCCTGCGATGGTGGTCCTCCGGCGTGACACCAATCACAACAGGGACGGCGGCGGCGAGACCCCAACAGCAACGAGTTTCCCAGCGACAGAGCACACCGGCTGGAGGTCACGGCGACATGAGAGGTTTCCAACGCGGTGGTTAGACCTCAGCTCGCCCTCAGATCTTGCTCTCCCTCCTCCGCGCGTCTGACTCCTTCCCTCTCTTCCATTGTTGACGATGGCAGCAACAACCAGTGATGGACTGGACGCGACTGGGCGGCGACGTCATGAGCTCGATGGCGAGGGCTCGGTGGCGCGGCGGCGGGCATGGTGGCTACGGCCTCCCTCCCTCCGGATCTCCTTCTTTTCTTTCACAGGGGACCGTGTGTGTTTATGAAAAAGGGGGGTGGCTGCTGCTGCTACTATCATCAATAATATGCAGCTAGGGTTGGCTTTTGGAAGGGAAAATGTGGACTCCATTAGGGTTAGGGGCATTTTTGTAATTTCACTCAAAAATAAGGATAATATAGTAATTGAAACCCAAATTAAATCCAACACTAATTGTATATAGAAAATACTATTTGCTCATCAATTTCACAAATTATTTTCAATAAAATGCCCAAATCTAAAAATTAGAAATAATATACTTAATTTCTTCATTTTCCAAAATAGCAGTAATAATATTTAAAATATTACTTATCTAATCCAAATCATATAAAATCCTTATTATTTCATAACTATCAACCTTATACTTTAAATATAGAAAATAATTCAATAATTATAAAATTGGATAATAATCATAACTTATCTCAAATCCAATAAATCAAAACTTGCCTTAATTATCTTTAATAAAATAATCTCTGAAATTAAGGCTATAAATAACTGTAGGATTTGAGACTTGATCATAATAAGACTTTTCAAAGATTCTGGATCTTACATTCTACCCACCTTATAAAAATTTTCGCCCTCGAAAATTGATACAAAATGAAAGAAATTCCATAACAGTTCACCCTTGAACACATTTAAGGAAGAAGCAAAAATATCTCAAAATATAATCATATATACGATTTTCAAATTCCTTGATTGTCATAAGCATAAGGATGTAAAGGTAGGAGTGTGATTGCAAAGCAAACGTTACAAGATAGGCTCAATGCACAAGGTCATATGATCTCAAAGCTTTACAAAAACTTGAGGTACCAAATAGGATGCAAATCAAGATGGGCGTTCACAAAGCAATAATGACATGGGTCAAACATGTGATAGTAAGGCAAGGCATTGAAGGTTATAAAACATGATGGGGTTAAAACGACGTGCTTATTATCCGCACACTAATCTCATATCAACCTCAAGGCTTCCACTTTCTAACCTCATCAGGCACTTTTCAACCTCTTAGCCAATCATAAGCCTAACACCCGCAAGCTCGTTTGCAAGGGACAAAACGCCCACAACTCATCATAACGTTACACCTACCGCTTCACCTTCCATATACACATATCACGTCTTAAAGAACTAATGCATCGCGTTACGTATACGTCTACAAGTCGCACGTGATATCAAACAATTCTCGAGTCTACTCAGAAGGATACAAGATTTAGAAATGAGAGTCAAATGTCAAGGATAGCAATAATAGATTTGAGAGAATATATCCAATCCCAGATAACCAAGGATACTCAAGCAATGAAGTTTGCTAGACACAATTCAATTGACAACCTCAAAGATAACCCTTGAATCAAAGAAATCCAATATGATCAACAAGAAGAAAATTCAGCATATTATTTTGAAGCAAACTCAAGTTGAGTCGAAGAAGTATGAAGTTTATAGAGAAGAATCTCTCAAACCCAAGATAAAGCTCACAAAACTTCAAGAGCACGATTAAAAACACTTCCGAATACATTGTTCATAAAAGAATCGAAAACTTGCAGGAAAATCACCTCGCAATCTAAAAGAAAAGTTAAGCAACAAATATCCTTCAAGAGAATAGCAAAAGCATAAACGTGGCTTTGCTCTAGTCCAATTTCACGTCGAAGTAGATTATGTAGAGTTTTAAAAACAAGATGCTCACAAGTTTGGCTAGGAGCTAAAATATTCCCTCAAATATTTTAGAAAGATAATTAGGTGCACAACTTAACCAAAAGCAATAATAAAACTCAGAAGAGAAATCAAATGCTTGTTCAAAAATCTCCAAAGACCATATTCAAACAAGTGTGTATAACATTCATAGCAAGGGCGAAAGAGGAAGTTAAACTCTTTTTAGAAAGAAAATCCGAAGTAAAAGTTCGCTTATAAATTGGTAAAGGAAACAAGTGGTGCGTTACAAACAAACTGGTTTCCACTAAACACGGAAGCTTTTCAAAACTTCATTTAAAATAGCGCATGCCAACTTTAAAACAATTTTGCCAAAAATTGAACAATGGTCTCAATTATAACCAAGCAATTGAAAAATAAGTTCAATTTAGAACTTATTCAAAGAGAATTCAATCTGCTTTATAAAATTCAAAACAAGTCTCCAAAAGTATACTTGAAATCACCATCTCGCAATAATATTCAAGAAAATTGGGATGTACTTGAAAAGGAGTCAAGCCATACAAGAAAAGATCTTAAATCAAAATAGTTCAAACAAGATCCACTAGGCATGAGACATCAAATAAGCTTTCAATTGATCCAAAAGAATACAAAAGTTATAGAAAAGACAACTCAATCATTAGTAATCTCTGAAGGATAAGTCTTTGACTAAAAACTCTGGTAGAGACAATGAGAGGATAAATGATGCACTATTTTGAAACGAATCAAACTGAATCACATAAGGATGAGATTCGCCAGAGAAGAAAAACCAAAATCAATGGTAATGTTTACAAGATGTAAAAGATTAGTTAAAAACAGAATCACGTATGACATTCATAGAGGTGAAAAACTTAAGAAGGAACGAGTTCGTTCATAAGAAGAAAGCTATGAGTCCAACATTTTCAAAAGAATAACAATGGCATCAACAATGTAGTATGCTAAACCGAACTCAAGTAAAAAAAATAATTTAGGTAAAGTTTATCAACAAAAATCAACCGGAATAAAAGCGAAGAATTCCTTCTTCCCAGAATTTCGAAAAATGCCCAAGTGCATAATCAGATAAAGGCGTGTGATGGAACTATAGTAAAATTACTAGGAAGTCTAATTGTATTTTAAGTAGGTGCAGTTCTATAAACCAGTAAAAGTACGGCCGAGGTATTAGGAGTAAATAATTGTCAAACTGTATAAGAAATCTTCAAAGTTCATATATAGATAAGTATGTATCTAATCAACAGTAATTTTTATAAAAATCTCAAAATTGGCTGTAATCACTGTCAAATAAGAGGAAAACTGAATCAACAAGTTCTCTAAGAATGAACTCGGAATCCGGAGTTAAAAGTCACAGCACATTAAGACAAGTTCAAGGCTATATCAAAGAATACTTGAATTAAGAAGAACTCAAATAGAGGAAGGTAGGTGCAACAAGGATCTCAAACAAGCATATGCACTTAAGATCAAACAAGAATGCATGTGGATAGAGGAATAGAGTGGAACATCAAACTACTTTTCAAGGGGATTAGCAAACAAGAACTTTAAGTTAGGATATGAAAGAACAAGTCGACTCGAATAAAATTCAAGACACACAACTGAATAGCCTCGAGAAATAGTTTTTAACGTTCCCAATGCCCACGATTCGCTTTACTCAAAACTCGTATTTCATCTATGATAACCCATCAGTACTTTCATATACATAATTCACTAGTATTAAGCCGGCCAAACTTAATACCAAGAATTATGCAATGCAAGACTAACAGCGTTAATCAATAGATCGTCATGTGCATAAAGCTCTAATTCTCGTCATTTGACAAGACCTATTCCATGACAAACGCTCAGAGCATGCAACTGAAGCATAGTCAGTCCATTCCTCAGGCTCTACAGGAAGAACTGCTCTGATACCATAATGTAACACCCTAACTACCAAAGCTCACGCTTCCGGCTGCGCAACTCTTATAACTCGGGCATTACGACGAAACTTATACTATTTAATACTAGAATATGAGCCTGTTTAAAAAATTTAAACCGTGACACCGCTTCCAAAAATATTTTCGTTCGCTAACGTACATCTATAAATACCATACAACTTACAAAATCTCATAAAGAGTACATCCATATATATACATACATATATATATATAAATAATATTACAAGAAATAATCAATACAATTCCTATCCCTCTTACAGATTATATCAAGATAAAGGCGAGGGTACAATAAACCATAACTAAAACAATACAGAGTATCACAACAACAATTAAATAAGCTCTTCGTAACTTCTGCGCCCATATCCTGAAAGGGGAAAAATGTAGGGGGGTGAGAACATCATCCTCGAAAGGGTTCTCAGTAGAGGGTTTTTGGAAATTACTGTAATAGGATACGTAGAGATAAACCGTACCAGTGATTAATAACCGTCTTATGCCTCTTTTCAAAAACAACAGCTTACAATAAAAGTAAAGTCGGAAATCTTTTCTGAAAGAGGAATCCGTTCAATTCTCAAAAACTCAAAAGCCTTTCAAAACAGTTTATCTATGCTGAACCAAAATAGCTTTTCATACTTTATTCCAAACCAGAAACACAAAACCGAAATCAACCATCGGTTCATCTCATTTCAACCACGGCCCTAGGCCCAAACAATCCAACCATCAACCAAATCACCACAGTCCAACAGAGTCCCAGTAGCAAACACACATAGGAAGATGCAAGCACAAACAAACAGTTATTACAAGTAGAACAATTAGCAATTAATCACATAGGCAAACCAAGTATAATATGCACACCCAAACAATGTCACATAGATGCATATGATGCATGCCTGTCCCTAGTGGCTGATGATATCATCTGTCGGTTATATAGCCAACCCGACACGTCCTGGTAGCTAACCATGGACAGAAACACCCATCGCGGAGCAAGTAGGTTTGAGCTACAACCCCATTGCTACTACCCGCTCAACCCAGAGCCAGTGGAATAACCACTACTGCGGCTACTACCCAGGCGGGTGTTTAACAGCTCAACCTGGAGCGAGTAGAATCACTACTACTACCGCTACTACCCAGGCATCACAGTCTCTGACCTGGAGCAAGTGGGACGAACCACAACCCTTGCTACTACCCAGGTATCTCAAGCATATATTTATTCAGTCCCAGTCATGGATCAACATCCATCTCAGCCATCCGGCTTAAATTCATAATTCATAGTCAGCCATACGGCCCATAACTCATTCGGCAATCAGCCATAAATCAATATCATACACAGCCATTCCGGCTCACGGTTCAATCCAAAACCAGCCAATATTCATAATCATACATAGCCATTCCGGCCCATAACAAAACAGCACTTCCACCACTCAACATCATCAAATTCATAAAACCGGCATTTAAGCCATAAATCACTTTTCTCAAGCCATTTCACTTTGAAATCAAATTTCAACTCTTTTCAGCCTTGGCTTTAAAGATCTCATTTCTCAAATCATCTCAGGCTCACAAGCCACTTTTACTCAAAGTGAGTTCCCTTTTTAAAACAAAGCCACTCTCGGCATTTTCTTTCCAAAACTTCCAAAACCATGGAAAGTTAAAGATTCCTTTTGAATCATTCAAAATCACCCATCCAACAATGGGATTTTTGTAACAAAAGTTCCTCGGCAGAGTCCCAAGTCCTTAGGGGAGAATAGCATAACTCATTTTGTCAAATTCATTTAAAATCATTAAAACCTTGGCTTTCCGAATTGAGTAATAAAATAAGATCTAAGCCAAACCGAGTCATGTAATCATTTACTTCTTTCAAAGTCGTTTCCTTTACTTAGGCAAAACTAACTTCGACCCCCATGATAAATTCTAGAACGTTTCAACTGTTCAAATTGTTTTAGTCTTGCAAGAATTCAGAATTCAAAGAGTACTTAAAACCTTTCTCAAAACATTTCAAAATGAAACTTGTCAATAGACATTCAAGTTCTTTCAAAGTCATTGAAACTTCTTTAATTGAAACCCCCAAGTCAAATTCAAAGGCATAAACCCTTTTCACATCCAAACAGCTTTAAAACACAAGTTTCATCTAAATAACCTTCTCCTGAAAGAGATACAATGCCTTTCTTAAGAAGCAAGACTAAATCACAATTTTCTCTTTATTAATTCATTTCGAAAGCATGAATCATCCTTTTCTCGATAATTCAAATAAAATAGTAGAAGTCTTTAACTCATCATTTTCCAGACAACATTTTAATAAAGACTCGGATTTTATAGAAATTTCGGCAGCACCTCCCCTAAAACTTGGACTTTTGCCACCCGGTTCGGGTCCAAACTAAACCGTTTCTCATTCCTTTTCAACAGCTCAAAATCAGAAATCAATTCAAAAGCAAGCTAAATCCAACAGTCGCCTCAATGGCATACCTCAAGAAAACCATTTCAAAAAATGAACTCAATATCAACCGATTTAACTCATTTATAAAGCTTTAAAGAATCTGTTCAGCAATAAACCATTTATCAAAACCAGAGCAATTAAAGCAACCCAGGCTGAATTTCAAGAGCATTCTATCTTTCACATCATCAAAATAATTGACTCAATTCAAACCAATCCTCAATGGATTAAACTCATTTCAAATATTTAAAGAATCAACTTCAAACATTACATTTCACAAGCCACACAACAATTCAGCCAAACCAACATCCATAGTCATTCGAGTCAATCAATTGATACATAAGGCAGATATAATCACCAAATACACAATATCTCACATCAGTACCCATATGTAATAATTCCAATAATAAACTATAGTTTTTGGAAAGCGCCCCTACCTCAAAACGCAAACCATAACCCAAACGTCTCACAGAGTCCTTTCCACCTCAGCCCGAATTGACGGCAACCAAAACCTCGGTTCCAAGCCACTTTCGCAACAGTCTCAACAACTCTATTCGCAACATACAACAACCGAAACTCAATCGTATAGCAATTAATGCCACAAACCTCAGCGTATGCTAACAGAACAGTAACTAAGGGGCTTTCAAATCGAAAATGCTTACCGAACGAAGGAGCAGCTGAACCGAAACAACGGCGATCTCTGAACCGGTTCGGCAGCAGCCCGGCAGCCACCTCAAGTAGCAGCGGCGACTGAACTCCGGCAATGGCACCTGAATCCCACATACAGAGATGTTAAAGCTTTCAGAATCTTAAACAAATGAAGACCGAATTCAACAACCCTTACCGGCCGAGTTTTCCGGCGACGACAGCGGGGTTTTCCGGCAGCCAGGCACGGCGGCGCGACTCAACACAAAACCAGGCAGAGCGGCGGCAGCCTTCAGCAACTCCGGTGAGCTTCCTCAACAACAGTGATGGTCGGAGTTTCGGCGGTGCTAACCGAGGCTTGCCGGCGGCAGGAACGGCGGGGATAGCGCTTTCTCGGCGAACCGAAATAGCAAATATAGAAGGGTTTCATCTTGCTTCTGTGCTGCTGGCAAGGACAACTGCCCAGCTCCGGCGACGGCGAGTTTGCGGTAGCAGCGGCGGTATCCAGGTGTGACGGCGGCGCGCAAGACAGCGCCCCTCTCTCTTCACCACGAGCTCCCTCCCTTTTTCCTACGATGGTGGTCCTCCGGCGCGACACCAATCACAACAGGGACGGCGGCGGCGAGACCCCAACAGCAACGAGTTTCCCAGCGACAGAGCACACCGGCTGGAGGTCACGGCGACGTGAGAGGTTTCCGACGCGGTGGTTAGACCTCAGCTCGCCCTCAGATCTTGCTCTCCCTCCTCCGCGCATCTGACTCCTTCCCTCTCTTCCATTGTTGACGATGGCAGCAACAACCAGCGATGGACTAGACGCGACTGGGCGGTGACGTCATGAGCTCGATGGCGAGGGCACGGTGGCGCGGCGGCGGGCGTGGTGGCTACGGCCTCCCTCCCTCCGGATCTCCTTCTTTTCTTTCACAGGGGACCGTGTGTGTTTATGAAAAAGGGGGGTGGCTGCTGCTGCTACTATCATCAATAATATGCAGCTAGGGTTGGCTTTTGGAAGGGAAAATGTGGACTCCATTAGGGTTAGGGGCATTTTTGTAATTTCACTCAAAAATAAGGATAATATAGTAATTGAAATCCAAATTAAATCCAACACTAATTGTATATAGAAAATACTATTTGCTCATCAATTTCACAAATTATTTTCAATAAAATGCCCAAATCTAAAAATTAGAAATAATATACTTAATTTCTTCATTTTCCAAAATAGTAGTAATAATATTTAAAATATTACTTATCTAATCCAAATCATATAAAATCCTTATTATTTCATAACTATCAACCTTATACTTTAAATATAGAAAATAATTCAATAATTATAAAATTAGATAATAATCATAACTTATCTCAAATCCAATAAATCAAAACTTGCCTTAATTATCTTTAATAAAATAATCTCTGAAATTAAGGCTATAAATAACTATAGGATTTGAGACTTGATCATAATAAGACTTTTCAAAGATTCTGGATCTTACACAATGAGGATGAGTTTAAGTTGAATGCTGTCAAAGCTATGCAGCATCCAGACACATCAAAGGACTGTATGAGCGCTGATATTATTGACTCCCTGGTGGAAGAGGTCAATATGACTGAGAGTCTCGAATCAGAGCTAGAGGACATTTTTAAAGATGTTCAGCCTGATCTGGAGGAACCAGAGAAAACAGAAGAAACTCTGAAAACTCCTCAGGAAGAGGAAAAGCCTCCTAAATCCGAGCTCAAACCACTACCACCATCCATGAAATATGCATTTCTGGGAGAAGATGACACTTTTCCTGTGATCATAAGCTCTACATTAGAACCACAGGAAGAGAAAGCATTAATTCAGGTGCTAAGGACACACAAGACAGCTCTTGGGTGGTCCATAAGTGATCTTAAGGGCATTAGTCCAGCCAGATGCATGCACAAGATCCTATTGGAGGATGATGCTAAGCCAGTGGTTCAACCACAGAGGCGGCTGAATCCAGCCATGAAGGAGGTGGTACAGAAAGAGGTCACTAAGTTACTAGAGGCTAGGATTATTTATCCTATTTCTGATAGCCCCTGGGTGAGCCCTGTCCAAGTTGTCCCAAAGAAGGAAGGCGTGACAGTGGTTCATAATGAAAAGAATGAACTAGTTCCTACAAGAACAGTTACAGGGTGGTGTATATGTATTGACTATAGAAAGCTCAATACAACCACCAGGAAGGATCATTTTCCTTTACCATTCATAGACCAGATACTAGAGAGACTAGCAGGTCATGAATACTACTGCTTTTTGGATGGCTATTCAGGTTACAACCAAATTGCAGTAGATCCTCAGGATCAAGAGAAAACAACATTCACATGTCTATCTGGAGTATTTGCCTACAGAAGGATGCCATTTGGTCTGTGTAATGCACCTGCAACCTTTTAGAGGTGCATGCTCTCTTTTTTCTCTGATATAGTAGAGAAATTTCTGAAAATCTTCATGGATGACTTCTCAGTATTTGGAGACTCATTCGGCTCCTGTCTTGACCATCTAGCACTTGTTCTGAAAAGGTAACAAGAGACTAACCCGGTTTTAAACTGGAAGAAATGTCACTTTATGGTGACTGAAGGAATTGTCCTTGGGCACGAAATTTTGAATAATGGAATGGAGGTGGATCAAGCTAAGGTAGAGGTAATTGAAAAATTACCACCACCTGCCAATGTTAAGGCAATCAGAAGCTTTCTGGGGCATGCAGGATTCTATAGGAGGTTTATAAAGGATTTTTCAAAAATTGCAAAACTTCTGAGCAATTTGCTAGCTGCTGACACGCCATTTATATTTGACATAGAGTGTCTGCAGGCGTTTAAGACTCTGAAAGCTAAGCTGGTCACAGCACCAGTTATTTCTGCACCAGACTGGTCATTACCATTCGAACTAATGTGTGATGCCAGTGATCATGCCATTGGTGCAGTATTGGGATAGAGGCATGACAAGCTTCTGCATGTCATTTATTATGCTAGCCATGTTTTAAATGACGCACAGAAAAACTACACAACCACAAAAAAGGAGTTGCTTGCAGTGGTTTATGCCATTGACAAGTTCAGATCTTATTTAGTAGGATCAAAAGTAATTGTGTACACTGACCATACTGCTCTAAAATATCTCCTCACAAAGCAGGATTCAAAACCCAGACTCATAAGATCGATGCTGCTTCTGCAAGAGTTTGATATATAAATAAGAGACAAAAAAGGGACAGAGAACCAAGTAGCCGATCACTTGTCCCGGATAGAACCAGTAGCAGGAGCGTCCCTCCCTCCTACTGAGATCTCTGAAACCTTTCCAGATGAGCAAGTCTTTGCCATTAAGAAAGTACCATGGTTTGCAGACATTGCAAACTATAAAGCTGTGAGATTTATACCCAAGGAGTACAGTAAGGTGCAAACAAAAAAATTGATTTCTGATGCAAAGTACTACTTGTGGGATGAACCATATCTCTTTAAGAGGTGTGCAGATGGAGTAATCCGTAGATGTGTGCCTAGAGAAGAGGCACAGAAGATCCTATGGCATTGTCATGGATCACAATATGGAGGACATTTTGGAGGTGAGCGAACAGCTGCAAAGGTCCTCCAATGTGGCTTTTACTGGCCTACTCTCTAATTAGAGACTCCCAAGAGTTTGTACGTAACTGTGATAGTTGCCAGAGAGCTGGTAATCTGCCTCATGGTTATGTCATGCCTCAGCAAGGGATCTTAGAGATTGAGTTGTTTGATGTATGGGGTATTGACTTTATGGGACCTTTCCCACCATCATATTCAAACACTTATATTCTGGTGGCAGTAGATTATGTATCTAAATGCTAAAATTTACAAAGAGAAAGCAAAAAGATGGCATGACAAAAAGTTGTCATCTAGAGTCTTTGAGCCAGGGCAGAAGGTTCTGCTGTTTAACTCCAGACTCAGATTGTTCCCTGGGAAATTGAAATCCCGGTGGAAGGGACCATATGTGATTACAAGTGTGTCACCATATGGATATGTGGAGCTTCAGGATATTGATTCTGACAAAAAATTCATTGTTAATGGACAGAGAGTCAAACATTATCTTGAAGGCAATGTTGAGCAAGAGTGCTCAAAACTGAGACTAAATTAACAACTTAGTAAAAGTCCAGCTAAAGACAGTAAAGAAGCGCTTGCTGGGAGGCAACCCAGTCATTATCAAAAATTAGATGTTTATAACAATTATATAAGTCCATTTAATTTTGTTATTCATGTTTGTTAAATGCTTTTCAGTGAACAAGTCAAGGAAATGAAGGTTCAGAATATAAAGCAGAGGAATCACAGAGAAAAAGAGCTCACTGGCGTTAAAATGCCAGTAAAGAGGCAATTTGGGCATTAAACGCCAGAATGGCTACCATTCTGGGCGTTTAACGCCAGTAAAGGTATCATTCTGGGTGTTAAACACCAGAATAGGCAGCATTCTGGGCGTTTAACGCTAGAAATGGCAGCATTCTGGGTGTTCAGAAAAATGCCCAGTGAAGAAGGATTTCTGGCGTTTAACACCAGCCAGGGTACCTGGCTGGGCGTTAAACGCCCAAAATGGCCACCAGATGGGCGTTAAACGCTAGAATGGCTATCATTCTGGGCGTTTAATGCCAGCACAGCAAGGAAGAGGTAATTTCGTTTCCAATTCAAATTTTTTCGAATTTTCATGTTTTAATTCATAATTTTCTGCATCAAAATATTACAAACATTCACTTTTTAATTTCCATTCCCAAAAATCAATAATCTTATAAATTCTTTTTAATTCTTTTTCAATTCTTTGCAATTCTTTTTCAAAACGTTTTTGAAAACTCATTTATCTTTCCAATTTCTTTTCAAATCTTTTTAATTCATTCATATTATCTTTTATTTCTTAGATGCATAAACAAAAATTCAGATTTAACTTCCTCATATCTTTTTCAAATCTTGATTATTTTACAAATTGTATCTTTCATCAATCATATCTTTCTATCTTATCTTTTTCAAAAATAAATTGAAACCCATTCCCTCCTCTTTTCCATACACATTCGGCCAGCCCATCCTCCCTCATCATTCGAATCCTTTTCTCAATCTATTCTTCTTCTTTCTTTTTATTTTTGCTTGAGGACAAGAAAATCTTTAAGTTTGGTATGATTCCTGTGATCCCTGAGCTAAAATAAACGAATCTCATGGCTCCCAAAAGAAGATAAACCACTTCAAGAGGCAAGAAAGAAAGCAATCCAAAGCCACTGTGGAAGCATGAGAATTTTTGCACCAAAGAACATGTAGACCATTACCTCAAAATTGTGTGCAGAAGATCAGTGATCCTGAAAGTTAGGTTCAATCTGAAAGAAGACGAATACCCGGAGATACAAGAACAGATTGAAAATAGGGGGCTGGGAAGTCCTGGCTAATCCTGAGATACATGTTGGAAGAAACATGGTCCAGGAGAGGGAAGATTATTTACTTCCACTTTGACAATGTGAGAGAAGTTCTCAAGCTTCCTCAACTGCAAGATGATCCAGAATCCTTTAATAGGAGAATGGCCAAAGATAAAAGGCTAGATCAAGTTTTAGAGGACATATGCCTCCCTGGAACCGAGTGGATTACCAATACAAAAGGTGTCCCAAACCAGCTAAAGAGAGGAGATCTCAAACCAGTTGCTAGAGGTTGGCTGGATTTCATTGGGCGTTCTATACTCCCAACCAGCAACCGTTCTGAAGTCACTGTCAAGAGAGTAGTGATGATTCACTATATTATGCTGGGAAAAGAAGTAGAGATTCATCCGCTGATTCCTGGTGAAATTTACATATTTGCAAACAAGGAATCCATTGATGCTAAATTGGCTTACCCAAGCTTGATCAGTCTGTTATATAAAGATGCGGGAGTACAGATAGGCATGGATGAATATATCCCAATTGAACGCCCAATCACCAAAAAGGTGATGGATGGACCTCAAGTTCAAGACAACCCCATCAAGAGAAGGGCGCATGAGCTCCTCCCAGAAATTTCTCAATTTGAATATTGGACCCGCTTAGAAGCATCTGTCACCAAGCTGCAAGAAGCTATGTATCAACTCAAAGAAGAGCAGCAGAATCAAAACAGCATGCTCTGCAAACTGATCAAAGAACAAGAGAAACAAGGGCGTGAGATATAGGAACTAAAGTGCCAGAAGCTGCCCCTTGAAGAGCTAGACATCCCACAGATTGAAGGAGCAAGTATCTCTCAAAATAAAGGTTATTGAGTCCTAACTCTGTGATAACTTTTGTTACTAGAGACCTATTTTAAGAGCTACATGAGCATTAGTATTAGAGTCATTTATTTTTATGTCTTTAATTTCCTTTCTTTTATTATTATTTGTCTGCTTTTATGTTTAGTTTCTGTCTTGTTTTTATCTTTATTACATGATTATTAGTGGTTAGTGTCTATGTCTTAAAACTATGAAGGATTCCATGAATTCCTCACCTTTCTTAAAAGAAAAATGTTTTTATTTGCAAAAGAACAAGAAGTGCATAATTTCGAAATTTATCTTGAAATTAGTTTAATTATTTTGATGTGGTGACAATACTTCTTGTTTTCTGAATGAATGCTTGAACAGTGCATATTTTTTATAGTGAAGTTTGTGAATGTTAAAAATTGTTGGCTCTTGAAAGAATAATGAAAAAAGAGAAATGTTATTGATAATCTGAAAAATCATAAAATTGATTCTTGAAGCAAGAAAAAGCAGTGAAAAACAAAGCTTGCGAAAAAAATGGCGAAAAAAATAAAGAAAAAGAAAGAAAAAGAAAAAGCAAGCAGAAAAAGCCAGTAACCCTTTAAACTAAAAGGCAAGGGTAAAGAGGATCCAAGTCTTTGAGCATTAATGGATAGGAGGGCCCAAAGGAATAAAATCCTGGCCTAAGCGGCTAAATCAAGCTGTCCCTAACCATGTGCTTGTGGCATGAAGGTCCAAGTGAAAAGCTTGAGACTGAGTGGTTAAAGTTGTGGTCCAAAGCAAAAGAGTGTGCTTAAGAGCTCTGGGCACCTCTAACCGAGGACTCTAGCAAAGCTGAGTCATAATCTGAAGAGGTTCACCGAGTCATGTGTCTGTAGCATTTATGTATCCGGTGGTAATACTGGAAAACAAAATGCTTAGGGTCATGGCCAAGACTCATAAAGTAGCTGTGTTTAAGAATCAACATACTAAACTAGGAGAATTAGTAACACTATCTGAATTGTGAGTTCCTATGGATGCCAATCATTCTGAACTTCAAAGGATAAAGTGAGATGCCAAAACTGTTCAGAAGCAAAAAGGCTACTAGTCCCGCTCATCTAATTGGAACTAAGCTTCATTGATATTTTGAAATTTATTGTATATTCTCTTCTTTTTATCCTATTTTGTTTTTAATTGCTTGGGGACAAGCAACAATTTAAGTTTGGTGTTGTGATGAGCGGATAATTTATACCCTTTTTGGCATTGTTTTTAGGTAGTTTTGAGTATGTTTTAGTTACTTTTTATTATATTTTTATTAGTTTTTATGCAAAAATCACATTTCTGGACTTTACTATGAGTTTGTGTATTTTCTGTAATTTCAGGTATTTTTTGGCTGAAATTGAGGGACCTGAGCAAAAATCTGATTTAGAGGCTGAGAAAGGACTGCAGATGCTTTTGGATTCTGACCCTCCTGCACTCGAAATGGATTTTCTGGAGCTACAAAAGCCTAATTGGTGCGCTCTCAATTGCGTTAGAAATTAGACATCATGGGCTTTCCAGAAATATATAATAGTCTATACTTTGCCTGAAATTTGATGGTCCAAACTGGTGTTAAACGCCAGCCAGGGACCCTTTTCTGGTGTAAAACGCCAGAACTGGCACCAGAACTGGAGTTAAACGCGCAAACTGGCACCCAAGCTGGCGGTTAACTCCAAAAATTGCCTATACACGTGAAAGCTTTAATGCTCAGCCCTAGCACACACCAAGTGGGCCCTGGAAGTGGATTTCTGCACTATCTGCACTTAGTTACTCATTTTCTGTAAACCTAAGTTACTAGTTTAGCATAAAAACTACTTTTAGAGATTTATTTTGGAACTCATGACAATTTTTACATTTCATATTGTATCTTCTACAGCATGAGTCTCTAAACCCCATAGGTGGGGGTGAGGAGCTCTGTTGTGTTTCAATGGATTAATGCAGTTACTACTGTTTTTTATTCAATCATGCCTGATTCTATTCTAAGATAATTACTCGTACTTCAAGAATATGATGATCCATGACACTCATCATTATTCTCAAATCTATGAACGCGTACCTGACAACCACTCTCGTTCTATCTGAGCTCAACGTAGTCATTGGGCGACAGCTTGAGTGCGTATATCTTGGGTCTCTGATCCACGGACTGAGTCTGTGAGATTAGAACCTTCGTGGTAGAGGCTAGAACCAATTGGCAGCATTCCTGGGATCCGAAAAGTCTAAACCTTGTCTGTGATATTTCGAGTAGGATCTGGGAAGGGATGACCGTGAAGAGCTTCAAACTTGCGAATGTTGGGCGCAGTGACAGTGTGCAAAAGGACAAGGGTCCTATTCCGACGCTAGCGGGAACCGACAGATGATTAGCCGTGCGGTAGCTATACCTGATATTTTTCATCCGAGACAAAAAATCCAACAGTTGATTAGCCGTGCAGAGATCGTACCTGGTATTTTTCATCCGAGAGGATCATACAGCTAGCCATTGAAGGAAGCCATGCGTGTTTGGAGAAGAAGACAGTAAGGAAGCAGAGATTCAGGCGACAGAGCATCTCCGGAACCTCAACCTGTTCCTCATTACTGAATCACAAGTACCATTTATTTCATGTTATTTACTTTTCTTAACAAAATCATTTTTATCATTGATCTCCTGACTAAGATTTACAAGATAACCATAGCTTGCTTCAAGCCGACAATCTCCATGGGATCGACCCTTACTCACGTAAGGTATTACTTGGACGACCCAGTGCACTTGCTAGTTAGTTGTGCGGAGTTGTGAAAAGTGTGAATCACAATTTCGTGCACCAGAGTGGATAAGAGGGTTCATTGTCTTGGAGAAAGGGTTCATGATAAGAAGGTGGTTCTTCTTGGTAAGGGTATGCTGGTGTGTATTGAGGTGGTTCTTGAGAGTATTGATATTGGAATGGTGGTTCCATATATGGCTCATATGGTTCAAGAGGTGGTTGGTAGGATGGATATGGATTAGGGTCATATGGAGGTGTTTGGTGCAAAGGGGCTTGTGAGTATGGTTAATGGCTATGTTGAGGATATGGCTCATAGGTGTATGGTGGTGGTTCTTGGAAGTCACAAGGGGACTCACCATAGCCGTTGGATTGGTATGCATCATAGAATGGCTCTTTTTCATAGTGCATTGGGGGAGGTTGTTGCCAAGAGGATTGATCATATGCATATGGCTCCCCCCATCTTTGAGTATCCCATCCTTGATGCACATCTTCATTGTAATCTCCACTTCCTACAACATAGTTGTAATCACACTCATAGCCAAAATGAGAATTCATGATGAAAAGAGAAAATAAGAAACAAAATATAATGGAGAACAAGAGAAACAAAATTCTATAATTAGCAAATAAAGCAAAATGCAAGATATTCACACTATTCACATATATACAATAACCAATAACATAACACCATTGCAACTCCCCGGCAACGACGCTATTTTGATGAACGGAAAATTGATGGTATAGAATTTCACAATTGAAATCTCGTCGAAGTATAGTTTCTAAACCAATCAATAATCCTTTCATACAAAAATTTTGTTTGTCACAAGTACAAACCCCTAAAATTATAAACCGAAGTATTTAAACATCGGGTCGTTCTCCCTAGGAATTGTGATAAAGTGCCTTGTTATTGGTTATGAGGTATGTTTGGGGTTTTTGAGATATTAAACATGAAATGTAAATGGCAATAAAAATAAACTAACAACTAGAAAAGCTCTTGACAAGGAATGAGAATTAGAAGTCCTATCCTAGCTATCCTCCTCAATTGTGACCACAATTGTCCATTGCTACCGCTTAGTTAACCTCTAACCATGGAGGAAAGTCAAGTGGGTGAATCAACTTGATTCCACAAGTCCTAGCCAACTCCCAAGGGAAAGACTAGCTTTAGTGGTATCCAAATCAATTAGCAACTTCTAATTATTAATCAACAAAGGAATTAGATAACTCAAGCGTCACTAATTACTCTACCTAGGCCAAGAGGAACAAAATCTATACTAATAACTACAAGAAGCATTTCATCAAACACATAGAAGGCAATAAAAGTAAACAACAAGAATTGCAAGAATTAAAGAGAGGTCTAACTAGAATAGCAAGAGATCAACAATAGAAAAGAAAAACAATTATGAAACAACAAAGAACTTACCAATTGCATTGAAGAAGAAATGTAGATCTACAAAAGAAAGTTCATAAACTACAACTAACAATACAAAGGAATTACAAGAGAAGAATAATTCTATAACTACAAGAGAACAATTAAGGAAAGAGAAGGAAAATTAGAAGAGAGAAGAAGAACTAGATCTAGATCTAAATCTAATCCTAATTCTAGAGAGAAGAGAGAGTTTCTCTCTCTAAAACTAACTAATCCTAGTCCTAATGTGAATGAATGAGCTCAAGATGTGAATGATTCTTATTCCCCTTCAATCCTTGGTCCTTATATGCATTTTGGCGCCAAAGTTGGTTGTAAACTGGGCCCCATAGCTCCCAGAAATCGATGGACACGTTTTCTATTAAAAATCACGTGCGGCCACCGATGCGTACGCGTACAGCACGCGTGCGCGTCCCTTGTAGTTTTCGCGATCCACGCGTGCGCGTATAGTGCGCGTGTGCGTGGATGAAGATATCCAAATCTTTGGCTTTTTCATGTGTCCTCCACTTTGTATGCTTTCCTCTTCACTCCTTTGATTCATTCCTAGCCTTCTCAACCTGAAATCACTTAACAAACAAATCAAGACATCTAGTAGAATCAAAGGTGAATTACAATCAACAATTAAGGACCTAGAAAGTATGTTTTCACACATAAGCACAAATTGGGAGACAATCATGAAACCATGCTATTTTATTGAATAAATATGGAAAAAGGTCATAAAATCCCCTAAATCAAGCATAAGATAAACCCTACAAATGGGGTTTATCATGGACCCCAATGGGCATGCCAGGCTTGGACCCTAGCTTCATGTCCCATCAGCTCTCCGTAAAGGCAGAGGTGAAACCAGTATTGCAGAAGTATGAAAGATTTCGGCAGACAGAGTGGCCAAAGTAAAAAGGTAGACAACCAACCTTCTGCAAGCCGAATTCATTCGAGAGCTCATGTACTCAACTTGGTTGTTGAACATGGTGATGGTTAAGCCTGAAATCACTCAACAAACACATCAAGGCATCAAATAGAATTAAAGTGAATTAAATTTAGTATTTTAAGAGCCTAAAAAGCATGTTTCTAACTATTAAGCACAATTAAGAGAAATTCACAAAACCATGCTATTTCAGTGAATAAATGCGAGATAAGTTGATAAAATCCACTCAATTAAACTCAAAATTTATCATAAAATTGTGGTTTGTCAATGGTTCGAAAGCCCAATGGTAAATGGAGGATGTGCATTGACTACTCGGATATGAATAAGGCATGCCCCAAGAATTCCTTCCCATTACCCAACATCGACAACCTAGTTGACTCGTCGTCTGGGTACAAGTAGGGGTGTAAATTACCGAACCGAATTCTACAACAACCGATTGAAAAACCGAAAAAACCGGTTTTTTTTTGTTTTTTTCAAACTAAACCGATCGGTTCGGTTTGGTTTTCGGTTGCCTTTGCTAAAACCGAACCGAACCGGACCGAACCGAAGAAGGAGGGTTCAGTGGAGTGTGATTTTACCAAGTTGCCCCTTAACCTAGGTATAAAAAGGAAAATCAGAAAAAAAACCTAGCTTTCTTCTTCCCCTTTCTTCTTCAGCCGCGAACCCTGCCTACCCTATACCCACATACCCAGTCTGCCAGTCACCCACACCTCTCTCCCCCATTCTTCGAAGGTTCCATGGTTCCACCTCTGAGCTCCATATTTGAGAGAAGGAGAGGCTGAGGGAGACAGAGAACTCGCCAATCGTCGCTCGAAGCCTCGAGGTCGTTCATCATCGCCGTCGAAGGGTCGCCGTCGCAGGGTCGCCGAGCAACATAGCCAAAGCCGAGCACTCGAGCAGCACTCCAACGTCCAACCAGTCCAGCCGCCGAGCAAGATTCCAGTGGCCGAGCCGCCGAACAACCAGTCCTTCTCCTGCAAAAACCCAAAACGAAACAGAACTATGTCTTCGTCAGAGGTTAGATTTTGTGTTTGGTTATTTGTATTGTTAATTTGTTATATGAGTTTCTGATTGTATGTTTAGCGATTTGGAAGACTTATTTAAAAATATACAGAGTTAATGAACAGAAAAAATGAAATTCTGGAGTTGTTAGATCTGAGAAAATGTTGCTGTGTTGAATATATACAAATGTTTAGTGATTTGTTTTTTAGTTAATGTTGCTGTGTTGTTTTTGTTAACTACTAGTGAGTCTCTTTGATTGCTCTTTCTTGTTCTTGTGATACTGAATTACTGATCATTGGCTTATTTGTATTGTTATGTGAGTTTCTGATTGTATGTTTAGTGATTTGGAAGACTTATCTAAAAATATACAGAGTTAATGAACATAAAAAATGAAGTTATGGAGTTGTTAGATCTGAGAAAATGTTGCTGTGTTGAATGTGTCTTCTTTTTGGGGGTGAATCAGCAACCTCTTATTCTTGGTGATAATCATAAGTTGCAGGTGATTCCTTCATTTATCATTTGTTTGATTAAGCTGCTAACCATGTGGTGAACTGCCTTTTCATGTTGCCTTTTACATGATAAAGTAAATATTGAGTTTTAGTATATTAGTTAAATGTTACTTAAAGATGCTGAAAAGAGACCATGATATCTAATGCAAATATTGGTCAACTATTTATGACTTTGCCAGTACTATTAAGTGATATGACAGTGATGTATGATGAATAACTAAAATAGTTCGATTGTGTTAACAGCAGTGCTTAAAACTTGTTTTAGGTTTGTACTTGTAGGCATATGATGTGCATAAGCCTTTCTATTATCTAATAATACTTTTTTAACCATTTCTTGGTATTACATAGTTATGCTTATTAAATTCTAAAACTCAAGCAACTTATTATATGAGAAGTGTGGTTAACGTAAACAGAGAAAAAGATTAAAAAAAGAAGGTAGTTTCTTGTTGGAATGGTTATCAGATATCAGTTATCACACATAAAATGTTGGCAGTTTAGATATCACTTAAAAGAGAATGAATTTATTTTAAAAATCTTATGACATTTATTTATCACTTTTTATTTGTGATGGATATCTTTGCATCTCTGTTCTATCTTACCAAAGGTCTACTTTTTGTTCACTTTTCTGCTTCATCTAGCAGTACTAGTTGCTGATGTTGTATGCATATTTTCTTTAACTCTGCACTTTTGTCAAGTGGATTCATTGGTGGAAGGTATTGGTTTATTTTATAGAGGTTGTTTATTTTATTGGTGGAAGATATTGATATCAACCAAATTTATTTTCTTTGTTAATATATAACTAATTGAGGAGCTTATTGAAGAGTTTGAGAAACTTGAATTAGGTATGCAAAAAAGAAATTTGTAGTTCCCTTTATGGTTTATGTTTATAATTTATAATCTATATTATGTTTATAATCTATATTGATTTTCTTGTTTTATTTTTGTAGAAATTGCACCAACCGGAGAAGATGAGGATGAGTCTGGTGTGGATTCTGATTAAACATGGTGGCTGTTTGGCTTTTATTTGTTTTAAAGTGAATGTTTCGGTTTAAACTGTGTTTATTGTTGTTGTTTTGCTAGACATTTTTAATTGTCTTTGTTTTATGTTTAATTAAGTTGAATTTGTATTGGATTTGGATGTGATAAACTCTTGTTATTCTAGTTTATTGAAGGTTTTAAATTTAATTTTATGGCATTTTAAATTCAGATAACCAGGTGTAAAAAAACCGAAAAAACCGACCGAACCAAACCGTTGTTGGTTCGGTTCGGTTCGGTTCGGTTGCTCAAGCAGCAGCCAACCGAACGGTTGGCCTCTTTGAACAACCGATCAGGTCGGTTCGGTTGGTTTTCGGTCCAAAACCGAACCGAACCGAGCTAATTACACCCCTAGGTACAAGTATCTGAGCTTCATGGATGCCTATTCTGAGTACAACCAGATACCGATGCATCCACCTGACGAGGAAAAAACAATGTTCATCACACCCGATGGCATCTACTGCTATACAGACATGCCCTTTGGCTTGAAAAATGCCGAGGCTACATACCAGTGGCTGATGACCAAGATATTCCAGAGTCAAATTGGCAAGACAATAGAAGTGTATGTCAACGATATGCTTGTCAAGACCGCTGAGTCGGAATCCCTACTAAACGACCTCCGCCAGGTGTTTGGATCCCTCCGCGAGCACAAGATGCGCCTGAACCCAGCAAAATGTGCCTTCGCAATGGAAGCCGGTAAGTTCCTCGATTTTATGGGTCGAATCCAATACAGATAAATGCGATACGATCATATGGATGGCCATTCCGGTATCCGTTAAGGACGTCCAAAGACTGTCGGGGAAACTTGCAGTCCTCTCACATTTTCTCAGGGCATCGGCACAAAAGGCCCTCCCTTTCTTCAACTTGATGAAAAAAGGGATCACTTTCCAATGCTCGGAAGAGTGCGAGATCGCTTTCTAACACTTCAAAAAACTCTTGTTAGAGCCTCCGGTGCTGGCCAAACCACAAACAAGAGAACCACTATATCTATACCTGGCGATCTCAGACGAAACCATGGGAGTGGCCCTCAGTCGGGAAGTGAGAAACCGGAAGCTCCCGGTATGTTTCATCGCTAAGGTTTTCCAGAATGCGAAGAATCGATAGTCACGATTGGAAAAGTTAGCTTTCGCCTTACTCATTGATAAACCCCATTTTTAGGGTTTATCTTGTGCTTAATTTAGTAGATTTTATCCATTATTCTCACACTTATTCATATAATTCGCACGTTTTACATTTTCCTTCCTAATTCCGTACTTTGATTGAAAAAATGCTTCTTTGGCCTTAAATTACTAACTTTTTAATCCTCTCTTATCACCATTTGATGCCGTGATATGTGTGTTCAGCGTCTTCAGGTTTTCCAGGGCAGGAAAGGCTTAGATAATGGAAAGGAAGCATGCAAAAGTGGAAGGAACGCATGAAACTAAGGAGCTGAGCAGCAAGGATCGACGCGCACGCATGGCTGACGCGTGCGCGTGAGTTGGAGTATTTTATAACGACGCGTACGCGTGACTGACGCGTACGCGTGACCAGCGAAGTCGCACAACGACGCGTACGCATGAACAACGCGTAGGCATGATAGAGCGCCACGTGCTGCATTACGCAGAAGACACTGGGGGCAATTTCTGGGCTGTTTTTGGCCTAGTTCCAAACCCGAAAACACAGATTAGAGGCTGCAGAGTGGGGGAATTATTCATTCAATCATTCATTCATACTTTCATTCACATTAGTCAGGTTTTGATATTTTTTTCTAGAGAGAGAGGTGATGAATCCATATTTTACGATATATTTTGGTTTGATTTGAGTGGATTCCATCACATAAACCCACATTTATTCACCTAAATAGCATGCTTTTGAGATTTCTTCCTAAATTATGCTTGAAAGTGAAAACATGCTCTTTTGTACTTAATTTAGTCAATTTTATTCACTTTAATCCCATTTGGTACCTTGATATACTTGTTAAGTGATTTTCAGGTTTCCAAGGCAAGTATGAGTTGAAGAAATGAGGAAAAGAGCATGCAAAAGGGAAGAATTCAAGAAATGAAGGATTTGGAAAGCTGCCAGCCCTAACCTCTCTGTACTAAATTGGTCATAACTTGAGCTACAGAGGTCCAAATGAAGTGGTTCTAGCGGCATTGGAAAGCTAACGTCCGAGGCTTCAAAATGATATGGAATTTTCTATAGTGGACATAAGTCTACGTGTGCATTTGCACAGGTACTTGTGCGTACACACAAGTCAAGATTCAGCATGTGTACGGACGCACACAGGTCCCTGCACGTGACCTCATTAATTGCAACTCGCTGGCAGTGATTTTTGGGCCCCAAAAACCCAATCCAACTCATTTTTTGAAGCTATTTAAGGCCAAATTGAAGAAGGATGAAGGGGGGCAATTAGGTTTAGTTTTTATTATGTTTTCTCTTAGTTTCTAGAGAGAGAAGCTCCCCCCTCTCTATAGAATTAGGTTAGGTTTAGTTTAATTTCCTTTAATTTCTGTCTTTAATTCATGTTTTAATGTAGTTTCATTTATGTTTCTTTACTTTATTATCTTACTTCTCTTAGTTCTTCTTCTTAATTTCTCTTTTATGTCACTTTTCATGTTATGAATACTCTTTGTCAATTTTAATTTCATTTAATGCAATTTATATTTTATGTTCATTTATTGCTTTCTTTAGTTGTTATTGCTATTTTCTTGCTTTGGTAGTTTTAGAATTTATTTTAATGCATTTTAATATTATTTTATTCTCATGCACACCAAGTGTTTGATAAAATACTTGGCTTAGTTTTTACTTAGTTTTTCTCCACTCTTGGCTTGAATTTGATGACTTTTGTGATCCTTGAGTCATTGATGTCCATTCTTGTTTGATATATTAGAGTAGTTAGTTGATTTGGTTTTCCTTGACTCTATGTGACCCCTTAGTGTTAACATAGGACTTAGGGATTGAAATTAACTATGCCTATTTGACTTATCTTCGATGTAAGGTTTACTAAGTAGGATTAACTCTTCATAATCATCATATGTTTGTGGTTAATGACTAGGATAGGTAGCCTTAACCTTCAATTACTTGCCAAGAGGTTTCTTGCAGTTTAAGTTTCCTTTACTTGCATTTAATTGCTTTGACTTTTATTGCGTTGACTTTTATTTGCTTTGATGTTTAATTTCTTACATGTTTAATTTTCATACTCTTGGTTGAGAAATTGGATGTTTGGGTGGAATTGAGTTGTGGATGTCCATTCCGCATTGTGTGAGAATGGTTAATTAATTTGGTTTCCATTGACGCTAGTCTTTCACTAAGTAATTAGTGAGTTGACTAGGACTTATGGATTGAGATCAATTACACCTTTTGACTAATTCTCAAGGAGGATTGACTAGTTTGTATTGCTTCCACACAATTGCCATGTTTGTGGTCCACAACTAGGATAGGAAGCCTAGATTATCCAATTCTTGCCAAGAGTTGCCATTTACATTCCTTGCATGTTTGTTTCAATTCCTTGCTATTTACATTTATATTTCTTGCTCTCTTGCCTTCATTCCCAATTCTCCATGCTCTCTCTCATAGCCAATAATCGTACATTTCATTGCAACTCCTAGGGAAGACGACCCGAGGTTTAATTACTCTCGGTTATTTTGTATTGGATTTAATATTTGATCTTGAGAATTCATTGTTGGTTTGGACTATGCTATCAACGAATGGATTTTTGTTTTGATTGATTCTAAACTATGCAAAATCTCTTTGTCAAATTTGGCACCGTTGCCGGGGAGTTGCAATGGTGTAAAGTTAGTGATTATTGTAAATATGTTAATATGTGAATAACTTGCTTTCTGGTTGTCTTTTGTTTTTGTTGATGGTTAGGATTGGGATCCCAGAGGACATTGGACATTCTAGCATTGGTGGGGAAGTCAAGCACAAGCCACCATAGCAAGGGCTCTCCCAATTGTCTAACTTAAAGACATTAAATAAAAGTGCTTGGTAACATTGTTCTAACTCTTCTCTTTTGTACATATTTTGACTTATTTGCTTTTTGTTATGCTTGGTTAGCTTATAATTAGTTTAATTTTGAGTTAGTTATGCTAATTGTGGTTTGGATCATGAATTTATGGGTTCTTGCATGTTTTGGTGTTTGATTTTGATTGAACTAAGGCTTAGTACCTTAGATTTTGAAAGAAAAATTTTTGCAAAACAGGGCATCTGTGCGTACGCATACACCTGTGCGTGCGCACAAAACATGTATTTTCTACTTCCTATGCGTGCGCACCAACTTGTGCGCACGCACACGCATGATTTTTCCCTCTGTTCGCAGCGCCAGCACGCCTTGTGCGTGTGCGTTCCCCTGTTTTCTGCGACCTGTGCGTGCGCACCCACTCGTGCGTACGCACACGTACCCTTTTTCGTACTCTTTGTGCGTACGCATAGACGTGTGCGTCCACACACCAACTTGCAACCACTCTGGTGGGAGCGTTGGCACAGCGTGTGCGCGTGAACCCCTGCCCCTTACACTCTTGTGCGCGCGCACGGATCTGTGTGCGTCCCAAAAAAAAAACTTCTTCTGTGCGTGCGCACTCCCTTGTGCACATGCACACTTCCTACTCCCTCTTCTGCCAGGAGCGCACGCATAGCGGGTGCGCTCGCACACCTTCCCCTTTCCTCATAGTGTGCACACGCACACACCCCTGTGCGTGCGCACACCCCTGTTTTCTCACACTTTACCTCTTTTCTTCTCTTCTCTCAACCTCTTCCCTTCTTTCCTCTTCCACCCCTCTTTTCTCTTGCTTTTCCCCTCTCCTCTACTTATTCTACTTTGTTTTATTTGGATTTTATTTTTATTTTGGTAATTATATTAATTTCTTAGTTGTTTATTAATTAAATAAGTTGCAAGTGTTTGTTGATAATTGTTGGGTTGCTTCTTGCTTAAGTTTTGGTTTGATATAATGAATATGTGCACTGAGCATCATGTCTTTCTTTAATTTCCTAGATAAACTGTGAGTTTGATTCATATGTTGTAGCTACCATATGTATTAGACTTGATCCCTGTTTGGCATCTTGAATCGTGCACTTTTACTTTGGTGAATTGAGTTGAACTACTTAGTCATCATGGTTCTTAAGTGAATATAATCATATAACAAGGTATTTGTTCCTTGTTAATGCTTTGCATTTTTTAAGTTGACTTGACTTGATTCTTATCAAGACTTGTCACTTTTTGTAACAAGCACCTTATACATGTGATTATTTCATTATTCCTAAGAATGAATAAGTAGTCTCTTTTCATCATGGAATTGGTTATTGTTGATGGTGCCATTTTCTATTCACTTTGCGCTTTCACTTGCACAATCTCACTATCCAATATATTTTATACTCAATTCACTTTTGCGGTTACCTAGGTTGTTTGTGCCTTAAGTTTTGCTTATTTATTACTTGCAACCTAGGACCACTTGATTGAGGAACATGCTATTTATTTTTATTATGTGGTTTCTATTTTTATCCAATCAATGTGTTATGTTCTAAATTGTGCGTGCATTTAGAATACACACATTGTCTTTCATCACACCACACACAACTAACTTCTCCTCAATCGTTGTTTATGTGTTTATATAACAACCCGGAGCCTCTGGAGCCCACCAGCTGAAGGTGGAGCCTCACACTCCTTCACCCCCGAATCATGTGCATGCATGGAGGACCGTGCAATATTCAAGTGTGGGGGAGGATCGCCAACTTCAAGGGGGGTAAAAAATTTTCTTTTCTTAGGCACTTTGCAACATTCCTTTTTGTTCCTTTTTCTTTAATTTTTACAAATTTTGTTCTTGTTTGCATTTTGTTTGGTTTGATTTGTTTGTATATATCTCTTTAATGTTTATAGTTATATGATAGTAAATACTTGTATGTTGCATGTTAGATTGAATAAGTTTGGTTGAAACAACAAAGAATTTTCAAGAAATCTCTTTTTGGGCATTCCATTGATTAGATTTGAAAATTATTTTTGAACTTGCTTGAAGTATCTTTTTATGAAACATAGAAAAGAGCTTGAACAAATACCTAGTGAGATTTGAGCTTTATTGTGTGGTTGCACATTTTTAACCACAATTTTTTGTTCTTGTGTGATAAACTCCTTTTATGATTGTTGATGGATATTTTTGAAAACGAATTCCAAACACCCAAAACTCATCGGCAAGTGTACCGGGTCACATCAAGTAGTAAAACTCACTTAGAGTGAGGTCGATCCCACAGGGATTGATGGATCAAGCAACTTTAGTGGGTGATTAGTTTGGTCAAGCTAACATTGAGTGATTTGAGTGACAATTGAAGCAGAAGGGAGTAAATGACAAGAAAATTTAAAGTATAGAAGCTGAATTGGACAGAAACTTAAAGTGCAAGAAAGTAAATTGCAGAAACTTAAATGACAAGAAATATAAATTGCATTAAGTGTAAAGGGGATTGGGTGCTGGAAATTAAAGAAAGCAATAGATCAAGCAACTGGGAATTTAAATTGCAGAAAATGTAAATATACAGGAAATTAAATCAAGCTAAATGTGAACGGAAATGTGAAATTATAGAATGCGGGAAAGGAAATTGCAGTAAAGTAAAAGTAGCAGAAGAATTAAATGGCTTGAAAGTAAATTGAGTTGGGTGCTGAGAATTAAAATTCAACAGGAAAGTGTAAATAGCAATCAAATAGAGAAGTAAAAGATGCAATAACATGCAACAGATCTAAACAGAAAAGGGAAATTGCTTGAAAAATTCAAAACAGCAAGATATCTCAACTTGATTGCAAATTCCAAAAAGACAAGTGAAGATCTCAGGGATCAATGAAACTAGAAAACAAGTCTAGATCTCAACCCCTTCCTTGATCCAGCAGAAGAATAATTACAGAAGAAAATAGAGAAGAAAACAGTAAAGACAATTTAGATCCAAATCACAATTCCTTCAAATTATACAGCAAGTAAATAAGAGAGAGATCTTAGATTAAGATTGAAACAGAATTCCTTCAATTCTCAATCTAAGATG
This sequence comes from Arachis hypogaea, assembly GCF_003086295.3. NCBI lineage: Eukaryota > Viridiplantae > Streptophyta > Magnoliopsida > Fabales > Fabaceae > Arachis > Arachis hypogaea. The sequence continues at coordinate 59,053,094 of NC_092054.1, forward strand.
CAAAACAAAAGAGTAGAGAGTGCAGAAGGAAGAACAAGGAAGAAGAGAGATCAATTCTCCTTCCCAATTCTCCAATTCAAGCTAGAATGTAAAAGTGAGTTCTCTGTTCTACTTGCTCCCTCTTGGAGCCAGCCTCCCTAACAAAGATGAAAATGATGCCTTATATAGGCTTTACAAAATGAAAATGAAAATGAAATTGAAAACAAATTACAATTTAAATGAAATTCCTATTCTAACTTGTTCTTGTGCCTTTGAGTGATGATGTGGGCTTTGCTTGCTTTGGATTTGAAGAGAGATGGGTCTAGTTGGCCTTGGTTCAATTGGTGAAGAATTGAATCCAATTTGATTTTTAATTGAATTTTGGACCATGGGTGCTACTCCCAGGGAACGGCTCAGTTGTGAAAGTGAACTGAGCTCTCCATGTGCTTGTGGCATGCCAATTTGTGCGCACCAAGCCTTCGTTGTTGCTTCCCCCTTTGATCCTTGCCCATGTCACGTTGTTGGAGTGCATGGGGGAGTAGTGCTCGGTTAGGAAAGTGAACTGAGCTTTCCTTTGTGTGCCTTGGTAGCGCCTTGCCTAGAGTGTCATGCTTCCAAGTTCGAACCTTGGTGGAAGCACTTTTGTGAGCCTTTTTCTTGCATTTTCATGAGTGGGAGCCCGATAAAGCTCAGTTGGGAAAGTGAACTGAGCGCTCCTTGCTTGCTTTCCTTGTGTCTCCCCCTTTGAGCCTTGGTGAAGCCACTTTGTTCTATTTTTGCTTGTTTTTTGTCTTTAAAGATACCTTTCATTTGTACCTCAATTTCATGCCAAATATAGACTACTATATATCGTTGGAAAGCTCTAAATGTCATCTTTTCAACGCAACTGAAAGCACATCAATTGGATGTCTGTAGCTCAAGTTATGGCCCTTTGAAGAAGGCATGGTCATGCTGTAAACGCCCAAGTTTTAACTTAGCGAAAATTCTTGCTTCCAAGCTAAGTTTCTTGTACGGCAAAGCTAAGTTCACTAAGTTAACCGAGCTTTGAGTGCTGGTTACCAATCTTCTTTGATTTGGTCATGGGCCACGCTTTTAAAAGCGTGGCCTAAGGCTCCAAAGTGTGCTCCAACTTCAAAGTGTGCCCCAAAGCTCTTTTTTTCTCCTTTTTAGCTTATTTTGTGCTTCTTTGCTTCTTTTTCTTCTTATTTCCTATCAAATTTATAAAATTAAAAGATCAAGGAAATATACCATTTAAGTATAAAAGCATTCAATATTTAAGCACAAATCATCAATTTCTTGTATGAAAAAGCATAGAAAAAATGACATGGTGACATGCCATCAATTGTGATCTTAGATTTGCTTTAGTCTATATGTCCTATATTTGTTGTTTTGGATTGCATTTAGTATGATTGAGGCCATCTTTGTATAGCTCACTAACCCATATGACCAACCCTTGCATCTATCTTTATAAACCACTTTTTGAGCCTTTAATTCCCCTTTGTTCTCATTATAAGCACATCATTCACCCTAAGTGAAAAACTATTATGTCCATTGATTGTATCTTTGATTAGCTTGAGTTTGAGTGTGTGTGTTAATCAAGTGTGGGGAGAATTTATAGGAAACATTGGTAGTTAGTTAGCTTTGGGTGTTCATTGAAAATATGGAAAAATGGGTAACTACTCATGCATCTATTGGTTAAAACATATGCATTTCTTTTTGTTGATAATAATAAAATAAAAAAAAAGAAAAAAAAGAAAAAAAGAAAAAGAAAAGAAAGAGAAATGATAATAAGAATGTAAATAAGAGATGCATATGTAGTTGAATTGGAAAGAGTATGCATGAGTGAATGTGAGAAAGAGAATAAATGGGTAGTTAGGTTGTTTTGTTATGTATATGGGATGATATAGGATTAGGTGGGATACTTGAGCTAATCAAAGATCCAATCTATTAGCCCACTAAACCATATTAATCCTACCTTTACCTAAGCCACATTACAACCCACAAAAGTCCTCATGATACTTGCATTCATTCATGAAGTATTAGTTGATTGTTAGATGACTTGCAAATCTTTGAGAAACATGATTAAAGAAGGATTGAGTGATTAAACCTTACACACTGAGCGATTAGAGTGTAAACACATCCGGTGAGGGTTTCAATTGCTCAAATCTATGGTTCCATTACTTATTTTGTATCTTTTTGCAAGTTGTTGAACTTAATTTTGAAAATTTCAAATCAATCTTTGGACATTGATCATATTGCTATATTTTCCTTGTCTTGGCCCTAAGTTCCTACTTTAGATTGATTGAGATTCTTTTGTTTGTTTTTGCCAAACTCAATAGGAATCATAGTGTAGATATATATAGATAGCATTTAGTATAGTTACATGCATGTAGGTAGTTGCATTAATAATTACCCCTTCATTCATCTCCTTTGGTTGGTTTAGCATGAGGACATGCTTGGTTTAAGTATAGGGAAATTGATGAATCTATATTTTATGATATATTTTGGTTTGATTTGAGTGGATTCCATTACATAAACTCACATTTATTCACCTAAATAGCATGCTTTTGAGATTTCTTCCTAAATTGTCCTTGAAAGTGAAAACATGCTCTTTTGTGCTTAATTTAGTCAATTTTATTCATTTTAATCTCATTTGGTGCCTTGATGTATTTGTTAAGTGATTTTCAGGTTTCCAAGGCAAGTATGGGTTGAAGAAGTGAGGAAAAGAGCATGCAAAAGGGAAGAATTCAAGAAATGAAGGATTTGGAAAGCTGCCAGCCCTGACCTCTCTAAATTGGTCATAACTTGAGCTATAGAGGTCCAAATGAGGCGGTTCTAGCGGCATTGGAAAGCTAATGTCTGGGGCTTCAAAATGATATGCAATTTGCTATAGTGGACATAAGTCTACATATGCGTACGCACAGGTACTTGTGCGTATGCACAAGTCAGGATTCAGCATGTGTGCGGACGCACACATCTGTGCGTCTGCACAGGTCCCTGCACGTGACCTCATTAATTGCAACTCATTTTTTGAAGCTATTTAAGGCCAAATTGAAGAAGGATGAAGGGGGGCAATTAGGTTTAGTTTTTATTATGTTTTCTCTTAGTTTCTAGAGAGAGAAGCTCCCAATTCTCTCTAGAATTAGGGTTTTTAGCTTAGTTTCCTTTTAATTTCAGCACTTTAATTCTTGTTTTAATGTATCTTCCTTTATGTTTTCTTGCTTTCTTGTCTTTATCTTATTCATCTCCTTTGTTATTTTATCTTTTATGTCATTTTTATGTTTTATGACACTCTTGTTACTTTAATTTACATTTAATGCAAATTTATGTTTCCATGTCATTTATTGCTTTCTTTAGTTGTCATTGTCATTTTCTTGTTTTTGGTAGTTAGGAGTTTATTTTAATGCATTTTAATATCATTTTATTTTCATGCACACCAAGTGTTTGATAAAATGCTTGGCTTAGTTTTTACATAGTTTTTCTCCACTCTTGGCTTGAAATTGTTGACTTTGGTGATCCTTGAGTCATTGATGTCCATTCTTGTTTGATATATTAGAGTAGTTAGTTGATTTGGTCTCCCTTGACTCTATGTGACCCCTTAGTGTTGACATAGGACTTAGGGATTGAAATTAACTATGCCTATTTGACTTATCTTCGATGTAAGGTTGACTAAGTAGGATTAACTCTTCATAATCATCATGTGTTTGTGGTCAATGGCTAGGGTATGTAACCTTAGCAATCAATTGCTTGCCAAGAGGTTTTCTTGCATTTTAAGTTTCCTTTCCTTGCTTTTAATTGCTTCGACTTTTACTTGTTTTTATCTAATTTCTTGGATGTTAAGTTACTTTCTTGCTATTTCCTTTCCTTGCGTTTAATTGCTTTAACTTTTATTGCTTTGATGTTTAATTTCTTGCATGTTTGATTTTCACACTCTTGGTTGAGAAATTGGGTGTTTGGGTAGAATTGAGTTGTGGATGTCCATTCCGCATTGTGTGAGAATAGTTAATTGGTTTGGTTTCCATTGACGCTAGTCTTTCACTAAGTAATTAGTGAGTTGACTAGGACATATGGATTGAGATCAATTACACTTTTTTGACTAATTCTCAAGGAGGATTGACTAGTTTGAATTGATTCCACACAATTGCCATGTTTGTGGTCCATAACTAGGATAGGAATCCTAAATTTCCCAATTCTTACTAAGAGTTTCCATTTACATTCCTTGCATGTTTATTGCTTTCTTGCTATTTACATTACTTGCTCTCTTTCTTGCATTCCCAACCCCCAATGTCTCATAGCCAATAATTGTACACTTAATTGCAACTCCTAGGGAAGACGACCCGGGAGCTAAATACTCTCGGTTATTTTAATTTGAATATTTGACATTTGATTAAGAGAATTCATTGTTGGTTTGGACTATGCTACCAACGAATTGATTCTTGTTTTGATTGATTCTAAACCGGCAATAATTCTCTTATCAAGGTGCTCTCTCCTCTCTCTAGGTTTTAGGGTTTCTTTTAGTTCTTCTCAATTTTAGATTTCTATCTTAGTTTAATTTAGTTTCTCTTCTACTTTTATTTGTTCTAGCATTCTAGTTTATTTACTTCCCTTGTTGATGACTTTATGTTGCCAATTTAGTTTATGAATTCTCATGTTAGATTTGATTTGCCTTTTAATGCAATTTGATGTATTTCATGTTTATTGCTTCTTCTGTTATTTGTTATCATTGATTTTGCAATTGTTGGTTTTAGTATTTACATTCTCTTGTTGCTTTTCTATGCTTTTATTTTGTGCCTTCTAAGTATTTGATAAAATGCTTGGTTGGATTTTAAATTAGCTTTTTATGTTCTTATCTTAGATTGAGTAATTAGAGACTCTTAAATTGTCAAAGTCTCTTGTCGGTTGGTGATTGAAACTTGCTAGTTGGCTTGAGCTTCACTAACTCTAGTCATCGATTAGGACTTGTGAACTCAAGTTGATTTTCTCACTTGACTTACCTTCAATTGTTAGAGGTTACCTAAGTGATAGAAAAAGGCAATTACCATCACAAGTGACTATAATAATGGGGATAGAAATTCCAATTATCAATCCTTGCTAGGACTTTTCTTAATTATTAGTTATTTTCTTGTCATTTACATTCCTTGTTCAACATTTAAAAATTCAAAAATATATTTTTTCACAACCAATAGTAAAAACACCTCCCTGCAATTTCTTGAGAGATGACCCGAGGTTTAATACTTCGGTTAATTTTATTGGGTTTGCTTAAGTGACAAACAAATTAAATTTTGATTGAGGTTTAATTGTCGGTTTAGACTATACTTGCAACGTGATAATTTTTGTAAAATTTTTACCGACATTTTTCTTCCGTCACTCATCTCGTCTCGGTGGCTCATGCAGTACTTCTAATGAGTGGATATTTTGTACCATTTTTGGTACTATTTTCTTAGTGTTTTTAGTTATATTTTGTTGAGTTTTATTATGTTTTAGTAGATTTTAGTAAAAAATTCACATTTTGGATGCTGCTTTGAGTTTTTGTGTTTTTCTTATGATTTGAGGTGATTTTTAGGTGAATTTGGCAAGTTTTGGCAAAGTCTAATTCAGAGGCAAAGAAAGGATAACAGATGTTGTCAAAGCCTGACCTCCATGCATTCAAATGAGCATTTCTAGAGCTACAGAGATCCAATTGATGCGCTCTCAACAGTGTTGGAAAGCTAACTTCTAGAGCTTTCCAGTAATATATAATAGTTTATACTTTGCTTTAAAAAGGACTGCCCAAAACGGGCATTGAATGCCCAACTTATCCCCTTTCTGGTGTTCAACACCCAAACAGGACCAACCTCCCAAGTTGAATGCCCAAACTGGCGTTCAACGCCAGTTAGGGAGCAGACACCAAAGTTGAACGCCCAGAACTCAAGTTAGACGCCAGGAATCAGTCCAAACACTCATCAAGTGGGCCCCAAAATGGATTTTAGCACTTCTTAGCTTATTTTAATTTTTTTGTAATTTTTAATTAAAAACAATATCTTTTAGGTTTAGTCTTAGAGTTTTTATTATAAATAAGGAACTTCTTTCCTCCTAAGAATTATGCCTCCCAGGAGGGGAGAAGCACAGACACATTACTTCTGTTTTCTTTGTAAAGTATGAGCAACTAAACCTCCTTAGTTAAGGATAGGAGCTCTGCTCATTCCTATGGATTAATATTATTACTTTTATACTTTAATACATGTTTGATTTCATTCTATGATGTATTTTCATTCTTCATCTTCATGAATCTGGGGTGGAACGAGAGTATGAACCCTTATTCTACATGGGATCTTACAAAGCCTTAGCCGATAGCATTGAGCTACTACTTGAGAATACATCACAGGTTCCAAGAGAGTATCTGGGCTAACTGGGATACATGACATATAATCTCGTTAGTCATAGGTAATTGAGGTCTCTGTGGTGTTAAGGCTAGAACATTGAGCATCATTCTCCGATCCGAAAAATCTAACCTTGTCTGTGGCGTTTTGAGTAGGATCACCAGAGATTGAATTACATAAGCTTCACCCTTATTCACGTTGGATGACCATTAGCACCGGCGTTTGATGTGGACCAGAGGAGATTAATGACCATTAGCCCCGGCTTTAATCATTTACAGGCTTGCCATTGAATGAATCACTCATTGTTAAAGTAGTGAGTAAGAAATATTAATCTGGATGAACAAGCATCTCCGAGGCCTTAACTGATTTCTTATCATTGTTTTGCATCTTTTCTTTATTGATTGTTTATTTTATGCGCTTGCAACAACAACTCTCTTTTCTATTTGCCTGACTAAGATCTGCAAGAGAACCACAGCTTGCTCAATCCGACAATCCTCGTGAGATCGACCCTTACTCACCTGAGGTATTACTTGGACGACCCGGTGCACTTGCGGTTGAGTTGTGCGAGTTCTAATTTCACGCACCAAGTTTTTGGTGCCGTTATCGGGGATTGTTTGAGATTGACAAACTAACGGTTGTCTTGTTCCTTAGATCAGGTACTTTTTACTTGTTTCTCTTTTGTTTGTAAAAATTTTCAAACTTCCTTTGTTTCTTTTTGAAAATTTTTCAAAAATATTTTTATCTTTAGTCATATTTCTCTTTTATTTGAGTCTTGTGTCAAGTTTTAAGTTCGGTGTTCCTTTGGTTTTCGTTTCTTTTTTTGAGTTTTTGAATATTGTTCTTGTTGCCTTTTTTGTGTTCGAATTTTTCTTAGTATTTTCTCTTATTTGATTTCATAATTTTTAAGTTTGGTGTCTCTTGGTGTTTTTCTCTCTTTATTTTTGAAATTAGTTTCATTTAGTTTCAAAAATTTTTAAGTTTGCTGTCTTTTAGTATTTTTCTTTTAGATTTTCGAAAATTAGTTTGATTTGAATTCAAAATTTTTAAGTTTAGTGTTTTCTTTTTTTTTCCTTTTTCTTTTTGAGTTTCAAAAATTTTTAAAATCCTTTATTTTAAATTTTCAAAATTTTAAAATAAAATCTTGAATCTTTATCTTATCTTTATTTAAATTCAAATTTTAAGTTTGGTGTTTTTTGAGTTATGGAGAGAAGCTTTAGAAGTGTATGGTCTGCGCATAAGCCGGAGCAAGACGGAATATATGGAATGTAAGTTCAGTCCGAGAAGGGAAAACCCTAATATAGAGGTAAAGATTGGAGAAAACACCCTACGAAAAGTTAAAAGTTTTAGGTATCTTGGGTGCATCATACAGGATAATGGAGAGATTGAACAGGATGTAAATCATAGGATCCAAGAAGGGTGGTCAAAATGGCGGAGTGCATCTGGTTTTATATGCGACAAAAAAGTGCCTTTAAAACTTAAAGGTAAATTCTATCGCACCGCTATAAGACCGGCTATACTTTATAGTACGAAGTGTTGGGCAGTTAAAGGGGAGCACGAACATAAGCTGAGTGTGGCAGAGATGAAGATGTTGAGATGGATGAGTGGTCATACACGATTGGATAAAATAAGGAATGAAGATATAAGGGAGAGAGTTGGAGTAGCACCCATTGTGGAAAAGATGGTTGAATCGTGTCTTAGGTGGTTTGGACATGTGAGAAGAAGACTGATAGAACATCCAGTCAGGAGGGTGGATGAGATGGAAGATGGACAAGGGGCGAAAGGCAAAGGAAGACCTAAGAAGACCATCCATGAGGTGGTCAAACGAGATCTACATGTAAATGGTCTCTCTCTAGACATGACACATGACAGAGCACAATGGCGTCGTTTGATTCATGTAGCCGACCCCACTTAGTGGGACAAGGCTTTGTTGTTGTTGTTGTTGTTGTTGTTGTTATTTCTTGTTAGTGATTTTTAAATTTTCAAATCATATCTTATCTTTCTTGATTCTTGATCTTTATTTTGTTTATCTTTTGATTTTCAATTCTCACTTTAGTTATCTTATTTTTAATTTCAAAATTTCAAGTTTGCTATTTTCTCTTTATTTCCTTTTAAAATTTTAAAGTTTGGTGTCCGGTTAGTAACCTTTTTATTTAAATTTAATTTTCTTGCTTATCTTTTCTTCGTTGATCTTTATTGTATCTTTTTCTTTGGTTTAAAAATTTTGTTATCTTATTTTTCTTTTAAATTCAAATTTTAAAAGTTTAGTATTTTGTTAGTTTTTCTCTTTTCCAATTTTGAATTTCAAAATCTCTCTTTGACTTTCTCTTTTCAATTTTCAAAACTTTTCAAAATCAAATCTCTTATCTTAATTTTCAAATCTTATCTTATCTTGTTTCTTTCTCTATCTTGTTTCTTTCTCTTCATTTTTTCTTTCTAATTTTTAAATTTAAAAATCTTATCTTGACTATCTCTTGTTTAATTTTTGAAAATCTCCTTTTTTTAATTTCAAATCTTTTTAATTAATTGTTTGCTTTATCTTGTTTTAATTTTAAGTTTGGTGTTTCTTTGGTCTTTCTTTCAAATTTGAATTTCAAAATCTTTATTTGAATTTTCCCTTCTAATTTTCTTGATTTTCAAAATTTATTATCTTATCTTATTCTTATTTAAATTCAAATTTTAAAATTTGGTGTTCCTTTAGTGTTTTCTCTTTCTTTTTGAATTTCGAAAATTTTTAAACTTCTTTCTTTCTAATTCTTTTAAATTTTTCAAAATTTTTAAATTATTTTTTTATTTTAGTTATTCTCAAATTAGTATTCTATTTTTTATTTTATTTTATTTATTTATTTTGAATTTTTTATTAAAAAATTTTTTCTAATTCTTGTTTCTTTTAGGATATCTCACTAGGAGCTCCCTATACTGTGACATAGAGAATCCCATTTTCCTTTGTCTCTTGTCTGTGTATGCAGGAACAGGAAGAGTTCACTATGGATCCAATTGGGAATGCACAACCCAGAAGAACTTTGAGAACCTATACAGTTCCCACTCCTGACTTCTATGGAAGGAGCATTAGTGTATCTCCCATTAGAGTAGAAAACTTTGAGTTCAACCCATATTTGGTCATTCTAGTGCAGCAAAACTGCCAATTTTATGGACTCCCACAGGAAGATCCCATCAGGTTCATATCTGATTTCCTGCAGATTTGTGATACTATAAAGAACAATGGAGTAGATCCTGACGTCTACAGACTGATGCTCTTTCCGTTCGCTATGAGAGATCAAGCAAAGGACTGGTTGAATGCTCAACCTAGAGAGAGCTTAAACACATGGGGTAAAGTTGCGAATAAGTTTCTGACTAAGAACTTTCCACCAAGGAGGTTAATCGAGTTGAGGCTAGATATTCAGAACTTTAAGCAAGCGGAGAGTGAATCCCTCTATGATGCTTGGAGGAGGAACAAACTAATGCTCAGAAGTTGCCCCATCGAGATGTTCACACATTGGACCAAGATAGACATTTTCTATGAAGGTCTCTCTGAGATAGCTAAGAGGTTATTGGATCACTCTGCAGGTGGTTCTCTGCACATGCAAAAGACACCCAGAGAGGCAGATGAGCTCATTGAGATGGTTGCCTATAACTAGTACTTATACTCATCTGAGAGGACTCCGGTAAGAAAGGGAGCTCAGGAAGTAGAGACTAGAGACACAGAGATTGCCAGGGAAAAAGTAAAACCTCCAAGAGGGGGCAGAGTTGAAGTTGAACGCCTGAAAGGGAGTAGAATGGGCGTTGAATGTATAGAGAGGGGAGCAATAGACATCAATTCAAGAGACGTTCTCCCTAGGCACCCTGACAACCCCTTTCGATTTACTCTGGACACTCATCCTGCATCACCCAAGGCCTCAGAGTACAAAGCCAAGTTGCCATACCCTCAGAAACTTCAGAGAACTCCTAACACTCTTCCCAGAGACACACAGGTGAATCCAAGAGATGAGTGTAAGGCCCTCATCAGGACCAAGGAGGTTGAACCTAAGGTGGTACACACTGTTGAGGAACTAAATAAAGAAGAAGCTCAAGAAGAGGCTGAAAGTACACTATTACATGCCCCTCTTATGGGAAGAATGCCTGAAGTACCACATCTTTAGAAGCCCCAAAAGGAGACCAAAGATGAGAACCACTCACAATCCTTGGAAGGCTCTAAGAAGTTGCAAATCAATATTCCTTTTGCTGAGATTTTGGAGCAAAGACCTCTCTCTACTGCACTCACAAAGATGATATCCATGAAGAAGAAAAGGTCTGTAAAAAACAATACAACCCTTACCCTAGCAAGCAAGGAGAAGCAAGCTAATAACAATAACAGAAAGCTTGTTAGGAGAAATTCAAATATGAGGGCACTAATCTTCTCCACTTTTTCCATGGAGTCATTTCTTTTAACAAACTAGAAGAAGAGAAAGAAAGTCAATAATCAAGTGTCAAGCTAATGACATTAAAGAAGCGCTTGTTGGGAGGCAATTCAACTATAAGTATGCTATAGTATTTTCGTCTTTCCTATTTTCTTTCGGTTACTTTAGTTTGATTTCATATTATTTTATTTTCTAATGTTTTTCATAGTTTTCCTAGTTTTCTAACATTTATGATCATGTGTAGTACTTAGAATAGAAATAGGAACGCGTAGGAGAGAAACAGAACACCCTAGAGGGTGCCCCTTGTTGGCGTTCAATGCCAAAAGGGGGAAGAGAGCTTGGGCGTTCGACGCCCATAAGGGAACAAAAAGGACAAAGTTTTCTTTGCTTAGGGATAAGCAAAGTTTTTACGTTTGGTGTTGCAGCACGAGCTCTAAGTGTACATTATCATCAATAGCACCAAATGGAGGTGAATCATCTTCATAAGAAAAGCGCAGCTTAAGCAACCATCAGTACTAAGGTGGTTGAGTTTCATTCTCCCTTTCTTTCTGTTTTTCAGTATTTTATCTTATTTCCTGCTTTCTATTTTAGCTTTTGCATGATCACTATTAGGATTTCCTTTGCTTTCTAGTCTAGTAGTTTAATTTTGAAAATTTAAAAAAAAAATTATGGGTAGAAGATGTTTCATGCATTACTCACTAAAGCTTAAAAAGAAAATTTTTGAAAAAGAAGTAATAAAATACATAAGATCTCGAGTTATATCATGAGTTATTCCAATTACTTTGATGTGGTGGCCTTGTCTTTATTTTCTGAATGTATGAATTAACTGTGCATAATTGAAATTGAAGTTGAGCATATTGGCTCTTGAAGAACAGTGAATTTAGAAAAGTATTATTGATTCTCTGAAAAATAAAAAATATTAATTCTTGAAGTAAGAAAAAGCAGTTAAAAGAAAAAAAGAAAAAAATAATAAAAGAAAAGAAAAAATAAAAAGCTCAAAAGAAAAAGACAAGAGCAAGGATCCAAGGCTTTGAGCATCAATGGTTAGGAGGGTCAAAATTGGCCTAAAAGCTCAAATGAGTTGCTATCCTTAACTATATGATTGTGGTGTGAAGGTGTCAAGTAAAAAGCTTGAGACTGAGCAGTTAAAGTCGTGATCCAAAGCAATAAAAGAGTACGCTTAAGAACTCTGGGCACCACTGTTTGGGAATTTAAGAAAAGCTAAATTTGAATCCAAAGGGTTCCCCCAGTTAAGTGCCTATGGTGTTTATGTATCCAGTGGTAATACTTGAAAACAAAATGCTTAGAATCACGGTTAGGCTCAAAGGTGCAAAGCACAAAAAAGAAGCTGTGTTCAAGAATCAAGAAAAGCTAAAAGAAGAGAAAAAATAATATCATCCGGATTCTAGTTCCAAGAGATGTCAATATTTCTGAGCTTTAAAGGAAAGTGAGATGCCAAAATTGTTCAGAAGTAAAGAGCTAATAGCCCCATTCAATTATTTGGAACTGAACTTCCCTGAAAACTCTAAGACTTATTGTATCTTTCTCTTCCCATTAGTCCTACTTTGTTTTTAGTTGCTTGAGGACAAGCAACAGTTTAAGTTTGGTATTCTGATGAGTGGATATTTTATACCCTCTTTGTTACTATTTTCTTAGTGTTTTTAGTTATATTTTGTTGAATTTTATTATGTTTTAGTAGGTTTTTGTGTAAAATTCACATGTTGGATGATACTTTGAGTTTCTGTGTTTTTCTTATGATTTTAGGTGATTTTTGAGTGAATTTGTCAAGTTTTGGCAAAGTCTGATTCAGAGGCAAAGAAAGGATAACAAATGCTATTAAATCCTGACCTCCATGAATTCAAACGAACATTTTTGGAGCTATAGAGGTTCAATTGATGCGCTCTCAACAGCGCTGGAAAGCTAACTTTCAGAGCTTTTCAGCAATATATAATAGTCTATACCTTGTTTTGGAAAGGACTGCCGAAAACGGGCATTGAACGCCCAACTTACCCCCATTTTTGGTGATCAATGCCCAAACAGGACCAACCTCCCAAGTTAAACGCCCAAACTGGCGTTCAATGCCAGCCAGGGAGTAGGAACCAAAGTTGAACGCTCAGAACTCAAGTTAGACGCCAGGCATCAGCCCTAACACTCACCAAGTGGGCCCCAAAGTGTAATTTAGCACTTCCTTCCTCCTAAGGATTATGCCTCCTAGGAGAGGAGAAGCACAGACACATTACTTCTATTTTCTCTATAAAGTATGAGCAACTAAACCTCCTCGGTTAAGGATAGGAGCTCTGCTCATTCCTATGGATTAATATTATTACTTTTCTACTTTAATACATGTTTGATTTCATTCTGTGATGTATTTTCATTCTTCATCTTTATGAATCTGGGGTAGAACGAGAGTATGACCCCTTATTCTACATGTGCTCTTGCGAAGCCTTAGCCGGATAGCATTGAGCTGCAGCTTGAGAATACATCACAAGTTCCAAGAGAGTATCTGGGCTAATTGGGATACATGACATATAATCTTGTTAGTCATGGGTAATTGAGGTCTCTGTGGCATTAAGGCTAGAACATTGAGCATCAATCTCTGATCCAAAAGATCTGACCATGTATGTGGCATTTTGAGTAGGATCACCAGAGATTGAATTGCGTAAGCTTCACCCTCATTCACGTTGGATGACCATTAGCATCGGCGTTTGATGTGGACCAGAGGAGATTAATGACCACTAGCCCCGGCTTTAATCACTTACAGCCTTGTCATTGAATGAATCACTCATTGTTAAAGTAGTCAGTAAGAAGTATTAATCCAGAAGAACAAGCATCTCTGAGGCGTTAACTGATTTCTTATCATTGTTTTACGTCTTTTCTTTATTGATTGTTTATTTCATGTGCTTACAACAACAACTCTCTTTTCTATTTGCCTGACTAAGATCTGTAAGAGAACCACAGCTTGTTCAATCTGACAATCCTAGTGGGATCGACCCTCACTCACCTGAGGTATTACTTGGACGACTCGGTGCACTTTCCGGTTCAGTTGTGCGAGTTATAATTTTGCACACCGACTTCCAAAGCCACCCAATCGTAGTCCGAACCGACCAGCCTAACAGATAAGTACTGCAGAAACCCGACTAGGCGGGTTGGATGATAGCAAGGTCAACAGAACTATCACAATTCGACATTACCAACCAACCAAGCCAAGCCATCAAAGCCCAATCCATGGCAGATTTCTTGGCCAAAATTTCCAGTCCCGACGCCATCCCCTTGACTCAACAGTGGAAGCTCCACGTGGACAAAGCATCCAATTATGTCTCAGGCAAGGTGAGGGTGATTCTGAAAATCCTAGATGGACTCTTGTATGAGCAATCGATTAAATATGAGTTTCCAGTGTCAAAAAATCAAGCCAAGTATGAAGCTATCTTATCTGGGCTTTCATTGGCCAAGGAGCTTGGGGTCGAGAATCTGCTTGTCAAGAGTGATTCCCAAGTGGTCACGTCACATATCAACAGCACCTACCAATCCCGAGATCCGCTCCTCCAGAAGTATTTGGAAAAAACTAGAGAGTTGTATGCCAGCTTTGGAAAGGTGGTAGTCCAGCATGTCCCACAGGAAAGAAATGCCAAGGCAGACCTATTGTCAAAGCTGACCAGCACCAAGACCTCGGGAGGAAAAAGACTCCCTCATTCATGAGGCGGTCAAAGAGCCGTTAGTCACCTTGGTGATGAGCTCAGTAGAAGACGTCAACTGGACCACCCCCATCCTAGAATACTTTGAGGAAGGAAAGCTTCTTGATGATGCGTCGGAGTAGAAACTGGTGAAAAGAGAATCTGTCAGATACACTATGATCTAGGGAACTTTATACCAAAAAAGAGCCTCCCAGCCCCTCTTGAAATGCCTATGCCCCAAATAGACAGATTATGTGCTGAGAGAATTCCACGAGGGATGTTGTTGCCATCACATGGGGGGAAAGACGTTAGCCCAAAGAATGGTGAGAGTTGGATACTATTGGACCACGATAACCCAGGATGTGATGAAGCTTGTTAGGTCATGTATTAAGTGCCAGGAGGCCGACAATTTCCACAAGGACCCTGTAGAGGAGCTGTCATGAATTACGGCCTACCGAACTTTTTCCACATGCGGAATTGACCTCATGGGTCCCTTTCCAACTGTGTCAGGCTAGCTCAGATAACTTGTAGTGGTCGTCGATTACTTTACCAAGTGGATTGAGGCAGAGGCCTTAGCCGTAATAACGACTGCCTATTGTGGGAAGTTCTTTTGGAGACGGATACTAAACCGTTTCGGAATCCCGGAAGTCATCATCAAAGATAACAGAACTCAGTTCTCCGACAAAAACTTTCGGAGCCTCCTTGAGGGGTTGAGGATCCGACAACACTTCTCCTCCGTTGAACACCTACAAATCAATGGCCAGGTGGAAGCCGCCAATAAGGTAATCCTGAAGGGTATCAAAAAGAGGCCAGAGCAAAAGAATAGAGATTGGGCAGAGGAACTCGGCTTAGTCCTCTAGTACTACTCACCTTTCTGCATTCGGCAACAGGAGAAACCCTTCTGGCTAACCTACGGCACAGCGGTTGTGATCCTGGTAGAGATCGGGGGACCCAATCCTAGGTTCCTACTTGGAGCGATCGACCGAGAAGCAAAGCTGCACCTACTGGATGAAGTGCGTGCCCTAGCTCACCTAAGGAAAACATCCCTTAAGCAACGGCTAATCCTCAGGTATAATCGAGGCATCAACAAATAAGATTTCGAGGGAGGAGACTTGATCCTATGATGGAACGACATCGAAACCCGAAGTTCCAGAGAAGGCAAGCTAGCAGCAAAGTGAGAATGACCTTATCGTATTCGAGAAGCATACAGCAAGGGAGTGTATCAGCTGGAACGACTTGACGATTTGGTCATTCCTAGAACTTAGAACATCACCAATCTTAAGAGATTCTAATTGTGAGAACTCCGATTTGTAAAAGGACGACCCTCCAAGAAACTTTGCATTCCTTTTTGTTTAAGTTATTTTTTTATGGGTACTCTTTCCTCGCCTTTTGGCCTAACAAGGACCTAATAAAAGGTTTTAGCTAGGCCCAAATAATAAAATAAATTTTGTTATATTCTTCTTTAGCTTTTCTGACAAGAACTTAAAATGATAGTTGCTAACGTTATATACTTCAGAAACCTTTTGGAAAACAAGTAACAAAAATGACGCAACGGACCTGATCAACTTGGAAGCCATCCGGTCACCCATACGTATATCCAAAGATAAAGCGGCATTTACAAAAGAAGATACCAACTAACACGGTCTCAAAACAAGTCGGCTCATCAGGCATAAATACAGAGTGCAAAAAATAAAGAAAAAAAAGAGTCCAATACACAGCAAACATAAAACAAAGAGACACGAAAGCCATTACGCTCGCTTCTCAACATTGACATCCACAATCTGGCCATCATGAACCGTCTTGAAGGCACCAATCTAGGAGATGTCAAAGTTGGGAGGAAGAAGGGCTACCTAAGACTTCAGGGATTCCTCGGCAGCGAAGATGGCCTCCTTCGCATTCTGGATAACCTCCTTATTCCTCTTCCTCAAGGTATCTGCCAAAGCTTTTGCAGCCTTCATCTTCTTCTCAGCCTCCGCTACCCGACTCTCTGCCTTAGCAGCCTCTGACCTCAGGAGCGTCTCTAGATCCTTAAGACGCTGAACCTCGCTAGCAGTGTTGTGAACCGACTTCTCCGCCTTGACCTTGGCCTCCTCAGCTGACTCATTCTCTTGACGAGTTGTCGCTAGGTTCACCTGGGCTTAGCAAATATTTCCATCCAAGACATGATATTGTTCTAGAACCATCTCCATCTTGCACACCACAGCAGCCAAGCGAAGCAAAGAACAATAAACCCACTTCCCTTGGGCCACCAAGTAGCAATCGGCAAAAAACTCCTCGGTCCATGGTAGTAGCTGCTCGTCAATAAAGGCAAGGGCATCGAAGGACTTCTCCATCACGGAAGGAACCATAGTCCCCTTCCCCTTCTTGTTAGGCATAGTCTTCTTCTTCTTTCGAGGTGACGGGTGCACAATCTCATGAATCTCATCTTCGAACTAAGCCCCAATCCCCTTGTGAAGCCCTCCAGCATCGGCCCTCGAAGCAACAGCTGAATCAATGACTTCCTTAGCTTGAGGCTGCTCCTCATCCTTGTCCTCGATGAGGAAGACTACCATCAGGTTTTCCATAGTAGCGACGTCGCCTGTTATATCAACTGAAGAGAAGAAAAAAAAACACGTGAGCACAACAAAAGCAAAAATAGAAAAGCAAAATTGAAGAACAAAAGTAGAAGACAATGCAAAACACCAAGGCAGCTACCCACATACTGACGACCGGCATCCCGATCACTCATCATGTGGCAAGGGTTCAACGGCCTATTCCCAAATATGGCCGTTAACACCTCAACAATTTTCTTGTTCTCCAGGCTTAAACCCTCGTAAGTCACCTTTACGAGGTAGTCGGCTGCGGACTCATACTTCCAATAAGTGGGAACCTGCGTTCCCCCTCCAAGGTCTACCGAAAGGGGTGGTGAGCCCTAGCCGGCCGTACCTTAAAATAGTTCTCTATGAACCCGTAAAACGAGTCCTTGAAGAGACCAATGATCTTACGGCCCTGAATAGCCCAGAAGGACATAAACCTCTTCTTTAGCTTATCCTCCCGATGAGGCACTGTCAGAAAAAAGAAAAACAGGAAGACCTCCACCACGGCAGGAATCTCCCAATACTCAACACGCGAGCTCGAAACATCTAATAGCGGCCCAACTATTAGGATGGAGCTGCGACAGACCAACGTTGCACCAGTTCAGGAGCCCGATGACGAAATCGAAAAAAGGAAATCGAACTCTGATGATGTCGAACATGGGTTTGTAAACCCACATCTAGTCGAGAACTCGGGGGGCATCCAAGTTGATGTAGTAGACCCGTTCGTAGGGATCGGGTATTGCTCCTCCGCGGCACCCCCGCTGTAGATCACTCCAGCATCCCAAAGCTCTTGGAGGTCCCATTTGGTGAGACGCGAAGGGGTCCCCACTACCTTCGCATTGCACCAAAAATACGTCCGGGGAACACTCGCCGCCGGAAAGACAAGTCCCCGAGGCTCGACCCTCCTCCGCATCATACCTACAAATGGGAGAACCACCACCACCGTGAGCCTACAAACTACACGAAGGCTAAAAGACTAAGGAAAATAAACGCAAGAAAGCTGGCCTAAACCCCGGGCCAGGAAGGTAGTGGCACCCCCACTAAACCACCAAACGCCACCACAATGGTGTCTAGCCACCACAATGGTGTCTAGCCACCATAGCCAGCATGGCAAAGTTCATATACACTATAAACATCAACGCTTAACACTTATAACTTATTCTATCCTATGCAACGAATATAATGAAAATCATGCTACAACTAGCTACCAAGCATCTGGATACTTTCTTGGACAATGACGATGATGAGTGGCAAACAAGAAGCAGAGTCTAAAGTGAAGGAAAGAGAATGATAAGGGTGGCAGAAGCGAACCAAGGAAAGTAGTGGAAGTTGACGGAGAAGAAGAAGTGGAGTTAGAAGAGTGAGGAGAGTAAAATCGAAACTAAAGAGTGGGGAGAAAACTGAAACTAAGTTTTAAATGAAGGAACCCCAAAAAGCGCGAACTGAAAGGACTAGAGGGGCAATACGGTAAATTTGACCCCACGACAATAAATGCCAATCCTATCGAACTAACGTAACACCTCGAAAGCTGCAAACACATCCCCACAATCAGGAGCTTCTAGAAACCATTCGTTTCCAGCTGAACTCCCGTGATCCATATCACCTCAGACCCCAAAAACGTGACGACGCTATTAAAAAAAGCATGTCATGTTTGGGGGGCTACTGTTCCGGACCTGGATTCCGGGCTCGATAAGGATGGGTCCCAGGTCTGACACCTCAGGACAAACATGGCGATCCGGCATATCCCGAGAAAATCAATTATGTCATCCCCGTCATTTAGTATCGCAGGTACACATCGTATCTTCCCAATGCAAGGGACACCAGAGTCTTATAAAAGGGAAACCATGACTCGCCCCAAGGTATGCACGATAACCCTAACTTTCAACCTCATAAACACTCTTCTGACTTTGGCATTGGAGTGTCATTGCAGGTCCACCCCCATCCGGCTCTCATCCAGCGTCCCAGAGTACCGCAGCAACAATCTGCCCATTGTCTGGTCGTAGTTCTGTCGACTCCAGTCAGTCTTGAATAGGAGGGTTATTACTACCTCAACCTCGCTAGGCAGTAGTCCTCCATCTTTCTCTTCTCTTTTTCTTCACCCTCACATTTTCTTTTCCCACCTTCTCCTCGCCTCCTTTGGTTTTCCTTTCTTTGATTTTCCCCCATCTCCCATCACTTTCATTTTCTTTCCATCTGATCTTTTCTTCTCCCATCTTCTTCCTCACTTTCCTGCCACTGCCTTTTTCCTTGACTTACTTTCTATGTGTTTTAACTGTTTTTTTTTATTTTATTTTTTAATTTTCAATAGGTGTACTTTTTTCTTGTTATGATGTCTTTGTTTCTCTTTTGTTATGAGTAGTGCCTTTGTTTCTCCTTTTATAGGTGGTATTAGTTTGTTAGTTCAAGTTCAGATCTCCCAGATTTGGCAGAAGCTAAGGGTACTATAAGAATAGTACTTTGTTTATGGAAATATATTTAGATCAAGAAAGATTCCGGATATATTCGAAGAAGAAAAAATATCTCACGTGTTACAGTACTTTATGTGTAGATTTTAAAAAAAAAACCCAAATATGTCTCTATTTCTATAAATTTAAATTTCTTGTAATCAAATTTTAGACTTCTTCTCAAATTTTAGTTCAATAAAAAGTATATCTGATTCTTTTTTTTAAGTTAGATCTAATCTTTTTTTATTATCTATAAGTGTTGGAATACTTCTTTTGTCAAAAAAAAAATAATAATAATAATTACTAACTCTCACTAGCTAGTGACCAAAGTTAACACATTAACTACACAAAATATTCTCTTTAATTTATTCATTCTCAAATCATAGTCACCTAATTTATTCTCTATTTTTATATTCACTTATACTCATATTTATTATATAAAAAATATTTATTTAATATATTTTATTGTATCCTCTCACATAATTCAATATCTCTTAGTATTTCTCCTATTATTTTTTTCTAATATTTTATATAATTATTTTTTTATAATCAATTTTTTTCTTATTTTACTAAATAGTTGGTTTATTATGTATTAGATAATGAACTTCCTAGTCTTGTTTTTAAATTTTTGTCTAATTGAATCTCCTAGTTATAAATTGTATGTCACTCATATACTACTTTTTTTTACTCATTCAACAAAGTTACATTTTTTTTACTGAATAAAATTTACCATGTGCATGTGCATGTGTTGCAATGAATAGAGAAAACAAATAGAGGATGTAACAAGTGTCCTTCTTTCCAGTCCGCTAGCAGTCCATGCCTAACAGCCTTCGAAGCTGTATCAAGGCCAATTCTCTTTCTTTGAGATTCAGACTCGGGTGAGAGGGAAGGAATTAGGGCATGAAAATTTTCACTCCATTTTGATCTGATAATATTATTTTCTCTGGCATGGTTGCTTTCCCCCCAAAGCGATTCTCAAAAGTAACTCGTAAACTAAATATATTTGCAATGCACACAATGAGAATGAAAATTTTATTATATTGCTTCAATTCATAAAGAAAAGTTTCAGAAAGAAACATTATCTACAGAACAATTCTTTGCATTCACTTTTGAGAAGATTAAAGTAATCAATCAGGGCATAAGGAACTTTCCCTTTGTCTTCTCAAATACTTGTTCTGCCATTAAAGCAATAGCACCATCTGCCTTCTTAATCTCCAATTCGGACTTCTGGTTAGGCGCATTGGCATTGGAAGGATCGAATCCGATTGCTACTGCTGCCTCTGCTTTTGCTCCATAAACCAATCTCTGCTAAGAAACCAACATGACAAAGATATGATGTTAATCCAATACAAAATGAGATACAATACGAAACGAGGGAGGGGAAAGTCCACCTTAATTTTTGAAAGCTTAATTGCACCCAAGCACATTGGACAAGGTTCACAAGAAGCATAGATTTCACAGTCAGCAAGATAAATTTGATTTAGCTTTTTACATGCCTACAGATGATTTACGACAACAAAATGAGTTCCCAAATGATACATCCCCAAGAAGTTAAATGAAAAAGTGAATAAAAAAAATGAAAATTGAAAAAAAATTGTAAATATATTAGGTCAACTTAACACTATTCTCACATATAAGCTAAGCAATATATAGAAGCATTAAGAGAATCAAATGAATTATGCAAAATTCATATGAAACTTCTGCAACTCACACTGAGATCCAGCAAATGAAAGATGAGAGCCAAAACAACAATACTAGAAACTCAGAATATTTGTATACTTATATAGAAGATAATAACGAAGAAAAAAACAGCAATTAAAATCTTCTTGACA
This sequence comes from Arachis hypogaea, assembly GCF_003086295.3. NCBI lineage: Eukaryota > Viridiplantae > Streptophyta > Magnoliopsida > Fabales > Fabaceae > Arachis > Arachis hypogaea. The sequence continues at coordinate 59,074,349 of NC_092054.1, forward strand.
TGCCATTTTTTTATATACATGAAGATTTCATAGATGTTTGATTAGATATAACGCTAGTCGTGGTATTTCTAGTTTTCTACCACATCACAAGCGTGTCGGCTCAATATACTAAACAAAATCGAGTTCACAAAACATTTCCTCAATATAGCTTTATGGCTTGTTATAGTCCTCAGATTTTAACAGAAGAACTAACTATGAATTTAACCTCTCTGATAGCATTAATTTCAGCATGAGCAGTGGGATCACTCTTCCTTAAAACCATGTTATGACAGCTCACAACTACTACACCATTTCTAACAACAACAGCACCAAATGGTCGTCCATCGCCACATTCAACAGCTTTATATGCTTCTTCGATAGCTTTAGTCAGGAACTTGATATCTCTATCCTGTAAAGCTGATGTAAAAAGAGAAAAGAACAACAATGTAAGAGAAAATGAATTTATGGTTTTAAATTGCGCTTGTGATTGATGTTAGCAATATAGATATTCTCCTTCAGCATGCTGATATGCTAGCAAATCAAGGTACAAGCTCTTGATTCTTGAAACACACGTTATAAAGAGAAATCCCTAATATAGCGAACATCATTATGTTCATTTAACCTTTGCGAAACCATGAATTATGAAGGACTATACCATTCACAGTACGAGGGACGGTGGCAGCATCAGCAGCGTTGTCCTCCATGATGAGATGAAAAGAGAAGCAACGATTTGGTTATCTAGAAAACAGTAGTTGGAAGCAAGTTGGGGAAGGTTTAGGAACTGGCAAGAGAAAGAAGGAAACAAACAAAACAAAGAATACACGTTTTCCATGCATAAAACTTGAAGATAAGGAAAGGGGTGCATGATTGGCTTGGCGCACCAGCGCCACAAGACAACGAAAACTCTGAAATTGATGCCTCTCTCTTCTCTCACTTTTCCATCTCCTGCCTACTACTCTCCACCAATGACCATCACAGTAACATGCATTTGTTTAGTTATCTAACATCGGAAATTGTGCTAGTTCGACGAAACTACCCAAAACACTGTCTATTTTTGAGTTGTTTTATCAAACTAATCAAATCTTTGATGGATATCAAATTAAGTTATATATTTTATGATTAGATTTGTCGATGGTTAAATCTTTCATGGTTAAAAATGATAATTTATTCTAATTGAATAAAAGTAGATAATCTCAATTCTTCCTTTATTTAGTATTAGTCATTTGGAGATTCAAGTTAGTAAGAAATTTCATGGTTTGAGTTTGCTTTCACTAATCAACTCTCAAGTCATAAACTAAACATATCAGCAATAATATAATGCATTAAGCAGACAACATGAAGAACATAACACATAATGAGAGTGTAAATTTTATATTGCTTCAATTCATGGAAGCTGTTTTCGAAAGAAATATTTTCTGGACAATTGTTTTGCTCAATGGTGAGAAGATTAAAGTAATAATCAATACATAGAAAACTTTTCCTTTGTCTTCTCAAACACTTGTTCTGCAATTACAGCGCCGGTACCATCCGCCTTCTTAATTTCCAACTGAGCCTTCTGATAAAAACCAGTGCCTCTCAGCGCATCAGCAATGAAATCATCGAAACCAATTGCTATCGCAGCCTCTGCTTTTGCTCCATAAACCAATCTCTGCTTAGAAGCCAACATGACAAAGATAAGAGTGATATCACTAAAAAAGGAATAGAGAAATAGTTGGTGTGAGGAGAAAATGAGGGGAGAGGAAGGTTCACAACCTTAATTCTTGAAAGATGAATTGCTCCAAAGCACATTGGACAAGGCTCACATGAAGCATAGATTTCACAGTCAGCAAGATCAATTTGATTTAGCTTTTGACATGCCTACAGATGATGTACAATAACAAATTAAGGTCCAAATGATACATCCTCAATAAATAAAGTATGTGAAAAAAATCATTACAAAATGTTAATTAGGCTAACATAAAGGTGCTCAACATACATAGGAGATAGCAGCATCAACATAAAGAGAGTCAAATGATTGCTGCAAATTTTGATCAAACTAATGAAATTTCTGCAAAAATACTCACATCCAGTCTCCTCTATTTATCTTTGCTTTGAGTGGTGCTTTTATTAAAACTCTCTTAAGTTTGAGATCTGAGACAGCAAATAAAATATGAAAGCAGCCACAAAGAAATCAAGAAATCTGCTTAACATGCCTTTCTAATACACATCCAGGTTTCATATATGTTTGATTAGAATGTAGCAAGAGACAAAGAAATCAAGAAAAACTGGTAATAAATCCAGAGTACAATGATTTAGATGTTCCAGAAAGATTTCTATAGTATAATATAACCCTCAAGAAGAAATGATATAGACCTCAGATTCCAGACGTCAAGAAGAAAATTGGTACTGGAAGAATTAACTATTAATTTAACCTCTCTGATAGCCGTAACTTCGGCATGAGCTGTGGGATCAGTGTTCCTTAGAACCATGTTATGGCAGCTTACAACTACTTCATCATTTTGTACAACAACAGCACCAAATGGTCCTCCATCACCGCATTCAACCCCTTTGTATGCTTCTTCAACAGCTTTTGAGAGGAACTTGTGGTCTCTATCCTGTACAGCTGGTGCAACAAGAGGAAACAACACCAATTAAGGTAATCCGTAGCGAATAGGGAATGAATCCTCTCAATTATGTCAAAATGTATTTTCAAATGGAAAGGATCCCATCCTTAGAGAAGAACATGTCTGGTTGTATGCAACTATTTTCGATTCCTTGTGAAAATTAGGAGATATCATTTTTGTTAAATCATAAATCAAACCATTATCAAGGGGTGCATCACTGCATCAAACCCCCCAAATCATATTTCCAAGCTTATGATGACATAATAAGCGATTCATATGATAGGAAGTCAACTTGGTATGCTCAAGTCATGATTTTCCATGTAACTAAGCTTTCCTGTCTTCTATAAATTCATAATTTCTGAGTTTTATTAATTGAAGCACCACCATATAGTATTTCTTATGAGTTCAGAAGGGAATGTGCAGAAAAGTACTGATACCTTCTTGATGACCGGGGAATGCTGAAGCGACGGAAATAGTTCCATCTTTAGCTTCCAACACTATAACAAAATTCAGATAAAGAAATTAACAAACAATGAAATTCTTCCAGCTACGGGAGTAAAGCCAGCAAAAGTGTAAATATTATGTCAAAAAATTTTCAATAGAATTGAATGCGGATCATGAATAATTACAAGTGCAAAAGGGATGACGAGGAAAAGAAGCAACAATCCCTTGATTCATGAAAAATGAACACCTTTAAAGAGCAAATTTTGCTCTGATCTCCCTTGAAGAAGCTTAAATTGAGATTCTCACTTCAACTCAATTTTGTCTTCATCCATAACAATAATAAAAGAAAGATCTGTTTTTACCTCCATGATAAAGCAACTAAGATACAGTATTAATAAGAGTGTCCAATTCACACAAACAAAATTGACTTGAAGTTAACAATTAATTGAACATGATCATCAATGTTTGCAATGACATCATCAACAACCATAAAAGAGAAAACATAAAAATTATGTATACCATTAGCAGTGGGAGTAGTAGCAGCAGCAGTAGCATCTTCCATGATGAGATGAACAAGAAGAGTAGACAGAGGGAATCTAGAAAAACAAATTGAGGGTGTTGGAGCAAGTTGCGGAAACTACAGGAACATGATATAGAAAGAAAAGAAAAGAAAAGAAAAGAAAAGAAACAGGGCACAGAGAAAGGATCGTTTTCTCCCTTAAAAACAGAAAACCAATTCCGAAAAGAGGTAGGGGAAAGCAAGAAGTAACACGCAAAGTTGCAGAGCTCATAAAATCAATTTCCGAATTTTTCTTTTAATTAAATTGGTACCTAAAAATATTTTAGTCTCTCAACATTGTGGTTTTTTCCCTTGTGAGTGAATATCGTAAAATTGAAGTCATATTAGTCTCTTACACGCAAGTTTCCCACAAGATCTTCTTCCATTATTGCTTTTTTTTGTTTTTTTGTTTTTTTGTTTTTGGCATAAAGGAACCATTTTACATAAATCCTTTGTTGGGTTTGTCCGTATTACTATCAATGTGTCTAGGGATGGCAAAATTTCCCCAAATGTAAGATCTTTGTAGGGATTATCTTGAATAAAGATTTGACTGTAAAATTTTTTTTTAGCAAAATTGGAGATAGGGGACGAAATTTTCCTGAGGCAGACGCAGAAATCGTAATCCCCAAAATTCTAAATTTACTTAATTGTCTTTAATAGTTTATTTTTTATCTATATTTTTTAGTCATTTCACATGCCATATATACATATATAGAGACTCTCAAAATTCCTAATTTTCATTTGTATAACCCTTCTTTAGTTCATAGATCTCTAATGTTATCCATATTCCATCAATCTTCTCTGTTTCCTTCGCCACTGTCCCATCACACCGTATTGTAAATCCTCACTGTTCCATCACCCTCATCATGTCGTTCTCTATATTCATGGCGTTCTTTTTCACAACTCTATCGTCGTGTCCATTTTTCTCTCTACTGCCACGTCCCACACCTCATCTACTATTCTACGTTTTGGCTCGCCATGGCGCTCCCACGACATCATTTTGAAAGTCACCATCTTATCGTTTGGACTTTTTGTATAAAATTTTGCTGTTTTTGTATAGGATGGATACTTTTAACTCTATTCCTATGGAAATTAATAATTAGTCAAAATTATTAGAGAAATGAAAAATAGAGTCTCTACAGAGAATGGAGCCCTATGAAATATGAGAATGAAGAGTAATATTCTCTCACGATAGAAAATAAAAAAAAAATAGAAAGCAAATCTAAGAGCAAAAATAGAGAGTAGGGAGACATCTCCCATCTCCGTCCTACCCTATTGACATTCCTAAATATGTCAAATCATGACAATGATTAATAATACTATTTTCATTTGAAGATTGTATTTATAATATTTACCAACTCTTACTTTTGCTGTTGGTATTTAATTTTTATTTTATTTTTTGCCGTTATTATTGTCTTGGTAAATGGGTGGGAATTAACATGCATAGTATATTGTTAGAAAACAAAATATCTAGTGGTTGTTTGACTTGTTTCTGTAATTATTTTTCTTTGCTCAATGATAGTCTCTTGTGAAATGAACGGACATGTATTAAGGATGATCTGAATATTATAAGCTGAAAGATGACAAGTAAATGAAAATTTAATTGTTGCTTGTTTTTATTTCATAACTAACTGAGTGGGACTTGGTGAATGTTTCAATCCAAATCTATTCTTGTTTAAGGATTTAAGCAATCGCATCTGTATCTTTTTACCCTGTATAAATTTAGTGCTATTCATCAAGAGGACTAAGTTTCATTTGGATATTTTGTCAAATAATATTAATTTTTTATAAATTTAGTGCTACTCATCAGGAGGACTAAGTTTCATTTGGATATTTTGTCAAATAATATTAATTTTTTATAAATTTAGTGCTACTCATCAGGAGGACTAAGTTTCATTACAATAATATTAATTTTTTATGGATATAATATTAGTTTAATTTTTTGTGGTCAGTTTTATCTACGTTCAAAATTTTTATGGTCATAAATAACTAGCTATTTACTCAAAAGTATAATTTATACTTTATTGTATACAGGAGCGGAGTTAGATGAAAAATTAGAAGAAGGCTAAAAGTATTTATATAATAAAATAATACTAAAATAAAATTTTAAGGGAGACTAAACTGAAATTTATATATAATTTACATGTAAAAAATTAAAATTAGGGAGGGGGGCCATTGCCCCCTTTTGCTACAATATAGCTCCGCCCCTAATTGTATATATTTTATACTCTTTTTTTTTCTTTTTCGAAAGGTTTTCTACTTGTCATTCTATAAGCATGAGTAAAAATCTTGAATTTGTAATGCAATTCATTCTGTTTAAATTTATTTTTATTTTATTTAATTTGATAATTTTTTTAAGAGTAATGTATCATTTTTATCCCTAATATTTTCATCTTATTTAAGTTTTTAATGTTTTAAAATCATCTTAATATTGTTCTATCGTCAATTCTATTAATAGATCACTAACGATAGAATAATAGTGAGATATTTTTAAAATATTAAAAGTTTAAATATGATTATTTAAATATTTGAAATAACTTTAGGAATTAAATAAAAACGATACTTTACTCTTATAATAATATATCAAAAAGGAAAAATTAAGATAGTTTCACAATTATGTTTAGAAATTTTACATATTTTTATTTTGCTACATAAGAATTTTTTTTAGGAGACATAATCTTTTATATATATATATCACAATATTCTATTTATTCTAGAAAGGATACTTTTTTCGAGTTAAACGTTAGTTTCTCTCTACTCCAAAGCGTTTGATAGCTCGACCCAGAATTGGAGTACCCTCGTGAACTCGGATCCAAGCGTGGTACCTGTAAAAGGGATTCTGACACTCAAGTCAGCAAAGAATTACTTAAGAAAATGAGTGTATAATCAGTGAGGTAGTGTTGAATGCTCCTGACCCTTATCGTCGGCCTTCATCCTGATTTATAGTTTGGTTGAGATTGAATGAGTCATCGGTTTGAGTCAAGATCTTCGTGGCCGACTTTAAGACGAGATTTTAGGGGAGAGGTTTGTTAGGATAGAGTTGTTAATTTTGCATGTGGGTGAACGTGCCAGGTATAACCCGGTTCCTCCGATGTATAAGGGATACAGTACATAACCCCCAAGCTTGACTTGGAAAACGTAGTTTAGCAAGTTAAGCTTACCTCGTGTAGTTATGCCTCGATTTTTCGAACAAATATCTTAGCCCCCAAACTCAACGCGCGTTGCCGCGATATTAAGCTTGGTTTTTTTTTCTTTAACAATAAAAAATGAAGTTTAATAATGGTTTTACCTTGCTAATTGGGCTGCAATAAATTTTGTTTGCTCAAGTAAAAAATGGACCGTTTGTGTTTAGGCATGTTAACAGTTTTAATTTTACTTTTCCACTAAATTAGTGGGTTGAAATGATATTTGATTGCCGTTTCCTCCTTGGGAAGAAACACAACACACGACTCAAGTCAGTTTTGCTTAAGTTGGAAAAACGACATGTCTTCGAAAGGTTAGTCTCCTTAGCTTCCTGTCCCTGTCTGTGTCTCGCTTTTCTTCGAAAAAATGGTTAGAGAGAAAGAAAAGGAGAAGGAAAAAGTGAAAGTAGTTGGAGTAAACAAGGAAAATCTGTACCATTGGATGCATGTGGATGTAAAGACTCGTGTATCGTCTAACTGTTATACCGAGTCGCTTTGTGAGCTGGAAGCTCTGAAGCTTGTGAACGAAGGAGGGGTCGGGGGTTCGTATTGAACTTCTCCCTTGTACTAGTGAGGAGAGAGTTTGTGAAAGGAAAGGGGATTGTGAGTATTTTTACATGTATATTCCTTGTTTTACTGAGTTGAATGTGAAATTCTCTTTTTTGGATTTCGAGTGTAAGGTCTTGACTCAGCTTAATTGTGCTTCCTCGCAGTTACACCCTAATTCCTGGGCGTTTCTGCGAGCATTTGAATGTCTGATGGACTTTTTAGAATTTCCTGCTTCTTTGAATGTTTTCTTCTCTTTATTTCAATTGAAGGGGGAGTGCGGAAGGGTCTTTGGGTTTTCTTTAGTAGTTTTCCTGGATGTTCTATTTTTCTTCTATATAAATCATCCTTTAAAAAATTCAAATCCATGTTTGTAAAAGTTCGACCCTTAGACTTGTTGTCGTCAATCATCCTTTGTGTTCCTTTTATCTTGTTGGTCTCTCTAATTTAGCCAACAAAGGTCTTGATTTTGTTGAAAATATTGAGTTTTTAGACTTGAACAATCTCTTTGTCATTCAAAAACTAGTCTATCTTGACTTGGTTCGAGAGTTCTATGCCAACATGTCTTATTATAAAGAAAATGTTCATTTATATGTAAAAGGCTATGAACTAAATCTGATCAGAGATACTACAAGTAAGGCTCTTGGTTTTGTAGATGTGTAAGAACCGCGATTATAACCATTTAGTTAAATAATTAAATTGTCCAAAATAGATTCCAAAAATTTAGAATGTGAATTAGGAAATTTAAATATGATATTTGAACTCAGTAAATTTTTCTGAGTTAGAAAATATAATTTTCTTCGAAAAACCGCACAAAAACTCGAACCGGTAGTGTCGACTTAAATCTGTCTGGTACTGTGTGAAAATAATAAAAACAGTAGAAAACCTTAGAAAAATATTTAGAATAAAAAATCGGGTACTAATTTAAAAGGTTTGGCCCAAAGTTGGGCCAAACAGACAAAAAATGTTAACGGGTTGGACCGGACTCAAGTTGAGCCCAAACCCAACATATATATAAGCTTAAATGAAAGCTATTCAGCCTCAAACACAACCTAAAAACACTAAGGGCAGCTGCTGAATTGAGAGAGAGGAGGAAGAAGTGGTACTATTCACTATCTTCTTCAATTGATCATAACTCGAGCTACAGTATTCCGATTCGTGTGCCGTCAGTGGCTACGTGAAACTCTCGTCGAGCCCGTTAGTTCTATCAAATCTTTGTTGGTAAAATTTCCACATTTTATCTCCTTTCCTCTGCCCTAAGAAATTCGAAAATTTAGGCTTTAGTTTTGAGTGAATTTTTGTGTTTTGATTGATTAGGTGGTCTCTAAGGTTGGGCTATTGGTGGTTTGTGTCCCAAACATCATCGAAAAAGGTAAGAAAACTCTTTACCTTGTGAAATTATGATTATGATGAACCCTAGGTTGATTGGTTATAAATTATATATATATAGCTTGAAGTTGTGATTGTTGGTATTTATTTGGAGCTTTAGATTGATTGTTGGTAATTGGAGGCTTGAGTTGGACAGAATTTTGGGATTTTCACATATTGAAAATCTGCTAAGGTATGGTTTCAGTTTTATCTATGTAATATATAATTCTGAATACTTAGACTAGTGACCCATAAGATAGGTTTGCATTGAATTGGTTGTTGAATTTGTTGAATGATGATGTATGATTATTCGATAATTTTGGTTATTTTTTATGATTTGTGGTGTTGATATTGATAAATGATGTTAAAGAAGGAAATTGAGGTTGAATGAGGTTAAATTTTTATGATTTGTAGTGATAGAATGATGATTGATGAGTTGGTTATTTGAGAAATAGTTTTAGGGTGATATAATTAATATTTGGGGTTGAGAATTATATAATATGAGTGAAGAATTGTACCAAAAATGGTAAGATTTGATGTGAGTTGGAGTTGGTCAGTTTTTTATTTGGTTTTGGTTGTGAACTTTGGAAAGTTGAGAACTTTATTGTTTTTGACAAAAACTAGTTTTTGGTGAACTTTGACGGATCATAACTTGAGCCTCAATCCTTGAAATTGAATAAACCTTATTTTAAATTAAAGGTTACTTTGAGAGCATTAAATTGATATAAATTTTGTAGAAAATGGATTTTTGTAGAGGAAGTTATGACTGTTTAAAGTTTGGTGCCAAAAACTGAATTCTGCAACATTCGAAAATTTTCTAAGTCTGGTGTGGGCTGCTGATAAATCCCAATTTTGTAGTTTATCTTGTGCTTATTTTGGGGGATTTTATCAACTGATCTCACATTTATTCAATGAAATAGCATGGTTTTGTAATTCTCCCTAGATTTGTGCTTAAGTGTAAAAACATGCTTTTTGGGCCTTAAAATAGCTAGATTTAATTCGCTTCAATTCCATTCGATGCCTTGATATGTTTGTTGAGTGATTTCAGATTCATAAGGCAAGTATCAGATGGAAGAAGTGAAGAGAAAAGCATGCAAAGTGGAGAATTCATGAAGAAATGAGCATTTGGAGAATTGAGGGCCACGCGCACGCGTCAGCCATGCTTATGCGTGAGAAGAGATTTGCAAGTTACGCGCACGCATCACCCATGCGTACGCGTGAGAATAAATTTCGGGCCAGTGACGAGTGGCACGTGACTCACTTAAAGTGAATTTGCTGGGGGCGATTTCTGAGCTTCCCAGGCCCAGATCCAACTCATTTCTGAGGCTATTTCATGCAGAATTCAAGCTTGGACAAAGGGGGGAGCAATTAGTTGTAGGATAGCATCATGTAGGTTAGTTTTTGATGTGTGAACTTTTGTTGATATAGAATTTCTCAATTGAATTCTCGTTGGAAGTATAGTTCTAGACTAACAAAGAGTCCTCACATACAAAAATTTAGGTTGTCACATGTACAAACCCCAAATAAGAATTAACCGGAGTATTTGGACTCTGGGTCATCTCATGAGGAATTGTAATGAAGTGTACGCTTATTGGCTATGAAGGATGTATGGGGGTATGATTGATAAAGGGGCAAGGAAGTAAATGGACAAGAATTTAAATGACAAGAAGAGTAAATCAAGCAAGTAACTAAAGAAAGCAAGTAATAAAGAGAGACATTTATGGCAAAAATTGAGATCATAGGCTTTCTATCCTAGTCATACATTGATTAATTCATCTTATTTAGTCAACTCCAACAAACGGAAGAAGGTATCATGTCATCTTCACAAAGGGAGAATGTCAAACAAGACTAATTAATCATGTTACAAATATAAACAAGAATTTATCTCATTATGTCATCTTCGACGATAGAAGAAGGTATCATATTATCTTCACACTCGAAGAAAGTCTAACAAGACTAGCTAATCTCAATCCAAAAATCCTAATCAACTTACTAATTAAATTAGCAAAAGATTAGCGTCAATGGAAACAATATTAGCCAACAACTCTAAGTCACCAACATAGGTTGGGTTTTCATGACTCAAGATCACCTAATTACCCTTTCCAAGCCAAGAATGCTCAAAATCTACTCTAACATCCAACCAAGCATTTTGTCAAACACTTAGAAGGCATAAAAGGAAAACATAGTAAATTGTAAGGAAAGTAAATCTATACTACTCAATTGCAAGGAATTAATCAACAATAAAACAAATCAATAATAAAAGAACATGAATCATAAATTGCATTAAAAGAAAATAGAAGAAGAAAGAGTGCATCAACAACAAGGTAAGCAATTACAAGAATGAAATATAAAATTAGAGAGAGAAAGAGTAGAGGAACAAGAAATTGTAAAGGAAAAGTAAATCAAAGCATGAATTAAACCTAGATCTAAGAAAGATCTAATCCTAATTCTAGAGAGAAGAGGGAGCTTCTCTCTCTAGAAACTAAACTACATGATGCAAAAACTTCAAACAATTGCTCCCCCTTGTCCAAGCTTGAATTCTGCATGAAATAGCATCAGAAATGAGTTGGATTTGGGCCTGGGCAGCTCAGAAATCGCCCCCAGCGTTTTGCCTTTAAGTGGGCCACGTGAGAGTACCGGCGTGTGCGCGTCATGTGCGCGTGCGCGTCGATTGGCAAATTCTCCATCCGCGCGGACGTGGAATGTATGCGTGCGCGTCTATAGGCAAGACCACTTTTGCGCGTGCGTGCCTTGTGCGCGTGCACGTCCTTTGATGCATTCCCAATCTTTGTTTCTTCATGCATTCTCCCCTTTGTATGCTTTTCTACTCATTTCTTCCATCCAATACTTGCCTTATAAACCTGAAATCACTCAACACACACATCAAGGCATCGAATGGAATTAAAGTGAATCAAAATTACCAATTTAAGGCCTAAAAAGCATGTTTTTACACTTAAGCAAAATTCAAGGGAGAATTACAAAATCATTCTATTTCATTGAATAAATGTGAGAAAATGTGGTAAAATCCCCTAAAATAAGCACAAGATAAATCACGAAATCGGGGTTTATCAAATCTCCCCACACTTAAACTAAGCATGTCCTCATGCTAAAATCAAGAAAGAAGAAAAGGGTATTAACATTTATTCAATGCAACTAACTAAATGCAATCTATTTATATGCAACCAATCTACATGATGTAATGGCTTAGTCAAAATAAATCAATTTCCAAGAATACACATGCAAGTACAAGGGTTAAGGTATTAGCAATCAAAGTAAACCACAATTGGATTGAATCATTGAAAGAGTTCACAAACTTGCAAGAAAAGATGATCATGGGTGGAAACATGTAATTGAGCGATTGAACCCTCGCCGGATGTGTATCCGCTCTATGCACTCAAGTGTATGGGGTTGGTTCACTCAATTCTCTCCTAATCATGCTTTCCAAGATTTGTTTTTCATCTAACATTAACAATTACTTTATGCATGCATACAAATATCAAGAGGACTTCCCATAGGTTGTAATGGGGCTAGGGTCAAGGTAGGACGCATATGGTCAAGTGAGTTTGAAATTTGAATTTTTGATTAACTTAAACTTCCCACCTAACCTGTGACAACCTAAACAATTCTAAACAAACCTACCTATCCATTCTTCACTTTTTCACACACTCATGTATTCTCTTTTTGATCACCACCCATATGTATTGACTTTTATTGAACCTTGCTTTGGGACATTTTGTCCCCTTTTTATTGCAATTCTTTGTCTTTCTTTTTCTATTTCTATTATTTATTTTCATTTTTTTCTTTTTTTATTATTATTTTTTTCATTAAATTTTTTTTTCTTTTCAAACTAAAATATATATACAAGAACATCAATGCATATGGTTTACACATGATTAATACATGAGTATGTACCCAATTCCTAAATACAAAAATACACTTTTATCTCTACCCAATGTTCCCAACTCTCCCAAAATCCAATGATAAATACTCTCACTAGCTTAAGCTAATCAAAGATCCAAATTAAGGGATATTTATTATTTTTCACTTAGGCTTGTAATGTGCTTCAATTAAGAATAAGTGGGTTAAGCATAGGCTCAAGATTGGTTAGCAATGGAAGATAAAAGGTAGGCTATTTGGGTAAATGAGCTATTTGAACAATGGCCTCAATCATATAAATGCATGTATACACAAAATAATAGACATATAGAATTAAACAAATCAAAGATTACAATCATAAGAAGAGAATAATGCACACAAGAATGAAAATAAGTGGTTATATATGATGTAACCACACAATTAGGCTCAAATCTCACATGCTTGTGTTCTTAGCTCAAAAACATGATCCACAATTGTATAATTCAAGCAAGTTCTAAAAAAAAAATTTATTTCAATCAATTGGGGTGCCCTATAGATAAAATTCTTGGAAAATATCATGATTTTGACTAAGCTTAATATATACATATGCAATGCAACCAAAAATCCTAAAAGACCTAAAAATGAAATGTAAAAGTGTTGGGATTAGAAACTTGTCACCCAAAAATGCCGAGCGGTTGGACGACCTCCCCACACTTAAAAGTTTGCACCGTCTTCGGTGCATTCAAAGATGAACAAGGGGGTACGGCGACTCTCCGAGTTGCCACCTTCATCTGGTAGGTCAACCGGTGTTGCGTGTTCTTCCTTCCGCTTCCATTTTTGCTTATGGTGCATCGATCATGAAAAATAAAATAAACACCGTAAGATGAGAAAATACAAGAGCAAGGAAGCGTGAATTATTGGAATGAGGCAAGAACCACTAGAATGGAGTGAGTGAATTAAGGTGACATTAATGAAAAATAGGTGTGTGGGTTCTAAAATTGTGTGCGGTTTAGAACACACACACGCTAGTATAAAAGTGATGTCACAATTACACAAAAGAGAACATGCACTTCACTTATTCTAGTGTGCTTGGGATACTTTAAAAGACTTGTAGGTTAAGGCAACCAAACAAGTAGTGAAGAAGCATGAAAGCATTCAAGTAAAAATCAAGCAATTGTGAAATTGGATAATGCATGGACATTGATTGATGTGTAAGTAAATTTGATGAACAAAATGGTATAGAGAGCTCACACATCAATCAATGACATATATTGAAATTGTTGCAACACCTAAGTGATATAGAGGTGAAACACATGAGTGCTATGGAACTTAGAGAAAAGAATATAAAAGTGAAAACCAATCACATAGCGAGCATGGTCCACAAAGCTTGACAAAGCTCAACAATATGTCACTAGGTAAGCTTTCGATCCAATTTCGCAATTCCTAAATCTCAATGCATGAAATAGATGACGATCAATTAGAACAAGCATCCTAAAAAAATGCATTGATAATGTACAATTGCCTAACAATGGATGATGAATGCATGGTGGCCAAAACATGCAATTCAAAGAGTTAAGATGCATGAAGGCAATGTACCATGTACTTGGTATTCAAAAATGTTGAACATAAAAATTCAAAACCAAGTAATAAATTGCAACCTCAACAAAGGAATTCAACAATGACAATTAACTACAATGATGTTAAGATAACATCCTATTAGTAATAAGCAGCAGTAAATGGTAAACAAGATTAGTAATCCAACACTTATAATGGAAAATAGAAAACAAAATGAAAATGTACTAATTAAACAATTAACTAACTAACTAAAAGAAGTGGTTATGGATGGTGTTTGGTAGTGTTGGGTGATGATTGAGGGGTGGAAAGAAAAGAGAAGAAGGAAAGAAATGGAAAGAAGAGAAGAAAAGAAGGTGGGTGAAACAGGGCAATCCACGCGTGCGCGTCATGTGCGCGTAAGTGTGAATTGATGAAATGGAAGCGACGCGTACGCGCGGCTGACGCGTACGCGTGCATGGCAAAGCAGAGAGTCGACACGGACGCGCAAGGTACGCGTGCGCATGCCTTGGGCACAAAGTTGGCACACTTCAGGCATAACTCTCGGGTGAATGTATGGGAAGTAGAAAAATCAATCCACGCGTACGCGTACATGATGCATGCGCGTGGATGGTCGAAATGGCTTGATTCACGCGTACGCATGAAGCACGCGTGCGCGTGGATGGTGCTCTGTTTTTCAAAAATTTTTCTATATTTTTGCACCAAACCAAGCATTCCAAACCTCCAAATAACTACCAAAACACCACAAAACCTTATTTAACACACTAAACTACCAGATAAACTCAACTAGGCAATCAAAACAAGGAATTAAACCTATTTTACCAATATTTACAAAAGAGAAAATGAAAAGATGTTACCGTGGTGGGGTGTCTCCCACCTAGCACTTTTGTTTATTGTCCTTAAGTTGGACTTATGAGGAGCTCCTCATCAAGGTGGCTTGTGCTTGAATCCATCCTTGAACATCCACCAATGCTTGGACTTCCATTGTGCTTCATCAGTCAAGGTTAATAACTCGAAGCTTTGATGGAGTTCTTCACAAACCGTGGGCCTCCCAAAGTTGATTTTTCTTGTGTGATTCGGGATCCCACACCTTATTTACACACCCGTCCTTGAGTTGATCATGGTGATTTTCTCTAGGTGGCGAGATAGATGAATTCTCATGGAAGCACCAAACTATCCTCCTAGACCCATCCAATTGAGCATCATATAGGTTAGTTTTTGATGTGTGAACTTTTGTTGATATAGAATTTCTCAATTGAATTCTCGTTGCAAGTATAGTTCTAGACTAACAAAGAGTCTTCACATACAAAAATTTAGGTTGTCACATGTACAAACCCCAAATAAGAATTAACCGGAGTATTTGGACTCCGGGCCGTCTCACGAGGAATTGCAATGAAGTGTATGCTTATTGGCTATGAAGGATGTATGGGGGTATGATTGATAAAGGGGCAAGGAAGTAAATGGACAAGAATTTAAATGACAAGAAGAGTAAATCAAGCAAGTAACTAAAGAAAGCAAGTAATAAAGAGAGACATTAATGGCAAGAATTGAGATCATAGGCTTTCTATCCTAGTCATACATTGATTAATTCATCTTATTTAGTCAACTCCAACAAACGGAAGAAGGTATCATGTCATCTTCACAAAGGGAGAATGTCAAACAAGACTAATTAATCATGTCACAAATATAAACAAGAATTTATCTCATTATGTCATCTTCGACGATAGAAGAAGGTATCATATTATCTTCACACTCGAAGAAAGTCTAACAAGACTAGCTAATCTCAATCCAAAAATCCTAATCAACTTACTAATTAAATTAGCAAAAGATTAGCGTCAATGGAAACAATATTAGCCAACAACTCTAAGTCACCAACATAGGTTGGGTTTTCATGACTCAAGATCACCTAATTACCCTTTCCAAGCCAAGAATGCTCAAAATCTACTCTAACATCCAACCAAGCATTTTGTCAAATACTTGGAAGGCATAAAAGGAAAACATAGTAAATTGCAAGGAAAGTAAATTTATACTATTCAATTGCAAGTAATTAAACAACAATAAAACAAATCAATAATAAAAGAACATGAATCATAAATTGCATTAAAAGAAAATAGAAGAAGAAAGAGTGTATCAACAACAAGGTAAGCAATTACAAGAATGAAATACAAAATTAGAGAGAGAAAGAGTAGAGGAACAAGAAATTGTAAAGGAAAAGTAAATCAAAGCATGAATTAAACATAGATCTAAGAAATTCTAATCCTAATTCTAGAGAGAAGAAGGAGCTTCTCTCTCTAGAAACTAAACTACATGATGCAAAAACTTCAAACAATTGCTTCCCCCTTGCCCAAGCTTGAATTATGCACTAAATAGCATCAGAAATGGGTTGGATTTGGGCCTGGGCAGCTCAGAGCCCCCAGCATTTTACCTTTAAGTGGGCCACGTGAGAGTACCAGCGCGTGCGCGCCATGTGTGCGTGCGCGTCGATTGGCAAATTCTCCATCCGTGCGGACACGGCATGTATGCGTGCGCGTCTATAGGCGAGACCACTTTTGCGCGTGCGCGCCTTGTGCGCGTGCACGTCCTTTGATGCATTCCCAATCTTTGTTTCTTCATGCATTCTCCCCTTTGTATGCTTTTCTACTCATTTCTTCCATCCAATACTTGCCTTATAAACCTGAAATCACTCAACACACACATCAAGTCATCGAATGGAATTAAAGTGAATCAAAATTACCAATTTAAGGCCTAAAAAGCATGTTTTTACACTTAAGCGAAATTCAAGGGAGAATTACAAAATCATGCTATTTCATTGAATAAATGTGGGAAAAGGTGGTAAAATCCCCTAAAATAAGCACAAGATAAATCACGAAATCGGGGTTTATCAGTTTTCTAGAGAGAGAAGCTCCATCTTCTCTCTAGAATTAGGGTTCTTAGGTTTATTTTGCATCTTAGATCTAGGGTTTTAATTCTTATTTTCCTTTAGCTTTCCTTGTAATTTCTTGTTCCTACATCTTTGCTCCTCTTAGTTCTTTTGTTAATTTTCCTTTTATGCCTCTTTTAGTTTATGCATGCTATTGTTGGATTTGGTTTTCTTTTAATGCAATTGATGTTTTATGTTCCTTTATTATTTAATTGAGTGTTATTAATGTTTCCTTGCAATTGGTAGTTGTTAGATTTTATTATTATTGCACATTTATTATGCTTTCCTTTTATGCCTTCCAAGTGTTTGACAAAATGCTTGGTTGGATGTTAGAGAAGATTTTTGAGCATTCTTGGCTTGGAAAGAGAAATTAGGTGATCTTGAGTCATGAATACCCAACTCATGTTGGTGATCTAGAGTGATTAGTTAATATTGTTTCCATTGACTCTAATCTCTTGTTAATTCAATTTGTAAGTTGATTAGGACTTTTGGATTGAGATTAACTAGTCCTATTTGACTTTCTTCCTATGTTGAAGATGACATTGTACTTTCTTTCGATGTTGGAGATGATGAAATATGATTAGCTCTTGTTAATTATTTTTATGAGTGACTAGGATAGAAAGCTTATATTCTCAATCCTTGCCATGAATTTCTCTCTTTATTATTTGCTTTCTTTAGTTACTTAATTTACCTTTCTTGTCATTTATTTTCTTGTCCTTTACCAAATCAAACCCTTTTGCTCCTTCATAGCCAATAATTGATCACTTCATTACAATTCCTTGTGAGACAACCCGAGGTTTAAATACTTCGGTTAATTTTCATTGGGGTTTGTACTTGTGACAACCAATTATTAAAATTTGATTGAGAGTTATTTGTTGGTTGGGAACTATACTATCAACGGAGTTATTTGTATGAAATTCCTAACCGACAATAAATCTTATATCAAAATTTTGGCGCCGTTGCCAGGGAATTGCAATGGTGTTATGTTATTCGCTATTGTATATATATTGATATTGTAAATATGTTTGCTTTTTGCTTCTTTGTTAGTTGTTGCTAGTTGTAGGACTTTGCTTTCTTTGTTTCTTGTTAGCTTTTGTTTTTGTTTTCTCTTTCACTATGAATTCTCATCCCTTTGGCTATGAGTTTGGTTACAATTTATGTTGTAGGGAATGAAAGCTTCAATGAGAAACCACATTATGGAAATGGATATCAAATTTGGGAGAAGCCGTATGCTTATGATCAACCTTCATGGCAACAACCTCCTCCAATCTCTCATGGCTACAATCTACCCATAATGTACATAATTATGAACCAAACCCTCAACATTGTTGTCAATCATACTCACAAGCCTTATACTACCATTCACCTCCATATGATCCTAACCTATATCCACCATACCAACCACCATATGAACCATATCTAGAGCCACCACCATCCCAATACCAATACTCCCATGAACCACAATTTCCATACACACCACCTTAAGACTTTCACCAATATGAACCACCTTCCAACTACAATACCATTCCCTCAAACAATGAACCCTCTCGTCCCACACCAACTCCAATGGACGAAGATCTCCATGCCCTTATGCTAGATCAAAGAGATCTTAGATCTTATATCCTAAGGCAAGACGAGGAGACGAAAAAGGAGTTCAAGAAGCTAGAAGCCATGATTGCTATCGTGGCGGAAGCCATTAGCAACATGGTCTCCTCCTGCTTAAGCTTATACGATTAAGGCACTCCCATTGTTGAATGTGGAGAAGCAATCAAGGAGCTTAGCGAGGGATTGAATTTGGAGCTTCAAGGTGAAGAAGAGGAGTTGAAGTAAGAATTGCAACAAGAGGAGGAGGTGGAGATAATTGAACAAAAGGAAGTGGTTGAAGATTTAGGAAACTGGACGCAAAGAGGAATCTCAAGTTGAAGAGCCTTCTTCCCTGAAGTTTGAAGTTGATGTTAAGGAGGAGAGTGCACAACCTCCAAGGCATAATGTGATTGAAGAATTGAAAGAAGTGGGGCAAGCACCAAGTTCCCCTATCTATGATGATTCTGCATCAACATATGATCTTTTTGAGTTTGAAAAATCCTTATCCATTGAACTTGGAATTGATGACGAGGTAGATTTCAATCAACCTCCAAGATATGAGTTGATTGATGGGAAAGAGCTAGAGGACATTGGTGAAGAAGAATGTGAACTTGAGGAAGCTTGGCAAGAGGTAGAACTTGAAGCACCTTGTCTAGTGGTGGAAGCCTCTAAAAGAGTATGGATGAGAGTGGAATGTGCTTTATCAAGACCATTAGGAACTCCTCTACATAAATTGTCATCGAATCCTTCATTTGAGTGGGTAAAACTTCTAACTCATAGCTTTATTATCCCACTTGAATTTGGTTTGCTTGAAACAGATGGCCAACTTAGGGCGCTTTGTGGAATGAAGCGTAAAAGAAGGATGTTTAGTGGTTGGTGTTGTAAATCTAGACTCATTGTGGTTGGAAGCTCAAAATTGAGGAGCATGGATTGGTGTAGTGCTCAATTGAATGGGTCTAGGAGGATCATTTGGTGCTTAAGTGAAAATTCAGCTTTTCTACCACCCGGAGGGAATCAACGTGATCAACTTGAAGACAGGTGTGAAAACAAAGTATGGGATCCCGGATTACAAGAAGAGGATCAATTTTGGGAGCTCATTATTTGTGAAGAACTCCATCAAGGCTTGGAGCTATTAAATTTGAATGATGGAGCTTATTGGAGATTCAAGCATTGGTGGATGTTCAAGGATGGATTCAAGCACAAGCCACCTTGATGAGAGCTCCCCATAAGTCCAACTTAAGGACAATAAACAAAAGTGCTAGGTGGGAGACACCCCACCAGGGTAAACTCTTTTCATTTTTCTCTTTTGTATATATTAGTAAAATTATTTTAATTTCATGTTTTGTTTGGTTAGTTGAGTTTAATTGGGAGTCTAGTAGGTTAAATAAGGTTTTATGGTGTTTTGGTAGCTATTTAGAGGTTTGGAATGCTTAGTTTGGTGCAAGAACTTGGAAAAATTTTGAAAAATAGAGCACCACACCACGCGTACGCGTCACCCACGCGTACACGTGACACCAAGAATTTCGACCACCCACGCGTACGCCTCGCCGACGCGTACCTGTGGAATCCAAAATTTCCACCTCCCATACAAATTCCAGAGAGTTGCGCGAGTTTTGGGCTGGAATTGTGCCTTTAGCACAAGCCCAACCACACGTACGCGTAACCCCACGCATGCGCGTCGACTCTCTGATTTATCCATCATGCGTACGCGTGACCCACGCGTACGTGTCGTGCCCTGTTTATGCTAATCACGCATACGCGTGACATGACGTGTACGTGTGCCCTTGCCCTGTTTCACCACTCTTCTTTTCTTCTCCTCTTTCTATTTATTTCCTTCTTCTCTCTTCTCCTCTCTTCTTTTCCTTCTTCAACCATCATCCAACACTACCAATCACCATCTATTACCACTTCTTTTAATTAGTTAGTTTGTTAGTTATTTAGTTAGTTTAATTTTTGTTTAATTTTAGTTTTCATGATAAGTGTTGGATTATTAATTTTGTTTGCTATTTATTGCTACCTATTATTAACTTGATGCTATTGTAGCATAATTGTTGTTAATTTTCATTGTTGGATTTCTTAATTGAGGTTATAAGTGTTACTTGGTTTTGAGTTCTTAATGCTTAACCTTTTTGAACACCAAGTACATGTGATATTGCCTTCAAGCTCTTTACATCTTTTGAATTGCATGTTTTGGCCACCATGCATTCATCATCCATTGTTAGGCAATTGTGTATTATCAATGCATTTTTTTGTTAGGTGATGCTTGTTTATGATTGACCCTTATTCACATCACCTATTTCATGCATTGAGATTTTGGAATTGTGAAATTGGATCGAAAGCTTACCTAGTAACATATTTTTGAGCTTTTAAAGCTTTGTGGACCATGCTTGCTATGTGATTGATTTTCACTTCTATCCTCTTTTCCCTAAGTTCCATAGCACCCATGTGTTCCACCTCTATGTCAGTTAGGTGTTGCAAACAAACTTCAATATGTGTCATTGTTTAATGTGTGAGCTCTATATTTCATTTGGGTTATTAAGTTTCCTTGCACATCAATCTATGTCCATTCATTATCCGATTTTACAATTGCTTGATTTTTGCTTGAATGCTTCTATGCTTCTTCATTGCTTTGTTTGGTTGTCTTAACCTACAAGTTCTCTAAAGTATTTCAAGCACACTAGAATGAATGAAGTGTATGCTTTTTTTTTGTGTACCTGTGATATAGCTTTTTATGCTAGTGTGTGTATGTTCTAAACCGTGCACAACTTAGAACTCACACACTTGTTTCATTAATGTCACAATAATTCTCTCACTTTATTCTGGTGATTTACCTCATTCTAACAATTTACGCTTCCTTGCTTTTGCATTTACCTTTCTTACTATCTTGTCTCCTATTTTCAGGATGAGTCATCATAAGCAAAAACGGAAGTGGGAGAAAGAACAGGCAGCAGTCGGTTGATCCACCAGCTGAAGGTGGCAATCCGGAAAGTCGTCGGACCCCCTTGCTCATCTCTGAATGCACCGAGGACGGTGAAAACTTTTAAGTGTGGGGAGGTCGTCCGACCAATCGGCGTTCTTGGGTGACAATTTCTAATCCCAACACTTTTGCATTTTATTTTTTAGGTCTTTTAGGATTTCTAGTTGCATCTTCTTAGACTGCATATATATATATATAATAAGCTTAGCCAAAATAATTAAACTTTCCAAGGATTTTATCTATAGGGCACCCCAATTGATTTGAAAAAAAATTTTAGAACTTGCTTGAATTATACACATTGTGGAACATGATTTTTGAGCTAAGAACACAAGCATGTGAGTTTTAAGCCTGATTATGTGATTACATCATATGACCACTTATTTTCATTCTTGTATGCATTATTCTCTTTTTATGATTGTAATCTTTGATTTGTTTGATTCTTTATGCCCATTATTTTGTGTATGAATGCATTTATATGATTGAGGCCATTGTTTCAATTAGCTCACTTACCCAAATAGCCTTACCTTTTATCTTCTATTGTTAGCCAATTTTGAGCCTATACTAACCCATTTGTTCTTAATTTTAGCACATTACAAGGCTAAGTGAAAAACAATAAATGTCCCTTGTTTGGATCTTTGGTTAGCTTAGGCTAGTGAGAGTGTTTATCATTTAAGTTTGGAAAATTTGGGAACATTGGTTGGGATAAAGGTGTATTTTTGTATTTTTGTTGAAAATCTTGGGAATTGGGTACATACTCATGCATTAAATGTGTAAACCATATGCATTGGTGCTCTTGTATATATTTTAGTTTGCAAAAAGAAAAGAAAAATAAAAAAAAGAGAAAAACAAAAGA
This sequence comes from Arachis hypogaea, assembly GCF_003086295.3. Classification (NCBI taxonomy): domain Eukaryota; kingdom Viridiplantae; phylum Streptophyta; class Magnoliopsida; order Fabales; family Fabaceae; genus Arachis; species Arachis hypogaea. The sequence continues at coordinate 59,096,791 of NC_092054.1, forward strand.
AAAATAAAAAGAAAGAAAAATTGAAAAAGAAAAAGAAAAGCAATAAAAAGGGGACAAAATGCCCCAAAGTAAAGTTCAATAAAAAAAATCAATGCATATGGAATGTGATTACAAGAGAATGCATGAGTGTGTGAAAAAGTGAAGAATGGGTAGTTAGGTTAGCATTTAAATTGTATAGGTTGTCATAGGTTAGGTGGAAAGTTTAATTTAATCAAAGATTCAAATTCTAGTCCACTTGACCATATGCATCCTTACCTTGACTCTATCCCCATTACAACCCATGGATAAGTCCTCATGATATTTGTATGCATGTATGAAATAATTGTTGATTGTTAGATGAAAAACAAATCTTGGAAAGCATGATTAGGGGAGAATTGAGTGAATCAACCCCATACACTTGAGTGACTAGAGCGGATACACATCCGGTGAGGGTTCGATCGCTCAATTACATGTTTTCACCCATGATCATCTTTTCTTGCAAGTTTGTAAAATCCTTTCAATAACTCAATTCAATTGTGGGTTTGATTTGATTGCTATTACTTTACCCCTTGTACTCATATATATATTTTTGGAGATTGATTTATTTTGACCAAGTAGTTGCATGCATTTAGATAAATTGTATATAGATAATTTGCATTGAATAAATGTTGATACCCTTTGTTTCTTTCTTGAGTTTAGCATGAGGGCATGCTTGGTTTAAGTGTGGGGAGGTTTGATAAACCCCAATTTTGTGGTTTATCTTGTGCTTATTTGTGGGGATTTTATCAACTGATCTCACATTTATTCAATGAAATAGCATGGTTTTGTAATTCTTCCGAGATTTGTGCTTAAGTGTAAAAACATGCTTTTTGGGCCTTAAAATAGCTAGATTTAATTCGCTTCAATTCCATTCGATGCCTTGATATGTTTATTGAGTGATTTCAGATTCATAAGGCAAGTATCGGATGGAAGAAGTGAAGAGAAAAGCATGCAAAGTGGAGAATTCATGAAGAAATGAGCATTTGGAGAATTGAGGGCCACGCGCATGCGTCAGCCATGCGTACGTGTGAGAAGAGATTTGCAAGTTACGCGCACGCATCACTCACGCGTACTCGTGAGAAGGAATTTTGGGCCATTGACGCGCACACGTCATCCACGCGTACGCGTGACGAGTGGCACGTGACTCACTTAAAGTGAATTTGCTGGGGGCGATTTCTGAGCTTTCCAGGCCCAGATCCAACTCATTTCTAAGGCTATTTCATGCAGAATTCAAGCTTGGACAAAGGGGGAGCAATTAGTTGTAGGATAGCATCATGTAGGTTAGTTTTCTAGAGAGAGAAGCTCCCTATTCTCTCTAGAATTAAGGTTCTTAGGTTTATTTTGCATCTTAGATCTAGGGTTTTAATTCTTGTTTTCCTTTAGTTTTCCTTGTAATTTCTTGTTCCTATATCTTTGTTCCCCTTAGTTCTTTTGTTAATTTTCCTTTGATGCCTCTTTTAGTTTATGCATGCTATTGTTGGATTTGGTTTTCTTTTAATGCAATTGATGTTTTATGTTCCTTTATTGTTTAATTGAGTGTTATTACTGTTTTCTTGCAATTGGTAGTTGTTAGATTTTATTATTCTTGCACATTTTTTATGCTTTCCTTTTATGCCTTCCAAGTGTTTGACAAAATGCTTGGTTGGATGTTAGAGTGGATTTTTTAGCAGTCTTGGCTTGGAAAGAGAAATTAGGTGATCTTGAGTCATGAATACCCAACTCATGTTGGTGATCTAGAGTGATTAGTTAATATTATTTCCATTGACTCTAATCTCTTGCTAATTCAATTAGTAAGTTGATTAGGCCTTTTGGATTGAGATTAACTAGTTCTATTTGACTTTCTTCCTATGTTGAAGATGACATTGTACTTTCTTCCGATGTTGGAGATGATGAAATAGGATTAGCTCTTGTTAATTATTGTTATGAGTGACTAGGATAGAAAGCCTATATTCTTAATCCTTGCCATGAATGTCTCTCTTTATTATTTGCTTTCTTTAGTTACTTGATTTAACTTTCTTGTCATTTATTTTCTTGCGCTTTACCAAATCAAACCCCCTTGCTCCTTCATAGCCAATAATTGATCACTTCATTGCAATTCCTTGTGAGACGACCCGAGGTTTAAACACTTCGGTTAATTTTCATTGGGGTTTGTACTTGTGACAACCAATTATTAAAATTTGATTAATAGTTATTTGTTGGTTGGGAACTATATTATCAACGGAGTTATTTGTATGAAATTCCTAACCGACGATAAATCTTATATCAGTTGTGTACGCGACTGGAGGCACGCGACGCGACGAACCTATTCGAGTTGGTTAACTCGAGTTGGGTAACTCGCATACGTGAACACTGCCTGCGTACGCGAGCAAACAGATTTTCACTCCTTGCATACTCGACACAATGCACGCGACGTGACCAAACCTTTCGCGTTGGGCATCTCGTGTACACGAGGCACTGTATGCGTACGCGAGCTATCAAAGATGAAGCCTTTGCGTATGCGAATCTTAACACGCAACACGATCAATCCATTTGGGTTCAGACACTCGCGTACGCGAGTAGGGGGTTGCATACGTGACCACCCCTTTCTCAACAGTATGCGTATGCGAGGTAGGGGATTACGTACGCGAGGCCCTTGTTTTGCTGAAATATGAATTTTCCTTGTTTTTCATAGGTTCTCTTACTTTCTAAACTTCCTTCAAGACTAATTAAGAGTAGTATCTAATAATTAGTTCCTAACATTGTTAAAGATGAGTTAGTGAATTAATTTAGAAAATTTCCATATGAATTTAGAAGACGGAGATTTAGGTTTTTGGAGTACTGAGGATGAATTAGTAGAGTGAGATCGCAGAGTGTTGTGGTGACAATTGAAATGATGAATTATGACTTTTGGATTGATGATGTTGAGACGAGTCGAGGACTCGGAGTGGGCTAAATACTGAAAATAATTTCTAAAAAACCACTGTTTACACTATTTTATTACTGAGAATGTTGAGACGCTATGCGCCTGGCAAGGACGGTTGGTTAATCCCGCTTGTTGAGGTCACGGCGGCGGCGTAAGCACGGTTGGTTTATCCCGCTTACATTGAGATGTTTGGTCTGTGGCAAGAGTATCCCGCTCGCATCCCTTCAGAATCACTAGAGTATGTAGGCACTATATCCTGGATCGTGTTCCGGGCACGATATCTCGGGGTTTCCCATTATGAGACTGAAGGGTGACATCTCCATGGAGATGTGTCGGGTTGGCAGTTGAACCGACAGTGTGATATCACAGCTAAATAGGACAGGTATTCATCATGTGAATATTCTATCTGTTTGTTTGCTTTGCTAACTTGTATTGTTTGCCTAAGTGTTTAACATGCCTAAGTACTTATTGACTTACTTGATATACATGCTTATACTTTTGCTTTACTTGCATTGTTATTACTTGTGCTTTCTACTGGGATTGAGGAGGTTTGAAAGGAGGTAGCGATGGGTTAACCGTTTAAGTAAATAATTAATATTGCCCAAAACAAGATCCGAAAATTTAGAATGAGAATTTGAGGATTTAAATACGATTTTTGAACTCAGTAGATTTTTCTAAGTCAGAAAATGAATTTCTACGAAAAATCGAGTAAAAATGCAAACCGGCAGTTGAACCGGTTGAACCGATTTAAGTCTATCCGGTACTGTGCAAGAAAAATTAAAACAGCCAAAAACCTTAGAAAAATATTAGAAATGGAAAACCGGACGTTAATTTTAAAGGTTTGGCCCAAAGTTGGGCCAAACGGGCTAAAAACGCTAACGGGTTGGACTGGGCCCAAGCCCAATATATATAACCCAATTAATGAACCCTTTCACTCTCATAAACATACACACAGCTGAAAGCAAAAGAGGGAGAAGAGAGAAGAAGCACTATTCATCATCATCTTCTCAAGCTCATATCCTGAGCTACAGAGCTCCGATCGCTGCACCGTTTGCAGCCACGCGATCCTTGCGAAGATCTCTACAAAACCCATCTAAGAAACTGGTAAGAAAATCATAAAATCCCACTCATTTTTTTCCTTCCAAAATTTCGAATTTCTTGGGTTTTGGATTAAGTGAAATTTTGTGATTTTAAGTGTTTAGGTACACTCTAACCCTTGATTGACATTGGGTTTGGCTTCTAAAACTGTCAGGTTAAAGTGAGTTATTCTTGAACTCTTGTGAATTGATTTATGGTGAGTATTAGGTTTTGATTTATGTGAAATATGTGATATTAGCTTGAATAGTGGAGCTTATTGGTGATTGTTGATGCTTGTTGGAGTTGGTTGGTGACTTGGTTGTAGTTGGACGTTTGACTTTGCACTCAATTGGGGTTTTGGTACGGTTTGGGAGTCGATCAAGGTATGGTTTTGGTTTCCTCTATGTAATATATAATATTTCTGGACACTTAGACTAGTAACCCATAGGATATGTTTGAATTGAAATGGTTGTTGAATGGTTGAATGATGATTTATGATGAGTTATGGTGAATTGATGATTTTTGAATATGTTGATGAATTACGATGTTGAAATTGATAAAGATGGTGTGAAATATTTAGATCTAGATGAAATGAGATTGATTATGATGCTTGGTATTGATAGATTTATGATTGATGAATGTGTTGGTGGAGGATTGATTTTAATGTCATATATTTGATAATTGAGGTTGAGGATAATGAAGTGTGAAGGAAAGTTGGGTATGAATGGTGAAATGTGATACAAAGGATGAGTTATGATTCAAATTGGAAGTATTGGTATGGTTTTGGTTTGATTTTGGTTGAGGATTGTGGAAAATTGAGAATTTGTGAACTTTTGGTAAAACTGAAATTTTTGATGAACTTCAATGAATTATATCTTGAGCTACTGTGATTGAAATTCAATGTATTTTATATCAAATGAAAGAAAATTGAACAAGCTTTAAAATGGTTTAAATTTTGTGGAAATCTGAGTTTGGTAGAAAAAGATATGATTGTTGAAAGTTTAGTGTAAAAATCTGAAATTCTTCAATGTTGCAGAATTTTGTGATTTCTAGTTTGTGTGCGCACGCACACCCCTATGAGTTTTTGAAACTGTGTGCACGCACAGCCTTGTGGGTACACGTACACAGGGGAAGGCTCACTGATAGGAGTGCTAGCACGCCCTGTGCACACACACAACCAACTAAGTTTGGCAAACTGTGCGCACGCACACGTTGGAAGGTGCATTCTGTTGAGGGCATTCACACGCCTTGTACGAGCGAACAAAATTGTAAAATTTTGTACCTGTGCGTACGCACACCTCTATGCGTACACAAACATTTTGAAAAATCTCCTGGGCATGCGCACGCACACCCCTGTGCATACGCACATGCCCTGTTTTTCAACTAAAACTTTGTTTTTAACTATTTCACCTTTCCAATAAGCTTGTAAACATCTGTGACACCTATTTAAGACTATTTGGCTTATTTTTGGGTATTAAAACATGGGAAAAGGTCCTAGGAGATTTAATTTGGTTATACCTTGAAAAGTTAGAGAATGGAGGCTTAGGTTTCTGGTGTACTGAGGATGGGTTTGGTGGAGTGAGAAGGGAGAAAGATATATGAATTGAGAACTAAAGAACTAATGAGTTCGGAATGAAAATGTTGAATTAACAGTGTTTGACATGAGTCAAGGACTCAGAATGAAATGATGGATCCATGCTATACTGAAAAATATTTTTCTGAAAACCAATGTATCACTGTTTTATATTGAGATTTGTTGAGACACTATGCGCCTAGCAGAGACGGCGGTTGGATCCCACCTGTCGAGATAGCGGCGGCGGCATAAGGGCGGTGGTTCATCCCGCTTGCGTTGGGATGTGAAGTCTGTGGCAATAGTATCCCGCTCGCATCCGTTTGGATCACTAGAGTGTGCAGGCACAAAATCCTGGACGGTGTTCCGAGCACCATATCTCGGGGGTTCCCAATCATGATTCCGAAGGGCGACATCTCCATGGAGATGTGTCAGGTTGGCAGTTGAACCGACAATGTGATATCACAGCCAGTAGGACAGGAATTCATCATATGCATCTTCTATCTGTTTGTATGCTTTGCCGACTTGTAATTGCTTGCCTAATTGTATACCATGCCTAATTGCCAATTTGAATTACTTGATATATATGCCTATACTTGTGTTTTACTTGCATTGAACTTAATTGTGCTTTCTACTGGGATTGAGGAGGCTCGGAAGGCAATGGCGATGGGATCGCATGGAGGATAGGTTGATGAAGGCTCTGGGACAGCGGAGAGTGTTAGTTAGAAAATCCACTAAGTTAAATTACCTTTTTATCATGTTAAGGTTTTAAGTTATGCTTTACTGTTTTAATTATGTTTTAAGATGAATCTTGTGATGGATATGAAGTTCTAGGATTGCCTCTGGCATCCCAGAGTTTTATATCTTACATCGCTGGGCACTGTTACCATACTGAGAACCTCCGGTTCTCATATCATATTCTGTTGTTTTTCAGATGCAGGTCGCAACCCACCTCGGTGAGTTGTTTCGATGGTGACAGAACGGAGGATCCTGGATATGTTTTGGAGTCTTTTTGCTTCTTTTGTTTATATCTCTTATCTTTTGTATTTACTTTTGCCTAGAGGCTTGCTTTGAGAGAAAAACTTGTATAAGCTGTTTTAAACTTCAGACTTCTGAATTGTCTGTATATAGCTAGCCGGCTTAAAATCCATGAGCTGTGGCTAGATCTTATTATGATTACACTCTTATATTTTGTTATATTATGTATATATCTTGTGCGTTAAGTTAGTAGCTTCGTGAGTACGTTTTGCGCTTTTCAAATCCTGTTTTTGAGCTATAGCCTTCATCGGTCTTCTAGACTATATTATTTCTTTCTATATATTATATGTATGAGCTTAGAACTGTCGTAACCTTTGATTAACCTTTTCTTTACGACGCAAGGTAAGGCTTAGGGTAATTAGGGTGTTACATTTAGTGGTATCAGAGCGGTTCATCCTCGTGAGCCTAAGGGATGGACCGATTGTGCTTCATTGCATACTCTGTGTGTCTTTTTCTTTGATGCTATTAGGTTATCTATTTGATATATGCATAGCATGCTTGTTTGTGAGTGCCTTTTTCGGATAATTGAAGCACTAGGCTTTTGATATTGAGACTGATCACCTTGATATCCATTGTTTGGTGTAGACAGGAACCCTAATGGCTACTCGCGGATGAGGTTGTACACGTCCACGAGCAGAGAGTAGGAATGAGCAGCTGGCCGATAACCATGCCAAATTCATGGTGGCAATGGATAATCTTGCGAACACCATGGAGGCTAATGCTGCTGCGACTCTGCGAGCTGTGCAGAGGTTAGGCCAACTGGATGGAAATCGAAATGGAGATGGAAATAGGAATGACAATGCTGAAGGGAATGGTGATAATATGGGACGTGCTCCGTTGACTTTGGCTACTTTTCTCAAGGTTTATCCGCCAAGTTTCTGAGGTTTAACCAACCCTATAGAAGTGGATAACTGGTTCTAGGCCATGGAGCGTGGTTTAAAAGCACAGCATGTTCCGAATAACCAATATGTAGAATTTGCTGCCTATCAGCTTCTTGGACAGGCCCAGAAATGGTGGCAAGGAGAATGTCGCTTGCTACAGCTTTAGAATGCCGATATCCTTTGGGATGTATTCCAGACGGCCTTCTACAAGAAGTACTTTCCTGAGTTTGCAAGGGAAGCGAAGGAAATGGAACTTATGCAGCTGAAGCAAGGTTCCTTGTCTATGGCAGACTACACTAACCGATTTGAGGAGCTCTATAGATTCTCTAGGGTGTGTCAGGGTGCCCCGGAGACCTACGAGAGCTGGAAATGCATTAAGTATCAAAGGAGTTTGAAGGACAACATCATGACTGATGTGGCTACTTTGGAGATTCATATTTTCTCCGATCTGGTGAACAAGGCTAGAGTTGTGGAGGAATATCCAAAGACGGTAGCCTCGTCAAAGGACACTCATGGAGGAAACACTAGTCGGGAACGTTGCAAGTACTTTCAGCCGAGGGGGCAACGTTTTAAGAGAGGAGGACATGCGCCTCAAGGTCAAGGAGGCTTCAGAAAGAATGCTTATAATCAGTACCAGCGTGGCAAAGGGAGAGGGAATCAGAGTAAGGTTTCTCTGGATTTAATTTGTGATCATTGTGGACGCTTTCATCCATATGACTCTTGCAAGATTGGTATATGTGGTTGCTTCAAATATGGTCTTCCTGGTCATATTGCGAGGGATTGCACTCAAAGGAAGAACCCGAATGCGGGTCAGCACCAAGGACGAGTATTTGCTGTGAACGCCAAGGATGCTGCTAAGGCGGATCCTCTGATGAGAGGTAACTGTTTAATTAGTGATAAGATCTTGGTTGCATTGTATGGTTGATAAACCCCTATTTTATGATTCATCTTGTGCTCAATTGAGTGTTTTTATCAATTCTTCACACACTTAATTCATACGAATTGCATGGTTTTATTATTCCATCCTTATTTTATGATATATGTGAAAACATGTTTCCTATGCCTTAAAAATAATTATTTTAATTATCTTTTTTTACCATTCGATGCCGTGATCTGTGTGTTAAGTATTTTCAGGCTTCATAGGGCAGGAATGGCTTAGAGAACAGAAAGGAAACATACAAAAATGGAAGGAAAGCACAAAAATAGAGTTTTGAAGAAAAAGACAGCGACGCGCACGCGTGGACGATGCGGATGCGTGCCTAGAACAGAGCATAAACGACACAAACGCGTAACCCACGTGCACGCATGACGGACGCCACGTGCAGAAAATTGCAGAAGTCGCCCCCAGCGATTTCTGGACCCTTTTCGGCCCAAATCCAAGCCCAGAATCACATAATAGAAGCCAGAGAATGGGGGAATTAAAAGAGAGAATTCATACAACATTCATAATTCATAATTTTAGGTTTTAGTGTCGTTTTAGAGAGAGAGAGAGAGAGAGAGAGAGAGAGAGAGACTCTCTCCTCTCTCTTAGGTTTTAGAATTAGGATTTCTCTTAGTTTTAGGATTACTTCTTCTGCATTCCGCATTCAATGTTCCTTTAATTTAACTTCTCTTCTACTTTTATTTGTTCTAGTACTCTGGTTTATTTATTTTTCTTATTGATTCTCTTCTTATCCAAATTGACTTATGAATCTTTCCATGTTAGATTTGAATATTCTATTTAATATAATTTGAGGTATTTCAGATTTATGATTGGTCTCTTCTATTTATGATGCTTTCAATTTAATTTAGATTTTTCTCCTTTTGGTTTTGGTTAAGTAATTGGTAACACTTGAGTTATCAGACTCAGCAGTTGATTGAAAATTGGAATTCTCGCTGATTAATTTGGATCGCTCTAAAACTAGTCTTTCCACAGGAGTTGACTAGGACTTGAGGATCAAATTAATTGGTCCACTTGACTTTCCTTTATTTAGTAAGGATTAACTAAGTGGGAGCGATAAACAATTCTCATCACACCTGATAAGGATAACTAGGATGGGATTTCCAGTTCTCATATCTTGCCAAGAGTTTTTCCTAATTATTAATTTATTTTTCTTGCCATTTAAATTACTTGTTCCTTATTTCAAAAACCCAAAAAATACCTTTTTCCATAACAAATAATAAATCATACTTCCCTGCAATTCCTTGAGAGACGACCCGAGGTTTAAATACTTCGGTTATAAATTTTATTTGGTTTTGTTACTTGTGACAACCAAACTTTTGTACGAAAGGATTCTCTGTTGGTTTATAAACTATACTTACAACGAAAATTTATTTGCAAAATTTTTTACCAGCAAAAATCAGTTCGTCAATGATACTGGAGCTTCGCATTCATTTATTTTGTTTGCTAAAGTTGAAGAACTAGGCTTAAAAGTGTCAGAATTAGCATTTGAGTTGCATGTACATACTCTGTATCAGACGGTTATGACTAGGTCAGGTTGTAAGCAAGTAGGTTTCAAGCTTGAGGGTAGAGATTTTGTGCATGACTTGATTTATTTACCAATGGTTGGGTTGGAGATGATTTTGGGATTTTATTGGTTATCAAAGAATCGAGTTTTGTTGGATTGCTTTGAGCGGTCAATTCAGTTTATGTCGGAAGGAGAAAATGGAGTAGTGGTAGCTAAGGGTTACTACCTGAACTTTGTAATGGTGCACTATAGTGGGGAAGAGTGAGGGTTATGTCTTGTTGGTGGCTAATGGGTTAGGTGACAATCAGGAGATAGATCAAATCCTGATAGTTAAAGACTTTTCGGAGGTGTTCCGGGAAGATATTCCTGAGTTCCCACCTCAGAGGGAGATTGAATTTGCGATTGAATTGGTGCCAGGAGCCGGACTAGTGTCGATTACACCGTATCGGATGGCTCCGATAGAGCTGGCAGAATTAAAGACTCAGTTGTAAGAGCTTCTGAACAAGAGGTTCATTCGACCGAGTGTATCTCCATGGGGAGTGCCAATTTTATTAGTGAAGAAGAAGGATGGAGGAATGCGACTCTGTGTGGATTACCGACAGCTGAACAAAGTGACTATGAAGAACAAGTACCCGCTGCCAAGGATAGATGACTTGATGGATCAATATGCAAGGAGCTGGAGTGTTTTCAAAGATTGATTTGAGATCCGGCTATCATCAGATAAGGGTGAAGGAGGATGATATTCTGAAAACTGCATTCAGGACGCGCTATGGGCACTACGAGTTTGCGGTGATGTTCTTTGGGTTCACAAATGCACCCGCTGTGTTCATGGATTACATGAACAGAGTATTTCATCCCTTTTTGGACAAATTCATGGTGGTTTTCATAGACGATATCTTAGTTTATTCTAAGACGATAAAGGAGCATGAGGAACACTTGAGAATTGTGTTACAAATATTAAAGGAGAGAAAATTGTATGCTAAGTTGTCCAAGTGTGAGTTCTGGAAGGAGGAAGTGAAGTTCCTAGGTCACGTGGTGAGCAAAGGAGGAATACCAGTGGATCCTTCGAAAGTAGAGACAGTGATGGAATGGGAAAGACCAACGAATGTGACGGAAGTCAGAAGTTTCTTGGGCTTAGCCGGATATTACCGGAGATTCATTGAAGAATTTTCCTGGATTGCACTACCGATGACTAAGTTGATAAGGAAGGAGGTGTCGTTTGTGTGGATGTCGGAGTGTGAAGAAAGTTTTCAGACTTTGAAGAAAAAGTTAATTTCAACGCCTGTTTTGATCTTTCCAGAACCGCATGAGCCGTTTGAAGTTTAATGTGACGCTTCTTTAAAGAGTTTGGGTTGCGTGTTGATGCAACACAGGAATGTGGTGGCATACGCATAGCGTCAGCTGAGACCGCATGAGGTAAATTACCCAACTCATGACTTGTAATTAGCGGCAATTGTGTTTGCATTAAAGATTTGGAGACACCACTTGTATGAGGGTGAGGTTTAACGTCTTTTCTAATCATAAGAGTCTCAAGTACATCTTTGATCAGAAAGAGCTTAATATGTGTCAGAGAAGGTGGATGGAGCTTTTGAAAGATTATGATTTTGAACTAAGTTATCACCTTGGAAAGGTGAATGTTGTGGCGGACGCGTTGAGTCGGAAGTCTTTAACAATAGCTTGGATGAGAATCAAGGAAGAGGAGTTACTGGATAAGTTTGTGGATCTTAAATTGGATATTGGTGAAGTTTCCGGAAGAGGTTGTTTGAATCAGTTGCAGATTCCAAGTACGTTTAAATTAGAGATCCAGAGAGCTCAGTAAAATGAGCAAAATCTTTAACAATTATTTCAACCAGTTGATAAGGAGAGGCGTGGAGAATTCACTAAGGATGGTGAAGAATTGTGGAGGTACAAGAGGAGAATTTGTGTACTGAATGTCAGAAGTCTGAGGTAAGACTTGTTGTCAGAAGCTCATAATAGTGGGTTTTCCATTCACCCAGGAAGTACGAAGATGTACTATGACTTAAAGAAGATGTTCTGGTGGTCTGTGACGAAGAATGATGTAGCTACAGTTATGTCTAAGTGCCTGACGTGTCAGAAGGTGAAGATAGAGCATCAGAAACCATCGGGAATGTTACAACCACTTGAAATTCCTCAATGGAAGTGGGAAGGAATTGCAACGGACTTTGTGACCGGTTTGCCGAGGACTAGGTCGGGATTTTCTGCGGTTTGGGTGATCGTGGATCGCTTAACCAAATCCGCTCATTTTCTGCCTATCCGGGTAGACTATTTAATGGAGGAGTTGGCGAGATTGTATATCAAGGAGATCGTAAGGTTGCACGGTGTGCCATCGAGCATAGTGTCAGACCGTGATCCCCGATTCACATCAAGGTTTTGGGGAGCTTTCCAAAATACTTTCGGTACGAAGCTATGTCTCAGCACCGCGTATCATCCACAAACGTATGGACAGCCAGAAAGGACTATTTAGACATTGGAAGATATGCTAAGGGCATGTGTTTTGGATCAACCCGAAAGTTGAGACCATTACATGCCATTGGTGGAGTTTGCGTACAACAACAATTTTCATGCGAGCATTGGAATGGCTCCGTATGAAGCCCTTTATGGACAGAAGTGCCAATCTCCACTTTATTTGTATGAGTCGGGTGAAGCAAGTGTATTCGGTCCTCATGTGGTAGCAGAGACTACTGAGAAGATCAAGCAAATTCGAGCAACGATTTTAACTGCGCAGAGCCGACAGAAAAGCTATGCGGATCAGAGAAGGAAACCATTGGACTTTGAAGTGGAAGAGCACGTGTTTCTGAGGGTTACACCGACAACTGGAATCGGAAGAGCAATCAAAACAAAGAAGTTGAATCCGATGTTCATTGGACCATTTGAGATTCTGAGGCGATTCGGGCCGGTGGCTTTTCAAGTAGCTTTGCCGCCTCACTTGTCCAACTTGCATGACGTATTCCACGTGTCATAACTCCGTAAGTACGCGTCGGATGTGGCTCATGTGTTAGAGCCCGAGTCAGTCGAGTTGAAGGAGAACTTGACATTTCAAGTGACACCGGTACGTATTGACAACACTAGTGTGAAGAAACTGAGGGGAAAAAAAGTTCAGTTGGTTAAAGTTGCTTGGAAGCGAGCAGGAGTGGAAAAGCATACTTGGGAATTGGAGCCCGAGATGCAGTAGGATTATCCCGAGCTATTCTCAGGTAATCACTAAATTTTGAGGGCAAATTTTCTTATTTGGTGGGGAGAACGTAAGAACCGCGACAAATTAACTGTTTAAGTAAATAATTAATATTGCCAAAATAGGATCCAAAAATTTAAAATGAGAATTTGAGGATTTAAATATGATTTTTGAACTCAGTAGATTTTTCTGAGTCAGAAAATGTATTTTTGCAAAAAACTGAGTAAAACCGCGAACCGGTAGCTGAACCGGTTTAAGTTTGTCTGGTACTGTGTGAGAAAAATTAAAAACAGTCACCTTAGAAAAATATTTGAAATGGAAAACCGGATGTTAATTTTAAAGGTTTGGCCCAAAGTTGGGCCAAACGGGCTAAAAACGCTAATGAGTTAGACCGGACCCAAGTTGGGCCCAAGCCCAATATATATAACCCAATTAATGAACCCTTTCACTCTCATAAACACACACACACTGCTGAAAGCAAAAGAGGAAGAAGAGAGAAGAAGCACTATTTATCATCACCTTCTCAAGCTCATATCTTGAGCTACAGAGCTCCGATCGCCGCACAGTTTGTGGCCACGCGATCTTTGTGAAGAGCTCTACAAAACCCACCCAAGAAACTGGTAAGAAAATCACCAAATCCCTCTCAGTTTTTCCTTCCAAAATTTCGAATTTCTAGGTTTTGGATTAAGTGAAATTTTGTGATTTTGAGTGTTTAGGTACACTCTATCCCTTGATTGACATTGGGTTTGGCTTCCAAAACTGTTGGGTTAAGGTGAGTTGTTCTTCAACTCTTGTGAATTGATTTATGGTGAGTATTAGCTTTTGATTTATGTGAAATATGTGATATTAGCTTGAATAGTGGAGCTTGTTAGTTATTGTTGATGCTTGTTGGAGTTGGTTGGTGACTTGGTTGTGGTTGGAGGCTTGACTTTGCACTCAATTGGGGTTTTGGTACATTTTGGGAATCGGCCATGGTATGGTTTCGGTTTCCTCTATGTAATATATAATATTTCTGGACACTTAGGCTAGTAACCCATAGGATAGGTTTGAATTGAAATGGTTGTTGAATGGTTGAATGATGATTTATGATGAGTTATGATGAATTGATGATTTTTGAATATGTTGATGAATTAAGATGTTGAAATTGATAAATATGGTGTGAAATATTTGGATTTAGATTAAATGAGATTGATTATGATGCTTGGTGTTGATAGATTTATTTTTGATGAATGTGTTGAGGAGGATTGATTTTAATGTCATATATTTGATAATTGAGGTTGAGGATAATAAAGTGTAAAGGAAAGTTGGGTATGAATGGTGGAATGTGATAGAAAGGATGAGTTATGATGCAAATTGGAAGTATTGGTATGGTTTTGGTTTGATTTTGGTTGAGGATTGTGGAAAATTGAGAATTTGTGAACATTTGGTAAAACTGAAATTTTGATGAACTTCAATGAATCATATCTTGAGCTACGATGCTTGAAATTCAATGTATTTTATATCAAATCAAAGAAAATTGAACAAGCTTTAAAATGGTTTAAATTTTGTGGAAATCCAAGTTTGGTAGAAAAATATATGATTATTGAAATTTTGATGTAAAAATCGAAAATTCTGCAATGTTGTAGAATTTTGTGATTTCGGGTTTGTGGCGCACGCACACCCCTGTGAGTTTTTGAAGCTGTGCGCACGCACAGCCTTATGTGTACGCACAGACAGGTGAAGGGTCACTGATGGGAGCGCTAGCATGCCCTGTGCGCACACACAACCAACTAAGTTTGGCAGGTTGTGCGCACGTACAGACCTATGCGCACGCACACATTTGAAGGTGCATTCTGTTGAGGGTGTTCGTATGCCTTGTGCGAGCAAACAGAATTGTAAAATTTTGTACCTGCGCGTACGCACACCTCTATGTGTATGCACACCCCTGTGCATACGCACATGCCCTGTTTTTCATCTAAAACTTTGTTTTTAACTATTTGACCTCTCCAACAAGCTTGTAAACTTCTGTGACACCTATTTAAGACTATTTGGCTTATTTTTGGGTGTTAAAACATGGGAAAAGGTTCTAGGATATTTACTTTGGTTATACCTTGAAAAGTTAGAGAACGGAGGCTTAGGTCTTTGGTGTACTGAGGATGGGTTTGGTGGAGTGAGAAGGGAGAAAGATATATGCATTGAGAATTGATGAACTAATGAATTCAGAATGGAAATCTTGAATTGACAGTGGTTGAGATGAGTCGAGGACTCGGAATGAAAAGATAGATCCATGCTATACTGAAAAATGTTTTTCTGAAAACCACAGTATCACTGTTTTATATTGAGATTTATTGAGACGCCATGCGCCCGGCAGGGACAGTGGTTGGATCCTGCCTATCGAGGTAGCGGCAGCGGCGTAAGGACGGTAGTTCATCCCGCTTACGTTGAGATGTGAGGTCCATGGAAATATTATCCTGCTCGAATCCCTTCGGATCACTAGAGTGTGCAGGCACAAAATCCTAGACGGTGTTCCGTCCACCATATCTCGGGGGTTCCCAATCATGATTCTGAAGGGCGACATCTCCATAGAGATGTGTCGGGTTGGCAGTTGAACCGAAAATATGATACCACAGCCAGTAGGACAGGCATTCATCATATGTATCTTTTATCTGTTTGTATGCTTTGTCGACTTGTAATTGCTTGCCTAATTGTATACCATGCCTAATTGCCTATTTGAATTACTTGATATATATGCTTATACTTGTGTTTTACTTGCATTGAACTTAATTGTGCTTTCTACTGGGATTGAGGAGGCTCGGAAGGCGATGGCAATGGGATCGCATGGAGGATATGTTGATGAAGGCTGTGGGACAACGGAGAGTGTTAGCTAGAAAATCCACTAAGTTAGATTACCTTTTTATTATGTTATTGTTTTGAGTTATGCTTTACTGTTTTAATTATGTTTTAAGATGAATCTTGTGATGGATATGAAGTTCTGGGATTGCCTCTAGCGTCCCAGAGTTTTATATCTTACATCACTGGGCACTGTTACCATACTGAGAACATCCGGTTCTCATACCATATTCTGTTGTTGTTTTTCAGACGCAGGTCGCAACCTACCTCGGTGAGTTATTTCGATGGTGATAGAGCGGAGGATCCTGGATATGTTTTGGAGTCTTTTTGCTTTTTTTGTTTATATCTCTCATCTTTTGTATTTACTTTTACCTAGAGGCTTCCTTTGAGAGAAAAACTTGTATAAGCTGTTTTAAACTTCAGACTTCTGAATTATCTGTATATAGCTAGCCGGCTTAAGCTCCGCGAGCTATGGCTAGATCTTATCACGATTACACTCTTATATTTTGTTATATTATGTATATATCTTGTGTATTAAGTTTGTAGCTTTGTGAGTACGTTTTGCGCTTTTCAAATCCTGTTTTTGAGCTATATCCTTCATCGGGCTTCTAGACTATATTAATTCTTTCTATATATTATATGTATGAGCTTAGAACTGTCGTAACCTTTGATTAACCTTTGCTTTACGACGCAAAGTAATGCTTAGGGTAATTAGGGTGTTACATTTAGTGGTATCAGAGCGGTTCGTCCTCGTGAGCCTAAGGGATGGACCGATTGTGCTTCATTGCATACTCTGTGTGTCTTTTTCTTTGATGCTATTAGGTTATCTATTTGATATATGCATAGCGTGCTTATTTGTGAGTGCCTTTTTGGGATAATTGAAGCACTAGGCTTTTGATATTGAGACTGATCACCTTGATATCCATTGTTTGGTGTAGACAAGAACCCTAATGGCTACTCGCAGACGAGGTCTTACACATTCACGAGCAGAGAGTAGGAATGAGTAGCCGACTGATAACCATGCCGAATTCATGGCGGCAATGGCTAATCTTGTGAACACCATGGAGGCTAATGCTGCTGCGATTCTGCATGCTGTGCAGAGGTTAGGCCAACCGGCTGGAAACAGAAATGGAGACAGAAATGGGAATGACAATGCTGAAGGGAATGGTGATAACATGGGACGTGCTCCAATGACCTTGGCTACTTTTCTCAAGGTTCATCCGCCAAGTTTCAGAGGTTCAACCAACCCTACAGAAGCGAATAACTGGTTCCAGGCCATGGAGCATGCTTTACAAGCACAGCATATTCTGAATAACCAATATGTAGAATTTGCTGCCTATCAGCTTCTTGGACAGGCCCAGCATTGGTGGCAAGGAGAATGCCGCTTGCTACAGCTTCAGAATGCTGATATCCCTTGGGATGTATTCCAGACGGCCTTCTACAAGAAGTACTTTCCTGAGTTTGCAAGGGCAGTGAAGGAGATGGAACTTATACAGCTGAAGCAATGTTCCTTGTCTGTGGCAGACTACACTAACCAATTTGAGGAGCTCTATAGATTCTCTAGGGTGTGTCAGGGTGCCCCGGAGAGCTACGAGAGCTGGAAATGTATTAAGTATCAAAGGGGTTTGAAGGACAACATCATGACTGCTGTGGCTCCTTTGGAGATTCGTATTTTCTCCAATCTGGTGAACAAGGCTAGAGTTGTGGAGGAATATCCAAAGATGGTAGCCTCGTCAAAGGACACTCATGGAGGAAACACTAGTCAGAGACGTTGCAAGTACTTTCAGCCGAGCGGGCAAAGTTTTAAGAGAGGAGGACATGCGCCTCAAGGTCAAGGAGGCTTCAGAAAGAACGCTTATGATCAGTACCAACGTGGCAAAGGAAGAGGGAATCAGAGTAAGGTTTATCCAGATTTAATTTATGATCGTTGTGGACACTTTCATCCATATGACTCTTACAAGATTGGTATATGTGGTTGCTTCAACTGTGGCCTTCCTGGTCATATTGTGAGGGATTGCACTCAAACGAAGAACCCGAATGCGGGTCAGCACCAAGGACGAGTATTTGCTGTGAACGCCAAGGATGCTCCTAAGGCGGATCCTCTGATGAGAGGTAACTGTTTAATTGGTGATAATATATTAGTTGTATTGTATGATACTGGAGCTTCACATTCATTTATTTCATTTGCTAAAGTTGAGGAACTAGGCTTGAAAGTGTCAGAATTAGCATTTGAGTTGCATGTACATACTCCGCATCAGACGATTATGACTAGGTCAGGTGTTAGGCAAGTAGGTTTCAAGCCTAAGGGTAGAGATTTTGTGCACGACTTGATTTGTTTACCAATGGTTATATTGGAGATGATTTTGGGGTTTGATTGGTCATCAAAGAATCGAGTTTTGTTGGATTGCTTTGAGCGGTAAATTCAGTTTATGCCGAAAGGAGAAAATGGAGTAGTGGTAGCTAAGGGTTACTGCCTGAACTTTGTAATGGTGCACTATAGTGGGGAAGAGTGAGGGTTATGTCATGTTGGCGGCTAATGGGTTAGGTGACAATCAGAAGATAGATCAAATCCTGATAGTTAGAGACTTTTCGGAGGTGTTCCCGGAAGATATTACTGAGTTTCCACCTCAGAGGGAGATTGAATTTGTGATTGAATTGGTGCCGAAAACCAGAGCAGTGTCGATTGTACCGTATCGGATGGCTCCAATAGAACTGGCAAAATTAAAGACTCAGTTGGAAGAGCTTCTGAACAAGAGGTTCATTCGACCGAGTGTATCTCCATGGGGAGTGCCAATTTTATTGGTGAAGAAGAAGGATGGAGGAATGCGACTTTGTGTGGATTACCGACAGCTAAACAAAGTGACTGTGAAGAACATGTATCCGCTGCCAAGGATAGATGACTTGATGGATCAATATGCAAGGAGCTGGAGTGTTTTGAAAGATTGATTTGAGATCCGGCTATCATCAGATAAGGGTGAAGGAGGATGATATTCCGAAAACTGCATTCAAGACGTGCTATGGGCACTACGTGTTTGCGGTGATGTCCTTTGGGTTCACAAATGCACCCGCTGTGTTCATGGATTACATGAACAGAGTATTTCATCCCTTTTTGGACAAATTCGTGGTGGTTTTCATAGACAATATCTTAGTTTATTCTAAGACGGTAAAGGAGCATGAGGAACACTTGAGGATTGTGTTGTAAATCTTAAAGGAGTGGAAATTGTATGCTAAGTTGTCCAAGTGTGAGTTCTGGAAGGAGAAAGTGAAGTTCTTAGGTCACGTGGTGAGCAAAGGAGGAATAGCGGTGGATCCTTCGAAAGTAGAGGCGGTGATGGAATGGGAAAGACCAACGACTGTGACGGAAGTCAGAAGTTTCTTAGGCTTAGCTGGATATTACCGGAGATTCATTGAAGGATTTTCCTGATTGCACTACGGATGACTAAGTTGACAAGGAAGGAGGTGCCGTTTGTGTGGACGTCGGAGTGTGAAGAAAGTTTTTAGACTTTGAAGAAAAAGTTAACTTCAACGCCTATTTTGATCTTGCCGGAACCGCATGAACCGTTTGAAGTTTACTGTGACGCTTCTTTAAAGGGTTTCGGTTGCGTGTTGATGCAACACAGGAATGTGGTGGCATACGCATCGCGTCAGCTGAGACCGCATGAGGTAAATTACCCAACTCATGACTTGGAATTAGCGACAATTGTGTTTGCATTAAAGATTTGGAGACATCACTTGTATAGGGGTGAGGTTTAGCATCTTTTCTGATCAAAAGAGTCTCAAGTACATCTTTTATCAGAAAGAGCTTAATATGCGCCAGAGAAGGTGGATGGAGCTTTTGAAAGATTATGATTTTGAACTAAGTTATCACCCTGGAAAGGCGAATATTGTGGCGGACGCGTTGAGTCGGAAGTCTTTAACAATTGCTTGGATGAGAATCAAGGAAGAGGAGTTAGTGGATAAGTTTGTGGATCTTAAATTGGATATTGGTGAAGTTTCCGGAAGAGCTTGTTTGAATCAGTTGCAGATTCCAAGTACGTTTAAATCAGAGATCTAGAGAGCTCAGCAAAATGAGCAAAAGCTTCAACAATTATTTTAACCAGTTGGTAAGGAGAGGCATGGAGAATTCACTAAGGATGGTAAAGGATTGTGGAGGTACAAGAGGAGAATTTGTGTGCCAGATGTCAGAAGCTCACAATAGTGGGTTTTCCATTCACCCAGGAAGTACGAAGATGTACTATGACTTAAAGAAGATGTTCTGGTCGCCTGAGATAAAGAATTATGTACCTACAGTTGTGTCTAAGTGCCTGACGTGTCAGAAGGTGAAGATAGAGCATCAGAAACCGTCGGGAACGTTACAACCACTTGAAATTCCTCAATGGAAGTGGGAAGGAATTGCAATAGAATTTGTGACCGGTTTGTCGATGACTAGGTCGGGATTTTATGCGGTTTGGGTGATCGTGGATCGCTTAACCAAATTCGCTGATTTTGTGCCTATCCGGGTAGACTATTCAATAGAGGACTTGGCGAGATTGTATATCAAGGAGATCGTAAGGTTGCACAGTGTGCCATCGAGCACAGTGTCAGACTGTGATCCCCGATTCACATCAAGGTTTTGGGGAGCTTTCCAAAATGCTTTCGGTACGAAGCTATGTCTCAGCACCGCGTATCATCCACAAACGTATGGACAGTCAAAAAGGACTATTTAGATGTTGGAAGATATGCTAAGAGCATGTGTTTTGGATCAACCCGAAGTTGGGACCGTTACATCCCATTGGTGGAGTTTGCGTACAACAACAGTTTTCATGCGAGCATTGGGATGGCTCCGTATGAAGCCTTGTATGGACAGAAGTGCCAATCTCCACATTGTTGGTATGAGTTGGGTGAAGCAAGTGTATTCGATACTGATGTGGTAGCAGAGACTACTGAGAAGATCAAGCAAATTTGAGCAACGATTTTAACTGCGCAGATCCGACAGAAAAGCTATGCGGATCAGAGAAGGAAACCGTTGGAATTTGAAGTGGGAGAGCACGTGTTTCTAAGGGTTACACCGACAACTGGGATCGGAAGAGCAATCAAAACAAAGAAGTTGAATCCGAGGTTCATTGGACCGTTTGAGATTCTGAGGCGATTCGGGCCGGTGGCTTTTTGTAACGACCCAATTTTCAATATGTCTAGATCATACTGGAAACTGAGCGCTACTAATTTGTCTTCATAATTATTATCTATTATTTATCATATGAGCCTGATTCATTGTTAAAAGCGTAGTTAATTTTCGAGGTATATTTTTTTAAAAACATTTATGTTAATATACAGAATCATTCATAATCAACTCACAACTGATAACAGATAAAACAGTTATAAGCAACCACACATAAATACATCACAAGTAGCTAGCAATATTCAGTGATCCAGCTTTTATATAGACCTTTAGTTAGAACACCCCTAGATATAGCTAGATAATAAGTATATACATATACATACATACAACATCCCAGGTCCTGACCTATTCAAGAGGTCCCTAAGCTGGCACCTAGGCTAGCCTAGACTCTATACTCACCTAGTCCCTCTAAACTACTAAATTGAGGGAAAGTATGTTCTAAGTATTCAAAACTCAAGTCAGGTGGAACGTCATTAAAAGGTAGAACATCATCTGCTACTCCTCTGCAGGATCATACATTGCCATAGGATGTCTCTCTGGTACCTCATCAAGTAGCCACACAGTAGGAGTCTCGTACACAGGGTTTAGGTTAAAGTTCACATACAAACGGGGTACAGACATTGGCTGGTCTTACAGTATATACATATAAACAGAGAACAAGATTCACCCTAGACTCAGAAGACTACCTAGAGTGGAATCCTCTTTGCGAAGCGGTCGTCAGTAGATTACAGAAGGGTACTCCTGCTTCCATCTGAAGGGGGAAGGGAGAGAGAAGGGGTGAGAACTGGGGAGTTCTTAGTAGGGCCGAGGTTATTAGTTAAGTTCATTAATTCCGTGTTGTTTTGCAGGTAAATAGCAAAATACAGAAAGCAGTAAATAGAAGATACCGATAAATAAAGAAGATAGAGAAAACAGATAACAGAACACAAACAGAAGAATACAAGAAAATAACACAAACACAAAGAATAGAATACACACAAAGAAAGCATACATTCATACAATAAACATAATGGAAGAAATGCACAACCAAGTATGATGCATGTCTAGCCTTAATGCAGGTAATGAGCTCATTTGTCGGTTACATACCCGCTCCCGACGTTACCCAGCAACCTCTGTCTGGATAAGGCTTTCCTGTTGGCAATACCCACTGTAAGCAACCTTTGTCTTGTAGGGTATCCACAGCAAGCAACCTTTGTCTTGCATGGCGGCACTTATTAGCCGATATACGCCCAACACACTCACTATAAGCAACCTCTGTCTTAAAGGAGGACAACACACTCACTGTAAGCAACCTTTGTCTTACATGAGTACAACACACCCACTGTAAGCAACCTCTGTCTTACAGGAGCACACTGATCTCGATACCTCTGTAAGCAACCTCTGTCTTACAGTAAAGCATTCTCAGTGGTCGTACCACCATCTATATGACTGCCTCAATGCAGCAGATGAACATACAAATATCTTTGGAGTTGCCTTAATTCAACAAATGACCTTTCAATAGGCCCTCTGCTTATTCTCTATTCACTTTATCATATTACTCTTTTCTCCTTATATCTCTTTACTCTATTCTGGTTTCTCTTTTCTCTGTATCTCTTTACTTTGCTCTGGTTACTCTGCTCTGATTTCTCTGCTTAACGTATGTATTTAAAGCTTATGTAAATTTCGGTATGAATAGTTAGCATGTCCCAACTATAGGTTCATTAAGTCTATACTGAAACAGTTTAACTTTTCATATTATACCTAACCCTAGACGCAACTCAAGGACTAACTATGTTGCCCTAGTTCGTTCGCTAGTCTCTGTCAGTTTTTCTGTTATTAAAACTTTACAGACTTTTCTTTGGTTCTTATCTTTTCTTCAACTTTTTATCTTTCCTTTATCTGTGCCTCACTAATATGTTATTACCACTCCCTAAGTGTTTTATGAAGATAATTATGATATTCTACGCTTAAAGTTGTCTTTCTAAAGCTTTTACAGAAAATTGCCTTTTTTCGCATTATTTTATTATTTTTATTAAAATATTATTTTTAATTAAATATTATTATTTAATATTTTATTATTATTTATTATTTTATTATTAAATTTTAGAAAATTACCTTACCTTTTACTTTTAACCTTTAAAATTTACTTTTACCACCCGTAACTTTTAATATTTCTACTTTAACCACTCTAACTTTCAGGAATTACCAAATAACCCCCCAAACACAAAAAAATTTACTTCCTTGCCCTTTTAAGGATATAAAGCCTGTTCTTCATTGTTTTTCATCACACTCAAAGTGTTCTTCATGTTCTTCATAAATTCTTCAGATTCTTTCTCTGTTTTTACCCGTTTTTCAATCTTTTCAGCAACCGATTTTTACCAAAATTCATAATAAATTCCCAGCCACTAAAACCCCATCTTTTCCACATGATTTCAACACAAATTGAACCCTAATTTAAGGGTTAGGGTTTTGTTTTCCAGCAGCCACAAGAACACAAGTTCATAGCTTGAATTTCATCAAATTTCATCAAAATTTCACCAAATTTTCACCAAGAATCAATCATATATGCAACCAATTTTTAGCACAGCCAAATCATACAACATTCACACAACTCAAACAAAAATAATCAAGATTAATTTCGTCACACCCTACCTGGTTTTGCTGCTCCTAATTCGGTTATACTTTCAGGTGGTCCTTAAGCACTTTTTCCTCCTAAATCACAACAACAACAACTTTAAATCCAAAAACCCTCAACTGAAAAAATATCACTCAGCAAATTAGAAAGGTATTTCTCACCTTAGAGTTGCTGGAAATTAACGTTTCTTGGCCCTCAAGTCAAGTTAAGCATGATTCCTAAGGAAGAACATCAAGAAAATACATGTTTGAGCATGTTTCCTTGAAAACCGAATTCAAATGGGAAAGGGACAGCCATCTAACCTTATTTCCAGCCTTGATAAGTTACATGATTATGTAGAGGAAGAAGAGAGGATCATTTTGGTGAAATCGGAGTTTTGATATGAGTTTTAGTTCAGAAGAAATCAAGCTTTGAAGATTAAGTGTTCATGAAAGTTTCTCTCTTTTCTCTCTTGTTATTTTCGGCCAAAATGAAGAAATGAGACAGCCTTGGAGGTCTTGGGGGTGTAAGGTGAGTTGTGATTGGTTGGCTTGAAGGTGGATTAAAATAACATTAAAATATCTCTGGTGTACAACTACTAAAACTTGGTGTATTAGAACACTTATAAAAACATCTCTAAAAATTATTTTCTGAGCTACTAGAATAAATGACACTAGTAACATATTTATTATGAGAATAAAACATGTATGATGAGGCCTTAGATTGCTAAAGTCATCAGAGAGTGCTGGTGCTAAGCTGTACCAGTAAACTGTGAACCCGGTTAAACCGATTTCCTATTTTTAACTAAAACTGACCAAGTAACCTTATAATATCATTCAAGCATCTTCTAATACCAATATAATGATAGTATTATACTATTATCTCTCTTCTGTCATGAATCGAGTCCGGTTCGTCAAGCAGAGCCTATTTACGAAAACTAGAATCAAAACTCCTAACCAATACGGTTCAAAAACTAGGTTCTTCGTGACTGTGTTATCGAGTTTGCCTCATAAAAGGTTCTAACTTAAAGATGACATAATGACAATGAGGATCGAGATACTTGTTGATATAGAAGAGGTGTTCTTTTTACTGATCTTCCGGAGAAATCCGTGCCTTTAGAAAAGATCTCGCGTACTCGAAGTTACATTCTACTCTCCTAAAAGAAAATTTTGCCCTCAAAATTTCAGCCGTGTGCAAGAATCCTTCTTCAAGCTGTCTATTTCCTTCAAGCCATCCTAATGAAGAGATCGATTCGTTCCTTACAACATCCAAATCTCACACATCCATATCCATGAAGATCATAACAGCTATGAAGATAGCAGTGGCTCACGTCGATTCATTGTTCGGAGCTCGATTAAACCATGCTTATTCACAGTCATTGAGGTCTTGTCCGTATCAAACAATCAATATTAAGGTGATCAGCCTTAATATCTCAAGTAAGGCACGAACATTCCTAAAATGATCGCTCATAGACATTCATGCCAAATGTATCTTAAAGATACCCTAACGGCATGAGACGCACAAGCAGAGTATGCAATGAAGCATAGTTAGTCCACTCCCCAGGCTCTACTGGGAACGAACTGCTCTGATACAAAATTGTAACGACCCAATTTTCAATATGTCTAGATCATACTCGAAACTGAGCGCTACCAATTTGTCTTCATAATTATCATCTATTATTTATCATATGAGCCTGATTCGTTGTTAAAAGCATAGTTAATTTGCGAGGTATATTTTTTTTTTAAACATTTAGGTTAATATACAGAATCATTCATAATTAACTCACAACTGATAACAAATAAAACAGTTATAAGCAACCACACTTAAATACAACACAAGTAGCTAGCAATATTCAGTGATCCAGCCTTTATTAGAGTATAGACCTTTAGTTAGAACACCCCTAGATATAGCTAGATAATAACTATATACATATACATACATATAACATCCCAGGTCCTGACCTATTCAAGAGGTCCCTAAGCTGGCACCTAGGCTAGTCTAGACTCTATACTCACCTAGTCCCTCTAA